>NW_026623100.1:59179726-59804726 GCF_023065955.2 Ursus arctos | reverse complement strand
GCAGATTTTGGCTATTGAGACTCTGAGTGCCTTAGAGTGGTCAGTAAGCACCTGTGTTTGTGTTGCCATGAGAGGTCATATACAGAACAAATTCGGCATAAATTTTCCTTGTTTCTATGGCATATTCTAAAAATTAGCCCGTAAACATGGGGTTAAAAACCCAACATGAGCTGTGATCATGTACTTAAATTCAGGGAATCTTTGTACAGAATTTCAGGAACTGCTTGGATGGTGGAGGAAAATGGCTAGGAGAGCAAGCTCCCACAGAAGAGGGAGAGAATAATGAAACAAAGGGAAGAGAACAATGCCAGAAATGGGGAAGGGAGGAGTGTCAGGAAAGACCAGAGAAGTGAAATAGCTTGGGATTCCTGGCATGCGTTGGCACGGATAAGTGAAGCCCCTTACACCTGAGGCATAATACAATATAAACTACTTGTTATCAAGGTAACAATATTCATGAAGCCCCCTTGACCAGGCCGTCAAAGTCAGAATCATTAGAAGTGCAACAGCTGACATGATGTGCCTCCCGATATGACACAGTACGGAGTTTACACATCATCCTTAAATTCTTGCCCAAAATGTTTCACCTGAATCTGATCAAGCCCTTACACCTTAACCTCTCCAGCTCCTAGGGAATGAAGAAGCCAACTAAAAATATCACACACGTACCTCCTCCATCAGACAGATTGATAATGTAGGATATTATTGGCTGGTTTCTTCAAAAAATCTTCTCATGGGGGGAAAAAAAGCAGAATGACTTTTCTAGAAAGAGAGGCACAATAAGAAATGTAACACATGAGCCTTAATCAAATCCTGGTTAGAAAAACACGTACACGCAACACCCAGCTCTAAAGGACATTTGGGGAACAGTTGGGGAAATCTAAATAGGACTTGATATTAGATGGTATTTTGGAATTACTATTATTTAGGTGTGATAATGATGTTGGGTTTATGTAGGACCATGTCCTTATTCTTGAGAGATGAATGTTGAATTTTTTAGGGATTAAAATGCCATGATGTCTCTAATTTATTTTCAAATGCATTTTATATGGAAACATGGCAAAATTTTAACTGTTGTTGACTCTGAGAGTTGGGAATTCAATCGATCGTTATATTATTCTTTGCATATGTCAGAATATTTGAAATCTTCTTGAGGAAAAGAAACAGAAAAATGATCATTTTCTTGACTTAGAATAATTGAAATTTAAGCTGAACTTAAAAGCTGCAACTTTGATATATTTTATGAATTTTAAGAAAGTAATTTAAAAGTTTCAACTTAGGAAAGAATGGGGTGGGTGGATGTGGGAATGGTAGACATGAGGAGGCCAGGGAAGAGAAATTGGCTTTGGTCCACTTGTGAATTGACCAGGGTCCAGTCTAAGAAGTGAAGTTGAAAATAAAGATGAATGCTTGAGCTTTTGTGAAGAATCAGGCATCAGGATTTGATTATGGTCTGTTGCACAGAAAAGGATGGCAATGAGTTAGACCATTCTGAACTTCCTTGCTTCAGAAATCGGATAAATGTTCGCTCTCATTGATTAACTGACCCTTGTTGGGGGGATTGTAAGGTGAAGAAGAGTAGGTGGTACATCTTTGTTTTAAGCAGCCCATCCTTGACTGACATCAAGAATGGCGTATTCTTGAGTATCAATTGGGAGACCCAGTGCTGTCTCAGAGATGGAATGAGAGTGGATGAGTGGAGAAGATTTAGCAGGCAGCAAATAGATGTCATGGTGATAAATTCATGAGAACAGAGGCCATCTCTTTGGCTTGTATTATGAAGAAAAAAGAGCAGGAATAATGGGATTGGAAATTTGTAATGTTTTTCACCTTGACCGTGTGTGTCAAGATACAGGGGCGGTGGGGGGGGGGGGGAGTGGGGAGGAGGAATCAGTCCTATTGTTTTACTGTTACAGAAAGTGATGCTCCATCTTTTGAGTCCTAAAAATAATTTCTTATTCTTTAGATCATATAAAGTATTGACTTCTGTGTGAATCGGCTGGGTACAGGCATCATTAAGTTCTTGTTAAAGTATTAAAAGGATAGAAATTAATAGAATGTATGGTGTGGCTAAGAGGAATGGGTTTTTTTTTTTAATGCAAATCACATTTGAAGAAGTTAACAAGTCGTTATTTTGGCAGTTAGGTATCTGTGCTACCTGAAGTAAATCGTGGTACTCCGTATATGTTTGAAAATATTTTGGAATGTTTGCTTACTGTATAGATCAAGTTAGAATTACATCTCCAATGGTAATGATTACTGACTACTTTTAGGAAAATCTCATGTTATTTCAAAAGCTTAAAACTTGAACATTACCTTGCTAGTTTTCATCTCTAAGGAAAGGCCAAATTTCAGAAAATACCCCTCCAATTTCTTTTTGCATCACAGGGACCTTGAATATATGTACCTTTTCCATTTTACAAGGGTTTCCTTTGTTTTAAATTGGTTCTCTTAACAGTGACCTAAATTAGAAACTTACTTGGCGTTTGAGTTTTTGGTTGTTTTAAGCGTGTGTTATTTGTTGCCCAGTTGCTGGAAACAAACATTTGCAGTGACCTAATGATGCCAGATGGTATGAAAAGACCTTGTCTGAGAAGTGTTTAGAATCATGATGTAGGGCTCGGGGTCCAGCGTCCATGCTTGGGTCTTCCATTGCCCAGTTGTGCAATCATGTGCTCTTTGTTAAACACGGGAACATGCCCCTTAATTACACACAGACATTACAAAACGAGACAAAAAATTCAAGTGCTTCAAGACCTTCCTATTGCAAATGCCAAAAGAGCAGAAAATTCCACATATAAACACCTGAGTTAACTAAGAACAGAAATACTGGAAAACCTGAAGTAGGTGTAAACAGAAAAGATATTTTTAGTACAGTGCCTTAGCACAGATAAAGGTGATCAAACAACATGCAAACCCACTTTTGTAGTTCGCAACTATAAAATGTCCGTAAGTTAAAAAAAAAAAAAAAAACCCATAAGAAACAAACTCTAAGATTAAATTCTCTAACGCTTGTTCTGTAGAAAAAAAATAATCCTTATGTGGATTAGGAAGAAGAGAACAGAGCAGTACTTGCTGTGAAATCCTGAAATTATTGGAAAAGCCTGTCTTTCCTTTAATTCCTGCTCATACAAATATTAAGAACTGGGGCAAAACTGAGTTAAAGCAACCCAAGAACTATTTGGGGGGATCGTCTCAGAGGTTCCAGAAGTTGTTGTAACTGGTCTCTTTAGACAGGAAAAATGGAAACAGAATGGACCTTTGGAGAAATAATTGGATATAGTTGAAGATATGTCTATTTTGGCAGATAAATTCAGTAACATCCCCAGTCTCTAAGCCTTAGTAGTAAGACACACACACACACACACACACACACAATTTTTGAAGGGTCAAACAGATGCACTTAACTTTTGTTTAAAAAAAATTTTTTTTAAGTAAGCATCATGTAGAAATTAACAGGAAAGTGTGAGCTCATCAAAGTGGAAACTATCCTAATTATGGCCTAAAGTACTTTTTATAAAAGTCTCAGTTCTTCTGTGACAGGACTTTGAAGAAAAATATTTTTTGGTTTCTACCACACAGAAGCCAATGAAAGAGTAGGGAAACAGATGCCAGGCCTGTCAGTCCAATGTGGCAGAAGAAAATACAGATGGATGGATAGATACCCATGTGGATTGTTACCGATGTACATATAGAGACAGGCTGCAAACTTTGAAAATCTCTTCTCAGTGATGGAAAATGAATTTAGTGCTCAATTAAGAGGGCTGGGACATTAAGTTCTGCTTAGAAATCTGTCCTTGAGTTTCCACAGAGTCGCCTCTGCCATGACCGTTAGCACATTGTTGGAACGAGGCATTAAGCGAAGATGAAACAGCTAGTTGAGGGTATTCTGACGGGGATGACGCCAGAATCATGGTAACACTTTCACATTGGTTGTTTCCCTAAACTGAGTCCACACGTGGCAGAAGTAGCTGAGACTTCTAAAGAAGGAATAACTGTAAGACATTTTACCAAAGACTTTGGCCTCTCGTGGGAAGGGGAACGGAGCCTGCCGGCCCGGGTCCGCAGTGGGTACAGGTGTGCATGTGGCCCTCACCCCCCCCTTCCCCATTTCCCCAGCCACACGCTTTGAGGGGCAGAGCTGTCCCAGGTGAACTTGGCCTTCATCTTCTTGCAGGCGTGCTGCCAGGCAGTGGCTAGGAAAAGCTGAGCCAGGGCTACCAGACATCTGCCTTCTCTGTGAGCAGAGAGCCCCACTGGGGTGTGCTGATTGCATTTACTGAAGTTTGGCCTCCTTCAGATGGAATAAGTCAATAAGACCAGGCACTTCCTATGACATCTGGGTTTTTCTTCAGGGTCGCACTTAAATACTCCTTTGGCATAATCTAAGAAATATTTAATTGAGTGTTAGTGAGTCTGGCTCTAAAATGGCCACCCTTGCCAAACCTTACCTGTGTCAACAGCAGAGGTATCACTGAACGTGTCCCACACATGTCAGTGATGGGGGCCTGGAGTGCTCCAGCATGGCTGGTCTTATTCCAGCAGCCTCTGCCAGACCTCCTTTGCACAGGGCCCCTCTTCCTTTGAGTTGAAAAGATCAGTAAAGACAGGGATAAGATCCAAAGGGAGAAAGAGCTGCATGAAAGGGAGCATGTTTGCAGGTCACTGGGCTTGTGCCAGTGGCACGGAGAACTGCTAGTTTGACTTGGATTGAATGTGGGATTGAGACATTAGGATAATCAAAATATAGATTCTTAGAACTGAAGTGGAGTCCTTCAGAGAATGAACGATGACCCAGACATTACCCTTCCTACTGCCTAATACCGGTCTTCACCCAGGCCAGTGTCTTCTGGGGCGCCTGCGAGTGTCTGCTTTGAGTGTTCACGCCCCCTGACCTGTTTCATAGACACGTTTATGCTTCCTGGGTCCTCCTCAAGCCCCTGCTCTCAGATGGTTTTCATTTTATAGGCAATGAAAATGCCTTTATCATGACCTGGAATATCAAATTTCCATGTTTTATACCTCTAGGGCTCACTAAAATAATACACCTATTAATAATTAGACTCCCATGTTTGCTGAGCAACAGGCATTGAAATGAGTTATGGGGCAGTTGAGAGTGGAAACGTGTTAGGTCACTTCTGATACTGGCAACGTGGCACGATTTTGTGGTCATGACGTTTGACAATGACAATTCTGAGTACGTTGAAAGTAGTTTTAAGGGACCAAGGCTTGAGTTGCTGGTTGATTTGGACTCTACATTACAAAAATGTTTAAAGAGTCGCAGCTGGTTCTAGGGTCTGTTGTTGTTTCTTGGCTTTGTCTACATGATCCCTTAGAATTGAGATTTGCTAAAACAAAGTGGTATCATCTGGTTTACTTTAAAAAAAAAATCAAAATAAACCCCAGTCCTCTGGAATCTAACCCATAAATTTGTGGAGAGAAAAGCAACATTGCCCTGTGTTGAGAGATGACAGAATGACTCTCCTGCGCTGCCGTGCCCCTTCTCCCACAACGATGATAGTACAAGTTTCTTTTTCTTTCTCATCCTTCCATTTTTTTCCTCCTGTTGTCTCCTATGCATATATCAGAGAATTTATATATAAGATAGAATATTCTGTCTCCTTGAGGTCTTTGTTTATGAGACTGTGTCTTTATCGTAGTGATGCTGTTGTGCAAATAGACTTGCAATATCTAGTTTGAAGCAAATGTTTCAGAATCGATTTATGAGCTGCGTGAGAAAATCAGTCTGTCTTTGATCTTCTGCAGCTCACTCATTTGCTATAGTCTCAATGGATCGAAGGCTTCCAGTGGTCAATTCAGCCTCCAGCAAGCAAGGATTTGCACCATTGAGGATACTTAAAATAGTATGTCTTCTGAAGAGAATTCTGAAATCCAGACAGAGGAGCTCTAAATATTTTGAACAAAGACAGCAATGCTTTCAAGATGACACTTTGAAGAGGTCTGGTTTAGAATGTGCAGGCTTTAATGGAGTTGTTAAGAAAATGGTATGAACATTCTGTGGCTTAGGGGCAGGCATCTATTAAGACCATGCGTTTGTATAAAATTGATAGCTGATAGAGAACGTTGACATTTATGACCTTACTTGACCTTTAAAACACAAGGGAAAGTTGGTATTTTTTTTTAAAGATTTTATTTATTTATTTGACAGAGATAGAGACAGCCAGCGAGAGAGGGAACACAAGCAGGGGGAGTAGGAGAGGAAGAAGCAGGCTCATAGCGGAGGAGCCTCATGTGGGGCTCGATCCCATAACACCGGGATCACGCCCTGAGCCGAAGGCAGACGCTTAACCGCTGTGCCACCCAGGCACCCCGAAAGTTGGTATTTTTGTCTCCCATTTACTAATGTGAAACCTGAGGCTCAGAAGTGGGGGCCACATCTGTTGGTGTTTCCATGGTCATGGATCTTTCTCCATTTTTGTAAACTCACCATATCTCTGGCTCTCAGTTTTTTTCAAATAACTTTGGCTGAGAAGACTACCACGGCCTCTTTCAGCCCTGCAGTCTTCTGATTGTGATAATTTTGACATCTTTCTTCTTTTCCACCGTGATCTTACATGCCGCCGATAAGTTACATAAGCACAGGATCTGTGGACAGAGCAAACTGCACAAACATCAAATACATCAAGACCTACAATGATCTCCCAAATCCAGCCTGACCTGAGAGCCTCCTCTCCAGCGTTGGCTCCTCCAAAAAGCCTTCCAATCCTTCAGCCAACATTCACTCTCTCCTCCCTGAACTCTTACTGCATTTGGAATCCAATCAGACCATTTTGAATGTAATTATCTTAAAATTGTTGTTTTTGATCCTCTTTTCCCCACAAGGCTGTGCTTCTTGTGCAGGCAGGGCCATTTAGGCATTGAACTCAGTGCTTGGCGCCGAGGAATAGTCAGTAAATACATTATTTGGTTCAGCTAGGTTGTGTTGTCGTCATAAATTAACATGACAAAAGCCTTCATCTTGCAGAGAGCTCTGTGCTAGATCTCTGAATGTCAGGCTGACGGGCTTCCATCCACCACGTTAATGCTGTGCTTTCTGGAATATGTGGCCTCCTTAATTCCTACAATGGGGAGAAAGAGGTGCTGCAAGGAACGCTCCTTTTCCCACAACCCTTGTTCAGAATGAGTCACTTGGCCCTGCCTGTCAGGGCTATGGACTCAGTTGTGGCCCTCCCAAAACATATGTTGAAATCTCAACCTCTAATGTTGACTTTATTTGGAAATGGAGTCAATAAGGAGGTAATTAAGATTAAATGAGATTGTAAGGGTGGAGCCTTGAGATGACAGAATTAGTGTCCGAGAACTCCTGCTCTCGGCCATATGTGGACACAGCAAGATGGCAGCCTCCTAGAAGCCCGGAAGAAAGACCTCACCAGAACTGACCATTCTCTTAGGTTAAGCCTGCAGAGCTGTGAGAAAATGGACGTCTGTTATTTAAGCCCCCCCTGCCCCACCACGGTCTATGCTATTTTGTTAATAGTAGTCTGAGCTGACAGATGGTAGTTAGGAAGCAGGCATATGCGGGGAAGCTGGGACAAGTGGTTCTTTGGTGAGCAGTGAATGTTCCCGCCACAAGCAGCGGAGTGTGGTCAAGACAGACCTGGTTTCCTGCTCCCAGGGAACTAAAGAAACCTATTAATATGATTTGTGGCATTCAGTTTTTCTACACTATTTGCAACCAAACCACAGGTAATTATTAGTTTTGAGTTCTGTGTCCTTGGATAAGGCACAGAAAACCTGAGAGCGTAACCAGATGAAGCACGTGTTAAAATTTACACAGTGGTAAGAGGCCCAAATGTGTTTTGTTCCTTGCAGTATCTCTGCTTAGACAAAAATGAACCTGAGAAGCTTTGGAGCTAAATACAGAAAATTTCCCTCAATACAGTTGTAGAAGGAAGCATTGGGGAAAAGAGGCCTTTATGTTCATCATTTTGGGAGTGATCCGGTTGTCATGGTAATAACAACCATGCCTCTATGCCCATCTTTATTTCCTCCTCAACACGCGCCTGTCTTTTTAGTCACATCCTTGGTAATGGAACTTTGAATAAATTTCATGTTCTCACCATCAAGTGCTAGGATTTATGATGTGATCTGTGTTGTTTTGCTGCAAGGACTGGCTAACGGGAATTATGTCAGAACATAATCATGACAATACTTATTCTTTTCACAATGGAAGAATAGCAAGATACATATAGCACAACTGTTGAAATGCTTAAATCATTGTAGAGATGGAGAGAATAGCCCAAATTTGTTTCTTTAGAAAAGATGTCAAGCAGAATCAGAAGTTTCATGCTTAAGAATTTTTTTCCCCTTTGTATGTTACTTTTTAAAACCATTTTTGCCTTCGTGTAACTTTTAAAATACCGTTTCATAAACTAAAGTAGTTGTCTGGAATTCCTTGAAGCCCATGGTTTGGCTTCAGCAGGCTTTAAACAAATACACTGTCAGAAATCAATGTGGATAGATTTCCAGCAGTTAATGCCCTAGTCACAGTAGATATTTTGTAAAATCAATAGCCTGAAATATCAGAGGATTATGGTTGTATCAGATACCCCAAATGCCTAACATTGTTTTAATTACTCTAATAAAAGAAAGCTGGGTGGATTTAAAAAAAAAAAAAAAAAACCTTGCCTATAAAGAATGTTCTGCTCAAGCCAAAGCAAATTTTTTACAAGTTCTTTTAGAAAATCTGGAAGTATTTAAGCATTTTCCTCTTCTTATGAGACAATGCCTGTTACCCCGCCAGTGCTCCATCGTACAATATTCTCCTTTATGACAACATAAAGGACAAGTTGATCAAATATGTTGCTCTACTTGCATTAATGATAGGCTTAGATATTTGGACCCTCTTTCTTACTGGCACATAGAAATAAACATATTTAATGTTCTAGTGCATGGACACTGAAGAGCTCTCCTGAGGTTTTCCAGTTTAGTTTGCGGCCACAGTTGGTCCAGAGGCTACAGGAACTTCGTTTTGCTCAGAAGATGGGCAGGAGTCATTTTGCTGGAGTGGAGATGTGTTTATATCATAGTGAAAAAGATTGATGATAGGAATAAAGAAGAGCTGTGACAGAAGTTTGGATGAATCCACTCCATTATATACAGTTAGAACTTTCCCCATAAGGGACCTCATTCTGGTTCTTAGGAAAAGAAGTCCAGGATTTCCAAAAAAGGGATTCACATTCCTCAACCAAATTTAGAGTACTGAGGGTATAACTTCTGTTTGCCAGAAAACCTCAGTTTTGTGCCAGAACGTTAGAATAAGATTTTCTAGCCCTGGGTGGAGATGAACATCTTAACTGCACAGGTGAAATAATGTACGGGACACCCATGCAGTGTGGGTTGATCAAGCATCATGTGACTTTATAATGGGTCACAGCTCAAGATATGCAAAGTCTGCATCTCCATGACTATCTTGAATAATTTCTAATACTTGGCCTCTTGATAATCATCATGCAATTCATTATAATTACTATAATCTAGAAAATAGCCATTTAAGAGCTGAGTCTATGTTCAGGAAGACAGAGGTGTCTTTTTTTGTGAGTACTGGCTAGCAGGAAAGGAGTAAGCATGAGGTAGGGTCAAGAAGAGGAAATCCATCCTGATTATCACTGATCACACTGATAAACGCCAGGGTGTGATGTTAGGACTGGAAAACGTGCGGCGTCATGGAATGTCCTGTGTCAGTCTGGCAGGCAGGGGACATTTAAGGAACACTGACCTTCGTAGGATTTCCCTGACATGGCAAACCATTCCAATCATAGCTCCCTGGTTATTCTCTTCCTCTGCACTGGAACCTTTATAAAATCATCCGAGTATTAGCAGTTAGTCTATACTTAAAATTTATTGTTGGGGAAGCTTAAGTGCAGAGAAGTGAATTAGTTTGCTTCACGTCTTGTATCAGTTTTGCGGTTGGTGAGAACTAGAACTGAGGGTTTGTGGTTCCTACTCCAGTGTTCTTTGTACTATTCTGTCCTGGCTCTTAGGCCATCTCTTTTGGATGTGGAGTAGTCACAAGAAACCATTGCTATCTGTACAAATTGGCTCAGGCGGCCATAACAAAATACCATAGTCTGGGTAGCTTAAACAACCAAAACTTTCTTTCTTACAGTTGGGGAGACTGGAAGTCTGAGATCGAGGTGCTCACAGATTCAGTTCCTGGTGGGGCTCTTTTCCTAGTGTCCAGACACCCACCTTCTTGATGTGCTCACGTGGTAGAGAGAAAGGGAATTTGTGCTCTGGTCTTTATTCTCCTCCTTATAAGGACACTAATCCCATCATGGCAGCTCCACTCTCCTGACTTCATCTAAACCTAATTACTTCCCCTATAGAGAACATATGAGGATTGCTAGAGGGGAGGTGGGCTGGGGATGGTCTCAATGGATGATGGATATTAAGGAGGGCACTTGTTATAATGAGCACTGGATGTTATATGTAGGTAATGAGTCACTAAATTCTATTCCTGAAACCAATATTACACTATACGTTAACTAACTAGAATTTAAATAACAATTTGAAAAAAATAATAAATTAGGCATAGTAAGAGGTTAACAATAATAATAGAACAATTATAACAATATACTGTAATAAAAGTTATGTGAATATGGAAAAAAAAATAAACCTAATTACTTCCCAAATGCCCCACCTCCCTATGCCATCACATTAGAGCTCAAGGCTTCAACATAGGGATTTGGGGGATGAGGCACACATTCAGTCTATAACACTAGCTGAACCTAGAAGGATGGATATATTTTCTAGGACCTGTTTTAGGGAGTTCTACATTCTGCAGTGTTTTATGACTAAGCCATGGGTGCTTGTGGGCAAGAGGTGCAGAGTGGGCTCCTCTCTTTTGGCTTCATGGACTTGGTCTTTTGACCCAAGACATGGTGGATGACCAAAAGGATCTGGATGTCCCCAAAGTGAAATTTGCTGCTTGAACATTGATATTAACTGGTTGAATTATGGTAATTCAGTGATATCATGTTGTATTTCTTGAGGAGAATGAAAATGAAATCCATACAATTAGAAGTCTTCCACAACATTTATTCTCTGAGCATTTTTCTTTTCTTTTCTTTTCTTTTTTAAAGATTTTATTTTATTTATTCGACAGAGATAAAGACAGCCAGCGAGAGAGGGAACACAAGCAGGGGGAGTGGGAGAGGAAGAAGCAGGCTCATAGCGGAGGAGCCTGATGTGGGGCTCGATCCCATAATGCCGGGATCACGCCCTGAGCTGAAGGCAGACACTTAACCGCTGTGCCACCCAGGCGCCCCTGAGCATTTTTCATTAGCCAGAGCACTTTTGTGAAAACTTGAACATTTTTCGCAAAATTGTAATATCTTCTTTTTCTTTTCATATCTCCATATCTGAATTATTTTTACATCTTTTTTCTTGATAAATTGAATCCGGGACATTGTATACTGAATAATTGTTAGGTTACTTAGTCCTTTGTTAAATCAAACCTGGTTTCTAGGTGAGGGGCCTGGAGAAAGGGATCTAACATTGAGAGCCTACTGCATGCTGGCCGTCTAACTGTCTCATATGTATTGTCTCTGTCCTCTTGAGAGTTCTGTGAAAATGGGCATTTTTAGTTATGTTTTATAGAGGAAGATATAGGCGGTGAGAGGTTGAGAGTTTTGCCCATGGTAATAATATATGTGGTAATTGGTCAAGTCAACCAACACCAGCCCGTGTTGGTCCAACCTCAAATGCTGTGCTCTTACTATTTACTCTGTTACGGGCCATCTTTACGCTACTTCTCATTTGGTCCACAGGGACTGTGACTATGTGGAAAGGTCAGTTGCACCTTCAGAGAGCACCAGTTCTAATGGACACGGAGATGCCTGGGTGTGTGCTTTGTGGGGCATAGCATTTGTTGGGGGAAAGGGCTCGTTTTGTGCTGAACTTAAAAACTCCCTTGTGGGGCACCTAGGTGGCTCAATTGGTTGAGTGTCTGCCTTTGGCTCAGGTCATGATCCTGGAGTCCCAGGATCGAGCCCCACATCGGCTCCCTGCTCGGCGGGGAGTCAGCTTCTCCCTCTGCCCCTCACCCTGCTCTTCTCGCTCTCTCTCAAATAAATAAATAAAATCTTTAAAAAAAATAAAACTTCCCTTGTGCTCTTTCCTTGAGGAGAAGTATTGCTAATGGGCTCTTAATAATTATCCAATTTTGATTTTTTGGGTCCTCTGATAGCTGTTCATGTTGACCTTAAATGTCTTTCTTTCTCCCCCCACCTCCCCATGAATGATACATTCTATGCTGATAATTCTTTTTTACTCTTGAGGGGAAGTATCAGATGTAGAAAACTATACTTACATAAAAACCATTTTTTCCTCCTCTTTCTCCTCCTCTTTATCAATATTTCTATATTTACCATTACTTCAAAGATGCCAAATATTTCACTGGAAACAACCCAAAACTTCTTGCTCTGGGAAAAGGAGCTATCTCCTGATTAATTTTGGTACCTGACCACAAACTGAATCCCAAATTTGGGAAATTCTCCATGGCTTAGCTCTACCTCATTCTCTGACTTTCCCCACCCACTCTCTCCATTCCTCTGTCTTTGGCCTGCCTTCCTCTGCCCTTCCCCTCCCACCCACCTGCCCCGGGTCCTCTCCCAGTTGGTGGTCAATCTTGGGCTTAGCTAGAGCTGCTCCATCTCTTTGGAATCTGTCTCTCCAGTCCAGCGGTTGAGTCACTGCCTTGTTTCAGCTCTTGCCTAAACACAGTCCTGCATACTCTCGCAAGAGTTGCAGTGAGTCAGCCTTCTCTGTTCTTTCATGTTTTACTTTAGTGCATTTAAAAAATCTGTATCACTTTAACAATTTAAGTTGTATTTGTTTCTTTGGCTCCAGTGCCTTATTCTCTTTGGGAAGAAGTTCTTTATTTAAACTCAGTATTTTATGCTTCATTGTAGAATGGTTCCTGATCACAAAGTAAAACGAGTTCTGTATGTGTGATAAGGATAATTCCTAAAAGTATTTTGATATTGTCATTTTTAAATGTCTTAAATAGGAAAACGAAATAGTAGGTCCTTGACATGGCGGCCATCTCCGTCGAGTGGCCCTTTTACTAGTGAAATATCTGAACCGTTTTAAAAAATGTATGCTAGGAAGCTAACAGATGGCCAGCACTTGAACATTTTATAGGTTGTGCTCAACACAGAACACCAGCTGAGAGGGTAGGCGGGGGTCCAGCCCATGCTCTGTTTACTGAATGCTGTGTCCTGATGCAGAACACATCTTAAGGGTCACTTTTTTCCAGTCCCTGCACAGGGACTGAAGGGAGAGGGCAGCCCTTCTCAGGCACACCTTATTTAATCTCACCACAATCCTTTGCTGTTGGGACTATTGTCCCATTGTCCCATTATTAGAACAGAGAGCCCAGATAGTCTGGTTAACATCTCACTGCCCATGAGAGAGAGTGGAGATTTAGAGCCAGGTTTGCTAATTTCGATCCAGCACCCTCTTCTTTTACTCACTACTGGATCTTCCTTCCCCAGAACCTGGCACAACACAGCAAACACTCTTAGAATGAGGATACTGTAGGTACTAGTAATTTTAAGGCATGAAAATTAAATCTTATGAAGCCATGCCCCAAGACTTATCACAACCTCCTCAAATCACTATTCATGTCTGAAGTATCTCCAGTGAGTTTTTAATTGACAAAGATGATGGGCCTTGGTTGCCAAATGGTAAGTTGTGAGATATCATTCCTGCTCATGTATTTACAGGGAGATCTAAAAACAACTGCAATCACAGCTTAACTTTGAGTATCAGGAAAGTGCCATAGTAGGACCTCAAAACTGAGGTTGAAGTCTGAAGTTTTCTCAACTAGGTCAAGATTTAGAAAAGTACATTATCCCACAGTCTGTGTATTCTTAATAACTACTGTATAAAAATTAAAGGTTTTTGCGCCATCGTGTGTGATAATTTTGTGTTGTAAAAGGTAAAACACAGCTATTCGTGGAGCAATTGGAACAATTCTTGAATAGCTTTACCTTCTGAGGCATAGTGCTGACACAGGGAGGGAGGAAAGGTCGCTGAATTATTTTCTTGCACTCGGTTTTCTAAGAATCATGGCCAGTGCACTGGTGAATTGGGGCTGGGAGTAGCTCTATTTGTTTTTCTCTTCTCTGCCTAGTTTACATAAGTCCTGTAGGAGGAAGCTGAGCCTGGGGTGAGCATCTCTGGAGAGATTGATGTGAGGAAGGAAGACTTTAAAAAAGATGGTTAGGAGTGCATCTCTCCAGACACAGTCCTGAACGCAGGCGTGAGAGCAACAGAAGTTTTTCAGGTTGGCTCTGGTGTCTAGTAATTTGCGTTTTCTAAAAGTAATGTGACCTATCAGTAGGTATTGAACACAGAACCCCAGACCTGGCAGAAACCATAGAAGTCACCTTCTTTGTAGCCTGAATATTCCTGCCAGGTGGTCCTCCAGCTTCCGCTCCCAGTGAAGATGTCAGCATCTTCCATCGCTGAGGAGCATTCACTATTGAAAAGGTTTCCTGCTGGATGACCTAAATCCTCTCTTCCTGTGATTGTGGCCTTTAGTCCTGCTCATGCCTTCATCATGCACCTGGCTTCGTGCAACCAGCTTGTTTAACATTTCTGAACTCTGCCATCTTGGTCACACTCAGTCTCTTCTCCTTTCTTCGCTTGACACTCACAGGACCTGGTTATCAGAACCAACACTGTTCTGCTTGCCGCTCTAGGTGGGTCATGCGTTTGCCGAACCCTAGCATGGACGTGTGGAGTGACAGTGTCCCCGGTGTGCAGCCTGAGGGTGGGTGAGCTTTTTGAGGCGCTCCAGCACAATGCTCATTTGACAGGGTAGATTTTTCTTTCTGGCTTGAGAGAACTCAATATTGGTTGTAAATTTTTGAGCACATTTCTTCTGGATTGCTTATACAAAAGAGATGCCTTGAAATGAGAGATAGGCTTTCTCTGAAGATGTGGTGAATGAGTCACATAGAAATTCCATTTGTGTTTTTAACTTGTCAAAAATCACCTCAATCTGGGCATAAAGATGCAGTTAGGCCGAGCCAGTCTTGTGTCCTTGTGATGGTGTCTCATGAAGAAGCAGAATCCACTACTCGGAGAGAAGGGCGTTCTGAATGCTAACTCCTCCTATTCTTCGTGATTCTGTCTAATGTGACCTTTAGTGTGGAAGAGAGAAGATCTTCTTCCGCCTTCTCTTTCCTCTGCCTACTTCCTACATCCAAGTAAGACCTCATGGTGGTAGGTGTAGTCTCTTGTGGGAGAGCCCTGCCTGTGGCCACAAAGATCTCTCAGGCCTTTTCTGGCTCACATGGAAGCCTCTTCATAATTAACTACCTCAGGGGGCATGTGTGAGACTCTGTGCCTTGTTATAAGCCTGACTTCATCCCTTGCAGCCTATTATTATCTTGTGCAGGCTCAATTTTGAGAAGAACACACAGTTTCATGGTACCACCTACACCGTCATTTATTTAATCGATTTGGATGGTTTGTGCTGCTCTTGGCCTTGGACCTGCAAAAACAAAGCCATGGGATAAAGCAGCCCGAATCCTGTAATGAAAACTTTGTACCTTTTCTGAGGCCTGGTAGAGAGAGATGATTTATTTTTACCCTACCAAATAAAACATTCTAGGAATCTGAGGTGAAAATTGGATTTTAACTGCTACTAAAATTTTGAGCATATAAAGTCAGCAAGTGTTGAAAGTTTTGCCTGATGAAGAGAAGAACCTGAAGAGTCTGGTACAAGAGTGATCGACATCTGAGGTACCCTGGTATCCTGATAAAACCGGAAATAATCAGGAGGCACCCCAGCAGTAGAATGCCACTGTGGAGATGGACATCTGTGTTCTCAGCATCATCACTGGTTTCCCGTCTTGGGCCTGTAGCACAGTTCCCTCCTCCTTCTTCCTGCTTCATATTTCAGACGTAAGCCTTCTGTGACTGAGCCCAAGGAGTCTGGGAACAACCTGAATCCAGCCACTGTATGCTTTTCTTCTGCCAGGTTCTCATTTGTTGGTGTGTTCCCTTTCCTCCCCGTCTCCCTGCCCTTCCCCCCTCAGCCCCCATCATTTACTGTCTTCGAGAGCACACAACATCTTGTTGAAATCACTAAAAACCGCAAAAACCTAAGGATTTCAGAACTAGGATAGACCTTCATTAACTGTGCCGGGCCTTCCCTGGCTTTGTTTTACAATTTCAAACCTGTAGTCACTCAGAGCCTCCGTCAGAATGTTGCCTGTCTGGATCTGGTGGCCTACCAGGTGCCTGGTGTCCCCTGCCCTTCTAAGGGTCACCTCCTGCCCAGACTCTGCCACCATGTTGCGCTCACTAGCCTGGGTGCGTTTGCTACCTTTTCCTGGTTTTCACAGAGCCACTCCTTGTCTGGATGGACCGCAGCTAGGTTGTTTCTTAGTTCCTTGGATTGTTTGCTCCTTCCTTCGTTCAGAATTTATTGAGCATGTGCACTGTGTATTGGGATATAAAGATACATAAGATACATCTGCATTTAATTAAAAAGCATAGCGGAGGCAGTGGAGCTGTGTAGTGTGCTGTGGGGTGAAGAGGAAGGAGGAGCTCACTGAAGCTGAGGAGACAGGAGGCTTCCTCGTGACAGCTCTTTAGAGCTGGAGTTCACAGGGTAAAGTTTCTCCAGGCAAAGGGAAAGGGAAGGGTGTAGGGTATACTAGAGGAAAGAGACAGCTCTTGGAAAGATACTCGTTCAGAAAATAAACAGTCTTTTAGCGTGCCTGAAGACTAGATGTAGAGAGGTGGAGGGGGGCAGAGGGAAAGTCACATACTCTGAGGCAGAGTAGGGAGGAACTCGGAGGTCATCCTAGGGAGTCACTGCAGGTTTTTGATCAATAGAATAATGTCATCAGATTGGTCTTTGGAAAGATGACACTGGAAACTGTTTGGAGGACTTTTTAGAGGTTGAGGCAGAGGAAGGCAGAGTGACAGCTCAGCTATGGGGTCTGGGCTTAGCCTACAGAGTATCGATGGAGAGCCTTGTGGTCTTTCTTGCGCAAGTGGCCTTGGGATGGGTACACAGAGTAGGATCTCTTTGGCTAGGCCTTTTCTGACCCCATTGGGTTGGCCTGATGTCAGGCCCCTGCTTGCCAGCCTCTCGAGACCTCCTGTGATTTACCAGGAGAGGAGATGGGTCTTTATATTTGACAGCTGTAAGCCCCGCTCTTCTGCCAGCTAGCCTTTGCTTAAACCTGCCAGCACCTTCCTAACTCGGCTGACCCCCCTTGGCTGTCTCGAGCTTTCGTCTCTGCCAAAGCTGATCTGGCACAGCCAGTGATCATTTGTTGTACTATCCTCTCTTGTCCTGTTCCTGTCAAGGCTTTGGTGGTTATAGGAAGACCAAAGCCTTTTGTAGATGGGACCTGTGCCACATTCTCAAGGTTGACACACCTGCACCACACCCTTATAGCTGTGTTCCCTCTTGACCCACAACAGAGCTGCCAGCAGACAGTTACACTAAATTTTAAAAGTTTGTGTTGAACTTTTGAGTTGAGATTCTTCTTAAGGAAAAGAAAGCGGGGGGGAAGGGGGCATTGGAAACGTATGTTTTATGAAGTGCCCTGAGCAGTGACAGATTTTCTTAAGACTCTAAAAATGCCAAGAAGCTCTTAGAAATATGCCTGTTCATTAGCGTCCTATTGATTCTGTTCTGGCGTTTTGTTTCAAAGTTTGAGGGTTTTTCCCCCCTCTCTAATTGTGTCAATAACAAGGGAACTGTTTTATAATGTGACTGGGAAACACAGCATGCTCTAGGGCTGGTCATCTTGCACTCAGTTAACCTTCATTTTTCCCATCTCATCGCTGCAGTGTGGCAAGGCGCTCCCAGGCCTTTCAAAGCAGGAGGACTGCTGTGGAACTGTGGGTACCTCCTGGGGCTTTAATAAATGCCAGAAATGCCCCAAGAAGCCATGTAAGTGACGTTTCATCATTCCTTCGCATGTTAATGTGGCATATCTGTTTCCTTACCATGACACTTGTAATGGTGAGATAGCATTAAACTTTCAAAGAATGCTGACTGAATTCTAGAACATAGTGGTAAAATTTGCATTTCCAGAAACCTTGCTGCAGGTCTCAGAAAGATTTCCTGTCGATTCCGTGTTTTAACAAGCAGTTCTCAGCTGCCTTCTCCAGTTGGATTACTTATTTTTAAAAAGCGTTTTTAAGAGGGCAGTACGCTAAAGTAGGCTCTTTTTTCCTTGAGGTGAAGAGAAGATAAGAGGTCTTAAAAAAAATTGTAAATGTTTCAGAAACTGATAAAAAGTTAGTGAAGCTGTTATTTCTTAGGTTAAATTCCTTGAATGAAATTTTTATTAATAGCCACAATAGAGGTTTGTTATACTGTAAGTTTTCAGATTTCACTGAAAAAAAAAAAAAGGCTAAAATGGAGAAATGATTCGTTGCTGATCTCTAAAAGATAAATCTACAGTCACTAGGATACAGTATTTTTCCCTTCTCTTCTTAGTCACCATTTTTATTCTTTATTTTTTTTAAAGGTTTATTTATTTGAGGGAGAGAGAGAGTGTGTGTATGCACTTGCCCACACATGTGGGGGGAGGGGCACAGGCAGAGGGAGAGCGGGAGAGAGAGAGAGAGAAGCAGACTCCCTACTGAGCATGGGGCTGGATCCCAGGACCCTGAGATCATGACCTCTGCTGAAACCAAGATTCGGACTCTTAACTGACTGAGCCACCCAGGTGCCCCAGTCACCACTTTTTGATACCATCACAGTTCTCAGTGACTTTAATCTATATTGATACCCATATGTTCCGGTTAGTCTATAAATTCTGGTTTTTAGAACCTAATGATTTGAGTAAATCCAGATTTGTGACTCTCTGTTACTATTTCCCCAATTATAGTTAATATTTTTAGTTTTTGAATGTAACATTAACTCTGGCTGATTCCTAATAGAGATTTTTTAGGAAACCAGAGGTAACTTTTTTTTTTAATACTTACATATCACATTTTCCCAAGAAAGCAAGTGATATTTTCCTCAGTCATCTTCCTTTGCTTATATAACTGAAGATTTGTATAGTAGGATTTTACACTTTGTGTTGCAAGGAATTTCTCATTTGCTTCAATTAGATAATTTTTATTTATTCTTCTGAAGCACCTATGATTTGTTATACTCAATTGTCTTTCACACCTCTGTTTAATCTAGAATCTGCCATCTTGAAATCACTGCTCCATAGCTTTGTTTTATGTACTATTGTTCTGCTATCATAGTAATTTTTTCGTCAATAATTGTCTCATTGCCTATCATTTGGACCTCCTCATCTCTGAAACTTACGTTTTCTAACATGTAACCCAAAAGTTACTAAGAAGGCAATTGAGAACTGCTTATTAAAACACATCATGCCTAAAATTTCATTTATTTTGTTGATACTGCTTCTATTTTTTTTTTTTTTTTATTTTAGAGGGCTAATTTGTGAAAACACCCACTCAAGTTTCCTGTAACTAGTGAATTCTTCATTTAGGGAAAGAGTCACATAAATGAAGACCGTCATTACTGAGAGTGTCCCCTGTGGACTTTTTATGCTGATTCAATAATGATTGGTAATGTGGATTTCCAGTAAGTGGGTTGAGTGTGATAGTCCCTCCTCACTGAATGATCCATGTGCCTAAAATTATTCTGGGAACCTGACCAAAGGGATATCCAGGAGAGATTTGATATGATGTAAAGAGCATGGAGTTTGGAGCTAGGTAGACCTGAGTTTGACCCCCAGCTTGGTCATTTGCTATTGTCTATGGATCATGAAACAAGAGTCTATATTTAAAAAGTTGAAAATGCTTTGCTTTTTTTTTTTTTAAACGTCCTATCCTCATACACTGTGCAAGTTTGTCTGTAGGAATATTGTGGAAAGGGTGGTATGTTTCCCGCCTCTAGGTCTAAGGACTGCAGAAGAAGTCCAGTTCTTCCAACTTTATTCTGGGGCCAAGTTCATGTTCTCTAATACTTGTTCCATCTTTTCCCGTATCTTATGTCTTTTTCTTAT
Source organism: Ursus arctos (assembly GCF_023065955.2). NCBI lineage: Eukaryota > Metazoa > Chordata > Mammalia > Carnivora > Ursidae > Ursus > Ursus arctos. The sequence goes on along the minus strand of NW_026623100.1, from coordinate 59,784,690 downwards.
CCCTCCTTCTCTCTGTGTTTTTTCCTTAACTGCTTCCCTTTCCTCCATTTTCTCAATCCCAAAGTTGCGAAAGGGACAGAAGTTAGGGGTAAAGAGAATCCTAGATTCTTGTTGTCATTTTTTAATCCCTAACCTCTACTCCTGACCTTCTGTTGTTTTTATTTAGAATTGTGTTTTCTGAGCATAAATAAATTCACTGCCTTAAATGATTTTGTTCGTTCTATATTTTAGTGCTAGTAATAATTTAAGGAGAATGTGAAAGTACAAAGTTGCTATCACTTCTGACTAAACACTGATGAAAATAAATTCATATGGCTCATGTAATTTATAAAATTAAAGTGATTGATTTCATTTCAGGAAGGGCAATGTGGATTATGACTGAAGTAAACTATTAACATCTTGACATTTACTCTGTTTGTGCTGTCCTAAGTGACTCACTCCCAAGAAACACACTCAGGGTCACATTCTTCCTGTGTCATTTAGAAACTTTCCTTTCCTTGGTTGGTACTACTCTCTAAATCATATTCATTTTGGAAGACAGCAGACTTTCCTTGGCTTTAAGTGCTATGGTTTTGTGTTCCATGCCTTTTTTTTTTTTTTTAATTTTCACTTTAAGTAGTTCAAACTTCAGTTTTCAAGTGGCTTTTATTTAATGTTTGAAGTTTTTGTTTAGCCACATACAGAAAGACCTTTTACTGTTGACCAGTTTTTACTGAGAAAACTTAATTTTAAATCTGCAAATGATTTCATTAAATACTCTGTAATCTATTAAAAAGGTACTTAACATGAACAAGTCACTTGCCCTTTAAAAGTTTTTAGAAGAAAATTAACATTGAATCCTAAGTTGAGGAGGACCTAAAGAGGTCATCTGGTCTGGCTCTCTGCCTGAAGTAGATGATTGTTGAAACTTTTGAACAAGATATTCCCCCTTTGGCTTTGAAAAGTCACACACAGGGATCCCAAAATCTCTGTAGGCACCCTGCTCCAGAGGGTCTACATTCTATGGAAGACTAGTTATGGGGCCAAGGAGCTTGAATGGGGTGACTCCTCACAGGTCAATTTCTCCCTCCTTATTATTCCAAGACTCCTCACTATAAACTTTTCCCAGAATTCAGAAGGATCTGAAGAGATAGGACGTATAGCAAAGAAAGGAAGTGAAGGAGGAGAGAGGAACATTCCATTAGTGGAGAATAAAGAGCATGTGTTAGGGACAAAATAATTTTATTTTCCAAAAGAAAATTTGTTTTCATTTTGAATTGTCCCTCTTTACTCCTTGTTCCTGTCTTTTTAGTGGTCTAACCATCCATCCTGTTTTGATTATTGCCTATTTTCTATTGCTTATGATTTTCTTAAAGAATACCTTATGGCAGGAAATAATGACATCTGTCATCTCATGAGTGGTTTTGTCAGGCATGTCGGTAGGCATTTTGCATAAATTATGTCTAAAATCCACAACAGCCCTGACCTGCTCAGTAGATGTGAATACTCCCATTGTGTAGAATCACCATGTGAAACCCAGAAAGCTTGTCTCCCAAGGTCGCAGAGCTATTGATAGGCAGAGCCACGATTTGAGCCTAGGTCTCCTTGGTCCCTGAACTTATGCTGTATCCATTATGCCAAGAAGTCCCTTGGGTCTCACTTAAGAGTGTCAGAATCAGTGAATAGGGTTTTGTTGGTAATTTGTTGGTAATATAAATAATCACTAATTACAAGAAAATATAAAATAGTCTTATGATTCTTTGGATTAACATAATCAAGATTTGCTGACAAACTACTCGGAACTATATCTATTGCAGAATAGGAAGTATACTGAAAAACAGGGATAATGTGAAAGAAACTGCTAGATATTGAGTTGGGTATCTTAGAAATGAATAAGACAGACCACTGATGACTTCAGTAGCTTAGGTTATCATGTTGGTAGTTTAGGACTGTAAGAATTTAAGCATGTAACAAAGAATTATTTCTTCTTACAGCTTATCACGGATATAACCAAATGATGGAATGTCTACAAGGTTATAAGCGGGTTAACAACACCTTCTGTCAAGGTAAGATTAACTGAATTCATTGGTGTAGACCCCATTGTTTTGGCTTTTTAGGAATTTGAGTTGTTTGACCATGTTTTGCTCATTAGCTCAGTGTGTGAAGGTCATAGCAGTGACTACCTCCTGTTCACTCAGTTTAGCTGTAAGGAAATAAAGAGTTCTAGTGTATGGTTACTAGAATTAGTAACATTTAAACTTCATGGAACTTTTCCCCCCTTATGTTAATTTGCGATGAAATCCACAGGAGATTAGATTACGTTATGGAGCCCCCTATGGTCTCCATGCTAGTCACTGCCTATTCCTGCGTAGGCAGATGCATGTTTGTGTGTGTGCAGGTGAGTACACACGTGTACCTAACAGTACTATTTCCTTGCTGACTCATAATTGGGTAGGAGTGTTCCTTTTTTCCCCCCCTCATCAGAATATTGCCACCTCGAAGTATTGAGGTCTTGAATATCAGGGTGAATACACGTTTCCTAGGCAATGGTTAAAGCTGTGTAGCTAAATGTGAAATGTCCTGAGTACTTTCGCTCAGGGTATTTTGAAACATGTAGCAGAATCAAACAAGCAGGGGGGGTCCTCAGAGATCATTTAACCCAGTGTCTGTACCTTATAAATGGGGGCATTCAAGCCCAGACTGGCTAAGTGACTTCCCTGAGGGTAGAGCGAAGGTTAGAACTCAGGTTTACTGGGGCGCCTGGGTGGCTCAGTCATTAAGCGTCTGCCTTCGGCTCAGGGCGTGATCCTGGGATCGAGCCCCGCATCGGGCTCCCTGCTTCGCTGGGAGCCTGCCTCTTCCTCTCCCACTCCCCCTGCTTGTGTTCCCTCTCTCGCTGGCTGTCTCTCTCTGTGTCAAATAAATAAAAATAAAATCTTTAAAAAAAATTAAAAAGAACTCAGGTTTACTAATGCCTGGGTTAGTACCCATACATGATAACAAATTTTGTGTCACTTATTTTGCAGAATGTCCAGTTAATGCTCCTAATTTCCCCTGACATGTCTGGGATAAAGGTATTATTAGTAACTTGGAAATATGTCCACACTGAATAAAGAAAGAGCCTTCCAGAATCTTAGTCAACCAAAATCCATGTCAAGAACACAGCATATGTTTTCTGACTTGTTGTTTGGGCCTCTGTATCCTTGACCAGTATGTGTTTATAGGACAGAGTAATTAAGGTAATGTTACAAAATATGGATTAATTCCTATTAAAAGGGCTCATTTCAGTGGACTATCTTAATTACTTGAGAATTTTCTCAAGATGTTCCTTATTGCATCTAACTTTTATGATTTGTAGAGCTTTAGCAAACAAAGAATTCTCTTTTGAGATGCACAGAGGGGTACCATGTGTTTAAAAAAGTTTTGCCTTTAAATATAAGCCCTCATGGGAAAGAGTATTGGGGAAGTTAGATTTAACTGCTCAAGGAGAGGGCACCCAAGACAGTTTTGAAACCTCTGTAAACCTTAGTAACATGGGAATAACAGGTTAATCAATATTATCGAGGAATCAGTAGAATTTAAGACATCTTTAAAAGATTCTGTTAAACAGAGGGAAGATTGAATTAAATGGATGGAGGAAGGAATATGTCAAATGAATCAATGTATATTCTACAGTGTAAATGAAGTGACTGTTTCACAGATTTGGATAAAAATCTATAAGACAAGCCCTAGCTCATTTTTAGGTTGTGTTAGTAGAAGCAGAACAGGCAGGGTGTTGGAAGTAAATACTCTTGTCCTCTGCCAGTCAGACTGAATTTGAGGTTTGGGTGTTCAGTGTTCCTTGTCTGTTGGCTGATAAGGTCGACAAAGCTTGCAAAGGGCCTGGAAAACTGAGGGTTTGAAGCCCTGGAGAAGTGCAGATTAAAGAGAAATGTAATGGCTGCCTTACAAATATGCCTTTAAATGTTTGAATAACTGTCCTACAAAACAAGCCTTTGATGAGTTGCTTCAAAAATCAGTCAATAGGATGGAGTTAAAAGGAAGCATATTTATAACTACAAGCGAGCTTTTTGTGGGGAATAGCGTTCCCCAGCACTGTACTGAAATGCCTTTGGCAGTACTGAGCCTCCTGCACGCAGAGGTGACCCAATAGATCCTTAATAACAGCTAGCCACGGGGTGTTACAGGGAATTTCTGTCCTGTGCAGTGCATGAGGTTGGGTGACTGTGTAGGTCCATTGCAGTTGTCTGATGCTATCGTTATTCTGTTGCCTGGTATACAGGCTGTGGACGAGAAGAAAGAAATGACATCTTGGTCTGTCCCACAGATTTCAACCCCTGGAGAGGAAGTTTCCTGAAGTGTGCCCTGTGATGGGGTGTATCTGCCTGATTCTTAGACTGTAGACAGAGGAGGATCCCTATTTATCCTTCCCCATTGTAAACCTGTGTGCCTAAATGTTAGACACTCTCCAGAAGGTCATCTTTTCTTAACTGCAGATGATGAGGAATGTACATGTTTTCATGGTTGGGATGGGATGGGGTGGGGTGAGGTGGAATGTGGATGTTATTAATCCCAATTAAAACCAAGACACAGAGAGAGAAAGTAACTTTACCAAAATCACACAAATAATAAGAGGCCCGGCCAGGCTTGAACACCCAAACCACCACTGTTTCTGTGTGCCACATGGCCGCCTTTACAGATTTTGTATGTATCTGGGAAGTATGACTGATGTAGATACTAGCTCATTAGGACAGAATAGACGCCATCTGTTGTGAGGAGTAATAGGAGTCAAAGCAATTAATAGTAATTTGGTGTTGTGTAATAAGAAAAGATGGTTGTCCAATATATTTCTCCTTCTAGCTGGTTCAAGGTTCTACCAGTATTTAAAAATACCATGGTGGAAGTGGGAGTAAAACTTTGCAACTATTGCACTTGCTATCTCATTTAGCAAAATAGGATGAAAAACCCTTAAATAATTGCTAGATTATTGTCGTTGTTAATTTTTAATTTTGTGTTTTCCTCCTCTGGCATGGCTGGTATGGAGTGGCCTTTTGCAAGTTTTGTTCATACTGAGCATATCTTAATGGTTCCATCTCGTTCTTCGCACTGATGGTCAGTAACACCAAATCCTGGCTTTCGTTTGTCTCGGGAGGATATTTGCAAAACAGCATTATACTTTTTGGCATGGATTCTGGAGTGAAGTATCACAGAAAATTCTATTTCATGGTGCCTCCAAAAGGCACCGCTAAATTACACTACAGAGGAGATTGACTCATAAAATAATATGATTTCATTCATCATAATCTGTTAAAATTACTTTTGAGAGAAGGGCTTAATTTCACTCCCTTTGTGACACTATTGGTCAGCAAAATCAAATAGAACTTTCTCACATTACATACGTACACTCCTTTTTCCTAGAGTGTTGAAGCTTTTGATTTTGTTATCCTAGAGTTTTTCAAAAAGAGCCCATTAACCACTAATTACTTGTGCGTTCCACATTGTTCTTAGAGTTTAATGTCTTCTCAGTTTACAAAGCACATTTAAAATTAAAGTGATTAATAACTAGAATTACATTATTTCCTTCACCTAAGCAAACTAATGTCCTGAAACAACGTTTAGTAATGTGGGCTCAGCAACAAAGAACCAACTGTGTACAAGTTAATTTGAGGAGCTTTGAAATAATTGCCCTCCAAGTTGGGTTTTTTCTCCTCTCTAGTGGTGCTGCAATTATCTTTTCAAAGGAATGATTTATTACATATACACACATGGACTGCTAAAACCTGTCCTCACTACCCTTAGCGTTATGGAATTGTTATAATTTGCTTCATTTATCATAACAAACAATACAAGCATATTTCCTGGTGGATCTAGCACAGCATTTGTCATTTGATTATTGTGCGAAAGTTTGATGTAGAGCTGAAATTAAATGGATTAATACCTCATGAATATGATAATAGGAATTCCTGCTTTCATACGCCTTGACTCTAGGGCTCCATTCTTCCCTGTATTTTGAGTACTCTCACTTGCCCATTACTTTGTCATGAGATAAATGAGCTCTTAAAAATTAGGCGTAAATCCAAGTTTTAAAAACACATTTGGTTCTGAAATTACTTGGGGACCAGTCTGTTTAGTGAAGTCTTTTATTCAAGGCAAATACCTCTTTTGATATATTGAAATCACCCATTGCATGAGCTATAGGGATAAAATCAACCTAGTATTATTTTGTACATTTTTTAAGCACGTGCCAAGGTGCTGTGGGCAGTGCCAAAATGTATAAGTGAGAGACATCTACACTTTCAGAATCCAGTGTATGTATATTCCTTTTTCATAGATAATCTTGAAAACATTAAAGAATATTCAGTGATCCACAAACATTAATTGGCAGGGCTCTCCTGAGCTACAGACTAAGGATGAGTGATGAATAAGACATCCTTCCTGACCTTGGGCTTAGTGTAATTAAATCAGTCGGAATCAGCAGGACACAATTTGCTTTGTTCATGCTCCCAACTAGCTAAATTTTAGCTGACTCCAGATGAGCCCGTTAAAGCAAATATGAAAGAGCTGTCCACATAACTTTCTCTTGGCGTCATTTTATTACACCAGTTTTTCTGCTTTAATAAAATAAATTTACAAAACAGATACATTAGGGCATCATCATACCCAGTACAAAACTTTCACTGTGGAGCTCCTTTAAAATGGTACCCCAGATTGCATATGAAACCGAATTTTGTTTGGAACATAGAAAGGATACTGGTTATTTTTTTTCAGGGGCATATCTCTGTTATTAAGTGAAACTCACAACTCACTCCACACCAGTAAGCCATACATGGGATTTTTGGGTTATGAAGAGCTTGGCTGGACTATAGCTTCTATTTTGGACCTCTTAAACATTACAAAAAATTGTGACTGCCGTATGGTGAGCATATAGAAGACTGGTGTTTGGGTGCTTTGAGAAAACTAGAAAGTTCAGGTTTTAAAGAAAACCTACCTGCCTGGAGAAAAGAACGTGGCCTGTGGCATAATGCTGGGTTCACTTAGAATTAGAGTCATCATTTTACAGTTATTTTTAAAGGTGTAGTTATGGAAATTGAAAAGTTTTTTTTCCCATACAGTTAGTAGTTAAATGAATGTAACCTATTTTATCAGGTTTTGCATTCGGCATCATTTCTTGTGTCCTGTGCTTACTTTCTGGATTCTTTTTTTTTTTTTTTTAAAGTAGGTTTTTCAGGTAAAATACAGGACACCCAGTTAAACTTGAATCTCGGATAAATAGCAAATAATTTGGTTGGGACATATATACTACAAAGTACTTGTTTATCTGAAATTCAAATTTAATTGTGTGTCCTGTATTCTTATTTGCCAGTCTGTACTTTAAGATGATATTCTTTCACAGTTCTTTAAATGAGGGTCCCTGAAAAGCATATACTTTAGATGTCTGAAAATATTTTTCTTTTGAGCTCCTTCTGTAAGGAGACTGGTCAGGTGTAAGCTCTAGGTGGTTTTCTAGCAATATGTTTGACCATGTTACACTGATACCTTCCCACTTCTTTTTGACACTTTCCCTCCTTTGTAGATAATCTCTCTCTCTTTCAGGATCTTCTTTGAATTCTTTACTTTCTGTCATTTTGTCATGCTGTGTCGATATTAGCATGTATTTTGATTTTACTTAGTAGACAGAGTGTATTGTCCATCCAAACAGTCATGTCTCTCCTCAGATTTGGAAAATGATCAGCTGTTATCTCTTCAGATATTGTTTTTCCACCATGCTTCTCAGCTGAAACTCCTATTGACTAGTTTGGGGGACTTCTCTAATGCTCACGCCTCTGAGCAAGTCTTTTGTGCTTGTATCCTCTTTTAAAATTTTTTGATTTACTTATTTTTTGCTGCATTTTGAATGAATACCTCAGTTCCATCTTACAGTTTTCTAATTCTTGCTTTATTCTGCCCATCTGGACTCTATCCCACCTGTTATACTTTTAAGATTTTTTTCCACTTCTTAGGTTTCTAGTAATTTTTCATGGCTACCTGTTCTTGTTTCTTTTCTTTTAAATGTGTTCATTCATTTACCTTTTTAAACGTGTTGAAAAGTTGAGCCAGATTTCAGTTGCTGAGGAAGAACATTTCTGCACAGGTACTTAGAGATTCCTACCCTCACTTGCTAACTTCTTGGCTGCCCATGTTTCTTCCTGGACAGTAGTAGCCCCAGGAATTCAGTGGCTCCATCCACTGCCATGTATTTCCGTGCCATTTCAGGTTTACTAGGATATTTGCCTTGGTTGTTGTTGGTTTTTTTTTTTTATTATCCTCTTTATAATTTGTCTGTAATTGATATGTTTTTGAAACAGGAGAGAATGCCAAAGCATGGACTTACCACATTACATTTCTTTAACATTTATCCGTATCAGGATTGAGCTTTTTAAAATTCAAGGTGTCAATATTGGAATGTGGTATTTAATGTGTATATATATTATAAATTTTCTTTGAGTATGTTAAAAATCATTGAGAAAGCTTCAAATTATATAAATTAAATGTTATTCAAAGATTTTTTTTCCTGTTGTAATTTAGCCCCCCACAACATTAGTATATTGACTTTCTGCCATTTATTAACTCATTCATTTTACAGATATTTAATGATGATTTCAGTGGGAGTAGTCTGAGAAATATTAGAATATAATAAGACTTAATTCCCACCTTTATGAAGATCACTGTTCTCATGTATAATTGAAACATCAAGGCAGCATATAGTAAAGCTTAAGAAATGAACCAATTTCAAGAAAGTTCCCATTTAAAAACCTATTCTTTAAAACAAACACATTGTCTTTGCTATTTATAAAATAATTCATACCTATTGTTTAAAATTTAGAAACTAAAGAAATGTATAAAAATATAAATTACCTTAACCTCCTTCAAAAATGCATTTTTCTATAGTATATATAGTTTTTGAGATTATATTTCATGGATAAGTGTGAAGTGAAACTGTTTTTTCACTTAATAGATAATACATTCTGATGTTATTAAATCTTGTAAAAATTATTTTAATGCTGACCTAGTATCCCATTGGGTGGATATAGAATATTTCATTTAACCATCCCCCTAAAGTGTTATTTTCAGATTAGTTTCTATTTTTTCTTTTTATATATACTGTCACCGGCATACTTGAACACAAATCTTCAATGAATCCATGGTTATATTTATAAGAGAAATTGCTGGTACCAAGCTTTGATTCATCCTGTGCACATGACCTCTCAGAGAGGATGTCCATTTCCCTTCTCACTAACAATAGAGAGTTCATTCACTGTGCCCCTCCTCTCCTCTCCTACTTCCTTTCTTTACGAATTTGAAAACACGCAAAGGACAGTGAAATAGTATCTTTTTCTTCACATAGACCCTGTGCATTTCTATTTAAGCTCTCCCCAGGTATTTTTTTTAAAGATTATTTATTTATTTGTGGGGGAGCGGAGGGAGAGAATCTTCAAGCAGGTTCCAACCTCAGCAGGGAGCTCATCATTGCGGGGCTTGATCTCACCACCCATGAGATCATGACCTGAGCCAGAATCCAGTCAGATGCTTAACCAGCTGAGCCACCCAGATGCCCCCATTGCTTCATTTCTAATTGCTGTTGATTTTATCGATGTGAGACTTTTCTCCTTATGGTATTACTTGCATAAGAATAACTTGATAGTTTTCTTTTTTCTAATACAATACATTTCCTTTCTGGTCATTATGACTTACATATTTTTATCTGCCCATTTATATATTTTACTAGCATGTATTGAGAGCCTATTTAGGGGAGCCATTGTGTTGGATGCTTGAGGTATGTCATAATCAAACAACCCTGTGAGATAAGTAGTGTTATCTTTTTTTTTTTTTAAACTGATAAAGAAACTGAGTCTTGAGGCTCAAAGAAATTAAGTGATGGAAGGTCACATGGCTGGAGAGTGGTAGAATTTACCTCTGCAGCCTGGGCTCCCCTCCCTGTGCTACCAGCATTTATATAGCCGTTTATAGTTTATGAAAGTACTTTTTAAGAAAATATTTATTTGAGAGAGAGCACAGGGCTTGTGGAGGGGCCAAGGGGGGCGGAGAAGAGAGAGAGTCCCAAGCAGGCTCCACGCCCAACAGCAAGCCTGACTTGGGGCTTGATCTCACTACCCTGAGATAGTGACCTGAGCCGAAATCAAGAGTCAGACGCTCACTCAACTGACCGAGCCACTCAGGCTCATCGAAATCCTTTTTTTTTTTTTAAGACTTTATTTATTTATTTGATAGAGAGGGCATGAAAGCACAAGTAGGCAGAGCAGCAGGCAGAGGGAGAGGAGAAGCAGCTCCCCGCTGAGCAGAGAGCCCGATGTGCAGCTTGATCCCAGGACCCTGGGATCATGACCTAAGTTGAAGGCAGACACTTAACCGACTGAGCCACCCACGCGCCCCCCACCGAAAGTACTTTAACACATTTTCTCATTTCCTTGAATTCCGGACAGTGGCCACACGTACTTGTTACAGGTGAGGATGTAAAGCCTTGCTCAGTGAATGGCAGAGCTGAGAGGATATTAGACGCTCACCAGTACTTTCACAATCTGTGTTTAGCTCTTAGGCTCCTTTACTGGTTTGGTTTAGAAATCATAAAGTTCTCCAAACTTCATCATTTATTTTTATAGCAAATTGTCTTGTAAATGTCTCTGCTGTGTAGTTAAAAAAATTTTTTATCATATTATTAGTAAGTCATTGTACCCCCTCAGTTTTATTCAGAAATCTTTAATAAGCAGAATATTTATGCTTCTAAATGCTTTTGTGTTTATTTGTATGCTTTTGTTTTGTATTTATGCTTCTGTGCTTTAGTTTATGCTATAGTTCCTTTGGATTCTGAGGCACTCCTTTTCTGGTATCCTCTCTTCTCACACCAGGTGTGGATGAGCTCAGCCAGGCTCCGTCACGCATCTGTAATCACGGGTGCCTGGGGCTAGATGGTCTAGGATGATCTTGGCTGGGATGACTCCACCGTCTTCCACAATCTCTCATCTTCTGGGCAGCTAACATGGGCTGTTCTCATGGTGGTGGCAGGGTTCCACACAAAGCTTTTCAGGCCTAGGCTTGGAATTGACACACTCTCCCTTCAACTGTATTCTGGTGGCTGAAAGTCAGAAGGCACAAGACCAGCCCACATTCAGGGGGAAGAGGGGGATTGCATTCCACCTCTTCATAGGAAGAGCTGTGAAATCACATAGCAAAAGGCATGGAGAGGTGGAGAGGTAGAGAATTGGCGTCATTTTGAAAATCAATCTGTAACACCGTGATGGCTTATCCTGATTCAGCAAGGAAATGAAATTTGCTGGTATTAATGTGAGGTCACTTTACATCTGTATATGGAGCCATATTGACAAAGTATTGGTGAAAAAAAAAACCACTATTCTGGTGATTATATTAGAAACTGTGTAGTTCATTATATTTTTAAATAAACTTTGTATCCGTGTATAACCCATGTGTAGAACGGTGCACTCTCTTTTCCAGAAGGAATCACTAGCCTGACTCTTACAAGAATCTTTCAGTTTTGGATTTTTATGAACTTTCAAATGATCCAGTCTGTGTTCTTTTGAGTCTCTTCCCTTCACTCAGCAGCATGTGGCCAGTACCATTTCCTAATATTCACAATTCTGGCCAGTGAAGGGATAATATTCATTGATGTTTTCATTTAAAATCTTTTCAATACTTTTTTCCCTTCCTTCAGTGTGTTCTCTGACTTCTCTGTCTCTGCAGTGTTCTTTCCAGTTAGTGTTGTCTCTAAAGTTGCTTTCAGTTCCACTCTCGAAAGGGCATTGATTATTGTCATGTTTCTTTCTAGGAAGAAATAGGGAATGTGTATATGACAGCAATGTGGCTATAAATATGAAATTTAGAACCCGTTGTTCTTGCTATATATTTGGAAAGCTACAGTAAAAAATCAGTGGGTAGAGGTTAAAGCTGGAGTCCACCAGACTTGATAAATCAGTTCTTCAAAACACTTAAAAATGTCTAAAATTCTTTAGCCTGCCAGAAATTCATCACAATGCTCTGCTATCTCTAGTGATTTAATCCCAGTGCTGTGGTACTTAACGTGATTCTGAATCAAGTTTTACAAAAGTCAGTGTCTAAGAGGGAATGGATGTGTTACTGATTTGAAGGGGTTATTTTACTGTCCCAGGCATTTTCATAGAACTCCTGCTGCAGTTTCTAGTTTAAACAGGCACAGAATTTTTGGTAAGAACTTAAAAAGCTTTTGGTCTGGACCTGAGCATCATATTTCAGCATTTAAAAATCAATTTGGGACCCATTCCGATCCATTTTAGAGTCTTTTTCTAGTGTGTCTTCTTACTGTGCTTATATCACTGGGATAGGATTCAAAAAGGAAATGTCTGTTTATTTTATTCACTTTTCTTCAGGAAACACAGTGGTGAAGTGAGTCATTAGCACATTGTATTTTCCAATAGCTCTTTGACCTTAATCTCTGGGGCTATAAAATCAATGGGAAGATGACTCTTGTATCACGAGTGATGAGGAAAGCCCATGATGGATTCGTGTTACTGCGAGTGTTTCAAGGAGAAATTAATGTCGTGTCTGTAGACTAGAGTCAGAAATCCAAGACCAACAGAGATGTGTATGTTATTAGCATCTTCCATGTGTAGCACACATGTATTAAGAAATAAATACAAGCTGTTCTCTGGGCTCTGATAATTCTTTTATCATGTTACCCTGCAGACAGAAGAATTGGAAGGAAGGGAGTTGCTCACACGGTGGTTTGCCTCCTCTCAGTGAGTCTAGCGATGAAATCTATCTTGTGCTAGATTATCGTTTATGAAGGTGTTGGACAGTTACATGTCGGGAGGGGAGGCTACGGTAGTGGTGAGGCCGAGGTTGACACGAATAGGACTGCAAAGAGACCTATGGTACAATGGTTTTTGGGGCCATTCCCAGAGAGCATTTCACAAAATGTGCTCCACAGACCACCAGTTCAGAGCGATGTTAATAGACAGTGTGTGCAAAAGGGCTCTGTGGCTGAAGGTGTGAAAAACATCAAGTCAAAGAAAACTAAGAGTCCTTGCCAAATGACTTCTCAGGGTCTCTAATATGCTCGTGTATATAGAACGTGTGGTGTTTCTCAAACATATTTGGCCACAGGACCCTTTTACAAGCTTGTTTGACATAACATACCTTGGGTAATGTTGCTCTTAGAACATTGACTGTCAAAAAAAAATTTTTTTTTGGTTCACTTATTTCCTAAAATAATTTGGAAAAACTTAGTGTTCACCCATTTTTAAGCTGACGTCTACATTTTTCCCGTTAAAATTAAGTGGATGCAGTAGAGTCATTTCTGGGGCATTTATGTTAGATACGTGCTTTAAACATACTTTCATCAAAACCTTGGAGCTTCAGAGATGGTTCATTCCGTTTATGAATAATGTCACCATCTAACTTAATTGGCAAAAGCTGGGCCTTCTTGAACAAGCCAGACTTAACACTTTTCCTATGACTCGTCCTCAGGAGGGATAGATCTGTGAGATGTTCATATGTTTGGTGCCTTTGAGAATTCTGCATTGTATAGGGCAATGTGCTAGGTATAGAAAAGATTTCGGATGAGGAAGAGGTGTGCCTTGACTTGTAAAGAAGATGAAGGCTCTGAGGAAAGGAGGAGGGTTTGGAAAGGAAGATTGGCACATGTGTTCTTAGGAAAATTACTTTTAGAGAAGGAAACATATGAAGCCTCAAGATCTAGAAGTTGATTCCCTTAAATAAGAGTACCCAAGTCTGTGTGTACCTTGTGACATACTGTCATAAACCTTTAGGGATAGATGTACGTACCCAGTGGGAATCTGCTTTTGCAGAAGTTGAAGGGATACATATGTCCTCTGAGAGAATGCATTCTCTGTCTAAAGCAAGTGATCCCTATAAAATGGCCAAATAGTCTGTCTAGCTAGGAGAAGTATTTACTTCGAGAGGTATTTTTTCTGCTTTCAAGTGGAAGTGCTATTGCTAAATTGTATGCTGGAATTTCTGTCCATCAGCAAAAACTGAATATCCACAGCAGAATCTGTAGAAAGCTTCATATTTTCACACAGTATAAAGATCTTCATGTACTCTTCTCACCTTGTACTTAATTCCTTTCAGTTACTGGACATGCCTCATTTCCTGTATAAACTTGCGTCACTAAAAAGGCAGTAAATTATTACTTTGTTAAACATACATAGTTTCCTTTAGGAGAATGGATACATAAAAGTGTGTTTATTTCCCATAAGGACACTTATGCTATTCATAATATATTATGCATTAACTGTCATACTTTATTTATTCCTTGGCATTTTCAACCCTGGCAGGTTGTTTTGAAGTCTGAATATTTAAGCTGGAAATACCCTTGGGAATTATCTGGCTCAGCCCCTTTATATTACAGGAAAGGAACGTGAGATCAAGAGAAACTAAGTACTTGCTCTAGGTAACATAGGTTAGCATCCTAGTTATACCAAAACTAGGTCTTCATGGGCTATGTCTCTCATTAGATTTTTACACACCCTCCTTAACTCTCTTAAAAAATAAGATTTGGGGCGCCTGGGTGGCTCAGTCGGTTAAGTGTCCAGCTCAGGTCATGATCTCAGAGTCCTGAGATCAGGCCCTGCATGGGGCTCCAGGCTTAGCGTGAAGTCTGCCTGAAATTCTTTCCTTCTTCCTCTCCCTCTCTCTCTGCCCCTTTCCTCAGCTCACATGTGCATGCTCTTTCTCTCTCTCATGCACGCTCTCTCTCTCTCTCTCAAATAAATAAATCTTAAAAAAAACGATCTTGAACAAAATCATGCTTATAAAATGAGAATAACCATTGTGTTGCTCACCACCCAGGATTGTTACGAAGTTCCAATAAGAGGAGGTGTGCTATACAAATATAAGGGAGGAGGAGGAGGATTCTTTTTTTTTTTTTAAGATTTTATTTATTCATTTGAGAGAGAGAGAGACAGCCAGCGAGAGAGGGAACACAGCAGGGGGAGTGGGAGAGAAAGAAGCAGGCTCCCAGCGGAGGAGCCTGGTGCGGGGCTCGATCCCAGAACGCTGGGATCACGCCCTGAGCCAAAGGCAGACGCTTAAGGACTGAGCCACTCAAGCGCCAGAAGGAGGAGGATTCTTATCTCATTCTACTAGATTATTGTACCATTCTCTTCTATTGAAATACTAAAGCTGTGTTACATTAGGTTGTTTAAAGAGTCTCTTATTAAGCATATTTTCCATCTACTCTGTATTTTTCTGCTATCTGGGTAATAGATGCCCAGCCTTCAATTTTGTTTGTATTCGGTCGAACCATGTGACATTGCTAATATTCAACCATTTCAGGCTTACAAGAAGAGCAGTTTTGTATTACTGATCTTGGTATGGCCAGAAGCACATGGTAGGCTATAGTGGGCAGAGAAACTCTATAAATGTTTTCAGAGAGTTGAGAAGTATGTAAGTTCTCCTTCATGTTCCCTGTAGCCCTATAGATTTTTGCCTGCTGGAAAGGAGCACATAGGGCTGTGTGGGTTTCTTTCCTTCTTTCTGCTTCTGTCAGCTTCTGGACTTAGCAAAGCAGCTCGGCTTGGGAGGTTATAGGGTCTGGCTATTCAAGAGGGCCAGCTCCTCCAGCCATCACTTGCATCTTTGTTTGTAAACTCCGTGAACTGTGAGGTTGTACCATTCTTTGGAAGGATCGATTTCCACAGTGCTCTACAGAGGGAGAACAATGAACAAGTTCATATGTTTATCTGTTTGTTTAAACACTAAACTGTTTTCAATTTAATCAGAATACATTAAGGGAGATTGGCTGACCCTCTAAAATATGAGACTTCTGAAACACAGTTACATTTGTCAAATATGTTATTTATAAAAATGACCAAGTTAGAACCTTTTATTTGACTTAAAAAAAATAGCCGTAGGAATTGGAGTCTAAATAGAATTGTAATTCATAATTTACCCATCATGTTCCATATAATTGTCAAACTTTTGCCTGATAACATCTTCTCTTAGTTTACTCCTTAAACCTCTCATGTCCAGATATAACATGTTCAGTGAATTCATGTTTTGTTCTTAAAGCATTTCGAAGCTCTCGTTTCCTTCAGTTCATTTAGAAAGATCTGAGGAGCTTGGCTACCTGAGAAAGTCATTTGGATAACTATTCATGTTTCATATTAATTTGTAAGGCTCTAACTTAAAAACCATGGGGGATCAGTTTTTTATCTTTTTGATTTTGTTTTGTTTTTAAAGATTTTATTTGAGAGCGCGCAAGAGAGCATGAGTGGGAGGAAGGAGCAGAGGGAGAAACCAACTCTCCGCCTACCAGGGACACCCCGCCACCCCCCATCCCCCACCCCACCCCACCCCCGCCAGCCTGGCTGATCCCAGGACCCTGGGATCATGACCTGAGCCAAAGGCAGACCTTAACTGACTGAGCCACCAGGCACCCCTTGTTTTTGTTTTTTAAACACAGAGCATATAAACTAACCACCTACAGTCCTCAGGAGCAAAGCAGGGGATGGAAGAAGGAAGTGGCCAAAAAAAAAAAAAAAAAAAAAGAACATTTCTCTCTAGGTTTTAGGTGTAAAATTTTGTGTATTAGGAATTAACAATTTATGATTGGAATGCTTTTGAAGGTTTTGTGAGTGACTTGTTGAAACCTGCCATATGATTTGTCACAAAAATAAAAAGTCAGGATTTATAACCTTTAAAAATTTTGACAAGTGCCATCTTATTATAGAAACTCAGTGTTTGAAGCAAATGCGAGAGAACCGCTTGCTTAAAACAGCTGTACCAGAGATAATGCTAAGCGAAATAATCAAGCAGAGAAAGACAATTATCATATGGTTTCACTCATTTATGGAACATAAAAAGTAGGAAGATTGGTAGGAGAAGAAAGGGAAGAAGAAGGGGGGGTAAACAGAAGGGGGAATGAACCATGAGAGACTATGGACTCTGGGAAACAAACTGAGGGCTTCAGAGGGGAGGGGGGTGGGGGATCGGGATAGGCTGGTGATGGGCATTAAGGAGGGCACGTATTGCATGGTGCACTGGGTGTTATATGCAAGTAATAAATCATGGAACTTTACATCATAAAAAAAAAAAAGCTGTACCAGGTATGAAGAGCTCAGGGGACAGCTCAGCAGGTGGCAGTTAAGTCTGATAAACCATGTCAGAGACCTGGTCAAATTTGGTAGCGAGGACTATAGCCTTGCAGGTCACAAACCACACAGGCCCAAACTTAGGGTTGTGGGGGACCCAGTCTCTTGTGCTTTTAGCTAAGGCCATAGCACAGTCTCAGTGACAGCAGGAGATGGTCAGATGAACCAGATACAAATGCTGAGTCAAGTGAATGAAACCCATCAAGTCCTCTCCTGTAGCTAGCACCCACTTCACTCCATCATTCCTAAGACAGCCTCACTTCAAAATGGTCCCTTCTGTACTTACAAACTCGGAGTTTCATAATCTCTGTGTGAATTTCTCAGCAAGGACATTGTGGACATTTTTGGCTGAGCAATTCTTTGTCAAGGGGGACTACCCACACTTTTTGAATGCTAAGCTCCTTAGTATCAATCTCTGTCTTCTCCAGCCCTGTGACAACCCAAAATGTCCCTCCCATAGGTAAGTGCACACCCTTCCTCCTTTGAGGATCACTGTCTGATCTCCCTGACTACAGAGAGGGAAGCGATGACTTACAACATTACTGACCTTACTGACCTACAACATTCCCTAGATATTTGCATTTAGAAGAGAATGTTTTTGTTTTCAGAAGACCAATAAATATATGAGAAGGAAGTGCAAATTAAAACCACAGTGAACTAACACTACACTCCCACCAGAATGGCTATAATGAAAAAGACTGACAATAATTTGGTGAGGATGTGAGAAACAGTTGGTCCTGGGGATGGAAATTGGCATATCCATTTTGGACAAGTATGTGATTATTTATTAAAGTAATCATGAGTCTTCTCTAGTGAGTCAGAAATTCTGCTCCTAGATAGACACAGGGGAGTAATGAGTACGTTGGCCTACCAAAAGTCGTCTATATAAGAATGTTCACAGAAGCATTGTTACTGATGCCAAAAATTGGAACTAACCAATGTCAATGTCAGTCAGCAGTTGAATGGATAAATTAATTTTGATATCCTCACACAATAAAGCATAACAGCAGTAAAAGAATGACTAGTTGCATGCAACAGTGATGAATCTCACAGGCATAATAATGAGTAAAAGTCAGTCCAAAGAACATACGCAATAGGATTCCCTTTAGATGAAGTAGAAGAACAGGACAGACTAATGGATGATAGTAGTTACCTGTGGGGGCAGAGATGTTGATGGGAAAGGGCAGTAAAGGAGCCTTCAGAGGCAGTGGAGATGTTCTGGATGGTGGTTACTCAGTTATGTATGTGTGCACACGTGGAGATACACATACCCATCTATGTGTAGAAGTTCATGTAGCTGTATAGTTAAGATCGATATACTTTGCTGTATATAAATTAGGAAGGAACTTGGAAATTTAATCTCTAATTTATGGTGTTTTAGAGACTAGGTTAAAAAATAAATTGAGGCAGTTAAGGGAGATAGGAGTTTTTCCGGAAGTCGAGAAGGTGTGATGTAGAAAGTTGCAAGCTTCTAGAGCCAAAATTAGGGGAGGTGGTGTTGCTAGTGCTGGTGGCACAAGCTGATAAAGGTAGAGAGGGTAGGAAATGCATGATTCCCCTTCCTCTTGAATGTTTCTATTCCTATATATAGCCATAGTGGATTTTTTAAAAAGTCTTAATTCCTGTCCTCCATTCCCATGGCATCATGGTTGAAGCTGTGGGCAATGTTGAGGAGAGTCAAAGAGAGGATATTGGAAGAGGGCAACCACAAGCAAGTGGTTGTACATCAGATATTTATGCATTGGAGGAGAAAACCTTCATCTTAACCTGGCAGCCAGAAGTGAGGCTGGTACACCACTTCATAGACAACTCCAGTCGAGGGAAAATTTTGCATCCAGGAGGTGAACATGGAATATGTGGGGGTGCAACCAATGAACAGGAGTGTATGGGCCACTCAGAGAAGGAAAATGGCCTCTAAATCACAGGCAAGTGGGGACATGAGGGAAAACAGAAGAGTGCAGATTTTGTCCAGCCTTTTTGACCATAACTGGCTGACCATAACTGGCTGGTTACCCATAACTGGTTGAGGTTTAAGTTGGGACATACGATAAGGGCTTTTCTTATACCATGTAGCCCCAACTGGACTTGGCTTTCTTCCTGGTCCTTCATGTGGTTTTCTTGAGGAGAATGAGTGATAGGGGAATGTTTTCAGTTACATGCTGTGCATAAGTGTGTATTACAGCACAGTGTACACTCTGGTAAAGAATAAGACGATCAGGTGCTGACTGTCCTATGTGGTGCCAGGTGTAATCTAGCGGTGCCAGTTTTCAGCTGGATCCAAGTTAGAAAGTGGTAGAATTTATACAACTATTATATGTGTTCATTTGTTATTTGGATGTCATTGAAAATGTGTTTTATCACTGAAATAAAAAACTGCCTGTATTTGATAAAATAGGTCTGTTATAGAAATCAATGGCTACTTAGAATATGAACTATAAGCAAATAATGATTTATTGAGGGCTGTATTTGCCTCATTATGTGACAGTTTTGCTAGTAATATTTTGTTACCAATCATGTCCAACTTTAATTTAGAAAATTAATTTTGAAATCAGTAATAAACATTTTATTAGAATTGATGATGGAAGCAAGCAAATATTGTTGGAAACAAAAGTGCTAATAACTATGTCTGTTAACTGTTAAGCTTCATAAGCCACCCTGAATAAAAATAGAAATGACTATTAATTTTTCACTTTTAACTTGTCCTATTCTTTTTTTCATTTTTACTTATTTACCTCTACAAAAGACTCTATAATCTTTTTTTAAAGCACACATTTTTATCTCTCCTCTTCCAAATCATTTTGATTTTCCTTCGGATCCCTGTCATAGCCCATTTGGGCTGCCGTAATAGAATACCCCCGACTGGGTAGCTCATAAACCACAGGTACTTACTGCTAATGGTTCAGAAGGCTGGCAAGTCCAAGTTCACGGTTCCAGTATGGTCGCCTTTTGGTGAGGGCCCTCTTTGGTTGCAGACGCCTCTGTTGTGTCCTCACATCATGGAAGGGACTAGGAATCTTCCTCATGGCTTAAGCACCTCCCAAAGTCACCCCCCCCACTAGTACCATTATCTTTGGGGGTTATGATTTCAACACCTGAATTTTGGGGGGACACAACCATTCAGACCATAGCAATCACCCTATGTGGGTGACCTCAAGTCTCTATTTCTAGCCATGTTGTCTCTTTAGTTTATTCCTGAATCTGCCACTGCTGCTGGATTTTATACTTGGGTATCCTTATGTGACCTTCAAGTGTAAAACTAGTCTCTTCATTTGCCTCTTTTTTCCTCAGAACTTTCCACAAAACCAACAATGTCTTTTTCTCTTTTCCCAAATTAGATGCCTCCCAGGCATCTTTGACTCCTTTCTGTTCCTTTCCAGTGTTATGCTGGCCAGTCAAACATTATGCATTTGGCCCATTGTTCTTTTCAAAAGAAAAATTCCTTCCTGATTATTCTCACCGTCCCAACCTGGCTTGTCCTGTCTCATACTTGCATTACTCCTTCAGTCATCAACTTCTGGTCTCTTCTCGGTAAGCCATGTGTTGGCCAGATGAATTTTCCTGGAGCCTGCCTTTGGTTCTATCTTCCTTGTGCTTAGAATTGCTCCCTGTTCTCAGTAAAAGTAAATCCAAACCTAGCCTGGCTTTAACCGTAATTTGACTTCTTCAAGTTGATGACCTTTCTTCTAATTGTGAGAAGTTCAACTGCTTTTCACTTCTTTAATTTGTAGCTAGTTGTATGTCCAGCTAGATTGCTAGTGTCTTCGGGGCGAGAATCTTTGCCTTACCTGTACCATCTCTAAAACCTAATACCCGTTACCGTAAGCATGGTGAGGGCTGGAATCTTGTCAGTTTGGTTCACTAGTAAATTTCTAGTGTCTAGAGCAGAACCAGGTATATCGTAGGTGCATAATAAATAGCCGTTATATAAATTGTAGATGTTCAGTGAATACTTGATTTGATTTTAGATCACTCGTACCTGCTGCATTAAAAGCTAACATCTCTTATTTGCTGTAACTAAGAGATTATTACAATGAAAAAGAAAGTGAATGCTGTTTACAGCCAGAATCTGTTCAACTGGTCTTGACTACTCCTTCTAAAAGGATTGTGTTTTCCTGCAGATATTAATGAATGCCAGCTACAGGGTGTGTGCCCTAATGGTGAGTGTTTGAATACCATGGGCAGCTATAGATGTACCTGCAAAATGGGATTTGGGCCAGATCCCACCTTTTCAAGTTGTGTTCGTAAGTAATGATCACTTCTTATTCCTATTTTGGATCGTTTTGTTGTTGTTGTTGTTATTTTTTCATTTGAGGAGGGGGTATCCAAAAGAAGATAAATACTCAGCAGTAGACTGAATATTGTAAATATGTGGGAACATCTCATTAAAAGGACAGCTGGAAGGAGGCAGACCTACTAAGATCTCTTTTTTGGATCTTTCTCCAAAATAAATTTTTATTGCAATCAGAAAAATATAATAGCTGTAACTCAAGGTAGGGAAGAAGCACACTGAGAAAATAAACCCAGATGAAGAGTTATTTAAAATTTTCATACCTGAAAGATGACAACTGTTTTTTCCTTCATGAGCATTTTTAAGCATTATTTAGGCTGAGTTAAACTTTGTCCCAGCTTCTGTCTTTAATTAGTCCAAATTCTGTGTCACTGGTGTCTGATTTAATGAGGTTTCACTGTACTTGCTTAGTTGGTAGAGTCTGGGAAATAGTTATAAGGCCCTGCATTTCAGATTTTCTATTCAGTACTAATTTCCAAGATTCTCTCTGTTGCCCTCTAAAACCACCAAAATGTGTCTCCAGAGTTAGACTGTTTTGCCTCACAAATGTTATCTCTAAGTTTTTCTCTTGTACCTGGTAAGGGTAAAAATCCTTCATTAAACCATATGTTCTAATATTAATACAGAAAATATAGTTTCGAAAGTCTCTAGCCACAAAACCTAACCCAGTGTAATCACTACAGGTCACTCGATGACCAGAGATGGGTGCATTCAGATATAAAGTTCTCACATGCAGATTTTTTAAAGGTTACCTTACTTTTTAAAGAACTTGTGCTCATTATTGCAAAGCAGGTAAACACTGAAGATTTTTAAAATTTAAGTTTATACAATTTAAATTTAAACATTGTAATGTAATGTAAACATTAATGTATGGCAGAAAATTATTAGGATAATTTTAAGAGCAATTCTATATTTCTGTCCTGATAAGTTTTTGTTTTTGTTGCCTATTTTTTAATGTGGCTTTGGTATACGTTAAGCTGTACCCTTCTGGCCTCCATTTTTAAATTTGGTATTTGGGTAAGACACGTTCTTGATGGACGATATCTATTGCTTTAATTGTGCAGCTCTCCCTGAGGTGCATAGACACAATCAAGTAAGGGGAAATGTAAAATAAAAATGACAGTCTCATTCATTACTTTTAAAAATCTAAGAGTTCACAGTGTCTTCTGAAAAATTGTTACTAATTACTACTGTTTTCTTTTAAAAACTCTCAAATGCAGATTAGGAAATTTTGCACGTAAGTTCTTTTTTCTGTGTTCTTTCACAGACAATTCTGATCATGAAGCAGACACCTAACTATAGGCTTTTTTGGTGGGTGGTAAAAATAGACTATAAAATGATGTTTGCACACAAAGTACGTTTGAAAACTAATGCAAGGATTTGGAAATTTCAGGTCAAAAATCACATTGTTGACAATATCCAGATAATTTAGGGATTGTTTCTGAATGATTAGAATTACATGAGTAAATATTTTAAATAGTTTCATAATTTTAAACATAAAAGATTTTACAGAGTTTGGATATAGAATTTGCTTTGAATGTTTGGGGTTTTTTTCCCCCCTCTTAATTTGATTTGTCGTCTGGTTAAAATTACCACACTGAGGATTGCAGATTTGGTAAAGTGTTTTACTGAACTTTGACTAGATCTGATGTCTAGAGCTAAGGGCCGATGTCCAGGTTTTAATAAGATTGTAGGAATCTGCCAATGAGATTCTTGAAACACTTCCTTAGCATTATTTTCCCTGTCGTTGCCCAAATAATACTGAACTTATTAAACAACCATTCATTCTTATTTGAAAAATAAATAATTCAATTTTATGGTTCAGCTACAACAGCTGAAATGATAAGTATTAAGAGAGGTTTGTTACTAGTTAAATGCTCCAGTTGTAGAGGTTAAGTTAAAACCGGGATCTTTACCAGCGTTGAGTGGCAGATTTAGTTCTCTTTCCTCTGAGTTTACCACATGTAACATCACAGATATGTAGAGTTCCTTCAGGATTTGTGACTTGGTTTAGTCTAGCCTGATTCGTTTTATGAACTATATTTTGAAGAAATCAATGCAGGGTGGGGGTGGGGGAGTGCAGAAGTCTGAAAACAGTTGAGAAGAATCAGGAAAGAAGGTGATGTTTACAGAGTAAGGGCAAAAAGTACTGGCAAGATGGTGGTATCCTTAATAGTCATGGGGAAATAGCAGAAGGAGACTGGGGGTCACACATACTCATGCACGCGTGCACACACACAAACACATGCACGTGCCCAGACACACAAAGGCACTGAGAGGAGGAGTTACTTAACGTTTGGAATATCTGTTTTTGAGAGGTATAAAAACAGGCACAGATAGAACACGTAAGCAAATGGAAGCGATTGACCACATTTGTTCAGGCAGCGTGAGTTTAGGGCATAACCAGGCCATGAAAGGTGTGGCTGACTCCGAACGCAAAGAAAGGCACTTGGCAATGGCGGAGGAACAATGGGAAGCTCTCCCTGTTCTCAAATGCACTGAAGTGAACACCCTCAGAATTCCTTGACTCTGGCCAAAGGTTGCAACCATTTCTCTTTCTCCTTGCCCACGTTCTGCCCTTGACTTAGCAGAGCTAAAAGAAAGAAAGCCGGGGGGCTCTGGCATCTGCCGCTCCAGACCTCTGTGTCTGTGCCTTCGGATGCTGCCTCGGCGTCCTTCAGACCTCCTCCTCCCTCTCCAGGGGGAAAGGGGAAATTTTAGGATTTGTCAGAGCAAATCCGAGAGAAGTGTAAAAACCTTTGCAGTTAGAATAAGGAAACTTTCTGACTTTCTGAGCTGCAATTTTCTTGGGACTCCAAGAGCTCCAGGATGAGAGCTGCAGATGTGTGCATAGGCTTGGTAGAAAAATGCCCAGATGAAAACTCTCTGAGCCTGACTATTTGCTGTTTGATGGCATTTTTGCCGTATGGCTTGGATGCTAATTTGGAAATAGAGGGGTTGGAGAGATGTGACATGACACAGATGTCATGTTTATGCCCATCGTATCTTTTTATTTCCCTAACATCTTAAGGAGATATGTATTATTCTCATTTTACGCATTAGGTAACAGAAGCCTGGGGAGTTTACACAACTTCTTAAGATCATACAGCTAGTAAAGGGACTCTTGAGATTTAAAGATTTATTTATTTATTTTTGAGAGAGAGGGAGAGAGCACGAGAGGGAAGGGGGAGTGGGAGAGAGAGTCTCAAGCAGACTCTGTGCTGAGCGTGGAGCAGGACGCAGGGCTCAGGCTCAACGACCCTGAGATCAGGACCCGAGCCGAAACCAAGAGTCAGAAGTGTAACTGACTGCACCACCCCGGCACCCCAGGGACTCTTGAGATGTAAAACTGGGCTTTGTGCCTCTAAGTTTAGGGTCCTAGATCAGGGGTTGGCAAGATACAGCTTATGGGCCAAATCTGTTCCCCTGTCTGTTTTTGTAAAGTTTTATTGGAACACAGCCATGCCCATTCATTTCTATATTGTCTCATGTTGCTTTAATGCCACGAGGGCAGAGTTGGGAAGTTGCAGCAGAGATGGTAGGGCTCACAAGGTCTAAAATATCTATTTATTAATTTGCCTTTTAAAAAAAGAGTTTGCTTACTCTTGGGCTGTATCAACACTGTCCAGTAGAACTTTCTGTGATGATGGGAATGTTTTGTATCTGTGCTGTCTGATGTAGCAGATGCTAGTCACATGTGGGCAGTGCGACTGAGGAACTGAATTTTAAATTGTATTTCATTAAAATTTTATCGAAACAGTAGCATGTGACTAGGCATTAATGTATCAGACAGCATAGTTCGAGATCATTGTTTGACACAGCTGATGGAGTAAATGACTGGTAGGCCTCCTCATTTTCCCCTTTCCTCCTTTCCTTCCTGACTTAGTGGTTCTGTGCATATGACACCATTTTCCAGGCGGTCAGGCTGGGAGCTCCTCTGACACTTTTGACTCTGTCCTCTCCTTTGGTCTCCAGGAAAGTCTTTAATCTTTGTAACCTGTCTTGCACCTTCTCTTGTCTTTCCATCTCCTCTGTGGCCATCCCAGCTTAGGTCTTTCACTTCCCTTACTTAGCAGTCTTGTAGCATCATGGCTGGGGGCTAGACAGACATGTCTCTGCAAAGTGTTTGCCCCTACATAATAGTAACAGCAAAAACCAGGGCAGTGATGTCAACATCTTTATTGCGCACTTAGTAAGTGATAAGCACTTGGTATGCATTACTGGATAAAATACTTCCAAGACATCCATGAGGTTTATGTGGCTGTTTTTTCTATTTTAGAAATAAAGAAACGGAGGTTTGGAGGGGTTAATAAGGATCTTGCCAAAAGTCACACAGCCTTTACTTGGTAAAGCCCACATGTGAAGCTGGATTTTACTCCACAAGCTGAGCCTTGAATCAGGAAGAAGAAACTAGTCTGAATTGACGGGAGCGAGTTCTTTATTTAAGGAGAGCTGTTGTTTAGTCTTACTCGCCACATGATAGAATAGATGGTGTCGCTCTGCACTGTCTCTAGAATCATGGTTTCCTTTATTTTGGTTCTCCCAGAATTTAATAACCTGTTTCCCAAAAAGGGTGTCTGTTGGCTCTTCTTTCAGCAAATTCATCTCTCAGATTCCTCATCAACATTTTGCCTACCTCCCAACACTGTTCCCACAGGGGTTTTAAGCTTAAGGGATGAAACTCTTATGTGCAATTCATCCAAGAGATGAATGAGGTTATTGGTGTTGGAGCAGGGGGGATTGAAAACAGGCTAGCTATATGCCATCTTCTCAAGTCTTTTATATTTTTTAGCTTCCTGTAAGTGCCAGATTAATGTATATCTGCTTAAGGATACTTATCATTCATGTGTGGAAGATGTCTTTGAAAGTATGATCAGAATGTATTGTATATCCCTATAATTAAGTTGCTTGATGCACTACTGGGGAACCCAGATAAGAGAACCGTAGCATCTTTCCTTCATACTGTGCTTTGGAAGTGGGGCGCCATCAGCATTGGCTATATGGTGATGATTCAAGACAAGGGTATGGAGCTATATGTTTATTACTTTTGTTGATTTCTATATCTCTAGCTAAGAAAGAAAAGATTTGTGTTCTTTTTTTTTTTTATTTTTATTTTTATTTATTTATTTATTTTTTTTTTAATAATGATTTTTTATTATATTATGTTAGTCACCATACAGTACATCCCCGGTTTTCGATGCAAGGCTCGATGATTCATTAGTTGTGTATAACACCCAGTGCACCATGCAATATGTGCCCTCCTTACTACCCATCACCGGTCTATCCCATTCCCCCACCCCCCTCCCCTCTGTAGCCCTCAGTTTGTTTCTCATAGTCCATAGTCTCTCATGTTTCATTCCCCCTTCTGATTACCCCCCCTTTCTTTATCCCTTTCTTCCCCTACTGATCATTCTAGTTCTTATGTTCCATAGATGAGAGAAATCATATGATAGTTGTCTTTCTCTGCTTGACTTATTTCACTTAGCATTATCTCCTCCAGTGCCGTCCATGTTGTAGCAAATGTTGAGAACTCATTCTTTCTGATTGCTGAGTAATATTCCATTGTATATATGGACCACAACTTCTTAATCCAGTCATCTGTTGCAGGGCATCTCGGCTCCTTCCACGATTTAGCTATTGTGGACATTGCTGCTATGAACATTGGGGTGCATGTGGCCCTTCTCTTCACTACGTCTGTATCTTTGGGGTAAACACCCAGTAGTGCAATGGCTGGATCATAGGGTAGCTCAATTTTTAACTTTTTAAGGGACCTCCACACGGTTTTCCAGAGTGGCTGTACCAACTTGCATTCCCACCAACAATGTAGGAGGGATCCCCTTTCTCCACATCCTCTCCAACAATTGTTGTTTCTTGCCTTGTCTAAAGATTTGTGTTCTTGACTGACTGATGTGGCATTTCCAATAGGTTTTACAGTCTTGAAATGTGTTTCCATCTATAGAGAGTATCTGAATCTTTCCACCTTAATCGTCGCAATGCATCTTGCAAAAATATAATCTGCAAAAACCACTGTTTCAGTGTGTCTACATATAGTACTCCATCCCATACCCACTTTCACTTACTCTTTAGAAATCTTTTGGCAATACTGATTTCTTTTAGTGTAACATAAAACCTTGTGACTCAAGAGAATATATGATCATGTGTGCCATATTTTAAAATAATAAATATAGCGTATAATGAATTACCCCTTATGACTAGCCTTCCATTCTGTGGCTAAAGATACTCAACTTCATAATTCAGAGCATATTGTTTCTGGATTTACATGTCATGTTGACTAGAATGTGAAAATGCTAGAGATAAGTAGAATTGCCATGTGAGAGATTGGAAATGGTAAAAGAATGACAGATAATGTAGGTGTTAAAATAGGAGTGGCTTAAAAAGGCACACCCTTTTAGAAATCTTAGGCATAAATGGACACTTTTTCCTCCACATGGTTGTAGATCAAAGAAAATTTGAATCATGAGAGCACCAATAAAACTGAGGTTTGTAGGCTAGACCTTTTCAATGGCTTCCTTTTTGGTTGTCTCCCAACTTTGAAGGAGTGGTTTTTTTTTGTTTTTTTTTTTTTTTTTTTTAGTTTCTTGTCCTTTTGTGTTGTTGGGGTGAGGCATGTCTAATTAGAACATGGTCTGACACACTCATACTCACCAACAATTAACTTGATGACTATAAGCCAATGATTCTCTTACTCTCCTAAAAATCCCCATTTGAAATCCTTTGGAAGCTGTCTGATGGGAAGACAAAAGTCTATAGATGATTTGTTTAGAAAGAATTAGCTCACTAGAATTCTATCTTTATTCTCCAGATGATAAAATACCCAAAATTGTGTGTGTGTGTGTGTGTGTGTAGTGTGCAAGATCTCAACAACTATCAACTCACTTTAATTAACAAGTGATTTCTTAAAATTCACACATGCGCACTTAGTAATCCCTTAAAACGCTGAATTGTTGATGTGGAGTTTTGGTTTAATTTTGGGGACAGGCATGGTAGGAGGTTTCTTTAAAGTAGAGTCCTTGAATGGGGGGGGTCACTTTGAATGTAACAAGGATGGTGCCTGATACAGTATCAATGGCCTGGGTGTGAGGGTGAGGTGGATACAAAGAAGTGAGGGTGGAGAAGTAAGTGGAAGGGAGTCAATGTCGCCATTAGCCAATGTCATGGATTTGAGGAAACTGCTGTGCTCTGAATGGCCCTTGTTCCTGGGATTTAGAGCTAACACTAATGTAGTTAGTAGTATAATTAAGCCCTACCATGTTTGTCTTACACAGATTCCAGAAAGTAAGTAGGAGAAGGGAGAGGAAAAGACTCAAACGTCTCTCTCTTAGCACTTTTTTAGTAGCCCTAGACAAAACTAGCCTTATTAGACATACTTACTGCATAAATTCTGTAGCTTCAGCAAAGTCTCTTTTGCTCCCCTCAATCCCCTGTTTCCATGCTTCAGTTCACCAATAATAACTATTTTTTAATATCTTCACTTTGCTTAAATTCTGCCGCTGAGCAGCAATCAAGTTGTGTACAAATGCCTATTGAGAGGATGGAGATACATACTTTTATTAAAAAGAGTGACTGACATGTATTTTGTGTCTACTCTGTACCAAAGGTTTATTAGCATATGATATTTCTAATCTGCACGTTGAGCCTATTGTTTATAGGTGAGAGTTATTGAAGCTTACCCAGTGTATTAGGGTTCTTTCCAGAGAAACAGGACCAGTGTATGTATGCACTTGTTGATAGAGAAAGAGGTTTTAAAGGAATTGACTCAAAAAATAAAAATAAAATAAAGGAATTGACTCACGTGATCGTAGAAGTCCAGAATCCACATGGTAGGGTGGTAGACTGGAGACCAAGGGAAGAGTTAGTGTTACAGCTTGGATCTGAAGGCAGTTTGCTGGCAGGATTCCCTCTTCTTCTGGAGAGTTCAGTGTTTTTCCTCTTAAGGCCTTTCCACTATTAGGATGAGGCCCATCCACATTCTGGAGATAATCTGTTTCACTCGAAGTCTACAAATATAAATGTTAATCTCACATAAAACATACCTTCTGAGCAACTTTCAGACCTGTGTTTGACCAAATACCTACTTTCTATATCATAAGCTGCAAGATCCAATTAACCATCACAGCCCCAGTGACTTCTGTAGGTTGTCTGACTGGCAAGTAGTAGACATAACATGAGAATACAGATCTGTCTGGCTCTACAAACCTTTGCTCTTGTCACTGTGTTGTGGTACCTTAATTTGATCAGACTCTTTCTTAGAGCATCTAACTAAGATGTCAGTACTTTTAGAATGAATGAAAATTGAGATCTGAACAGGAAAGGAAGGTGATTTTGGAAGCAGCAGGAGCTAGAGGAATTGGTTAAGGGAGAGGCGAATTGGAAAAACCTCATCTGGACAGTGATACAGTAGAGAAGAACTTTGGTTGGGATGGAAGAAGGGATAAAGAGGGAACCATCAAACGTGGTCTGTTCAACAGTTTGACTTGGCCTAGAACTGGCTCACCTTTACATTAGAAAATGAGCTTCTCAAAGGCAGGACCCTATCTTATCCTCATATTTGCCTTATGTGCTCAGCAGAGTGTCTAGCTGTTGGATTAATGGAGTCTTATCTACTAAACTTAGAATAGAAGCATCAGAAATAGGACTTAGGTCTTGGGTGATTATGGGCTGGTGTGCTTTTGCATGTTTTCTAAGGGACCGAATACATGGTTGCATTCTCTGGTGTGCCGTCCTGTGTAGCATGGCAGGTCAGAAGCTCCCCCTTGCCTCCCATCCACTGCTGACTGGCCTACAGCAAGGCCCTGCAAACTCTTACTGCCCTTAGAAGGGCAACAGCTGGCTTTCAGTATCAACAATGTTGAGTTCCTGATGTTCACAGTGCCTGGTTGTTCACCAAACCCTGCCCTAGAACTACCTCTATTTTGGCTAAATACAAGAAAATGGCGTAGTGATTTTGATAATAGGTACCTAGGTTTAGGTGGGCAGCTGGTTTTGGTTGAAATGGTTTCTTTGTACTTAATGTGCACATACCTGATCTAATGCTTGCTAGAATGGAAGAAGGGACCAGATACGGACAGGGACGTTTGGGGCCCTGATTCTAAAACATATTTGGTAAACGGACTCTAAATCAGGAAAGGCGATGCCCTAAATCTACACAAATTTATTCTGAGGTATGGTGTCTAATCTAGACTTTAAGGTTTGTTTTACTATGACAAGAAAAGTCGATGTAGTCTTTTGTTGTTTCTTGGGTGACGTCAGGCCTTATCTCTCTGCTTCAGCGGATACCCCTGTGATCTCTGAAGAGAAAGGGCCCTGTTACCGTCTTGTCAGTTCCGGAAGGCAGTGTATGCACCCTCTGTCTGTTCACCTCACCAAGCAGCTCTGCTGTTGTAGTGTGGGCAAGGCCTGGGGCCCACACTGTGAGAAATGTCCCCTTCCAGGCACAGGTAAGACATGACCAGCTGTACGCTCATATTCCTTCCCAGCTACACAAGGACACAGAAGGACTTTGGCAGCTTGCGTTATTTTTGGTTTCCAACTTTTAATTGACATGTTAATCATACAATGTATTTTTATCAGTTTTGTACAAACCATGACCATAGGAGGTTGAATCAATGCAAAAGATGACACGCAGAGATTTTCCTGTTTCTGTGTAACATGAGACTTCCTCTTGAATGTTTAGAAAAGCCATTACTTTGTGGGACCCTAAGTCTGGTATTTAAAAGTGTAAAGAGACCAGCGGCCCTGCTGGGCCATGTGCTGTCCTAATGACTGGCCTCATGTCACGTGCACGGTCACGAGCCACTGTGCGGGTTGACTCACCCTCTCCCTGGTTGAACATGTGCTCATCACTTCTCCCACTAGGAAATGGAGGGAATTATCTTCATGACTGAATTTGGCTGTGAGGATTAGTAACTCAGGGGCAGATCCTGCCAGTGCACCGAGGAACTTCCAAGTCAGAATTTTAGTGGAAGTTGATTATTCTTTATACTTTAGTTTGGTACATATTTGCCTAATGCCCCGTAAGGGTAAATCTATTTCTCTCAGCGCCTGACTCCTACCAAGGAGTCCTCAACTTCTCAAGCAGGATCAAGCAGAATTAAATGGAAGAGAAGGAAACACACCCTGCAAATACTGGGCATGATATTATCAAAGGAGGAGTGGTCCCTATTTCAGGGACATGTGGTGGCCATAAAAAAGTCTCATCAGGTGCTTATTTGATAAGATGCTTACCCCCTAGGGAAGTTCATCAGCTCTCACAGGACTATTGTATGTCTTAAAGCTGTAGCTTACAAAGCAACAGACAAGGTTTAAATATAAATTTAAATCTCATGATCCACCTTTATTGGTGGCTAGGCTCAGAAAGAATCAGTAAGGCACAGGATAGTATAACGTTGATGGTATTTTGGAGACTGCGTGATTTTAGATACCTCTGAAAGGGCCTAATATCCGCCTGTGGGATCTGAACTACTGGTTATTAAAAAGTAATAATCCATGAAATAAATGATCTTCATAATTTATAGATCCATTTCTCTTCAAGTTCAGTTTTAATAGCTTTGTACCTCTTACGTGAAGCATAAATCAAGATGGTGAATATAACACAGGGCGACTCCTCTATAACATCCAGTAACTAAATCTGAAAATAATATTAAAGACAAACTTTTTGTACTTACCCGATTTTTGGTTATATGGTGATTTTCATAACATTTAATTCATTAATACTGCAGATATTTGATAGGAAAACATGCTTTCTTCTGGAAACATCTGTTCTTTCAAGTAAGAATTGTATTTCATAGTTAAATTTAAGAATGAGGTTCCACCATTTAATGTGTGATACTTAGACAAACAATGTTTTAGCGTGCTTCAAGGAATATTTTAGAGTTTCCTTTTTATTGAGAACTAATTTTAGGTCCAGAACATTCAATAGGAGATCTCTTTTTGAGTAGAAGTGAGAAATGACTTATTTTACTTTCAATTTAAAACTTAGAAATAAAAAAGTTGACCATAAGCTCCTTAGTGTCTGCGTTTGGTAACTTGCCTCCAATACCAACACCAAAGGGATTAGGTGGATTTTCCTTCTCAGGCCACACACTGCTTTGCCACCCCCGTCTTTCTCCTTTACTTATTCCTGGAGATGATGCAGTGGAGGTTAGCAAATCCTATGTGCCCAGTCTACTTTTTTTTTTTTTTTTTAAACAGGCAAGACCACTTTCCTGGCAAGGACAGCAGTCCTGGGGCACAGAACATTTCTTTGTCCTCTGGATAATTAAGCCAGCTGGTCAAGATCAGGCTGTTGCCCTACTCGTCCCTTTTTTTGAAAATAACTCCAATCCGACTTGGCATGTCCTGTTGTTCTTGACTTTTATCCATCATCTCTTTAGTATGTCTGTCTTACTTTGTGGGTTTCCTTCCCACTATCCTGAGACTCTGTCTTCAAAAACACTCCCCTTTGCAGTCCTTCTTCACCAGCCTCACAATATCAGCTGATATGCTCCATTCTGGCTGAGTCCTTTGGATCCTTCGACTGGAAACAAATTATGAGAAGTTCAGTGTCTCATTTCCCTGACTAGTGATTGATTTTTCTTTTTTAACCTTCTTGCTGGTCATCTAGCTTAGAGAGTTACTGAGGTCCTTGTTAATAACTAATGCAATTATACCAGAGCAGGAGGAAAAGAAGAAAGCCTGGTTTTTGCTGATCTTCCACACATACCCTATGAAATATATATAATATATATAGTATCTCCCGTACATAAAAACCTCCTAATATATTACATATATTTCATATATGTGATATATAATATGATAGAGAAAATTAAATATAGAATATGTACATATGTATCTCCTAATTGGTTGCTGATATATATAATATACATAAATATATGCTCTCTATATGCTATATATGCTATATATATAATACTGATAAGGAATTAACAGATGGAGAAATGTTGAGTAAAAGAAAGGGTTGGGTTTTTTTCTGTAAATATGCAAGTTTAACAGAAATTCAAGCATTATGCATCTGTTTTTTGAAGTTTTTAAATGTAACTATATTAATGACGATTTATTAAGAAATACTCATCATGATATTTTCCTCTGTATAAGTTTGCACTTTTAGATTTTTAAAAGGAATATTTTCCCATCCCAAATCTAGCTGCTTTTAAGGAAATCTGTCCTGGTGGAATGGGTTATACGGTTTCTGGCGTTCATAGACGCAGGCCAATCCATCACCATGTAGGTAAAGGACCTGTATTTGTCAAGCCAAAGAACACTCAACCTGTTGCTAAAAGTACTCATCCTCCACCTCTCCCAGCCAAGGAAGAGCCAGTGGAGGCCCTGACCTTCTCCCGGGAACAAGGGCCAGGAGTGGCGGAGCCAGAAGGTGAGAGTGGAAATAGATCAAGGACCCAACCCTCTGTCTTGTATGTCTTTGGGTTCCCAGTTAATTCCCTTCTAGAACAGGGTTTTTAACCTCAGACCTAGTGACATTTCAGGATAATTCTGAGTGAGGGGCTTCTTTATACGTGGTAGGATGTTCAGCAACCTCCTTGACCTCGAACTTTTAGATGCCAGTAGCACCCTCCCCCCTCCAGTTGTTACAACCAGAAGGGTGTCCAGCCCTGCCAAATGTCCCTGTGGGGTAAAATGACCTCTGATTGAGAACCACCTCTCTAGAATAATTTGTTTGTAGCAGGTAACGATATTCTGAGATGATCTCAGGACATGCTGGGGGCTACTTTTTCTTGGTGTTTATTCCTAAGGGTAATTTAGATTGTTTAGGGAATAGTCCTAATTCATTTATTTGTCTAGAGGGCCATTTAATAAATAGTTATGTACTTAACAAAGTGGAATCCACAGACTTAAAGAAGTTAAAGCATTGACTGAGCTTCCGTGAAATAGAAGGCAACAGACAGGGATAATGGAAGGCCAATGAAGGAGGACAGAAAAGTCAGTTGAAGGGATCTTAGAAATTCCCTCATGCAGTCCTTTCATTGACTTTCTGAGAAGCCTGAGACCTAGAGAGGGGACATGGCTTGCCAAATGTCATATGAAGAGTATGTAATGGGGCCAAGGAGCACATTTTTCCAAGAAAGTGGGTATGGCTTTATATTCTAGGAGTCTAGAGACAATTGACTTGAGTGTGCCTCTTCATATAAGCCAGCATATTCAATTCCTTGAATATCTTTATTACCATAAAAATGTTTACCCCAGATAGAAGGAATAAAGATTTGTACAGAATATATCTTTTCTTTAATGAAGCTTCTGTTGGCTTCTCACAGTTTATTGGTCAGAATTTAGAGTGCCCATTTATGGATTTTGTGAGGAGAAAAGGTATCTAGGTTAGTGGAGAGTCAGGAGCTTGGCAAAGCTGCCTTCTAGAGAGGTCTTTTTTCACCGCTCTGAATCTTTCTGTGTGCTAGCCTGTTTTATTTCACTCTCCCACTCGTGGCCCCTTCTTGTTAGGCAGAGCAGTAGAACCTCACCTAGAATTGACAGTATTGACCGGTTTGCTCCTCTACACTTGGGGTATCATGGCCAGATGTTTGCAACTAGTCATCCTCTGCACAGGCAGGAGGAAATAGGCTCTGGCCCAGCTTCTGCCTCAAGACATTCTTGGTGGCTTAAGCAGGACAGACAGTTGGTTGACTTTTCCAACCACAGAAATATAACAGCAGTGATAAGCTATCTGGTGCCCTGATTGCTTTTGGAAGTCAGGCATCTACCAACACTGTACACTAATGTTTATGGAGATGATGATTAATGAAAAAAAAACCCCAGTAATTGTTAATCATAAGTGTGAGGACTAATATTGAGGACTGATTAATAAGAAACAAGTCTTTCTAAATACAAAGGCATAACCACTACCACTGCTTCACAATAATGTTATGATTGTGTAATATATAATCTGTTCAACATATTGATGCTAATCTCTTATTAGGTTTTATTGGCTTGTGATTTTTTTCTCTCTAATTTAGTTAGCTTATCTTACTGACAATGCTCACAGGGTTTCAATAAAGATTAGGAGTACAGTACCCAGTCTTAGATCTCTTACTGAAATAAGTGGATTTCTTTTTTAAATATTAACATCAAGTATTATATATTATGTTAAGGATAAGTATGTGGACAATTAATGAAAAATTTTTTTTATGTGGGAAGTTTCATAAATTTGAGATTAGACATAAAACAATGAACCAGAAAGTATTGTTTCCTATAACCTTTTCAGTTAATGAGGAAGTTGGAAAGAATTTCATCACATCTACCTGAACTTTTGTAGTTAAGGAATGATATAGCATGGAGAGTTTTTCTGTTGATCATGTGTAAAATTCTTTAAAATGGTAGACGACCGTAATTCTGCATTTGATTTTATCTGATTCTTAATCCTTTTGGAGTGATAGTGGACTTTTATTGCTTTTTAAAAATTTATCTATTATGTGGTGGATTGACCTAAATTATGCTAATGTCCTTCTTTCTTTTCTGGTTTTAGTGGCAACTGCACCCCCTGAGAAGGTAATTTATTCATTATTTGCAAGTCTTTGTTTTTTTACTGTCCAAATGATTTTCTTTTAGAATACATGTGGATTTTTTTAGACTTAAATACAGTAACATGCCTATTATTCATTATTTGGTTTGAGGAAATATGGCATTCATTCAAGAAATGTTTACTGAGTACCTACTATATAACTGGCACTATCCTGAGTGTTAGGAAAACAATCGAGAACAAATCAGAAAAAACTCCTTGTTCTCGTGGAACTTAAATTCTTGTGAGAGAAAAAGGTGGGACTGATGGAATCAGAGGCTTAAACAGAATTCATGTCAATTCATGGCTTGGACTGTGGATGGAAGGAAAGGTTCTGGTGTGTGTATGCAATTATGAATTTTTGGGGTGCATATATACTGAGTGAAGTACTTCTGAAGTAAACTAAAATTTAATGTGCATGTTTGATCACATTAAAAGAACAGAGCTTGCCCTTGGAAATTACAATCCAATACTAGAATATTGGTTCTTAGAAATTTCAGAGTAATATTTAGTCAGCCTATTGGTTTTTTGGCATAAAATGGGACCATGAATTGTGAGATTTATTCATAGGAAATATAGAAATTTGCTGGATCTAAGTCCTGTTTATGTAATGTTGTTCCCTGAGTCTTGCTTTGATTCTTTAATAACATGAAAATTAGATCATTATTAAATCTTCATATATTTATGTGTCACTCAGTAGACAAGAATGGCAAGTGTTAGAATTTAGATGGCATGAACACATATAAATCATTATAAAGAGTTTTAAAAATTTTTAGCTTATGAATATGGGATAGGATAACTTCAGAATTCTAACCTAAGTGCTGAAAGAATCCAGACAACAAGGAAGTAGAATTTTAGAGTGACAGCACCCAACAAAGAAGAATGTTGTTAGGGGCGCCTGGGTGGCACAGCGGTTAAGCGTCTGCCTTCGCCTCAGGGCGTGATCCTGGCGTTATGGGATCAAGCCCCACATCAGGCTCCTCCGCTATGAGTCTGCTTCTTCCTCTCCCACTCCCCCTGTTTGTGTTCCCTCTCTCGCTGGCTGTCTCTATCTCTGTCGAATAAATAAATAAAATCTTTAAAAAAAAAGAAAAAGAAGAATGTTGTTATATTGACCCCAAAAGAAGTACAACATATATGCGTATTTTATACGCACATTTGCAGCTCCTGGATTGTGTTTCTAAAGGTCAGTGCTGTGCAGTAGTTTGCAATTTTGTTGATTTTGAATTCAGTTCTCGTTGATATGTGGAAGTACATGAATAGACTAGCCAGCTCCCTGATAACCCCATCTTATTTAATAATCTCTGCTTTCTTCACTGTTGAGGATGGAGTTTATGGTAACTCTCATTAAGGATCTGAAAGAGGGGCTGAACATTTTCCTGTATACTTACACTGTAAATTTTTTGGAGACGAGGCAGTGGGAAAAATGCAGTCATAGTCTTTGCAGTCTTGACTCCTCACAGAGGTCTCATGGTATTAAAAATGAATAAAGAGAAAGCAGGGTAGCCCATGGGTAGGAAATTCTATGTGCAAAGGTGAGGTGGAGGAGACAGCAAGAGGTCAGTTGGGAGAGCAGGAGAGGCTTGGTTAGGAGAACTTGGGGCTGCTTTCAAAGACTTGGAATCCAAACTGCAGTTGTAATCAGTGGCAGGATACTGCGGTCCTCACTTGACTCTACTTGTCAAATGGAGAAGTAGCATTGATTAGGAAGTCTGTTGCCCCGTGCTGACAGGGGAAATTCTGTCTATAAGTTTCAGGAGTGCATAAACACCTGAGGTTGGTCTGCTCCTTGCTGGCATTGACCATGGGCTGCAGGAAATGGGCTGCAATTGAGACTGATCAAGGTCACCTTTAATAGGCAGTGAAAGATTAGTCTGTATTCTTAAGAAGGGAAAATGTGGGAAAAAGTAATAAGTGCTCAGTCTTTCTAGAAGATGAATCACAGCAGGAGTAACTGAGACAAGGAGACAGAGGGAGCTTAAGAGACCAATGAGATGATTTTAATAAACAGGATGAGAAAGAGTGTCCAGACTGGGGCAATGGGGGCTGTGGGTACGGAAAGGTCAACAAACATAAGGAGCAGTGCAGGTGGGCAGGGCTTTGAATGAAGAATGAAAGAGCAAGGACCACAAGGTGATTTTAAACCTCTGGATGGTGTAACGCCCTTGGCATTGACAGAAATGCAGACCTTGGAATGAGAGCCTGAAGGGCTTTGGAGGGGATGAGTTTGAGGTATGCTGGAAGATCTAAATGGAGTCACACTGTAAATACTCATGCCTATAGAACTGGATCTTTGATGAGACACTCGGGCAGGATATCTATTTTATAAAAAGCAGAAAAGGAGATAATTGAAGTTAGGACAGAATGAAAAGGGAAATAGAGCCCGGAAGTGGGCTTTCAAGGAGATGGCAGTCAGTGGTGTGCAGGGCAGCCGTTGACCAAGTAACCTGATGCACACTTTTAAGGGCATGGTGGCCTCACGCTGCTGTCCCTGCCGGCCTCACGGATCAGTCTGCAGGAGCCCTGAACAGCTGTAGCTGAAAGCTAAGCCGCAGGTGCCGCCAGTCTCTTTCTTCACCTCTGGTCCAGGGGACAGGAGAGGGCAACCGGACACATGAGGAAGCCTTGGGTGCTTCCCCAAATCCCCCATTTTTTGTTGCTCTGCTTGACTACCACTATGCTGACAGCTAGAGGTGCAAAGTTCCTGGATGGGAGGTTCAGAAAGGCCTTAATGACTTCCTGGCTTAAAATATTTTAATGTACTGTGTGTTCTTGGTTGACACATGCAAAGTGTGGCTGGTCATCTTCCTAGGGCAGAGCACCATGTCTGTGAGAGGACAGTTCAGTTCCTCTTCAGGGTTAGTTTTGCCTTGTTTGAGACCAGATGTAGGCCCCTGAGCCAACACATTTGTTTACAATGTCTAAAGGGACCTTTTACCTTGGGCCCCTGGGACATGGGTGAGGGTGTGTACATGGGTCAGCACTGCTGGAGGAATCAAAGGCTTGCTTCTGTAGTGGCTCAGCAACACTTCATATATGTATTTTTCCCCACATGATTGCATGGGTTGTTGTGCAATGTCCTGTGATATTTGTTGCCTTCCTAAGAGTAGAATTAAATAAAGTTAGTAATATGTGAAAACTAAAGATAATTCCTACTTTCAGTTCTCTCTCTCTCTCTCTCTCTCTCTTTCTTTTTAATACAACCGCCCAGGAAATACCTTCATTGGATCAAGAGAAAACCAAACTTGAGCCTGGTCAACCTCAGCTCTCTCCAGGCATCTCAACTATTCATCTGCACCCACAGTTTCCAGGTAACATTTGTGGATCTATGCTATTTGTAAGAGTATTATCAATGAATAAAAGAGTCAGATAAGAATTCTTTTATCTTTGATTTTAAAGTTTGATAAATCATTAGAATTCATTAGAAGTGCCACATGAAACATATACTTAAGTATATTAATATACTTGTAATGTTAGTGTGGGGATGGTCTTGTAAGTTTTAGAGTGGTAAAAGGAAGGTAAGTTTCTCATGATTTTTTTGTGGCCAGGAGTAGGTGTATATTATTAGAATTCTTTTGAAGGTCATCATTTGATGAAGGGTCATTTTTCTTGGCTTCTGAATTGTTCTCATATATTCTTGCTAAATGTGGAAACTGAAGTTATGGATTAATACCAGCAGCTTTAGGGGTGTGTAAGAGTCCTTAGTTATCCAAGCACGACTGTGGTCTGTTTTTAGACTTAAATTATGCTTGCATTTTGGAATGGGATCTCAAAGCACCTAACAGGCTTTAATTTTTTCATCCCTCCCTTCCTCATATAGTAGTGATTGAGAAAACGTCACCTCCTGTGCCTGTGGAAGTAGCTCCTGAAGCTTCTACATCAAGTGCCAGCCAAGTGATCGCCCCTACTCAAGTCACAGGTAGGTGTGGCATTGTGTTCTGCAGCCTGTGCGGGAGACATGGGGGTGAGCCTGCTGTTGAATGTAGTATCAAAATTGTATGAAAGGTATGGATTGCTCATGGCAGCGTTAGTCATAGTAGCAAATATTTGGAAATAATCTAAATACTGTTAAAAAGGAGGAAGGTTTAAATAAATTATGGTGAAATATCACATAGCTATTAATGTTGTAAAAGAATATTTAATGTCATGAGGAGACGCTTATGGCAAAATGAGCAATACAGAACACAATCTGATTCCAGTTTTATTTTTTAAACGTTTACCAACACAGAAAAATAGGCAGAAAACACAGCAAAGGGGTACCTCGGTGGCTCAGGTCATGATCTTAGGGTCCGGGGACGGAGCCCCACGTCAGGGTCCCTGCTCAGCGGGGAGCCTGCTTCTCCCTCTCCCTCTGCCACTCCCCCTGTTTGTACTCTTTCTGTCTGTCAAATAAATAAATAAAATCTTGAAAAAAAAAAACAAACCCCAATAAATAAATAAAACACATCAAAGTGTTCAACCATCACCAATTAATAAGATCATGGATAATCTTTGTCCTTCTATATATTTTTATATATTTTCAAAATTCTTGATGATAATTTTAATCATTAGTGACACATTATAAGCAGTTATCATAATGCGAAACAAACCAACAGCATAAAAGTCAATATCCTTGATGTATAGTGAGCTCTTATAAATCAGCAATAAAAAATAATAATAGAAAAATGGGGAAATAATATAATCAGGTATTTTATAGAAAAAAAATATAATAGGAAATGTCAACCAGTAATCAAAGAAATGCAGATTAAAATAATTATCATCAAATTAGCATTTAATTTTTACTGGAGTAAAATTGAGGTCAAACACATTGCCGAAAGGAACATAAACTGGTTCAACGTTTCTGGAAAGCACAAACTGGCATAATGTATCAAGAATTTTAAAAATGTTCAAAACTTTTGACCCAGTAATCCTATGTTAAAATATCTAGTGTGAGGAAATAATGTCCCTGAAGACTGAGATATAATGATTTATATAAATGGATACTTACCACAGCCCCAGGTATAATAGAGAAAAAGTAAAAACAATCTAAACCTTTAACTATAGGGATATAGATAATTATGCATCTATACATTGGAACATGATGCTGCCATCAAATACAGTATTTTTGAAGAATTTTTATTAAAATCTAGTAGAAAATGGTCACAAAATACTGTTGTTAAACACAAAATGAAGTATTTGAAAATGAAGGAATGTAGAAGACTATACCAGTTACATAAAAAGACTTTCTCAGTTACATTGAGAAAATACTGGGAAAAAAAATGCCAGGTATTAGCAGTGATTATTTTTTATAGTAGGACCCATGAGGTTTGCGGGTATTGTAGAATATTTTCTATTTTCCATATACTGTATAGTGGGCAAATATTTTGTAGTCAGATAAAGATCACCAAGATGTATCATGCCGACTTAAGGTCAGGATGAGGTTGGCAGTGTATAAAAAGAGAAGTTAGTAGAGGAGTTTGCAGCCTTCCTTAAAATATTATACATGATATGTATAATTTTTCAAATAAAAATGTGCTCGGTGTGTTAATTAGATGAATTATAGTGATCATTTCACAATGTGTGTGTATATCAAAACATCAAGTTGTACACCTTAAATATGTGTATGTTTTTTGTTAAAAAGGTACAGTTACATAAATTACATAAAATATATAAAATAAATTATATAAAATATGTAATTTTTATAAGTTAAAAAAACTCTTGGCTATTTTCTCAAAAATGTGGATGTTAGTTCTCTTAGATATTTGAACTGAGACGTCAGACTGGAAAGCGTTTTTTTTTTTTTTTTTGAGAGAGAAAGAGGCGGAGTGCATGTGCCAGCAGGATGGGGCGGGGTTGTGGGGGTGGAGGGTTGAGAGGAAAGGGAGAGAGAGAATCCCAAGCTGGCTCCAAGCCCAGCACAGAGCCCATAGTGGGGCTTGATCTCAGGACCCTTATTGTTGGCCCTGAGCCAAAATCAAGAGTTGGATGCTTAACCAACTGAGCCACCCAGGTGCCCCTGGAAAATGTTTTGGAAAAGCACCTGTGTGTTCCAAGACAAAACACACTTGACAAAGGAGTGCGGAGTCACACCATGGACCACAGTGCATTTTTACCCAGTTCAGGGCACCTGTAACCAGAGCCATAGCCTTCCCCAGTTACTGCATGGCAACCGCTCTCAATATTGAGTTAACAGATAGAGAAATATCAGATCTTCTCAGTACTTCTAGAGTGATACAGTGAAACAATAGTATAGTTGTTTTTTTAATGGCCATGGCTAAAACAGTTCTTCTCTGCTCTGAAGCATTTATGTGTCTGCTCGCTTTTTTAAGCACATCTATAAGAGACTGTCTGCTATGTGCTGTAACCTACACAAAGATGTAATACACCATCATGGACAGCAAGGATCTTCTCACTGTTGTCCTCATTATTAAAAAGGAAAATTGCAGTGCGACAAAGCAATGTACTAGGTCTAAATACTGTATTTCTCTATTTCTGTTTTCCAGTGTAGAAATATAGTTTTGTGCCTTTTTAACAATGCTGACTTCAATGGATAGACTTCTTGCAAACTAGCTTTGTAGAGGTTAATTAAGTTTGGCTAGATAAATGGGGTTTCGCTGTTTAAATGCAGCTGTGTGAGGAATAACAAATTGAAGTTACTTAGCTTCAAGTGAACTACAGAGCTGATTAAAAAAAAAAAAAAAGTAGCTGTGCTCTATGAAGTTGTTAGAAGACAGCTTAATTTGAGTTTGGCAAAGATGCAGGGCCAGCATCTGCTATCGCATGTTTGAAGCATGAAGATTTCTTCCAGGAAAAAAGTGACATTAAAATTTTATGCAACATTTGTAGGTGTTCCTACTTCCTATAGTAGAAGAATCTTTCTGAAACAATCCATGGGGAGAATATTATAGTCTGAATTAAAATGGTCTGCAACTTTAGAGCTACACAATAATCGGTAATCTACACTAGAACAAGAAGACTGTTTTGTATCAAACTTAATTTAAATCAAACTATAGATGTTCCCATTGGTTTGATATGAGAGCCAAACATATAGATCGAGGGAGCAATCTGATCGGTTCTGTCTGGAATTTTATACAACGGTTTTTTCCCCCTAAAACACAGAGGAGGTAAATCTTACTTGTCACTATTAGTTTGTCTCACAAGTTGAAGAAAGGAATAGAATAATACATAGGAATCTAAAAGAAACAAAATCAGCTCCACGTTGCTTAGTGATGGTATCTTTATGGTGGTGAGATTGGAAGGAGCCTTTTCAGATTTCTTCAGACACACTTTGACATGTAGTCATTATAAAGTGAGACACATATTTGCAGGACATAAGTATGGTATTTTCCACTCTTAACAGCTGATTGGTGGCTTGCGACATTATTGGCATACTGTTTCTGAATAAATTATACATTTCAGCATATAAATTCTTGATTTAGCATAGTGTCTTAATAGCTCAAGGATAGGTTGGAAAATCAAACCTCTGGC
The DNA here is from genome assembly GCF_023065955.2 of Ursus arctos. Classification (NCBI taxonomy): domain Eukaryota; kingdom Metazoa; phylum Chordata; class Mammalia; order Carnivora; family Ursidae; genus Ursus; species Ursus arctos. The sequence continues at coordinate 59,741,270 of NW_026623100.1, read as the reverse complement.
AAATATTTACAAAGTGTGGAAACATCTGTTTCAATTGTTGTGGGATAATTTATGCTCATTGTGGGGCAGCTAGGAAGCCAGGGCATTTTTGTAAACCTTTCCATGAGTTAACGTTTGATGCCTTCCTCCTCCTCTTCCCAAACTTCCTCCATGGCCCTCACATAACAGCCAGAAATTATTCTTTGACTTCCATGACTATCTTGTGGAAACCTTTGTAATTATCATGGCCCAAACATTATAAAAACTATTTGCTCATCAGAGCTTTCTTTTCCAGAGCTCAGAATTGACTGCTTTAAAAAAATGTTTGCCCCTAAAGCGTATTGCCGGAGTCCTTACAGCTTCAGTCAACTATGTATGCTGATGGAAAATGAACTCCCTTTTTCATGTAAAATCATCATGGTTTAATATTTCCAGGCTTTATGTATGTATGTATGTATGTATGTATTTACTTTGAGTAATCATCTGATGAAGAGAAAAGCAAAAGGTCAGCATACTCATTTTCATATTTTGCCAAAAGCTTTCTTTTTCGTTTAAAAAAAATATAATAAAGACACCAAACTCTTAAATCCACTGTTGGCCTTGTTGCTGGGATAAATAGAGTATTTGGTTTTCCACTGGCTTTTGGTCATGGCTCTTTTTCCAAGTTCTAAATGGAACTCTGGTGAAAGAAACAGAATATGGTCCTTGATCTGGTGAAAGTAAAGTTGTCTCAGGGGCGCAGCTAGTAGGAAAGGGTCAGGTGGTCCTGAGGCCCAGGTGACATGTGATGGGCGTTAAGGATGAATCCAGTGGGAAGAGCCTCTTGATGATCTCTTTGGGAAACCAAACATACTAAAAAAGACTAGACATTTTCATTAACTAGAGTACCCCGGAGACCGATAATTAGTGCTTCCTGTGCGAGGCTTTGCCATAATTCTTATGCTTATGTCCACACAGTCTGCTCAAAGAAATGTACGTTTCAACATAAGCTGATTCATTTTGTGGGAAGAGGTTCACATCCGTATGTATGAGCGACCTCTTAGAACAATAAAAAACATAATGTTTTTCCCTAAAAAAAACATGGAAAAATGAGAGAAATTTTCCAGTTCTTCCTCAAGACAATACCCTCAGGACTTGCCTTTCTGTGTAATAATACATCCTGGAGAATAAAAATCTAATAGAAGAGGAGGGGAAAGCACAGGAAGAGGTGGTTAGGAGACTTGTTTTAAAAGTTCTGAGGTGTTTTGAAGGTGTTACAACTCTTCTTTCTACTTACGAGGGTGGAGTCCCGCCTCACAGATGGACGAAAGGGAGCTCGGAGGCCAAACTGATGAAAGTTACATTAATTAATCACTTATGGAAAAAATGGGACAAACATGGTAGAAATCAAGTACATTTTAGTAAATGTCCCTCCACTCCTTTGATGTATCTCTTAGTACCCTCTAGTGGTATCAGAGTAACATTTTCTTACATGTTAGTGCCCTGCCAACTGGGATCAACCTTTTTAAGCTGTATCTCTATATATTTTATCTGTGAGATAATCATCTAAAGATCCTCAAACATGCCTCATAAATATTTATCCTCATAGTTTCTATTTAAGATACTAGAATGGAAGGAAAGGCCATTATATTCACTTCATTTCCTAAGACTAAGCAGTATATTTCTTAAGTATTTCTGCTACTTTAGAGCTGATATAAAAAGAAACAATTTAAATATGTTGGCAGACTATCATGTAAGTATGTATTATATTTGAATTAAACATCACATAGTTTTGAAGATTTTTGTTCACATATGTAAAACTTCCATTCTAAAGCTATGCTTGATGGGGCGCCTGGGTGGCTCAGTCGTTAAGCATCTGCCTTTGGCTCAGGGCGTGATCCCAGGGTCCTGGGATTGAGCCCTGCATCAGGCTCCCTGCTCTGCTGGGAGCCTGCTTCCTCCTCTCCCACTCCCCCTGCTTATGTTCCCTCTCTTGCTGGCTGTCTCTCTCTGTCAAATAAATAAATAAAATCTTTTAAAAAAAAATAAAGCTATGCTTGAGAAGTTACAGATATTTGGTAATCAACAAATTGGTATGTGTGGGCGTTGGGGCAGTGAGTCCTATTCAAGCATTGCATGAAAACCCCAGATTTATAGCCTTTGGACTTGTTCTGAATCCTTGTCCCGACTATATTAATTCATCTTCTGATCTTTCTTTCTGAAAATCTGATCAATATGTCTTTTCTGTTTTAAGAAAATGGCAGAGAAAACTCTGAAGGAAGATCAGTAATTACAAAGAAAATCGAGAAAAGTTAATACCAATAATTTTCAGAGAAGGCATCTACCTACAATATGGAATAGATGGTTAGAAATGTTATTGTCACACTGTTCCAATAAAGAATTCCTGTAAACAGACAATAGAACTCTTACCTGAGCATCTAGGATTATAACCTGGAGAAGAATACCTTTTACCTTCAGATTTTTTGTGACATAGAAATGATCATTTTTTTAAAGGAAGACTTCTGATTATAAAAGTTATTACACATGCTCACTGTAGAAATTTTGAAAAATGCAGAAAAATGTAAAGCAGAAAATACTAATCCTCATAATCCTAACATTGAGATTTCTCTCTTTCCTGTCTTCTTTTCTGGGTATATTGTAATTTACATTATATTCTATATTTGTAGCCAACTATATTTTTTTAACAAATAAGCATTTTCCTATCCTGTCAATGATTGATTATGCTGTATGTGTTTCATAATTCATTTTTTGCATTACTGCCTGTCACTTAAGTTTAAGCAGTCATGTTAATTACCCATGTTTTTAGCCTTATGATTTACTGTATGTTTTCTGTGACTTTACATTATACAGACTAAACCATTCTGTTTCTCTGGTAGTGAATTAGCATAAATAGGCTCACTAAAGTTATAAGTGGTCTGTAAATGTGTGACATCCAAGTGGATACTGCAGCTCTATATTCATATGCTTCCTTTTTTTTTTTTTTTAAGATTTTATTTATTTATTTGACAAAGATAGAGACAGCCAGTGAGAGAGGGAACACAAGCAGGGGGAGTGGGAGAGGAAGAAGCAGGCTCATAGCAGAGGAGCCTGATGTGGGGCTCGATCCCATAACGCCGGGATCACGCTCTGAGCCGAAGGCAGACGCTTAACCGCTGTGCCACCCAGGCGCCCCTCATATGCTTCCTTTTAAAGTCTAGCAACTTTCCAAATGATTTGCACCAATTGTCTTAAAGTCATAGCACAGTGAATAACAATTGATGAGAAATGAATAATGTGGTTTGAGTTTTTGGAAAGCAACCTCGGCCCTAATTTAGGTCATTTCCACAGTGAATCTTTGTTAAAATATTGTTTTTTCACATTTCCTGCAGAATGCATGGTAGGTTATTGGTGATGGTAGCACACCTGTTTTTCTTCTCACTCAAACCACAGACCCCTCCAGCAAGGTTTTTGCTGTAGCTTGCCGTGCTTGTGGCCCCAGTCTTCTTACACTGGGCACTTGGACTCATCTGTGGCAGCATGCCTTTTAAGCATTGTTTACTTTGTGATGGCAATAGGATAATAGTCCAAGGTAACATTGTTATAAATGTGCAGTTTCTTTGTCATATATTCTTAAATGACTTCAAAAGGAACAGCATTTACAATGATGATGATAATGGCTAGCTGGGTTTTCTTACACATAAAACGGTATTTCATTTATTTATAATCTACTATTAAATCAGTGAAGTAAAAAAATTAAAATATATGGATTACTTAAAGGGACTTTTCTCCCTTACTTCCTTTCTTAAATTTTTATTTTTTTAATTTCTTATTTTTTAAATTCCAGTATAATTAACATAACTATATTAGTTCCCAGTGTACAATATAGTGATTCAGCAATTCTGTATATTACTCAGTGCTCATCACAAGTGTACTTTTAATTCTCTTCACCTATTCACCCAGTCCCCCCCCCCGCCCCAGCATCCCTCTGGTAACCATCAGCTTGTTCTCTATAGTTAAGAGTCTATTTCTTGGTTTGTCTCTTTTTTTCCTTTGTTCATTTGTTTTGTTTCCTTGATTCTACATATGAGTGAAATCAAATGGTATTTGTTTTTCTCTGATTGACTTATTTTACTTAGCATTATACTCTCTAGAATCCATCCATGTTGTTGCAAATGGCAAGATTTCATTTTTTTTATGGCTGAATAATTGTCCGTTGTATATATACCACATCTTCTTTGTCCATTCATCTGCCATTGGACAGTTGGGCTACTTCTGTAGTTTGGCTATTGTAAATAATGCTGAAGTAAACATCAGGGTGTATGTATCCCTCTGAATTAGTGTTTTCATTTTCTTTTGGTAAATACCCAGTAGTGGAATAACTAGATCATATGGTAGTTTTGCTTTTAATTTTTTGAGGTACCTCCATACTGTTTTCCCCAGTGGCTGCACCACTTTGCATTCCCACCAACAGTACATGAAGGTTAGTTTTTCTCCATGTCCTCACCAACACTTGTTTCTTGTGTTGTGGATGTTAGCCATTCTGATAGGTGTGAGGTGATATCTCATTGTGGTTTTGATTTGCATTTTCCCTGATGATAAGTGATGTTAAACATCTTTTCATGTGTCTTTTGGCCATCTGTAGGTCTTTGGAGCAATGTCTTTTCATGTCTTTTGCCCAATTTTAAGTGGATTACTTGTTTTTTTGGTATTGAGGTGTATAAGCGTTTTATATATTTTGGATACTAACCCCTTATCGAGTATATCATTTGCAAATGTTTTCTCCCATTCAGTAGGTTGTCTTTCAGTTTTGTTGATTGTTTCCTTTGCTGTGTAGTAGCTTTTTGTTTTGATAAAGTCCCAGTAGTTTATTTTTGGTTTTGTTTTCTTTGCCTCAGGGGACATATCTAGAAAAATGTTGCTATGTCTGATGTCAGAAAAATTATTGCTTGTGCACCCTTCTAGGGTTTTTATGGTTTCGGGTCTCACATTTAGGTCTTTAATGGCTAACTTTCATTGAGTATGTATAGTGTGCCAGACAGTGGGCTATGTGCATTATTTATCTTTGAACCTGACACTCAAATTAGAGCTCTGATTATTCCCACTATGCAGGAAAGTGAGACATAAAGTGTTTGAGTAACTTGCCCCTGAGTTACAGAGTTAAGGGCAGCAGGATTTTTGTTTGCACTGACTGCAAACCTGGGCTTCTACCAGCTGGCCTGCCCCAGCACCATGATGCCATTATAACTTCTTACAAAGGTCATTGAAAACAGACTATCTAAGGAGAGTAATTCCTGTTAGGAGGCTGCTTTTGAGTCCTGAGGTAATTCAAAGCCATCTTATATATCCTTTTGGTAATGAAGCTCATTTTGTTGGCCTTCACTCAGCGTGCACTCCCATGACCCTGCCTCTGCCATGGCGTGTTCCCCAAATGGAGTGAGGACTCAGGGCCAATCTGCTCAGGCCTTACAGACGAAGGGAGTCTCAAGCAGGAGTCATTAGGAGCACAAGGGAGGAGGTTAGCAGAGAAGATTGGGAAGAAGATTCTACTTTATCACTATAAATATGCTGATGTTGAAATTGGCAAATTAAGAGTGAGTTACACCCAGAAGTTTGGCTTTGATTAGAAGTGGTAAATCTTTCCTGAGAATTAATGAGAAACTTTGGAGGAAGTTGGACATAGTTGTTGGAAATTGAATTTGGCCTGCTAATGAATAAAAAGTAATCACATATTTCTTATCAGGAGAACTCACCTGATGGTTCCAAGTCCATCATGTCAGATGAACTGGAATAGATAGAAACTCATTGTGGGCCATCTCAGAAGTTAGAATTGATTATCTTACAACCTCCAATGTGCCCTTTTTCTGAGTTACTGCCCACTACAGTTCATCTTAGAAGTTGTTTCATCAGGAGTTATTGATGATTTTGGGTGTGACTAACTGAGCAATTACGAGGTAATCAAATGAATTTATACTTGATTTTAGAGACCACCATCTTTTTTTTTTTAATTGAAGTAAAGTTGACACAAAGTTGCATTAGATTCAGGTGTATAACCTAGTCATTGGACAAGTCTGTTTGTTATGCTGTGCTCACAACAAGTGCAGCTACTGTCTGTCAGCACACAATACTATTATAGTACCATCGACTAGATTCCCTGTGCTGTGCCTTTTATCCCAATGACTTCATCATACCATGACTGCAGGCCTGTACCTCCCACTCCCCTTCGCCCACCTTGCCCAACCCCCCAACCACCTCTCTTTTGGCAACCATCAGATTGTTCTTTGTATTTATAGGTCTATTGCTGCTTTTTTGTTTGCTCATTTGTTTTGTGTTTTAGATTCCATAGAAAAGTGAAATCATGCGGTATTTGTCTTTGACTTACTTCACTTAATATAATGCGCTCTAGGTCCTTTCATGTTGTCACAAATGGCAAGATCTCATTCTTCTTTATGGCTGAGTTATAGTCCACTGTGTACATATATCATATCTTCTTTACCCATTCATCTTGCGGTAGACAATTGGGTCACTTCCATATCTTGGCTATTGAAATAATGCTGCAATAAACATAAGAGTGCAGGTATCTTTTCGAAGTCATGTTTTTATTTTCTTTGGATAAATTAGAGGTGACCTTTGTCTTCTAATTGCATACATGACAATAAGCTAAGCAGCAAATACACAGGAATGGTTTGAAAGCAATGAAATTTTTGTTGATGTCTGTCTTTTCCTCTATTATTTATTTTGAAGAAATCAATGAATGTACTGTGAACCCCGATATCTGTGGAGCCGGACACTGCATTAACCTACCTGTGAGGTATACCTGTATATGCTATGAGGGCTACAAGTTCAATGAGCAACAGAGAAAATGTGTTGGTAAGAGATGCTTTTGATAGGTGAAATTATTAAATATCAAATATTTACACACTAAGAACATGTTTTATGTAATTATCATGGGAAATGTTACTGTGTTTAATTTTTAAAAATTTTTATCCCTGAACTAAGGGAACCCAAAAAGAGGTTTGCTAATCTCCTGCGATGCTCTTATCTTCTGGTTCAATGCTACCTATTTGGCTAAATGTAATACAATGAGATAAAGGTGAAAAAAAAGAGAAAAAAGGTGAAAAAATTTCCAAAAATTTCTAGGTATAGTAAAATAATGTAATAAAATATAGAATAATAAAATGATAGAAATAGCTACCTACAAACATATATTTAGCAAAACCAAAATAAAACTAATATATATTGCAATAAAAACTTATATTCATGTAAGTGCCTAAAATCTGATTTCCAAAAGCAATTTCTAAACTGAAAATAAGCTAACACAAATCTGTTATTGAATTTACAAACACAGGATCTCATACATGGTTCTTTGGAAAAAATGTATCTCAGAGGTGTAATAGCATTATGGAAATCATTTCAGTGTATTACGTTAACACTAAATTTCATTTCTCTCTTTTTTAGAATAAGGAAATTCAGCCCTAAGAGTTATAAAGCAACAAAGGCATATACCCAATTAATATAAAACAACAAAGGCATATACCCAATTAATGTGGCTTTAGTGTGCCAAATGCTATTATACAAGATGTGTGACTTGTGCAATTTTATATGTATGTGGGTAGGTCAAGAGGAGTATCCATCTGCTCTATCCCATGGCTGTTTCTCTTGAATTTGCATACATCGTATGTATTCTGTTTGGAACCGTAAAATATAAAGTTGAAAGGGGCAGCTGAGATGATCTGGTCCAGCTTCACCCTTGTACACAGTGGAAGAGTTCTTTTCACAATATTTCTGGCTATCTCTGCAGAGCTGGCCTGGGAGTTGCACAGCGAATTTCAGTGCTTAAATGACTCCATGTATCTGGCAGGTCCTTCTGTGTTGACCCAAATCTGTCTCTCAGAAACACCAATGTCATGGTTGTAGTTTCAGCTTTTGAAACAATACACTCTACACATATTCCCTGTTCCCAGTAACCATCCTTCAAGTATCTGAGGAATACGATCATGTCATCTTTCACTGTTTTCCTCACTTATAAAGATTTGGTGCATGGGGAATAGTACGCTGGTAGTTTGTGGACAGGGAGACAGAACTTCATGCTACATTGCACTAATCCTTTTATCTGTATTTTTGTTAACAGATATTGATGAATGCACTCAGGTCCAACAGCTCTGCTCCCAGGGACGCTGTGAAAACACTGAGGGAAGTTTCTTGTGTATTTGCCCAGCAGGATTTATGGCCAGTGAGGAGGGTACTAACTGCATAGGTAATGGCAATGTTCTTCCTGATGCATAAATTCCCAGATCTGGGTTGTTTGCTCTCCTACAATCCCATCAATCTTACTGCTTATTCAGGCAACCCAGAATTTATTACTGGACACCTTTTATGACATGGTCATCTGCTAGATACTGGAGGATATAAAAATGGAATCTTTCTCCAACACTTTTGAATGAAGAGTGTCAAATGTGTGCAGAGCCCGGGGTGTTAAATGTTTTGGGTCCCACATCAATCAAAACCACTCACTTTTGAAACATGTCAAACGAATTGAAGAGTTGGTGATAGGAATGGGTTATTTTATTCTTGACTTCACACTGACCTGGGAGGTGGGAGAGGTTTGAAATTCTATTGTGGGAAATAAAACTCGACAATGTTTTCTGCTTTGTGTAGATGTTGACGAGTGCCTAAGGCCAGATGTGTGCGGGGAAGGGCACTGCATCAATACCGCAGGGGCCTTCCGGTGCGAATACTGTGACAGCGGGTACCGCATGACCCGGGGAGGCCGTTGTGAGGGTAAGTGTGTGCCATGTCCAAGTGCGGAGTGCACGTGACCCTGAAATGCAGGGCTGGGTCCACACCCAGGGCTGCCAGCCACCCTGCCTGGTACTTACCTTCCTCTGCTGATGTGTGCATGGCACCAGCTCATCCACACTCTTCCTGCCTTCTGGACTCACAGCCTCTTTGCCTCACTTCAGTGGCTTGGTCTGGATTATTTTCCACCTTCACATTCTCCTTGTTGTCACGCCAGCATCTGCCTTCCCTGGTATTTGGAGTGAATTGCTTTAGAACAATTAATTGCAGAGTATCTTAGCCTAAACCCAGACTTAATGACAGCGTCTGGATCATTCATCTGGGAGCATGGTGCAGGTTTACCCGCTGTTGATTTTTAGTTTCCAACCTTTCCGCCTTGTTACATTCCTTTCGTGCGTTCTGGCATTTGCTTACCAACCCTCCTGACTAACTGCAGGTTAGTCTAACTGCAGGTCAAATTCCAACCATGCAAGATAAAATTTCTTTATTATTGACCACAGCAATGAGTTTGCTAGTGTTATTTAAAAAAAAAAAAAAAAAAAAGTTCTGAAAAGCTTTTAGAGCATGGCCAGAATGACTGACCAGTTAATTGTTCAGCTCATGTTTGTGTCCCAGTGATACAGGTCCTTTTTGCAACCACTGTGGTACTTTTTAACGAATTATTTTCATGAAGAAATAAATTGTGCTTCTGTTTAAATGCTGCTGTGGAGGCATGCCAGCAGAGGAGCAGGGGTCCCTGAGCTCCGTTCTGAGGGGCCAGGCTGTGTGGATGGTGCTGGTTCCGGGGGGCTCTTTGCCTGGCCGCCTGAGGATCAGCCTGTTTTCTAATGCGGCTGGGCTTCCAGGCCAAGGGAGGGACAGACACGTTGGGGCAGGCTGCTCTCAGCTGTCCCTGGCTCCTCCGTGTTGGTTTTCTTCATGGATCTAATGACCTGGGCCTGGAGGGAAAGCTAATTGGATGTTTTTTGGCAGCCTGCACCTGTCTCTCCCCCTGGCCCCTTGTTCAGCCCCTGGTAGTCTGATCTGGAGAGAAATAGGAGCATTTTACATTACGGAATCTTTGACCGTCTCAAATCAGAATGGAGCTATAAGGTCTCCCCTGGCGGCTGAGGGCCATGGGACAGCAAGGGGTGAAGCGTCCCGCACTCTCCTCTTACAGGGGACCCTCCCTCTGCTCTGAAGAGGCACCATGGCCTTGGCTCCTGACTCCCACCCTTAGTAACTGTCTGGCTTGGAGCCAGTGACTTAGCCCCTTTGAAACCTGTGAAATGGGAGCCGCAAAGTTAACGTTCGGGGTTGTCATGAGAATAAATTCGTGCTGTGGTGTCTTTTGTGGTGCCTGTCACCCCGCTAGTTCTCAAGAGCTCTTAGTCTCTAGAAACCTCCCCCTTTCCCTGATGACGTTGTTTTTGCAGAGATCTTCTCAGTACATCTGTATTTGTGGGAGTGTTTAAAACAAAACAAAACAAAACAACCCCAAGCATTTATGTACGAAGCAACATTCCCCAAAGAGGTCAAATGCTGATTCTTCAGTTCTGCATACAGTTTCAGGATGGGAAGAGAAGACATTTAACTAGTAACTATAGCATAAGGATGGAAAGTGGGAAGGAGTAGAAAAGAAATATGAAAGCTCTGTAAGCAAATGGGAAGCAGTTAGGGGACTGTTCGGGAATATTCAGTGTATGGAAATTAGCAGAAATACTACCAGGGTTCCCTGAGTAAATTGTATATAATTCTATCCCCATGAAATGGCTTGAAAAGAAGGAGCCAAATAACATGGCTGTTTTCTAGTTTCGTCATGGACCAGAACCAAAGGTCCCCAGGCTTCTGGCTCACCGAAGATTTTCTCAGCTGCCACTAAGAAAGTTGCTTTCCAACAGTGCTAGTCTCCAAGGAGTCTATTGTAGTTCACAGACATTATCTCATGCACCCTTACGTTGTTCGGTTAAGGTATTCCCAGGCAGGTAGTCTCCAGACCTATAGATGAGGGAACAAGCAAGCAGACGTGAGAGTAGTGGGAAGTTCAGGGATGTTGTCTTGTATTGCTCAGCATTGCACCTTATTTATTGGACCAACCTTTCTCAATGACCTTCTCTGACTTAGCAGTTGTAGTTCTATTAAAAAAAAAATTCCTTCCAGAGAAGAATGTAATGCTGTTTGGAAAATGAAACTGGCAAGCATCATCTTTTTGTAGAACAAGAAGTCCCAGAACATCTGACCTAAAAAAAAAACAAAAAAAAACAAAAAAAAAACAAAAAAAACAAAAAAAACCACTGTGTGTCATTGTCTATTGGCAAGGATTTTTCGCTGATAGGAAAAAAAATTACCACACTGACCTGGTGCTTATTCTATTAATATCATCGTCAGCTTTTTTACTTTGAGCATCTTTTCACACTTGTCTAGTGATAAGGGGAGATAATTTTTGGTAATTTACCAGAATGAAGGGCTGTATCCATTACATATTTCTTTCACTTTTCAGCTTATGTTCTGAAAATTCTGTTTATATTTTAAGTGTGATCAGAGGTCCTATATACATTTTAAATTAGAACACTTAGACATTAAATCCACTCACATTAATTCAGAATCCAACTCCAGAAAAATGATCATTTTGAATGGGGCTTGTACCCATGGAATCACCACTCATGTTAAACTCTTGAACCATTTCCTGTATCCTACTTCTCCCCCATTCTGTTGTCCTGCTATTCTTCAAAATGCCTAAAGCCACTGAAGTAGTTCCCTCTGCCATACCTCCAACCATATTGAAGGTGTTTTTTCCAATTCACATTGAAAAGAAAAATGATGAATGTGAAAAACAAGGTGTATTTTTGTGAGAAAATATTACCATATGATCATATCACCATGTTTTCTGGAAACTCTTAGAAGTATTTGATGAGTTCATTCTCTCCTAATGTGTTTTTTCCACCTCCAAGGAATTCCTATCCTATGAAAGGTTTTAAATTATTCAAACCCAGGATATTCTTGGGCCCACGAAGCCAGAGTAAGGACTTCCCTAGAGCATCCATTGTCTGCAGAGAGAACCTCTGGCCAGGTGGTTTGTTATATGCCTGTTTGTTATATTTCTCCCTGGCAAGCTGCACTATTACTTCAAAGGTTTGTCCAGGAAGTGGCCCCCAAGGTGCTGCTAACTCCCAGGGTGGAGAGTTCTGAACCTGCCAGTTGGGCAATTGGGCCCAAGTTCTTCTTTTGCATGTGTGTAAATATTTTAATCCAGGTAAACTTGGCCATGCTTTATCACTGTGGTGTTTAAGTGTAGGCCCAATATTTGACTAACCTACTTCACGTTTTCTCCACCAAAATGTAGATAGAGCACACCTTCCCCTCCCCCCACTTCATCAGAAAAGTGTTTGCTTCAGTATTCTGATAAAATGTTTGTGACCTAGTTTTTCTGTGTTCCAGATATTGACGAATGCTTGACTGCAAGCACTTGTCCAGATGAGCAGTGTGTGAACTCTCCTGGGTCTTACCAGTGTGTTCCCTGCACAGAAGGGTTCCGAGGTTGGAATGGGCAGTGTCTTGGTAGGTACTGGAGTGTTCTTATCATAGTTTTGTTTCTTCTGTCTAGTCCGTTTTCTGACAGGGTTGTGTAATGCCAAGTGAGCCCTCTTTCAAAAAAAAAAAAAAAAAAAAGGAATATAACAAACTTGTGTCCTTCTGAGAAAACTTCTAATAAAAATTCTAAGTAATTTTTACCCAGGGAGAAATATAAGAAGGCAAGTTGGCATAAAGATTGTGAGATTTTACCGGGGAGAAATAATTCCGATGGAAGCAAATTGTCCTTGATGTGATAAATAGACCAAATAAAATAATAATCACCACTGGGCGGAGAGTGGTGAAGAACAAAAGGCTAAAAAAAGAGAGAAAAGGCATAAGAAGCAGCAAGCTACCAGAAACTAGTAGAATTAGGAACATACAAACACAAATGTGCAACAGAAGTAGAAAGAGAATTCTTGATGGGTTGCCGAGTCTCTTACGTTTATGCATTTAAGTATTTAATAAATACTTCATACCGACATGAGGCACTGAGGAAAATAAGCAGCAAATTTGCTTGGGTTCTAATGAGCTGTGCTCTAGTTAACTTCCCCCTTAATGGTTTTCCTCTCTGTTTCTGTCTCTGTGTGATCTTTTCCTTAGAAGCTGAGCTCTTTTACACTCAGTGCCAGACTCTGACAATGTGAGTTCAACTTCTCATTTATTCATACCTTCTTTCTTTTCATCCACAAATGCTGAAGAACTTACTATAAAATACCCTGAGTTGTACTGAGTGCTGGGATACATTGAGGGACAAAAATAGTGCCTTCCTCATGGAACTACCTGGTGAGGAGGACTGATACCCAGACGTCTCATAAATAAATGCGAAAACACAAATGAGACACTGTTGGGATGGAGGGTTCTGTGATGCTGTAAGAATGTGTGATAGAACGAGTTGCCTCCAGGAGAGTTCCCGATTGACGTTTAACTGGGGGAAAGAGATGGGAGGGAGGTAGTTTTGAACAGAGGAAACAGCATATTCGGGGGGGCTTGTGGAAGGAGGAAGCAGTCATGTTCCAAAAGCTGAAAGGCTAGTGCAGCTGAAGGGCAGAGAACGAGAGAAGAGTTCCTGCAGGGTGAGGGGGCAGACCATGCCAGACCCTCTCAGTCCTGTTTGCTATGTCCGTCTCAAACACTACATCAAAAGCTAATGCTGTGCTATATGCTGGCTAACTGAACATAATAAAAAATAATAAAATAAAATGTTCATCTTTACTCATACATCTCTGGGAAAGACGTTTAGGTGTTGCAGAGCAGGCGGGATAAGTAGGCTTGGCAGAAACAGTCCCAGTTTCAAAGCTTTGGACTCATCACCAGGTTGCATAAGCTAAGCCTCTGTACATGGTACAGGTGGCCCTCTGCCCTGAGCCTCATGCCCATTTCAAGAGTGTCTATCATTGGAATTGTGAGACGTTGATCTTTGGGAGATTTTTATTCATTAATTGCTCATTTGGTATGCATTTGTTTATGTGATCAGTGCTGGTCAGAACATACATTTGGTTTTAATTTCCCCGTTTGGCATAAGTTTCATAGTTGCCTATCAAGATTCCATTCGTGTTCTCATGTTCACATACTGCTGCATTTTATAATCCAAGAGTAGAGCCTGAATTTTACCTTAAATAACTAAAATTCATAATAGTGGTATAAACACAGCCCTGGTTCATGAATTTACTAATGAAATATGACTGAGCAAATTGGCAAGTGATTGCTCTTCAATATATATGCGTTTATCTAGACTGGGCAATAATAATAAATGAGTTATTATACCTAGGTGTATGCAATCGGTCTAAGCATGACCACTTTGCTCCAGTGTAGTGACAGAAACACAGTACCTCCATTAAAAGTAACTTCACTTTGCCAACCAGATGAGTAGAATCATAAGCAGAAATATGAGGTCACTGTGTAGTCAACCAAAATCACAGTTAGCCACTTGTTCCAAGCACTAGTTTTCATTTTTGCATTGCTAAGGTCATGCATTTCCTGTGAAAAATACTCCGTGTACTTTTTCCTTCTGCCTTGGGTGAAATTGTGGGCTCTGTCATCTACAGATGAAGCATCTCTTCGGTTATACAATTCCAGTTCCAGTCGTTGTTCCTACTGGACTTGCAGTTCCTCTGAAATTCTCGGGAGGGCTTTTGCAGATTATACCAAAATGGACCCATCTTCATTTTTTATGGTAGTAGAGCTTTCACGTGTGAAAAAGTTGAGTGTGACAAAAAGTAGATATTGCAACGTGCTTTTCTGTTCTTATTGAACCAATGAATGAATTTGATTTTTCTGCTCAACTCTGACAATGCTAGTGAATACCCAGCCATATCGCATACATTTAGTTCTCACGTTTATCCTTCTGGTACTCTAAAATACCTTCTAGAAGGTGTAGTCATCACTTAAGCCTATCATTGAGTTGAGGTTATCGACAACAACTTGATTATATATTTATTCATTCAGTTTAACAGTTGAGTGCCTACCAACAGCCAGGCATTTTTCAAGACCCAGGAGACTGAGAGTAAACAGAATAAATGCCCTGTCCTCATTGCCCTTGTACTCTAGAGCTCACATTGTGCCTGCAAATAAATCAGCACGTGAAGTATATGGTATGTAGATGTGTGTTGAGTGCCACAAAGGAAAAAAAAAAAAGCAGTGTAAGGGAGACAGAGGGTGTCAGAGATTCTATGGGGGTCAGAGAAGGCATCAAATGATAAGTTATTTATACGGTGTTCGCTTCTGTTTGTTTTTGTCTCTAACAGTTATTTGGGACTAGTTTGTGACTTTTTAATATCCTTTTAGTTCAGATGATTTAGGGTACATTGATAAGACTTTTTCCCTCCAATTTTAAATATAGGAGAACATTAAAGACTTAAAATTTCCCCAAATCTCACCATTTAAAGAGAAGTCTTACACTTGGCATTTGTTAGTCATCATCTGTAGAGAAGATAATCCCTACCTCACAGGGAATTCTGTTCCATAAGTCTTAGTGTCCTCCTTTTTCTACTACTCTGCTCTCACTGACTGAATATTTTTAAATTATTATAAGTAAAGTTGTACGGTGTTATATGTAATTCTTTTGTGTGGCATAATGCTTGTGGTTTTTTTCTAAAGTCCAACAATCCATATGTTGATTTGACTCTTTTTTTCTGTTAAATGGATTCATTAGGAATTGAGAATGGATATTTGAACCATTATGTTCTGCAGAGATTTGATGCCAATTACACTTTATGCTTCTTTCACTGACTCACAGGTGACCTTGGTGAAACCGTTAATGGCCTCCTTGTCTTCATGCCATGCAGGCTGGATCTCACTGATTGATGCTACTCCTTGATTTATGAATTAGAACAGAAATTGTTTGGGGCAGAAACAGGTCAGATGTTAGCAGGTGTTGTCTGGGAGACCATACTGTTTCCTAGTGTTGAGTTCAGGGCATATGATCCTTCATTCTCAGTAGTTTATTGTCCACTTTCAAAATATCTATCCCTTGATGTTTTTTTGGCAACTCTTGTTGGCTCCTCTGTTAATGTAGCTTCTTCTTTCAAGTTGTGGATTTCAGTCCTCTCTTGAAAGCCGCTTTCATCATTCAACATTGTATTCCTTGGACCTCACATTCAGCCTGGAGTTGCTGCCCGCTTGATCCCTGCCTCTAATGACTATTTCATCACCCTGGGTTCTGACCAGTTCTAACTGGCTGCTTCAACCAGGACCTTTCTTGAGGGAAGCCAGCCTGTCAGGTACTCAATTAGCAGGTTTCTCTTTACTCATGAACAGGCCTGATTCAAACCCTGCTGGAGCTGTCCTCCAAAGGAGATTCTCTAATATTTAGTTGTTTGAAGGTACATTCAGTAACTCTGATATAAAGATCATATATCCCTGAATTTAGACAGATTTGGGTTTATATATGACCTCTCTGAAGCTTCATTTCAATATCTTTAAAATGGGGATTGAAATACTCTCCATGGGATTTATTGTCAGAATTAAATAAGCAATATAAAGTACCTAGTGAGGCGTGTGACACAAAGTAGAACCCAATAAACGTGTCTTCCCCTAACTCTGTTATCCTCCCTTTTACCTCCCTAATCCTGAAATGTAAGAAGTGCAGTACTAACTGGAACTTGTTTAAGTAAATTTTATGTCGAGTTTCTATGTATAACTGTCTTTGACTTTCTTTAATAAGTTCATTTCCTATAGTTCTTAACTCTCCCTACCTCATAGGAACTTTCTTTTATGAATCTAAGTAATCTTAATCTTATAGTTACCTTTCAACATCTCAGCATTTTTATTGAGCTGGAATCTATTTCTTGAGAATCATAATGCTTTTCTGTAGGGACATCGATCATCCCTAACAAATGTTTTACCTTCTGCAATACTACCATCTCCATCCTTTTACTTCATTTTCTTGGCCCACCTTCATAAGACACAATATCTATCACCTGGTCGATATAGGCAGCTATCCCTTGTTGCATAAACTTTATTGTTTTGCTTTATAATTGAGTCTGTGAAAGACTATGTAACCTGGGAAGCCTAATTTCTGAAATTTTTATCATAGTAATCCTTCTCTGTCAAACTGTAATTAAGTTAATAGTGACTTTGTGACTCCGATTTACGTTTTCTAAATGTAATGGGTCTCAGGCATTTGAAGAACTTAGTGTCATTTGATCCACTTGACAACTGGTTAGCCATAGTCTTAACCAAAACCAGGTGCACAGAATGTGCGTGGTGAACATGGAAAGCTCCTTGTTCTAGGAGTTCTTTGCACACTAGGATTTATTTTCAGATATTGAGAATCATTGTTAACCTTTATGAAATAGATGAATATTCATAGGCTTATCTGAAATTGAAGACTTTCATTCTACATTTATTTACTTTGTGTAAGATGGCAACAGAACTGAACATCTACTTTTTGCAGATATTATTAAATGTGCAAACACCAGCCTAATCTTTAAATCACTATAGCTAAAGAAGTCTTCTAATTAGTCATTGTGTTATTATCAAATACTTAATTATGTGCTTAATTCCAGAGAAGACTTGAAGTTGTAAATAAGCAAAACAAAACAGAATAGAATGGTGGTTATTGGTGGCTGGCAGCTGGGGGAATTGGGGAGATATTGTTTAAGGGTGCGAACTTGCAACTGGCAGGTAGATAAGCCCTGGAGATCTGTTGCACAGATTAGTGATTATAGTCAACAGTGCTGTATTACGGTGATTATAGTCAACAGTGCTGTATTATAAACTTCAAAGCTGCTAGCAGGCTAGATAATAATTATGTTCACAAAAAAGGGAAATAATTATGTGACATAAGAGAGACGTTAGGTATCTTTGTTAATCATTTTGCAATATATAAGCATCCCAAATTACCATTTAAACTTACCCAATGCCATATGTCAATTATATTTTCTCAATAAAAAAAGCAAACAAAAACCTACTTTTGAAAGCAGGAAACATACCTGTGTGTAAAGACTAATTACCATAATAACAAGAAAACTTCTTTTTTTTTTTTTTAAGAAAACTTCTCTTATGTTGCTACAAAGGGCTTTGAGTTCATTATTTTATTTGATATGAGGGCAATCATCCCTGTAGTACAGATATAGAAATTGATTCCCAAGTAGGTTAATGGGCTTGCTTATGGTCATAGGTAATAAATGATCAGAGCTAGGACATGATCCCAGGTCTTTTATCTCCAAAACTAGTGTTCTGTTCTATAACTACTTCATATATCTCTTCCTGTACACCCAAGAAAATAAGAGAACAAAGCAATATGATTAAGATAATGAGGAAAGAAAAGTTCGTAGAAAGAGAGATGATCCATATGGGTGGGAATCATCCCTTGCAAGCAGCAGTAAGAATGGCTGAGGGATTCTTGACTCTAGGATGGCAGTCTCCACCATAGATAGCCCCAGCTGAGTTTTGCTGAAAGACAAAATGTTCTTTTGGAAAGGGGAGGTAGGAAGCAGTGATGTGGTAGGATTAATGGATTGATTTTCTGAGATCATCTTTGGCTCTTTATCCGGGATGTACATAGCACTGGCTGTTCTCCAGTTTTGAAGAACAGTGATGAGTCTTTGAGGGATGTGTAACATATTTTTGTAGGCTGCACTGCTACTGCATATCTTAACTTGGTCAGACTTGACAGAGGGTGCCTGAGATCCTGAGGATTTACTGTACCACGAGTGCAGGCAGTTCCATCATGCTGGCCTAACCAGCATCAGTATCTGACTTCACCATGCTTCCTTTTCTGTCAAATATGTTCCGCCATCATCTTTACTGTAAAAGACAATGTATACAGAATAGTTGAGGGATCACTGAAGTAACGTCATGTTGGTGGTGGGGAGTAATCTTGTATTTTCCTGTAGTCATAATGACAGAATAAGATGTTTACTTTGCATGTCAAATGTTGCTCACTCATTGAAGTCTGTGGTGATCACTAAGGAATTAAATGAGACTGAATGGCCTTGGAAAAATGACTGATGTGCAGTGTTGAGAGATTCATTTCCTTGAAAGTACAGGAAGTAATGCACGTAAACTGTTGCTCTGGAACCAAGTCTGACCAACCTCAGGGAGCTGATAGGTGAAGTAGAAGGGAGCAGCATAGCCTAGGACTGACTTGTGTGAAGTCAGCCACTGAATACCCTCTGTACCCCCAGAGAGGCACTTCAGGCTATCTCGTGTCTCCCCAGGAGATTAGGAAGGGAAATATCAAAAGGGTTCCTGACCCAGAGAAATTACATCCCAAGGCAATGAGAGAATTTACAGGTGGATTTGCTGGCCAGCTGAAAGTCATCTTTGTAAAAATTGTGGAGAATGGAAAGTTGCCAGAGAGCTGGAAAGAGATTAATGTCCTCATTTCCCCCCGAAGAAAAAAGAAGCTGGAGTTCAGGAACTAATGACCACTGAGCTTCATATTAATCTTGACAAAGAACCGTAGGCTGCAGGATTCAAATGATGAGGTGAAACATATTTTTTTTTTGAATTTATTATTTATTTGAGAGAGAGAGGCAGAGGGAGTGGGAGAGAGGGTCTTAAGTAGATTCCACGCTGTGCATGGAGCCCCACGCAGGGCTCGATCTCATGACCCTGAGATCAGGACCTGAGCCGAAACCAAGAGTCAGATGCTTAACCAACTGCACCACCCAGGCACCCCAAGGTGAAACATTTTAAAAGAAAAAGATGATCATAAGAATCAGCCAGGGTTGGGGTACCTGTGTGGCTCAGTTGTTTAAGTGTCTGTCTGTGGCTCAGGTCATGATCCCAGGGTCCTGGGGTTGAGTCCTGCATCAGGCTTCCCGCTCAGGGGGGAGTCTGCTTCTCCCTCTGCCTGCCCCTCCCCCTGCTTGTGCTTTCTTCCTCTCTCTCTCAAATAAATAAATAAAATCTTTTAAAAAAAGAAAAAGAAAAGAAAAGAAAGAAGACAAAAGAAAGAAAGGGAGAGAATGAATGAATCAGCCAGGGTTAACTAAGGACAAATCATGTCTACTGTTCTGACTGCCTCTTCTGACAGGTTTCTGAGAGGAGCAGATCATGAAATCCTCTAGACATGGCATATCTGGTTTTCCACAGGCCTCTGTTAGAGTCTCTCAGGGTGTTGTAGATGACAATGATCAATTTGGATTGGGTAATAGTATAGTGGAGTGGATTTCTAAACTTTTGAACGATCATATTCACAAAGTGCTGACCTCATAAACCCCTGGCAAATTCCTTACTGTGGGAGGTTTAATTAATTCATTGAATAGCAGATGCCAAATTATGTCCCAAAAGCCCATTGGTAAATTGTATTTTGGGAGTTTGGAACACATTTTTCTGTGGACACAGTGTTTTTCATGACGTTTCCCTTTTGAACTGATGATGTGTATGCATCACAAGAATTTGGGTAATCTGACTCTTGTACAAGATGGTAACTAGAGTAAGATGAGATTTGAGCTCCAATACAGAAAACCAAAGACCTAACCATCTTCCTCTGCAGCAAGGGTAAGAGGCTATGGGTTTTGGGTAGTGGGCTAGGTAGGGACTACCTTGTTTCCCAAAACACTGATCCTCCCAAGGGTTTGAAGTGAGAACTGAGGGAAGGCTTTCTGTTGATAACACTCAGGGTCCCACAAGTTTGTATCTTTGACTTAATGGGAAAACACTGGAAACCACTGAAAGTTTTCAAAGGAGCAACACCATTGATTGTGTTTGTATTTTTGATGACTCTGGCTACCAGCTGGATAGTGGATTAGAGAGGGTAAGACTTGAAGTAGAGAAACTATGACGGTAACCCATGTGAGATAGAATGGTGGTAGTAAGAATGAAAGGAAGCAGGTGTATTTGAGAGATAATGGGAAGATAGAACTTATATGACTATTACAAATAGGATGTGGGGAAAGAGGAAGAATAAGAAATCTAGAAAGAATGACTCCCAATTTCTGACTTGGGCATCTGAGTGGATAGTGATATCGTATATTGACATAGAGTAAAAGAAACACAGGGGGAAAGATGAGTTTTGGCTGTGAAGACTCGGAGGTGCCTATGGGACATCAAGGGTAAATGTCCAGTGCACTGACCAACTAGATTGTGTGGGTCTGCAGTTTAAGAGACAGGTCTGGGTGAAAGATGAAACCATGAGTTTATTTCACTCCTTTTACGTCCATCAAGTGAGGCCCTATTCCAGGCATCTTCCTACTATATATTCTGTTTTTTTAAATTGAGGTATGATACTTCTGTAACATTATATTAATTTCAGGTTTATAACATAATAATTTGATATTTGTGTACATTACAAAATGATCACAGTAAGTTGAGTGAAAGTCTATCACCATACACAGTTCAGAATTAAAAAAATTTTTTTTCTTATGATGAGGACTTTTAAGATCAACTCTCTTAGAAGCTCTTAAATATGCACTGTGGTACTATTCAAGTATCTTATAAGTATCAAGTATTTTCTTAAAAGATTTTATTTATTTATTAGGGAATGTTTGCAGTGGGTGGAGGAGCAGAGGGAGAGGGACAAGCAGACTCCACGCTGAGCACAGAGCCCGATGCAGGGCTTGATCTCACAACCCTGAGATTACTTGAGCCAAAATCAAGAATTGGACACTTCACTGACTGAGCCACCCAGGCATCCTAGTAACAAGTTTTTTAAAAGTATTTCATGAATGATCATCTGTACTGTCTGTTAATTTGCTTTAACTAGAGAAAATATGGTCTTAGAAATTGATTTTGTTGTTCTGGAGCCCTATAAGTCACATTTCCCGGTGCATGAATAATTAAAGAGAACAATCCATACATTTTTCAACTTTTAACAGTTTTTAAACCAATGCAGATACTAGACATGACATTTTAACATTGCTGTCTGGAATTTACATGCCTAGTGTCTAAGCTCATTCTGCCCCATTATTTACTTTGGCTTCAGCATTTAGCTTCTTCTTTCAACTTGTTGCGTTCAGTGTTTATAAAAGTGGACTCCCACAACCAAA
This sequence comes from Ursus arctos, assembly GCF_023065955.2. Taxonomy (NCBI): domain Eukaryota; kingdom Metazoa; phylum Chordata; class Mammalia; order Carnivora; family Ursidae; genus Ursus; species Ursus arctos. The sequence continues at coordinate 59,719,527 of NW_026623100.1, read as the reverse complement.
GAAAGGACGGACGGTGAGTCCATCTGGAAGTGCTATTTTTGTGGTCATAGAGTAGGGTCAGTTCACCAGAATAAGTGATTTTGCAAAAGCAAGGTAGAGCACTCAGACAATGCTGGTTGGTTGGCTGTTTCCAGTGTGCATGTGAAATGGATGCTGGTGTGCATGTGTGCTGACACACACTGTTGCCCCATTTGGGTAATACTCTATTTCTAGATATCATTGTAAGAAAACCAGAATACAGTTTTAATGAAATTGCATGCAAACAAATGCAGTCTGACCTCTGGAATGCCGAATTAGAACTAGATCTCTGATGTTCATGTGTTTGCAACTCCCTGCCTGTTAATATTAAGAGGGTGGAAAGCTTTATTGCTTTCATGGCGAGCATTGCAAAATGCAATGGGTGTGGTCAAGAGCGTGTTCTTCCATATTGTTGGTCTGTCTTATGATGAAGATGCCCGGATCAAGTTATAGCCTGCTGTAGAATTAAGCCTAAATCATGATGCTGTGTGTAGTTTCAGCACTTAGTGGTTTAAATTTTTCCTCTTAAAGAGTGTTGGGTTTTCATGCTACACGGTCTTCTCACAGCAACATACAGTGGACTTACCAGAAATGCTCAGGTGGGGCATAGAACTCAAGTTTTTCATTTTGAATTAGCAATATTCCTTTTTTAAAAAGATGTATTGGTTTTAGAGGGAGAGAGTGAGTGGGGGAGGGGCAGAGGGAGAGGAAAGAATCTCAAGCCAACTCCCTGCTGGAATTCAACCTCGATCTCACAACCCTGAGATCATGACCTGAGCCAAAATCAATCAAGAGTCGGAGCTTAACCAGCTGAGTCCCCCGGGCACCCCTGAATTAACAATATTCTAGTAAGAATGTAATGAATGCTGAATGAAATCAATGAACACTTTGATGATTTTCTATATAAATGCTGTGTTAGCACATAATAAAAACAAACATTCCTAATTCTCTCTTCAGCAGTTTTATATCACTCCACTTAACTTATGTGAATAGAAACAGGTCAAAAGGATGGGCTTTGGAGTTAGGCTGACTTGGTGCACCTATGAGCCACCAGTTTCAAACCATGCGGCCTTGGGCAGTCTGTTGGAACTTCTTCAAATCTTGGTTCCTTTGTTGATGAAATGGTTGGCTTGTATGGCTCCTGTTAGGATTAAATAAGCGAATACATGCACAACCTTTCCTGCTTCCATGCAGTAAGTGCTTGGTGAAGATGTCTCTACCAGCCTGTCCCCTACCTTCAAACTGCCCAGTGGGCTTGTTTGTCCCCTAGGCTGGTTTTTATAATACTGATTCAACGCCATCTTTGAACATTTTATCAGAGTTTTTTTTCCCCACCTTTCTGTTAAGAACTCTTGCAGTTTCTCCAGGTCCTGAGTCCTGTCTTTGGTTTTAGCGAACCCTCACTTGCTGCTGCACTCCTCTGTTCCCTAGCTAGACCTCAGTACCTCTTGGACTCTTTGGAATACTTCATTGTGCAGGGATGCTGCTCTAAAACTGCCCTCTCTTCTGCCCTCCCCTGCACAGCGAGCTCTCTATGGAATTGATTCACAGAGCACGTTTGTTTCCTTTTTTGAGTTACTTTGCATAAGGTAAATCAAGGCATAAAACTATCATACATGCAGCTCACCCCAGAGCTCCTGTTCCTCCTTTGGGCTGATTTGAAAGCTTCTCTTAAAGAATCCGTGTTTGAAGATGCGTTCTATTTTTAGCCAAAGTCAACTTTATTCATGTTTTCTTTTTTTCTCTCTTTGTCTTTGTGGGTTTTTTCTCCCCTTCTGCAACATTCTTCAAGATGTGGATGAATGCCTAGAACCACAGATCTGCACAAATGGTACTTGCTCCAACCTTGAAGGCTCCTACATGTGTTCATGCCACAAGGGTTATACCCCGACGCCAGACCACAAGCACTGCAAAGGTAAATGCTGTGATCAGATTTCTCCTTTTTGTTTGAACTGCATTTAAGAATATGTTAGAGTAATTAGCTTAGAAAAGGGAACGAGAGAGAGAGAGAGAGAGAGAGAGAGAGAGACCGCGCTACCTGTCATTTATTTTGACTGAACTACTCAGAGCACATTTTTGTTGGCATCTTGGAAAGTCACTCCTCATTGTGGTTACATCCAGACCATATCTATTTACATAAAGGAAAACAGCATATTTTTAGAGAGCTTCTATAAACCACAGATCTATTTATTTCATTTCTTCTCGTTATAAAAACAATACACACAGTTCCACAACTCTGTGAATATACTAAAAACCATTGCATTGTACACTTTAGATGAATTATGTGGTGGTGAATTATATCTCAATAAAATTGCTAATAAAAAACATTCATCGTAGGGGCACCTGGGTGACTCCGTCCGTTAAGTGTCTGCCTTTGTTTCAGGTCATGATCTCAGGGTCCTGGGATAGAGTCCCACGTTGGGCTCCCTGCTCAGGGGAGCCTGCTTCTCTGTCTGCCCACCCCTCCATGCTCTCTCTCTTATTCCCTCCCTTTCTCTCTCTCAAATAAATTTTAAAAATCTTAAAAAAAAAAACTCATTGTAGAAAATCTAGCAAACACAAAAAATAAGCAAAACAAAAATGACAATTTCTCAATCTCATTCATCAATAGTCCTATCTCATGGATATTTTCTGTCGCTAAGATAATGAATGTACAATTTTGTATCTTGCTTTTTGTCACTGAATAGTATATCATGAACATTTTACACATCATTAATAACTTTTCAGATATTAATTTTGAAAGCTGCTCAATAGTTCAGTGTATTACTATTTCAGCATCTTATTGCTGTTCATGTGTTAAACAACCACATTTTTCCCCCAACTTCTCATCATTATGTAAAAAAAAACCTAACAAGCATTTTTTAAATAAAACTTGGTCTGAATTTTAGGATCATTTCCCTATTTATAAAAATGGACTAATTGGGTAAAATGTTTTTAATGTTTTTTATTATTTTTACAGAACAATTTCTAATTTTTAAAATGTGTTTCTTTTCATTCTAAAAGATTATTATTTATGCTTATTTCTGTTAATTCCCTGGACACTTCTAATTATTACATTTATTTCATATGTTTGTTAAGCATTTTGTGTGTGTGTGTGTGTGTGTGTGTAAATTCATGTTAATATCTGTTCCCACTTATCAGATTTTTTAATCAATTTATATGAATACTTTATGTATAATACATGTGTAAACCTATGTACATGTGTCTGTGTATTACACATACATTTTGGGGCGTGTATTATTGTAATTTGTCCAGGGTTTCTTTAATTTTTCTTTGCATAACTCTTTTTTTAAGTTTAAATTTTTTCTGTGATGAAATCTGTGGATGGCTTCCTTTTTGCTCCTAGTGCTTTATACTTAAAAGCATGCTCTTTGCAGCAGAAGAGAGGAAATAAGTGAAGTTTTTCTTCTTTCTGAAGTGTCTCAATGAAAGTGAAGGATGTAGGGTGGAGGTTAATTTCTCACCATGGTAGGCAAGTAATAAACAGGTCTCTTACTGTCTTGTAAGAATTGTAGCATCTCCCACTGGCAGTAGCCAATTCACCGACCTCTGCATTGGGGGCCCAATTCTTTATGTACAGTGGAACACTGGCCACTCCCAGCGGAGCAGGTCAGGTGGGCACATCTCCCTTCCCTCCTGGTCCTTTTCCTGCCAGCCTGCATCGAAAGCCTTCCTACCAAGCTCTTCTAGTGACTCACCTTGCAACCTTGGATAAATAAACTTAGATTTCCAGGTCTCATACCAGCTCTAAAATTCAGGGATTGGACTCTTTGGAGGGACAATGCTCTGAGTAAACACATGTTGGGTGAATGACTTATAACCACTTTCTTACTCTTTCTTACTCAGCTATCCCAGCTGAGCCTGCTCCTCTGTAAGAAGGCTCCCAGCATCCCCAAATTCACACCATCAGTGGATGCCAGCCCTAGGAACATTCATTTCCCCTCCTATGTGATGCTCTGCTGGGCTGCTGGAGAAGCTTCTCTTTATCCTTCCCTTCCTTTTGGGCGTATCAAGGAACCCACATGTTCCAGGCCGTGTTCAAATGCAGATGCTACTGAGAGGTTTAAATCTCTCAAGGGACTTTTATTGGTTGGAAAAGATAGAAACCTACTACAGATAATTGTAGATAATAAAGTACCAAGTGTGAAGGTTAACAGTATCAGTGATGTCATGGGAATATCATGTACCCCTGACATTATGTGAAGGCCAGAGCATTTCACCTCTGTATTATTCCTTCCAAAAACTCATAACCCCAGTCTAATCATGAGAAAAACATCAGAAAAATCCAGATTGGGGACATTCTACAGGACTCTGGCCCATACTCTCAAGACTGTTAAAGTTGTGAAGAAAGGAAAGACTGGGGAGACAGGACCCCAGGGGTCCTGGGGGGACCCTGGATTGGATCCTGGAACGGAAAGAGTGCATGAATGAAAAGACTGGTGAAACCCAAATGAAGTCTGGAGTTTAGTTTAAAAAGGAGGAGTGCAGTATATCAGAACCTAGCTCGGACACTCTCAAGTGTGAGCTTGGATAAGTGTTCTTCCTTTGCTAAGCCATACTTGTTCATCTGTAAAAAGGCAACAGTAATGGTAGCTACTCAGGCGGATGTGAGGATTGTGTGAAAAAATACAGAAAGAGAGATAATGTGCGGAGAAGGAGCTAACACAGGGACACAGTCTGACACGTAGTTGATGTTGTTATTCACCAAATCATAGGCTTGTACAAAGTTGTGTTAAAGCCAAGAAGTGTGTGGCTGATTCCGCTCGCATGCTGTGGGGAAAGCTTCCCAAGGTGCTGCTGTTCAACCTTGGTCTTAAAATTTTGAATATGGAGGGGAGAAAACCTTAGGGGGCAGAGAAAGCAGCACATGTCAAAGGTTGGAGGTGGAAAAGGGCTGTTTTCGCCACTTCAGTGAATCTTGCCCCCTCCTCTGGTTTTCCTGGTGTCTGCATTACAGTGTAGGATGGGGTCAGGCAAGATCACCATCTTCTGCTCTAGAAACGTACACATACACTGATTATTTTCCTTACTCCCCAGTCAAAGCCCACCCTTTTTATGGTAATCAATTATATAACACCTTTTTTCTGTAGTTATTTCAAAATCTTTCCCAAACCACCTCAGCTCACTGATGTCAAATTCTTCCCAGATCTTAAATCTGTCCCTTTTCCAATGTCCCAGCACCTGCCAAATTTCACCTTAGAGCTAAATATTGACTTTGTTTTCACCTCACTCAATGTACTGACAACTTTTTTTCATGTTGTAAATATGCTATCTAATATATTAATTCAGTACTTGTTTCTTTATTTCTTTTTTGTATCTGTGTTTTTCTCTCTCTTTGTACCTTTTAGCATTATATGTCCTAAATTTATAAATACCTGGAGATAGTCTCTATTTTAACTCTGAGCTGGATTTGTCATAGTGATCTGTGTGAAAGTCCCTTAAAGAAATCCTTTTCAGGGAAAACAATATTTTCTGTTTATCTCTTGGCACAAAAGAGGAAAGACATTTGTCCTGCATGCCTGTTTTATTAGAAAGCATTCTTTTGTCATAGGAATTTTGTCCCTTGTCAGAAAAGAAAAAGGCTTTTTTATCTGTAGAATTACACTGCCTCTGTCCTCGTGGTCATTTTAAAGACCCAAAGATCACCTTATTCACGATAACTGAGTTGCCTCAAGTTGTTCCAAGCGTGTGTGTCATTACTTATAATGAATTATTTCTGACAGTATTCCCGACATAAATGAGGAACTTATGTAAGATGTCTGGCATACCCTGACAGTACTTGGAATAGAGGGTATATTCTTGCTGCAGACATCTTCACATGGGAATGCTTAATTTGTCATCTTCTTTGAGAAAGTCAAAAAGAGTCCAAGGCACTAAAAATGTTGTCAGACATTACGTGAGATCCAACCAGCTCCACACGCTGTTGTTGGTCTTAAGTTCTTGAACTGACGTCTCAAGTATTTAATAGAATGTGCTGAAAGAAAATGTGGTGTAGGCTGTTCTTTGCTGTCGACCACTCCTAAAGCTAATAGACTTAGAGCATTTGGAAAGGTATAACATCGTTCTGAAAGTGACATTCAGCTCGCTTATCTAATTTCTCTATTGGCAGTCAGTAGCTGGCAGCCAGGCCTTACTGTGGCGTTGATCCATTTTATTTACAAATAAGTGAAACAAAAGTTTCTAGTAAACCAAATTAATTTCTCTAAAAAATTAATTAAAAAACGAATTCATGAGCTCCAATTACATTAATAGTTTATGTGAGCTATTTCAGGAAACACAGGATAATGTGACACCTTGCTTACATCAGGATACAATTCAAAAGATGAATGCCGCATGAGAGGCTAAGAAATATGGCTTTGCTCATGAAATGGGTATTTGTCGGTCGTCCTTGAGGGGCAGGACTGTGCCCCAAATGGAGTTCTCCTGGCAAAACCTTTCAGATGCATTTTAAATAATAAGATATTTTCGGAGGAAAACAGTAGCTAGACATTGATCTTTAGGACATGATTTCATAGCTTGATTTATAGGCTCAAAGTGTAGGTAATGGTATGTTCTAGATACAGGCCTAATTTAAAATAATTGTCACTGTTTCTATTCACAGATATCGATGAGTGTCAGCAAGGGAATCTGTGCATGAATGGGCAGTGCAAGAACACGGAGGGCTCCTTCGTGTGCACCTGTGGGCAGGGGTACCAGCTGTCAGCAGCGAAAGACCAGTGTGAAGGTAGGAGCGTGGCTACGTGAACTACCGTGGTTTTCATTTAAGGCCCCGGCCTGAAAAACGATACTCAGTAAAGGTAGCATCTTCCAGAAACTAACTGGATGGTTGCATGATAGTGCCAGAAAGCAAGGGACCTCAGCTTAAGTCAGAAAAGTCAAGGACACAGGATGACAAAAGGGTTAAATTTGAAAAATATGGTGTTTGTGATTAGTGGCTGAGCATTCGTCTTAGGAAGAAAAAGCATTGCTCTCTGTGTAATTCCTTGCTGCAGAAAATCGGTTCTATTTAATTCATTTGAAAGTTTTACCTACTCAGATTTCAGCAATTGGAAGGTTATATATCAGCCCAGCATTATGCTGTGGAATGTTAATGACCTTCGTTTTTGTGTCTACTCCCCTTTTTAAAATTTTTCTTTTTTAAAAAAATTTTACTGAAAAAGACTTTTCAGCAAGACTGAAAAAAACAACATCCCCCTTATATCACAGATAAAGTTTGTGAAATATGTCCTGTTCCTAAGGGTAATAGTATTTTGGATCTCGCTGAGGTTGACCTTAGACTTAAAAAATATATTTTGTCGAAACTCACACAGAATTACTTCACTTCTCAATAAGTATATGCTTCCTGAACTTGAAGATATGATGGTATCACTGGTGACAAGCACAAGTGTCTAGATAGAGATCTTGAAAAGAAAGTTCATTTAAATGTCGTTTATTTAAGAACAGAACAGATACTCTATAGGACCAATAAGGAAACAAATCATGTCTGTGTCTATATGTAAACTTTGACTATTTAATGAGTGCAAATGTCTTCTGAAATGCTATTATAAATGATGGCATTATGAAGAGATCTACCAATATCATCATGGCCTTCCCCAGTTACCCCTTTCTTGAATAAGGAAAGACATTACAATTCCTAATCTAGAAGTTGAGAGCACACACAAGCATACTCAAACACACAGATAAAGTAATTTGTTCTAGATTCTACAAGTCCATCTCAAAGTTTTTTACTTTATTTTGTGACTCCTTTTTTTTTCTTTTTGTATAATAATATTTTTTTATTATATTATGTTAGTCACCATACAGTACATCCCTGGTTTTTGATTTAAAGTTCGATGATTCATTAGTTGCGTATAACACCCAGTGCACCATGCAATACGTGCCCTCCTTACTACCCATCACCAGTCTATCCCATTCCCCCACCCCCTCCCCTCTGAAGCCCTCAGTTTGTTTCTCAGAGTCCATAGTCTCTCATGCTTCATTCCCCCTTCTGATTACCCCCTCTTTCTTTATCCCTTTCTTCCCCTACCGATCTTCCTAGTTCTTATGTTTCATAAATGAGTGAAGCCATATGATAATTGTCTTTCTCTGCTTGACTTATTTCACTTAGCATTATCTCCTCCAGTGCCGTCCATGATGCAGCAAATGTTGAGAAATCGTTCTTTCTGATAGCTGAGTAATATTCCATTTTATATATGGACCACAACTTCTTAATCCAGTCATCTGTTGAAGGGCATCTCGGCTCCTTCCACGATTTAGCTGTTGTGGACAATGCTGCTATGAACATTGGGGTGCATATGGCCCTTCTCTTCACTACGTCTGTATCTTTGGGGTAAATACCCAGTAGTGCAATGGCTGGATCATAGGGTAGCTCAATTTTTAACTTTTTAAGGGACCTCCACACTGTTTTCCAGAGTGGCTGTACCAACTTGCATTCCCACCAACAATGTAGGAGGGATCCCCTTTCTCCACATCCTCTCCAACAATTGTTTCTTGCCTTGTCAATTTTTGCCATTCTAACTGGCGTAAGGTGGTATCTCAGTGTGGTTTTGATTAGAATTTCCCTGATGGCTACTGATTTTGAACATTTTTTCATGTGTCTGTTAGCCATTTGTATGTCTTCATTGGAAAAGTGTCTGTTCGTATCTTCTGCCCATTTTTTGATTTGTTTATTTGTTTCTTGCATATTGAGTTTGAGAAGGTCTTTGTAGATCTTGGATACCAGTCTTTTATCTGTAGTATCATTTGCAAATATCTTCTCCCATTCCGTGGGCTGCCTCTTAGTTTTTTTGACTGTTTCCTTGGCTGTGCAGAAGCTTTTTATCTTGATGAAGTCCCACAAGTTCATTTTATCTTTTGTTTCTCTTGCCTTTGGAGATGTGTCATGAAAAAGGTTGCTGTGGCCGATGTCGTAGAGGTTGCTGCCTCTGCTCTCCTCTAGGATTTTGATGGATTCCTGTCTCACATCGAAGTCTTTCATCCATTTAGAGTTTATCTTTGTGTATGGTGTGAGATAGTGGTCAAGTTTCATTCTTTTGCATGTAGCTGTCCAATTTTCCCAGCACCATTTATTGAAGAGACTGTCTTTTTTCCACTGGATGTTTTTTCCTGCTTTGTCAAAAATTAGTTGCCCAAAGATCTGAGGGTCCATTTCTGGGTTCTCTATTCTGTTTCATTGGTCTGTGTGTCTGTTTTTGTGCCAGTACCATGCTGTCTTTGTGATCACAGCTTTGTAGTACAGCTTGAAATCCGGCATTGTGATGCCCCCAGCTTTGTTTTTCCTTTTCTGACTCCTGACCTTAATTAGCTAAGCTAGAGAACTACAAATGAATGCATAATAAGAGAAGAGGTCTACAGATCATATAATAAGGCTATCATATTCATAATCCTTTCTTTTGAAGAGCCTTTGATGTCACTACCAAAAATACGTCAGATATGTGTAAAACCACCCACCAAATTATCAATAGGGGCAAACCAATTTTAGGTGCCAAATGCCATGATAATCAAAATGTTGCTGTAAGCAGAGCGAGAGAGAGCAGAGTCATGCAGGGTCCCTGTGGAAACTAACGTCTGTGTTGACTCTTCTAGAATCCCGTTGCCAGAAGTAGGTAAACATACTCAGATGTGAAGAACAAAGTCAACAAACAGCGTGAATTAATGCCTGCTCACTGTAAAACACTAGATCATCTAAGTAGTAAAGGATGTGGTAGACATAGTCCCACCCTCAGGAAACTTAAAATCTAATGGTGAAAGTAAAATAACTGAATACATGCAATGTATCATTGTGCCTTCTGTTGTGTGGATATGACACATGTGTGTGCTTCAGCCTGAGCTCAGGGCTGGGGTTACAAAACAAATCATCTCTAAGCTGAGGATATGTGGGTCAAGGAAGAGAGAGATTCAGTGGCAATGCAGATACCAAATTGTCTGAGAGGAGGGAAAAGCCATTAGATTTGGCCAGAAAATCATAGAGAGAGAGGGAAAAAAAAAAGGAAGTCTAATTGCTAGGGGCCTGAAGGGTATATGTTCAAAAAAGAAATGAAGATGTATATGCCATGATACTTTACATCAGGGGTCAGCAAACTTCTCTGGTAAAGGGCCAGATAGTACATGAATTTTGGGTGCTATTTTCCAATAAAACTTTGAGTACAGGAGTAGGTAGTGAGCTATAGTTTGCTGACCTCAGCTTCAGACTGTTATAGGCCTAAGTGCTTTTAAGCTCAGTGTTCTCTTTAAACCTATCAAAGAGAGTCAAGAAGCTAAGTTGAGGTTTACAGATTGCCCCAAAGTATTTGCCACTTATCAGTGAACATTGGCATTGATATATACAGATTCTTAGCTAACTGGTTCAGATTTTGAGTTCATCTGGATTTTTCCCTCCTGGGGGATTCGTGACCTGTTGCTAGAGATCAGTTTAATTCACACAACAAAGAGTCTAAATTAATTACAAAGTAGATAGTTTATTGACTACTTTACATGTATGATTAAAAATATTTTTAAAGTACCACATATACAGTTTCTTTTTACTCTCTTGCCTGTAGATATTGACGAATGTCAGCACCATCATCTCTGCAGTAATGGACAGTGCAGGAACACGGAGGGCTCCTTCCTCTGTGTTTGTGACCGAGGTTACAGAGCATCCGCCCTTGGCGACCACTGTGAAGGTGAGAATTGCTCCTGACTGCACAATCCCAGAGACATCTGGACATCATCCTGGCTTTCTGTCCTTGAGTCCAGCCTTTTGACCTCACAGTCAGGACATGAGGTCCTGGCAAAAACATTTTCCCCATGGTCACACAGATAATGAAAAGAAGCCAGTAGAATCCAGGTTTTCCTTGCACTGCTCAGTGCTGTGTTTTAGAAGAATGATGCCAGCTAAATAAGTAAAGGATCACTTTCACTTTTCTCAGCTTTAGGTGGTTTATCCTGGGTATATAGTTCTGAATGGTAATACCTTATTTATGCAGGACCAGCGTCCAAATAAGTAAACACAAGTTAATTTTCCAGATAACTGGAAAGTTTTAAAGAGCTAAACTTTAATTCAATTTTGAGCGTTTTGCAGAAGTATTTCTAAAAGCTGCCCCGGGTGTCCAGCATGGTGTAATTGTTAACCACCCACTGCCCCACTGCCTGCTGTGCCTCAGAGCCCCTGGGGTGGTCAGGGCTGCTGAGCTGGTCTTTCACCAGCCTGTCACCTGTGAATTCTCTGTGCTCATTGTCTACCCAACTCACCGTTTTTTTTCCAGTTCATCCTCTGATGTCCCGCATGTAGACCCTGTCAGTTGTGAAACCAGAAATGTGAGCGTGGCAGGGTGGTGCCTCACATGAGAGTTAGTGTTTGTGAGTGTGGGGCTGAACCCCACCTTGGAGAGAAGCACATGAGCTTTTTAGTGAGTGGTTTTGTGGCACAAATGTGACACACATTGAAAAATGGCCACGATACTTTCTCAACTTGTCGGTCCCTCTCTGTTGGGAAAGATCCATTATACTTTTAGCATCCTACTTTACTGACCAGAGAACTTGGCACAACCAGGGAGAACCTTTCCAGAGGGCATTTGGGGCAGTTTCAGAGGCCTTAACATTTATGTTACTGCTGAATAAGCAAGTCATCTAGGATTTGATCCTAAGGTAATGATGGACTTTAAAGGGCTAATGACACCAGTGAAGAATCACAATCAACGTACCTATTAAAAAATAGGCAAACAAGTGATGAATCAAAATAATGAAATTTGATTGAAAAACTGTGTATTGGGAACTCTGTAACGTATGGGTAACTGTTAATGATTCAACATAGTGACTTTCCAAGGTGAGAGAGGCAGACGTGTACCTGGGGACCAGACATGCAAGAACCTCTTGCAGAATAAATAGGTGACAGAGCACATGCTAAGGCCCTGAAAACCTAAACTGACCACCAGCATCTCTTCTGCCCTGACCCCTGACTGACCCAGTGGGCAACCAGGCCATTGATTGGTCCTCAGTAGAGGTTATGTTGCTCTATTTTGGCTGTTTTAATGTGTTGCCTGTCTCGTCAGAAGTCCAGGATTTTTATTCTGTCAACATCAACCGCATGAAAAGCCAAACAAAAACTTTTTAGCCAATTTGCTCATCATTGTTAATATAGATATTCAGTAAGAAGGCTTCTTTTGGAGTGTATAATTGGTCTTTTTTCTCTTAAAGTCACGGCTAATTTCCCTGGTGTTCTAGGTTATAAATAGATTTGGAGTCCATTCAACTAATTCAGTGCTGTCTTTGAAACTATAATAGCGCTTCAGCCTGCTTATTCCCAACTAGTAGTGTTTCTGACCCTCCCCAGTGGTATTTTTCTGTAATTAACTGAGCTTTTGCTGTTCACATGCCTCTCACAGCTGTGGGAGGAAGAACCATCTTTCTTGTTGGCTTTTATATTTACATGTGTAACTTTCCTCTAATAACTCTGCCAAGGCCTTGTTTTCTTGAAGTGTTATCCTACAGTCCTTCTGGAAGTCAGAATCAAGAGTCAGAATCCCAAGTATTGTGCTAATTTCTGTGTGTTACTTGCTCCAACATGCTCAGTAGCCACTCAGTCTGTGAAGGGTGGCCTCCGTTGTGCTGGTTATTAGATGTCTTGGCATCTCAGCCTTCAAAGGCTCTGCCTCTGACCTGTTTCCCTTCTAGATTCAGTCTCTACTTCCATGCCCACCTTAGCACCTTCCCCAGCCCATCACTGTGATTGCTCCATGCCAGTCCCTTGCAAAGCCTGAAAAAGAAGATTTATGATTTACTCTGCCTTTCTGTGGCCCCTCTCTCTTGGTCATTTCTTTGTGGACCAAATAAAAAAAGGTGAGAAGAAGTGCTAGTATTTGTCTCCTTACAACATTTCTTTCCAAGTCAAAATCATTCATTCTTTTCATGTGTGCATTCATTCCACAAATATTTGAGGGCCAAGGATGTACCAGGTATTGTGCTAGGTATAGGACATACAGCAATAAACCAAACAGACAAAAATCCCTCCCTTTGTAGAGCTAACATTCTAGTGAGGGAGCTATGCATGATAAATAAGTAAAATATATAGTTTGTTAAGTAGCAATAAATGCTATGGAAAAAATAAAAGGTTGTATGGGGAGTGTGGAAGGCGGGAGGGGGCTGATCTAACAGAGGCAGGCAGAAGCTGCCTTGAGATCATGGCATTTGATTATTTATAGGAAGACCGTTCCATTCAAAGGAATAGCAGATGCCAAGGCGCCAAGAAATAGGTTTTGTGGAAGAGGTTCGGAGTTTGACTTGGGCACTTTAAATTTGGGATGCCCATAATGAGTATCCAAATGAAGATATCTGAAAGGCAGTTGGACCTATGTGTGTGGAATTCAGGGGCGAGTCGGGCTGTGTGTCATTGACACGTAGACAGTGTTTAAGCTGTGAAATTGGATGACATCATCAAGGGAGGCAGTTTAGCTAAAAGAGAAAAGGGGTCAAAGATGGAGTCCTGGCCTCACATTTATAAGTGAGAAGGAGGATAGGAACCAGCAAAGGGGATTGAGAATAAATGGCAAGAGAGGAAGGAGGAAAATCAAAATCCAAGAGAAGAAAACATTTCCGAGAGGAGAGTTATGATCTGTGTCAAACATTGCTGCTAAGTGAGATGAGGACCAGAATTGAGCATGGGGTTAGGCGGGGTGGGGATCCCGGGTGACTTTGACCAGTGCATTCTTAGTGAAGGTGTGACCAAGATTGACATCGTTTCCTTAAAGCCGTTGCCCAAATGCTAGAAGGGCTCTATCTTTCACAGCAGCCTAGGCGGTGTTTCAGGACCATCCCATGTTGGGCTCTCTAAATGTTCAACCTACTTTTTTTTTTTTTTTTTTTTTTGCTTTTGAAGATAGCGGTCCTTCAAAAAATTTAAATTAAATCAGGATCTAATAAAATGCACTGAATTTTCAAATCTATATGATCATTTATAAACACTTAGAATCATGTTTCTTTTCCTCACATAGGTTCTCTTAGATTTTGAAAAATGAATGAAAATCAAACGGTTTAGAAGTAGCATGAACAGGGGCGCCTGGGTGGCACAGCGGTTAAGCGTCTGCCTTCGGCTCAGGGCGTGATCCCGGCGTTATGGGATCAAGCCCCACATCAGGCTCTTCCACTATGAGCCTGCTTCTTCCTCTCCCACTCCCCCTGCTTGTGTTCCCTCTCTCGCTGGCTGTCTCTATCTCTGTCGAATAAATAAATAAAATCTTTAAAAAAAAAAAAGAAAGAAGTAGCATGAACAAAGCTGATGCACTTCCATTTTGCTAAGGCAAACATCTTGGTAATGCAGTGTTTCTCTTGTCGATGAAATTCATGTTCTCAGGACCCTCCATCTTTTTTGAATTGAGATTTTTCACATGATGCTCGTGTTCAAATATGCCTTTCCTTGGTTATCTCTGTTTCCTACAGAATAAGGAAAGGTATCTAAAAACTGACTGCATAACACCCACAAGAATAGCTGTGGAGCTGTTAGAATACACATGGAAAGTTAGCGCTCTCATGCCTGCCTGTGGGAACGTAAAATGGTGCAGCCACTTTAGGGGACCGTTTTATCACAGTTTAAACTTACTCTGTGACCCAGCCACTCCACCTCTAGGAATTTACTCAAGGAAAATGAAAGCCTGTGATTGCACAAAGACTTACACATGAATGTTTATCAAAATTTTATTCGTAATAGCCAAACTGTAAACAATCCAGGCACTCATCAAAGGTGAATTGATCAACAAATTGTGGCACATTCATATGATAGACTACTGCTCCGCAATAAAGAGGAGAGAGAGGTTGGTACACACAATACCCTAGATCAGTCTCAAAAACACTGTGCTGATCAGAGGAAGCCAAACAAAAAAGGGGCACAAGGAAACCTTTAGGGTGATGGAAGTGCCTACAGCTTTTTTTTTTTTTTTAATGGGTGGTCTAATATACTCACTTAATACAAGTTTTATGGCAGAGATTCACACACAGTAGACCAGCATTTATCCCCATTTGGCACAGTCATTATTGAGAATAAATCAGAGAGTTGGGGCTTATGAATTATTTTCATAGAATTTATATCTAAAAGCCTATTCTCAGTTAACTTTGTATCCACTTAGAAATCTTGATACTCCAAGCATCAGTTAGCTGGTGAATAAAACAGTCTTTGGCATGGAAATGAAACCTAAAGGTTTCAGACTTCATGGGAGACACTGATTCCTGCATGCTCTTCTCTGTCTTATGCATAATTTTCCTTTAGTGTCCCTTTCATGGCATGAGGTTTAGTACAAATGGATATTTCAGGGCAGACTGGAAAAAGAGTCAAAGGGAAGTATCACCAAGCCTTATGTTAGTAACTACAGAATAACATTCTTACAGAGATATCTCACAATTCCTTAAAAAATGATTTCATTTGCAATGATCTAAGAATCTAGCAGTGATCCCAACAGATGTCAAGGGATAAAGAAATGTCTATGTTTTGATTGTGATGGCGATCACGAGAATGTATCTACATTTGTTCAAACTCATTGAGCTAGACTCTTAAAATTAGGTGCATGTATTGTATGTAAGTTATATTTGAGTGAAATTAGAAAAACACACTAAAGAAGAAGGGATAACCCACTTTAGTTGTGACAAAGTCACATCAGCTATGTTTCATGTTCTAGGATCAGTATTCAGAAACATTTTAATCTAGGGGGACAGACTGACTTGTGTTTATTTCAGTGGAATGATATTATAAGGTGCTTACTTCTTTTTTATTTGCCTCACGAATGGTACAGAAGCCAGTTAATAAGTGGATTGGGTTCTATGAGGAGAATTTAATTTGGTGTGCCAACATTTTGAACGAGACAGTGAGGAGATTGAGACTGCAACCGTCTCCATGTTCACTTCTTCCTGGAACTTCTCTTGCATTTTCGCAGCAATCATAATTATTGGCAAGAAATACCATCATATGCCAAATTCTGAGAAAACAAGGAAGGTTTTGTTCCTTAGCTTTCTTCAGTGCTAATAATTGAAATCCTGCACAGACAACAGAAGAGGGAGTCATGGACTGTGTTAGGAGTAATGAGCTCTGACTGGAAGTAAATGTGGTAATAAACAGCCCTCGTGAAAGATCTGCCCAGCATTCACGCAGTGAGGGGGGTCATTAATTGTCTCACGTGCGCAGTCAGAACTCATTACTGGTTACGTAAACCATGTTTAGTTGCACATGTGCTATAAATATATGCATTAAAAATCCAGTCAACCTCAAACCTATTGGTGATAGCTGCTGAGTAAGTGACTTCAATGGAGCTTTTGATCTTGCTGATTCCCTTTCCCGCCAAAAGCCCCCTTCTCCCCCTCCTCTACTTTCTACCCTGCTGTCCAGGCTTCAAGTAAATCCCCTCTGTTACATGAAGCCACCTTTGGCCTTTAAGACATCTCTTCTCTAAATCCATGTGACACATGAAGTTGGTACCATTCTTTTGACAAGTAATTATATATTTTGGCAACTCTTAGGTTGAATTTTTTTGGACTTACAAAGCAATGTAATATTTTGTGTTTATTTTTATTAATATAATTTAAATCATTTCTGTTTGGGAGCAGAAATCACGCCAAATAATTTAGAATTTTTCTTATAATGCATAGTCAGGATCTTGTATAAATTGATACTCAAGATATTCTTTTTTTTTCTTTTTTGAGAGGGAGAGAGAGGTGGGGGAAGGGTAGAGGGAGAGGAAGAGAGAGAATCTTAAGCAGGTTCCATGCCTAGTGTGAGCCCCACGCAGGATTTGATCTCATGACCCTGAGATCATGACCTGAGCCAAAATCGAGTCAGACAGTTAACTGACTGAGCCCCTCAGTTGCCCCTGCTCACTTTTTTGTTTGTTTGTTTATTTATTACGTATTTTTTAGAGAGGGAGATAGAGGAGGATGGAGAGGAGCAGAGAGAGAGGGAGGGAAAGAAACTTAAGCAGGTTCCACACCCAGTGCAGAGCCCGAGTTGGGGCTCAGTCTCAAGACCCTGAAATCATGACCTGAGCCGAAATCAAGAGTGGGATGCTCACCCAACTTAGCCACCCAGGTGCCCCTAGATGCTCAAGATAATCTTAAGATTTATTTATTTTAAAAAGATTTTATTTAAGAGAGAGAGTGCGCACAAGCAGGGGGAGGTGCAGAGGGAGAGGGACAAGCAGACTCCCCACTGAACAGGGAGCCCAACTCTGGGCTGGATCCCAGGACCCCAGGATCATGACCCGAGCCGAAGACAGATGCTTAACTAACTGAACCACCCAGGCACCCCTCTTAATACATATTTAAAGAATATTTTCATTCCCTGTTGTCATCAAGAACATAGCCAAGTAAATTGTTTAGTATAAGACTTTGATGTTTTCTCTTCCAAATTTCATTTGATGTTAAAACTTTATTAATTGTTCAAGGCCAAAATCCTTTCAAAATGTTTCATTTTTTAAAAATTGAAAGTTAAAAAGCTGTCTTCCATTACATCTTTCTTGTGGAAGATGTAAAATAATGTTCATTTACGTGCTTTTTGTGTGTAAGAGTAATGCTTAATTTTTTTAATATAGTTTATTCTGTCTTTTACATTGTTAAAATTGACTTACAGATATCAATGAATGCTTGGAAGACAACAGTGTTTGCCAAGGAGGAGACTGCATTAACACTGAAGGGTCATATGATTGCACTTGTCCAGATGGTTTCCAGCTAAATGACAATAAAGGATGTCAAGGTACTTCTCTCATTTTTGTCCTGATTTACATGGTTGCTCAGTTCTGTGATGCTTCCTGATGGTAGGCTGTGGCTTTACCCATTTATATATAAAAGAACTATGCCAGTTTAGAGTTTAAAAATCTCTTTCTTGGGTCTGCATCAAGTATGGGAAGTTTTCACTTTGCATTCCATGTTAACTGAAACTCAAGCATTTTGGACCTGTGTCCTAGCTTTGCAAGCTTCTGTGGTAACTGAGATCACCTGTACTTTGCTGTTCCTTCCATGGGCCAATCTTGGTGCTAGATTAAAAATTATCTTCTGGCTTTTTTAATGGCCTTCATGGGTATATTTCATTTAGTCTCATAGCTGGTATTTATCCATCCCTTCCTTGGTCTCTGTTTTTATCGTGTATCAAGCTTTGTCTCTTCCTAAAAAAACCTCAGTAATAATTTGGTCAAAATTATAGAGGTATAGAAGACAGGATTTTATTATTTCTTCAAACTGCTATCACATTTCGTCTCCCAAACAAAAGTATAGAGGACACAAGGTACTGATAAGAACACAGCACCAAACACAAGAGCTTTAATTGAATACCTACCATGTGCCAATTACTGTAGATACCTCATGGATTTGTAGAGAATTTAAGAGGCAGCTTATATCCATTTTGGACATGAGTAACTGAGGCTCAGAGAAGTTAGTTTGCTCTTCCCAGTAAGTAGTAGAGCTGACATTTGATCCCAAGATCTTTCCCGCTATTCTTCCCTATGTTGCCCTACCAATTATTACTATATTTATAGCCAAAAGAAAGAAGACTGTGAGATTCAGTGCTTTTCCCCCAGTATAGCACACTGAGTTATTGGTGATGCTGGGACTAAAAAACCAGATTGTCTAGATCCTTCATCTCAACACTTTTAGCTCTACCTGGCTGCCCTCCAACTTTCCCTTTTTATTAGTCTTAAGAAATCCATGCCTATTTCTTCCACCAAAGACTCTCACTTATATTTACCTTTATACTTATTTCCGCTACTTGGATAATTTTTTTTCCCTAATTGTTCCCCCTCCATTAGCGAACTCTGAAGTATATCCCAAAGTGCATATAAGTACACGTTGTTGGAATTCTTCTTTATCCACTGCTAGTGGACATGAATAACTTTTTAATTCTAGGTTGTCATCAATTGTGTCTTCTCTCATATGTCCCAAATGTATAGTACTTGAAGGGGAGGATGGTGTGTACTGTCTAAGATGTAGCCCTGGAATCATACTGTACCCTATATCTGTAGTATTATCCACACCCAGCTCTAGGTGACTGTGATACAAAAGACATTGGCCTTTGCCTCGAGATCTTTTTAAATTAATTTACTTACCAATCCCAAGATTTAGCTATACTGTGATGTACCTCATTTGATGTCCTATATTCATTTGCCATTGTGATGCAGTAAAGTGAATTTAAATTTTTCAGTATTTTCAATGCAGAAAGTAAATGTGCTGGGGTTTAATGCAATAGAGAAGAAATATTTGAATTATAAAATTATTGTGCGAATATTTCCATTTTGGGACTTTGACATCTTCAGATGAATCTTGATTTATATAAAAATGCCAAGAGTTGCCCCCTAAGAAGCCCCACTATCCTGTTTTTATTACAGACATTTAGGTTTAAAAGCAGTACTTTCTTTTCTCATTGCTCTCCTCCACACTTTTTGACCAAATACAGGCAAACTAAGTCTTCTATAAATGGACAATGATTTCATATTACAGATTTCATAAACTTGTAGAGTTAAATCATAAGGAGGTAATTTAGTCATCTGATTTATTAATTATACCACTGTCTTGTCTCAGTACATTAAATTTGTGATTTGATATCAACTCTAATATGTCACTTCTCCAAATATGTTTTATTAACTGCAAATCCTTATTAAACTGACTTCATGCTCTGTCACATTGGTGATTCCTGTTTTCCAGAATAAATTAATATGTCTGCTTGAAGGACTTAAATCCAAACAAACGAAAAATATTCCTGAAGCAGGTTTTAATTTCGTTTAGAGTATTATCTATGAATCTGCTCCATCACCCACCTTCTCCGATTTGAAGCTGTTTATAATGGCAGTGTACACTCATCTTGTTTCTAAATGCTCTCCTTGGGCTGTGTCACTGGAGGCAGCCTTCTGATCTTTCACTCCACCTGAAGTTACTAGTCTACTCCTGTCTAATCTAATGGCCAGATCCCATTCTGTACATAGGCGTAGAGTTCTGAGTTTGTTTTAATGCCGAAAATGTGATTGATGCCAGTGCTAAGAACCATGGGATATATATGAATAACAGTGTGTGATAGACATAAGCTTTAAACTTTACCTAATAATTTGAAGATAGTTCCATATTCAGTAAGGCATTTTCAGTTGGAGGTGTAAGAGTCTCTTCCCCCAGCAAAATTAATGCTGATGTACAGACAGCATGGAAATTCCATGTTAATAGTCTCTGTAGGAATGTGACAGCGTACATTTGAGATTCAGAACACACTTCAGTTTTGCGTTTTGACTTACACATGCCAAATTGTGAATTTCTGTGGAATCTCGGACCCATGAAAGAAATCCAACTTAAATACAGTCTGGCTTTCAGCTGAGTTACTAGCAGCATAGTTTAGAAATGCCTCAATAAGTACAACCCAAATTGAATGCATATGTTTCTCTAGTTCCAGATATTCGTGTTGTTCTTTCTTAGCGGTTTCCTGGAAAAAAGTCTGGGAATTCGTCTTCAATTCCTGTCATCAAACTTTTTAGACAATTATTTGTTAATCAGTGACTTCTCTTGAAGCAAGAACTTCATGACATTATTCCCTATGCAAATTTGTAAGCTGGCAGCTTTTAAAGGGCCACATTGAGACATAGGAGGAAGTAAGGAGGCGGTTTGGATAACCTCTTGGGCTCCACAAGGTGGATATGGACCTTGGGCTTGACCCTCAGGCCAGTGGAACTTTATTGAACCTTGTTGCCCAGACAGAGGCAACTCGAGGCAGCAGGTTGGAAGGAAAGAATGAAACTAAAAGCCAGGAGAAAGTCAGAGTTCAATAAAAGATAACCAGTCTAAGGAATTACCAGTGGGTATGGACAAATCATAAAAGGTGTCAGAGATTTTATAAAAGAAATGAATGATGTCACAGGGTGAAGTCACATTGAGAAATAGTCAAGTAGAAAACGATTCATTGCTCTTCCTTGAAATGCTCTTAAATTAGCGACAATAACAAGAGTGAGAGGATTGCTAAGAAATATGAGTAATTCCTGCTTGGTTTCTTACTTTGATTCAGCGGTGGATAGGCGAACTAGTCTGAATTATATGGCAGGTGGAATGGTAAAGAATTAAGGATTGATATAGACAGATGAATAAATCAATGATATTGGCAGAATATCTGTCACACAATAAGGTGAATAGGGCAAAAAAGAGAGCACCAGGAGATCCTGGGTGCAGAGAAAGGGATGACTTTATGGAGGAGAACTGTAGGGTTGATGGGTAAGCATGGTCTAGAGGTCACAGGGAAGGGCTCATAATCCATACATTTTCCGTGTGCCCATTAAGCTCTGCAACTATTCATGTTGGCTCCTGCCTCCCCTGTTATATTGTGAGCTTCATAATGGCGAGGGGCCTACCCTGTTCAACCTTCTCATAGGAAGCATTCAGTAAATGGTTTTAATTGAGTTAAAGATGGACTTCTAAGAAGATGTATCAAGGACCTCTTTACTGAGACATAAAGGAGACTTCAGGAAAGTAGGAAAATGGCCTTAGTAGGGCTCCTGCTGCAGGGTGCCAAGGACCTGTGATAGTTTTCATGGCCCCAGTTAACTAAGAGTACCTTAAACAATCATGGTTTAATTAGGAGAGAATGAACATAACAGATTTTGTGGTGGGCAAACATCCCTAAAACACTATGAATGTGCTGTACTAGGAGTTGGGGACTTCATTCAAATATGTAGTTCTCTTCAAGGAGCCATCAGTATAATAAGGGACACAGCTGAGGAAAACATTGGTTAAAACACAGTGTGGATAGGTAGTTGCATGTGTCAGTACTGGTGTGAATAAGTGACCATTTCCAGGATGCCTTATATTGTCAGTCTGGGCACTTGTGTCCACAATAATTTGATAGAACATTTCACTTCATACATTGAAAGTGTTTAGGATTGCATCATGACCCTGACCATGGGGAGCGTAATTACTCTTCATTGAGAACGAGCAGGTCTGCACAAGACTTGTGCTAAGATGGTTAGCACACGTGTACAGCATTATTTGTTCATGAGTGTTAATAATCATAGCTACCCCTTTCTGACCGTTCATTGTATGTTAGGCACTGCACTAAGCCCTTGACCCTCATTCACTAATTGCATCATCACAAAGCTGTGCAAATGATAAAAACTCCCCTGATCTAAATGGCCTTCTTTTTCTTGCATTTTCTTTCTTCTGTCCATTTTCAACCAGTTTTGGATTGGTGGCTATCTCATTTATATATTCAGCAGACATTTGTGAAGGGCCACTGTAGGGACCAAAGACTATGATAAGACCTGTCCAGTTTTGCCCATAAGGAGTTCACGTCATGGGGGTTGATGGGTGTGGAGGTGACATGATGCTGTGGGGGCTCCCACAGAATTGTGTGCACGGCCGTGGGAGAGGACTAGAAGAACACAACATGCTCACGGATGAAGACTGTTTCTCAGAGGAGTTGTTTGTTAGAGTGTTCCTCAAGCCTCCAATAGGTCTTAAAAAAAAAAATACATTCAGGTTGAACGTCTGAAAATGAAAATGCTTTTTTTTTTTTTTTTTTGTAAATTGAAAATGGTTGAACATTGGCTTATTCATAGGATTGAACCAAAATAGTTTCTCTCTTAAAACAATCCAACTTGTGGTCTGGTATATGTACAAATGGTACAGTTGAGCCACAGAATAAGTGTCAGACCATTGTGTAATAGATTGCTTACTATATGTCTGCTCTCATATGAAACCAAAGGAAAAAAATATTTTTTCACATATTTGGAACTCTTTTCAATTCCAGATATTAACGAATGTGAACAGCCTGGACGCTGTGGTCCTCATGGAGAGTGTCTCAACACAGATGGTTCTTTTCACTGTGTCTGCGAACAGGGTTTCTCAATTTCTGCAGATGGCCGTACATGTGAAGGTAAGATAAACCGTCAGGAGTCCTGTAATTATCTAATGCTAAAGCAGAGAGGAGATTGCTTTCTGTTTAAGCAGGCAAAGACTGGAAGATGCTATGAGATACTCATGATTTAAGGCCTCAAAGCGTGTACGCATCAAGGTGACTCCTGCAGTCACAGCTCAGGAATTGCTGGGATTTACAAACAGGATAACCCAGGGTTATGCGGATGAAAATACTCACAGGTGATTCCGCGGCTGGTACTGAATTAATTAGTGAAAACATGCAGGACAGGATGATTTTAGGTCCACGTGGGAGACCCAGAGGGAAACCTGTAAGCAACCTCCCTGATGTAACTCAAGACTCTGCCAGTTTTGATTAAGGGCCACGTGGATCATCTTCATCATGCTAAACGTGTCTCATTTGATTCTTCTCTGAAGCACGGTCAGCAGAGATTTTCCAGTTATTTCTCTAACATCCTTAGCTGTAGGTTGGTATATATTCCTGCCCATTGGTATTTATTATCTCCTTAAAAGTTGTTTGTGTTGTAAGACATTAAGATAACAGCGTTGGCTTTCTCTCGGCAAACCTCTTTGTGTTTGCAGGGATATAGCACTGTTTATATTCATAAGATTTATGTTCTTAATGATTTATTATAGTTTGATAAGTTGAGGAATAATTCCTCCGAGCCTTTTTAAAGGTAAACTGGGAAGAGTCCTGTGATCATAATTTCAGTCCATAGCTTGGAGCGTCTAGGTTATCAAAAGCCAGCTAAGATGTAAAGAAGTAAATTGCAAAGGTTCGGTCTCGGGCCTATGATAGTACCCAAATTCTTTGCTCTAAAAAAGAGCTCCCAGGAAGTGCCTCCTCCCCTTGCTCGTACCACAGTGGAATCAAGCTGAGGAACGGTGACCAGGTTCATCTGAAACTAATTATTATATTGGGAAGAATGAAGTGATCTTATAAAAAGCAGGAGATCATTGAAATTGCTCTCCTGCCGAGTAGACAAAACATTGATGCCAGATTTGGCTTCAAGTGAAAGATAGTGTGGGGTGCGGTTTGAGCAAGCGTATTTTGAGGGGTTTGGAAGCCATCAGAAGTTGGGAAATTAATCATTAAAGGTGGCCATGAGAGATTTGCAAGGATTCCATGGTGCAGTGTGATTCGAGTTTCACCTGAATTTTATATTTAGAACCTTGAGCCTAAAAGTTCTTAAGAAAGACCCTGCGTGAATACATACGTTGTTCTGCAGAGACCGCGGCGTTCCCCACGGGGGTCACGGGGCTAGCCCATCTGTCACTGATGACACCGATGGGCAGAATGCACGTTTCCCCGCATTCCAGAAAGATGCAGGCTCGATTCTTCATTTGGGTCTGAAACATAGATTATCAGAGCTTCCTTCACTGAAAAATGGTCCACGTTATAACTACTGATGGGAGTGCCACGCAGAAATGATGTTCAGAGGAAACTGCAGGTCGCCTCACATGCTCACGAGCCAAAAACTTATTGCTCCAGAAGAATATACCAATATAAATACCTTCACCTCCATTTTCTTTTGTACTTAGCAACTTTCTTTTAATTCCATGTCTTTTTAAGCACGGATTTCTGCAACTCAGGAGTTATATAATCACTCTAATTTACTTGCAGTTCTAATTTCATTAGGCATCTACTTGGCAAAGACTTGAATTTTAAAATGTGTTTTTAGAAAACTTCTAATACTTTGTAGATTACTACACTTGGTCCATATTTTTTTACTCTAGAAACTGGACAATTTTATAAGTAATAAAATAGGTAATTTAGAATACTGTGCTGATATATGGCAGTATAACTAGAAATCTCCCTAATTATTAGGCATGTTATTTTCTTTCTAGAAGAAGCTTTGCAAAGCTTTCATTTTTTTATGGGCTTACTCCACTGCGTTACACTGGTCCAAATTTTCTTTTGTTGGACTTAGCCTGAGACTTGTGGCAGTAGCAGAATGTCCTGATTCTACCCCTGGCTGTGGTGTAGGATGAAGCCAGCCCATGTGATCAGGGTTTAGCTGTGGAACTGATGTGCGCAGTCCTTGCGTTAACACCGAGAAGTGACTGGCTCTCTTACTTCATGTCCTTCCACCAACTTATTTCTGAACTTCTGGTTCGAGCAGCTGGAGACTTGCAGACGCAGGGCTGGCAGAGCTTGCTCTAGGCTGGGCTAACTGCATCCTGCCCAACTGAGGGAAGGAGGGCCCTTCCCTGATTTCCCATGGCTTAGTTGGTATCTGGTCCCAGTTACTAAACCACAGTGAAGAGGCATACCCCATCAGCATAAGCTGTCTCAAGTATCACGTAGCATGGCAGAATGTACAGAAATCAAAACAGTACCACTGGACCCTTCCTTGCCCTTCTGTACGTGGTGTTCTGGGAGCATGTACCCAATAGAGGAAGGAGGAACACCTTGATTCTCATACAGGACATGAAGAACAACAGTGTTCTTTGAAATTCAACTGGAGTAGAGTCTAAGTATGTGGTTTATTCATTTACAGAGTGCCTATATTGTACCAGGCAAAATACAGTTCTTGTCCACTTGGAACCTACCTTCCAGGCGGGGAATCTGGGATAAATAAGTAAATAGCACATACAGAAAATTATGTTTTTGCCTTTAAACAGTATAACATAGTTACGCTTTATAGATATAAGTAAATACAAGTTATTGGGGTACCTGGGCAGCTTAGTCAGTTAAGCATCCAACTGTTGATTTTGGCTCAGGTCATGATCTCAGGGCTGTGAGATCAAGCCTTGCATATTGGGCTCCTCACTGGGAATGGAGCCTGCCTTAGATTCTCTCTCTCTCTCTATCCCCCCCCAAATAAATAAATAAGCACAGGTTGCAACATGCTATATATATTATGCAGGTGGTTTTTCTCCCATCCCACACATGGGTGTTGGAAAAGTGCAGGGAAACCGGAGTCTTCTGATGGACTTCCTCCTCTCTCCTTCCCTTCCTTCCTAGAACTGTGGTTCATCTCCTCCTGCCGCCACCTCTACATCCTCTAGCCAGAGTGTTTATCTTGTGTAGGAAAGCAAAGGAAACCTTTTACCTCTTTCACTAAGTTCACTGTTTTATGTCCCAACTTAGCTTATTCATGTGTTTAAAAAAAATCACAGTTCTTTTGCTCTTGTAGGTTTTTTTTCATTTTTTGTTATTCTTGCAGAGCTTTAACTCTTGAAAAATATTTATCATCCCATGTATAAGCTGACCCAGGGTTTGGGTTCGACATTGACAGCAGAATGTGTGCAAGTGGGAGAGTAGGGAAACTTGTGATGGTCAAATTCCTAAGTGTCACACATCTGACCCCTGTGAAGAGGTGCCCCCCACCCCCTGGCCTCTTACTTTGCGTCATGCCATGCATGGGTCTCTGCATGCTGCTCTGGCCAGGGGCCTCGGTGCACTCTCAGTTGGGCATCCAGGTTGAATGAGAGTTTATGCAACAAGTGCGGCTGGGGACGTCAGACATGTCTAGACCTCACTGTGCTTTCCAGCCTGGTCACACCTTAGAATGGCCACACTGAGCTAGCAAGGACCTTGCAGGAGCCTAGCAACACAGCACCGGTGGCTTGCAGGACCTGGTTAGTCATGGCTAATTTGGCCTCCAAACCATGACCCAAATCCCTCCCTGAAGCCTTGTCTTTCAGAAAGCATCCTCATTCATTCATTTGACAAATATTAAGTGTATGCCAGGTGCCAGCCACCGTTCTCGGTACTGGGGCTATGTCAGTGAACAACAACAATTCCTGCTTTCTTGTAAATGACATAATAGGCTAGGAATACATAAGCCCTGTGGGAAAAGGAAGTAGAGCAGGGTGAGGGAGATCTGAGGGCTGGAGCAAGGAATGGAAAGCTGGTACCATACTAACTTGGGTGGGCTGGGTTGGCCATTCTGCCTCCATATTGAGAGAAATCGGAGAGATTTTGTGTCTGGGTAACAAATAAAAGCAAAAGCCTTATCAGATACCCTTTTTCACACTGGTCATCCCCTGGCTAAGGGATAATAGATTGTCAATAAATAGACCAGAGGGCAGGAGATTGTCCGCTGAGGGCTGTTAGCCTCTTGTCCTTGTGAATTCTGTTTTGACAGGGGAGTACAAATCAGAGTACATCCCCAAGAGCAAACCCTAATGTAAACTATGGACTTGGGTTGATAATGATGTGTCTGTGTATGTTCATCAGTCATAACAGATGTTCAGGGATGTTGATAGTGGGGGAGCCTGGGTGAGAGGAAAGGGGTTTGGGGAGACAGGGGAATATGGGAACTTGCAGCAAAATTTTACAGTGAACCTAAAACTGCTCTTTAAAATAACCTCTGTTTTTAAAAGTCAGGCGTTTCTAGAATTACCTGTTTTTCATAAGAAAGGAAAAATCAAAACCCTTAATTTTCGTTCTGTGTTCTCCTATATTTTCCTCCCCTGGGTGTTATTTCTTACTTTTAAAAATAATACCTTAGACAGGCTATGTGACCAGAAGCTTCTGCTCCTACTTTCAAAACAATTCTAATGCTGATTCAGAATTTGACAGCTAAAAAGACGAGATGAGGACTTCTTATAACATGTAACCCGAACAGGGAATCCCAGTGTATTCAAAGAATCCAGTCCTGTTGTTAAATAGCTCTAGAGATTCTAATCCTGTAACTTTTTAGGGTATCTTCTACAAACCGCTTCTTGCTAACTCACTGTTTTTGGAAAGGGAGAATAATCAGAGGCAAGCGGTCAGGATGGCTAGCTTCTTAAACTTCACCGAGCACAGTGATATCCGAAAGACTAAAAGAGGGGTGCCTGGCTGGCTCAGTCGGAAGAGCCTGTGACTCTTGATTTCGGTGTTGTGAGTTCAAGCCCCACTTGGGTGTAGACATTACTAAAAAAAAAATTTTTTTTAAAGCCTGAAAGTAGTTAGGTTCAAACTCTGAGGCTAATTTTGTGTTCATTGGAACCAGAAAATACGGTAAAGGCAACTTTTGCCAAATAGAAGAAATAAAAACTAATCTGGAGCAAGCATGGTTTTGTTTTCAGACTTTTAGGTACATTTTCAATGAAGAGGATAGAAAGAAAGTATAAAACCATTGTTGACAGTGAGCCGAGGCAGTTGGTGGCTTTGTGGCACAGAGATAGAACTTTATATCTGTCACCAAGGAAAACATATTTTTCAAAATGATTTAGCCAAGTAGGACATTGAAGTGCCCTACCACAGTAATATGTTACATCTGGCTACTCGGCCCAAAGATTTTTAGGGTTTGTTTTTTTTGTTGTTTTGTTTTGTTTTTTAGTTTTTGTGTTTATTTTTTGTTGTTGTTTTGGTTTTGGGGGTTTTTTGTTGTTGTTTTAGTAGCCTTAGGGTCAAAAATTGAAAAATCTAGTAAGAGAATACATCCTGAGTGTTTCTTTTCTGAAGAAAGAGAACTTAGAGTAACAATAAGATACTTTTCTCCCCACATGTAAAAAGGAAAAGGATCCTACAACATTCCAGGTAGAGAAGGGAAACGACTTCCTGCTGTAAAGGCTACTGTTCTTCACGCTTGCTCCTCCTGTAAATGTACTTCTGCAGAAGTAAGTGAAAATGGATGTTTAAATCATTAGGGAGAGAGCTGAGGAAATTTTGCTGGAATAAGCTACTTTTGGATCTGGAATACATATTTTCCATGCATTGCTTGATTGTCTTCTGTATATCAACATTTTTATAAAGAAATTCATAATAGTAGCAGAGAAATTCAAGAGCTCTTCCTAAGCCTTTTATCACTGCTGACCTTTTAAAACCCCAGAGCTATGGAAAATCATCTGTTCGTAGACAGAGAAGTAAACACTTTCTTTGCAGCCAAAA
Source organism: Ursus arctos (assembly GCF_023065955.2). Lineage (NCBI taxonomy): Eukaryota > Metazoa > Chordata > Mammalia > Carnivora > Ursidae > Ursus > Ursus arctos. The sequence continues at coordinate 59,690,840 of NW_026623100.1, read as the reverse complement.
AATAGACCTGGAACTGCCAGAAAGTGAAGTCTGTAGATAGTGAGCTGCCCCTCACACCTTCGCCTGCCACCCAGCGCTCGGCCGGGGGCATCAGGCTTCCTACATCTATCTTGGTGAGTCTTTTGATGTCCTCTGCAAGCAGAGTACTTAATAGGTCATGGAAGGTTGTTGTGAGTAGTATTTTTATACTTTAGGCTTCACTTGTAACATTTAATACATTGATTCCAGAATTGGTTATTTGTTAGACATCCAGCTGATAGAATATTCCATGGTGGTCTTGGACTCCCAACGTGAGTGGACTGGAGATTCTTCCTATAGTTGATGTCATGACTTTATTAAAATGATAGCAATAATAATAATAATAGCTAGCATTTGCTAAATTCTTCTTGTGAGCCAGGTACTATGCTAAGTGCATTATACCAGGTTTCTCATTTACTCTTCATGACAAACCTATGGGTAGGGTGAGTATTAATCGGAATGCTTTTGGCTGCAATGAACAGCTTAAAACAAGGAAATTTATTTTACTGAGAAGTATAGAGATGGTCACCTCTTCTCTGTAATAGGTCTTTATTCAAATGTCTCTTTCTCAGGGAACCCTTTCTGGCCACCCTTTCTCATAGTCACCCTCTAACACTTCCTATTCCCCCCTTTGCTCTTTTTTAACCACCTTATTCTACTTCCTTCTCTTGTTTATTGTTAGACCCAACTCCTGGATGCTAAGGCTGGTGAAACCTCACGATCGGTCTTGTTCACAGCTGTATGGCATTGAGAATAATTAGTTAGGGCACAATAAATGGTGAGTGAACTCACCCCGGAATATCAGGAAACAGATACAATAAGATAACTCCAAATTGAGTATATTGTGTACTTTTATGAAGCCTTTCCTATTTTTTGAAGACTTAATTCTCTAAAGGACACCCTGCATAATTATTGGGTACAGAAGTGGTTAAGAATTTAGGCTGTGGATTCCCAGTGTGTGAGCTTGAATTCTTACTCTACTCCAAGCTGTGTGAACTTGAGGCAGTTACTTAAGGCTCATGTGCCTCAGTTCCCTACATGCATAATGAAATCACAGAGTCATTTTAAGAGTTAAATGTGTTGATGTGTGTTGACAAGTATCAACTTAGAATGGAGTCTGTCCCCATAGATGTGTTCCGTGAACATGAATTCTATGTAGTATGTTAACACTTTTTACATTGATACCCTAGTTATGTTGCCATTTGTTTCCTCAATATGTGGTCATCTAAAAGGAGGGAGCGTTTAACATCTATTTGTTTTTATCTGATCAGTGCTTACATAATACACAACATACAGTCAGATTACATAAGTATTTGTGAATTAAATTGTTCTGAGATCATGTCTGGATATAAATGAAGTACTATATTATATTCTATCTACTTTTAAACCCCAAATTTATTTAGTATGAATTACATAAATCATATAAAATATAGGACAGTAACCCATTTGTACATAATTTGCTTTAATTCCTCACCTTTTGTTTTCCCTAAGAGTTCTAGATGGCTTTCCCTGTTCACCCCCAAAGTTTCAAAATGTTTCAAGTTTTAAAAGGTTTCAAGTTTTAAAATGGTTCGTGAATCGGTTGCCAATAAACCAATGGCTAGTGCTGATGCTTATTTGCATTTAAACATTGAAGTTGTTATTTCTAGAGATACACTGTCTATTTTCTGTGGCTTCATAACTGATCTCTCTTGGCCTCCTATTTGAATATAGAAAGAGAAAAATTAGAATAGTAAAAAAAGTGGGAATTTTTTTTGGCCGATCCTATGTTGTTTTTGGGGCCTAAGTGTCAAAAAGATGAATCTGGGGTTTGATGTGTTTGGCCTGTGCTTAGGGCTTTCTCCCGGTCCTCGTTGGCAGCACCTCTTAGAGTAAGAAAGACTATATGAAAAGAGAAAATGTACAGTGTGACTCTAAAGTTAGAAGATGTTTATTTTTTTGGAAAATCTTGGTTGTAAAAATGTACAGCTATTAAATTAATGCAGAGATAATCCCGTGGTTATAAATAAATATATTCAGAGAAAATAGTGCATTTTAAAATTTTCATAGAGTGTAAAAAAAACACAAAATATATTTCACACGTTATCTTTTGCAAGTAATTGTGTTAGAAATATGCAATTGAAGTTCAGGCTATTTTCTGTAAGTATCTAAGGAAATTTTTCTGAGTGGCATGGAATTTATTCAACATGAAGAATTTATTCAAATACTTCACTTTTTGTGGTACTGTCCATTATATAACCATAAATTAGGACCATTCTTTACCTTCAGGAGCAGAGAAGGTTTTTTTTTTAATCTTTCTTCTCATTTCTTCCCTTCACATTTTTAGAAATGTTTCTTTTCTGTAGCAAATGTAAATCCTTCTCATTCACTTTTTCAGTTTTTATATAAAATTCTGTCAGTCCATAATGGGAAGAAATGACTTTTTGAGTTCAGAAATAGACTGTGACCTCTTTTTCTCAAAAGAATCATAAATGACTTGTGTATACAGGTTTAGCTTTTGTCAAAAGAAAAAAATGTTTTATGTCTCATTGAAAATACCCTGCTTTTCAACTCGATTCAGAATTTTTCCCTTAAGTGTCACAGATACTCAGTTTTGGATTTTAACCGATAATATTGAGATTTTTTTTATTGTAATTGCACAAACATCTGGCACACGCAATGGCTTCCCCACGCAGCATCTCAGCTCCACCCTGTGTCCTGCTTCTCTGAGAGGGAAGATAGGCGCCTGGGGCACACTGCAGGCTCTGGAACCTGTGTCCTGACACATGCCCTTTCCAGCTCCTGAAGCTGAGCCTTGTGAGCTCCCTCTGTGAGGAACCCTGAGACACAGAGCATTTCCCCCATTTTCTTGGTCTTTCACTGCATCAACTTGTTAGTACAATTTAAAATGTAAAAGCTGAAATACTCTTCTTGGATTTTTTTTAAAGCAATGAATCTAAAATGATTTCTTTAATGGGAATTTTCATTCTTGACCTCATTTTGGATGATGAAGAGATAATTTGTACATTTGTCCCACTGCACTGTCTTTGAAAACCTCATGCAAATGAGAGTCAGGACATAATTTAAGTACTTGAAAAATTCTTAGGACTCTTTTGGGTGTTCAAATAAAATCACAAAATTTAAAAACTTACTAATGTTATATTTTACCCTCATGTGAAAGGATGTTTTATTAGCTGTGTTTATTTTTAAACTTATGCAAGGGCCGTGTAGAATGGGGAGAGAGATGGTAACTGGGACCCACCCATAGTGGTTCAGGTAGACTCTGGGGAGGGAGCAGAGCTGACAAGGGCTCTGGTTCAGATCTAGCATCTCATCATCGATGCTTCACAATCAAGTATTACCTGCCCTTCGAACATTAAATGTGTCTTCCATTTTCCATTATATAGTCATAATGCCTAAGTTAGATATCATAGAATATTAGAGTTCGAGTCTGTTCTGAATACATAGCAATGCTGTTATAATCTTAAATAAACAATTTAAAAATTCACTCCATAATAATTCTTACCTTCTACAAGACAAAAAAATAGTAGCATTTTTGGGACAGAGAATCACATAATTCCCTTGACTTACAGTGGGTCACATAAAAGTGTAGTTACATTTTTAAGGAAGATTATTGTGTCGCATACACTCTCTTATTTCCACCTGTATTCCTGTTTAAAACAAACTAGCAAAAATAGCTTGACTTATTTTGTACTTGGAGGAAATTAAATGTCACAGTATTTGATTGGCTTATTATGGACAGATAGGGAGTGGTGTCAGGATTACTATTCAGAGTCCCTTAATATTTTACTCTAATCTACACCTCTTACCAATGAAAAAGAGAGAAAGAAAATGAACTTTTGAAATGGTGAAGATGTTCTTTAACCAGGAAATGAAAGGGTGTGGATTGGCTTTTCTTTTTAAGTAAGCTTTCTAATTGCTTAAAATACATAAAAGAAAAGTGCATGAATCATAAGGGTACAGCTTGACGAACTTTTACAGAGTGAGCACACTTGGTAGTGAGCCCCCCGGAACCCTCCCTCGAGCTTCTTCCTAATTTTTAATCCATTCTCTCCCCATTACCTGCACAGAGCACTATTTTGTCTTCGTTACCGTGGCTTTGTTTTACATCTTTTTGAACTTCTTATCGGCGGAATCCTATAGGAGGCATTAATTTGTGTCTGACTTCTTTTACCCAGGCTTATGTTTGCAAGCTTACCTCCATCCTATACGGCAGTGCTCATGTTCATTGCTGTACGGCATTGCATTGTGTAAATACACTATATTTATGTGTCCATTCTACTGCTGATGGGCATTTGGGTTACTTCCATTTTGGGACTCTTGAGAAAAAAGCTTTTATGAATATTCTTGAACATGCTTTTCCTGGAAATAATCACTGATTTCTTGTTGGATATCACTCAGAAATGTAATCTCTAGGTCCTAAAATATATGAATGTCTCAGTTTCATAGATACAGCCGGTTTTCAGCCTCCCAGTTTACACGGCCAAGAGCTACTTCTAAGCGTTTCAGTTCCACATCCTTGCCAACCATTGGTATTGTCATTTCTTTTCAAGGTTAGCCTTGCTTAGTAAGGGATCTCTCATGGTGTCTGTCAGTTTGCATTTCCTTTGTGAGGGTTGATGTTCAACAATTTTTCATACCCTTATAAGCTTTTCGGGTATTGTTTTAGTTATCTAATTCTGCATAACAGACCTCTTCAAAATGTGCTCAATACAACTGTCTGAAGGGTAAGTTGAAATGAAGCCAAGTTCTTAATTTTAATGAAGGCCAATGTTTTAATTATTTCATTTGAGATCAGTACTTTCTGTGTCCGTGGCCTTTGCAAACCCTAAAGTCATTCTGATATACTTTTTTTAAAAAAGATTTTATTTATTTCTTTGAGAGAGAGAACAAAGGCCAGGGAGAGAGGCAGTGGGAGAGGGAAAAGCAGACTCCCCGCTGAGCAGGTAGCCCACCACAGGGCTCGATCCCAGGACCCCGGGATCATGACCTGAGCCAGAGGCAGATGCTTAACCAACTGAGCCACCCAGGCACCCCTGTGATACACTTTTATGTTGTCTTCTAAAAGCTTTATTGTTTTATATTTTACGTTTGGAATCTGTAATAGCACTGAAGTTGTTTTGAGTGTATGGTGTGAAATAGAGGTCAAGATTTACTTTTGTCCTAAACGGATTCCAATTGGATCATCGTCCTTTATTGGAAAGAGTATTCTTTTTCCACTGGTTTGCCCTGGTAACTTTGTCATGAACCATGTGTAACTATAGATGAGTCTTTTGCCTCTTCATTCCATCCACGGGTTGGTTTATCCTTGTGTCAGTAGCATACCGTCTTAACTATAGTAGCTTTATAATGAACGTTAATGTATGTGTGTAAATTCTAAATTGTGCAGTTCTGTTCTTAATCGAGATTGTCAGGGATATTCATGCCCTTTGCATTTCTATATAAGTTTTATAATCAGCTTATTGATTTATACCAGAAAAAAAAATTCTGCTGGGATTTTGATTGAAATTGCATTCAATCAGTAGATCAATTTGGGGAGATGTAATATTTTACAATATAGAGTCTTCCAATACATATATATGACACATCCCTCTATTTAGGTTTTCTTTCATTTGTTTTGGTGTTTTGTTGTAGTTTTTTGTGTAGTCTTGGACAGAATTTTTTAGTTATTCCTAGGTAAGTTTTCAGTATTTTTATATTGTTGGGAAGGCTATTTAAAATGTAGTCTACCCTTTTAACAATTTGTTTTTTGTGCATTGACCTTGTACCTATGATCTTGCTGAATTTACTTGCTATTTCTATTAGTTTATCTGCAGATTCTTCTAGATTTTTGAACATAATAGTTATGTTGTCTATAAATAATGTAGTGCTAGGTTATTTTCTTTCAATAATTATACCTTTTCTTATTACACTATCTAGGACCTGCTCTCCAATAGAAATGGTGGTAGCTAGCTTACTTGTCTCATTTCCTATCTCAGTAGAAAAAGCATTGAATATTCTTAAACTTTGATATTTGCTATAGACATTTTTGATATGTACTCTTCGGATAAGGGAATTCCCTTCTGTTTGTGGTTTGATGAGAGTCTTTATTATGAATGGTTTTTAATTATTACAGATGCATTTCTTGCATCTATTTAAATAATGGTATTATTTTTTAAATTGTATTTCTCCTCTATTCTGTTAATGTGGTGAATTACATGGACTATTTTTCCCCCATTTGTTTGTTTTAAACAAGATAAAAGTTTATTTCTCTCTGCGTAGCAGTTCAAGCATAAGTAATCCAGGGCTGAGAATTCAGGTCTACAGTGCTGGACCCCAGGTGATGTCTGTCTTGTTGTGCTAGCTTTGACATGTGGTTGTAAATCATGGTAACTCTACCGCCTACCATCACATACACATTTAAGCCATATTGTTGTTTTTTGTTTTTGTTTTTGTTTTTAGCGAAAAGTACCTTTGCATTCTTATAATAAACCTAACAGTCATGCTATAGTATCCTTCTTATACGGTATATCCCTGGAGGCCATTGCTAACATTTTGTTGCGAATATGTGCGTCTGTGTTCATTAGAGAGATTAACCTTTAATGTTCCTTTCTTTGAATGTTCTGTGAAGTTGTAGACTCAAGGTTGTTCTGGTTTCATAAACTAATTTTGAAAGTGCCCCCTCTGGGTTTTTTTTTGGAAAAGTATATGTAAGATTCGTGTTAGGGGCCGCTGGGTGGCTCAGTCGGTTGGGCATCTGCCTTCAACTCCGGTCGTGGTCCCAGGGTTCTGGAATCAAGTCCCATGTCATGCTTTCTGCTCAGTGGGGAGCCTGCTTCTCCCTCTCCCTCTGCCCTTGCTTGTGGGCTTTCTTTTTCCCTCACTCTCTCTCTCTCTCACATAAATAAATAATATCTTTTTTAAAAAAAAAAAGATTCATGCTAATTCTTTCTTAGATTCCTTGAAGAATTCACAAGTAAAATCATTTGGGCCAGAAGTTTTTGGTTTTGTTTTATGTGTCTGTGTGTGTATGTGTGTGTGGGGGGGTGTTATAAAAGTTTTAAAATTGCAGTTAAGAATTCTTTAAAAGATAAAGCAATGATCTCAGTTCTTCGACTTTTCATGGCAGTTTTGGTAACTTTGTTTTTCAAGGAACTTATCCATGTTAGGTAGAATTTTAGGTGAATTTCCAATTCTTTGGCACGAAGTTGTTGATAATACTTTTTCTTATTTCTCCTTAGTGTCTGTAGAATGTGTTAGTGTTGGCTTTCATTTTTTATTTAGTAATTTGTACTTTCTTTGTTTTGTTCTTAATCCGTCTTTCAGAGGTGTTAGTCTTTGCAAAGGAACAACCTATGTTGATTTTTCTCTTTGTTTTCTATTATGTTAATTTCTGCTTTATATTTCTTTGGGCTTCATTTGTCTTTATAACTTCTTGACATATATCCTTAGATCATTGGGTTTTCCACCTTCTTTTCTATAATATATATATTCCTTTCTAATATATATTTATGGCTGTATATTTCTAAGAATGGCTTTATCTGCAGCCACAAGTTTTGGTATGTTTTTTACTATTTTCAGATAAAAGTATTACAAATTCATTGTCATTGTTTTTCTTCAACCAGTGAATTATTTAGAGGTGCTTTGTTTAATATCCAGGTATTTGGGGAATTTTTATTGTCTCTTTGTTATTTATATCTTAATATCTCTCTAGCCAGAGAACATAATTTCAATGATTTGAATCCTTGGAATTGGTTGCAGTGCAGAATATGGTCAATTTTGGTAAATATTCCTTGTGTACTTGAAAACAACATATATTTTGCAGTTGGACTGATATATGTTAATTAGGGCCCAGTTTGTAAGTTGTTTAAATCATGTATATACTTACTGTGTTTTTGTCTGCTTATTACATAATTTACTGAAGGGGTGTTTTATAATCTCCTGTTATTATGGAAATTTATCTGTTTCTAATTTTAGTTTCCTGGATTTTGTTTTATATATTGTCTGACCGTGGAATTAAATACTGAAGTTTTTGTGTCTTCCTGGCGTATTGATACTTTTATTTCTTTGAAATGTCCCAGTTTGTCTCTGTCAATGCTTCTAGTCTTTATATCGACTTTGTCTTTTATCAGTATAATTACATATGCCTCTTTCAATTAGATTTTGCGTGGTTTGTCTTTTTCCCACTTCTCCATGTTCTTATTTTGAAAGGGCCCTTTTCTTGGTAGCAGGATATGGTAGTTTTTTTCAATCCAGATTGACAGTCTTCATCTTATAATTGAAGAATTTAGTTCATATACATTTAACATAATTACTGGTATTAGGGGGTTCAAATCTGTACTCTGTTTTCCATTCATCGCCTCTCTTTTTCCTTTCCTTTTTTTTTTTTTTTTTTTGGCTGCCTTTTGGAGAATTTATTATATCAATCCCTTCCTACCCTTCTTCTTTATATATATTTTTTGAAGAATGTTTCCCTGTGATTTTTTAATGGAACAGTGTATGAAAGGAAAATTAAATAAGTTTGGGATCTGAAACATACTCGCCCACGGTTTACTTTCACATAGTAAAAAGTAAAATTGTATATAGTACTTGACTGTATGCTATAGAAAAGTCATTCTTTGGTAGAAAACATTTACAACTGGGAATTTGCCCTTTGTATTGGAAGAAGGGATTAGGTCTAAAGTGTTTTTACTTTTCATTCACCAGAATCTCTGAATTAGTGTTCAGAAGATTTTATTTTTGGGCAGGGTCTACAGAGTTTTTGAAACTAAACAAATACAGCTTTGTATGCAACAAACAAAAAAACTTGGCTAGATTAAAAAGCATTAAAATTTTTTTGTTTGCTTGCTTTCAATTGTAGTTGCAATTATTGAGAACTCCTGTGGTTTTTTTAACTTAAAATATGTGTGTACTATTATTAATAATAGCATTTTTCTCATGTAATTTTTTTTGAAGATTTTGTTTGAGAGAGAGAGAGAGAGAGCAAGCACAAGCAGGGGGAGGTGCAGAGGGAGAAGGACAAGCAGACTCCCATGGAACAGGGATCCTGATGAGGGGCTTGATCCCAGGACCGTGAGATCATGACCCTGAGAATGTCTGAGCCAAAGTCAGACACTTAACTGACTGAGCCACCCACGAGCCCTCTCATGTAATTTTTATCATATCAAGCAAAATACTTGATTTTAAAATAAAGACATTTTTTAAAAGACATTCTATGCTTTTTTTTGGTCAGTTTAATTAAAATATTTAAATGTTTTCAGTTTTTAAATTCGTTTTAGAATATTTATGAATATTCTACTTTTGTTTATATAGTTTTATTTTACTCATTTGTTTTTTCTGGACAGGGTGCCATCGATACTTGGGTATACACTCAAGTCAAAGAATTTTCTCTTTTCAGTATCTTCAAATAATTGTTTTCAAATATATTTTTTTTCTGATTTTAAAAGTAGCATGTGCTCATTGTAGAAAATTCAGAAAATGCTCACAAGTATAAAATCATTTATCTGCCAGCAAGTTAATGTTTGGCCTCTTTCTTTTTTTAGAGTTTTCATTTATTTAAGTGTTAAAATAAGATCTTATACCTTTTATCTTTAGTTTTTCATTTTGCATTTTATTATTTGTATTTTGATCTTTAAAAATAAATTTTTGATGACCACATAAATTCCATAGCATAGTTGTACCATATATTTGAAAAGTATCTTCTGAATTATGGAAATTAAGACTGTTTCCTTTGTTGTTGTTGCCATTTAGTGTTCTATGAATACAATTGTAAATACGTGTTTATTATCATCAGTGATCATGTATGTCCCTAGACTAGACTGTAAGACTCTTAATACAAGATCAAAGGACATAGGCAATCTTATGGGTCTCAACAACACCTGGGACCACCTTGCTTTCCAGAAATGTTCCACTGGTTTCTGCTTCCATCACCATCCAATGAGACCTAACTCTTGACACTCTCAAGAAGCTAACGTTCCTCTTTTTCTGTTCATTTGATAAGGAGAAAATAATATCTCATTTTAATGTGCCTTTCCTATCAGTGAGCTTAACTTATATTTATCTCCTCTGTGAAATATTTTTTTGCCTATATGAGGTGCAGTTTGTGTTTTTCTGACTGATTTATGTGTATTAAGGATAATAATGATTTATCAATATTTTATTGATATTTCCCCCATTCTTTAATTTGCCTTTTAATTTTATAATGCTGTTATTTCTGTCCTAGCTTTTTACTTTGCCATTTTCTGTATTCTGTTGTGATCAATTGTATACTTTTATTTCTTAGTGTATTTTATCTTTGTGGTGTTGTTTTTGTATTTAACTCTTTCATACTCTGGGGTATAAAAATGACTATTTTCTTGCCATTCAGTTTGTTCTTTTATCTTCATTCTAAAAAGAGCTTTTCAAGTTTGCCTGTGACAATTTCAGATACAAGTTCCTGCATTATAAATTCTGCTTCTTAAACTCCAGTGCAGCTGTAACATACTGTTGCTTTTGATCAGATGGAACAGGGCTGTGTCACCAGGTGTCCTTCCAGCCCAGGGCCACTGCTTCAGTTGTTCTTTGTCCCAGGCTGTGGCTGTGTGTGCTCAGGCTTGGTCTGGGTGGGAATATGATGTGCCATCTTTTTAGGGTCTTCCTAAGTGTCTAGTGAGGAGCAGGAAGAGGCTATGTGATGAGATACATTTTTCAACCCAAGTTTGGGTCAGAAAAGCTTCTAGGAGGCTCCTGCTGAACCTTGACAGGCTTGGAGACTTGGAGGACAGGCTTGGAATAAATGCCAAGACTTGCAGACATGAAATATTGGCTAAGTAAATTAGTTTCAGTTGAACATGTAAAAGGGGAAAAAGTGATCCATAAGATATAGCTAAAGAGGTAGGCAAAGGTTGGATCGTGGAAGCTTTGCTTACTTTTGTATTGAACAAGTAATATGCTGAATGTTGCCATTGCACACCTGTTCTGTGCCAGACTTTGTTCCAAACTATGGGCATGTCGTGATGAGCAAAACAGATATGGTCTCTACCTTCAAGGATCTGCATGTGTACAGGGCAAGCAGTAAATACACAAATAAGCTTTCCAAACAGCATGTGACTACAAACCATTACAGCTGCTATGAAGGAAAGGGGAGATCGGTGAGAAGGAGGAGGAGGAAAAGCTCTCTTAGGAAATGGCATTGGAGCTGAGCTCTAAACAGTGAGTTAGCTGCTGGAAGAGTAGGATATGGGTGGCAGGTAGGGTGGAGCGTCCCCAGGAGGAGTTGTAGTGATGGCAGAGACTCTGAGGCAGGGGAGTAGTAGATGCATTCAGGGAAGTGAAAATGAAAAGGACCTGTGTTTGGTGCTTAGAGGGAAGGAGGCACAGTGACTCATGGGCTGTAGACTCAGGGACAGAATATGCAAAGCCTCCCAGGAAACATCAAAGGTTTGGATATCATTCTAAGTGTAAAAGAAACAGACTGGTTAATTTTAAGGACAGTGATATACTACATGTCATCATTTTGAAGGTGCATGTTTTTTCACACTATAATACTTGGGTGTTTCTTATAGTTGATGTGATTTTTTTAAAGCAGTGCAAAATAGCTTGCAGAATTTTTTCCCCCTTTCTTAGAGGCTCATAAAATATTTGTGTCCTTTTCAGTGTGTGTACTCTTACATTTGATATTACTCAATACTCTATATTTTTAAAGCACACATCACCCAGGATGCTATTTGGAAATGGGATTAAAGGTGCAAGAGAAAAGTCAGGAGGAGTCTTGCAGGATGTTGTTCAGGCCAGACATATTGGTCCTCAGGCTAGAGTAGTAACAGTGTGATGGAGAGAAATGAATGACTCAAGAAACGTTTTGGGATAGACTGGAGATGGGTAGTAAGGAGGGCACATATGGCATGGTGCTCTGGGTGTTATACGTAACTAATGAATCATCGAACTTTACATCAGAAACCAGGGATGTACTGTATGGTGACTAACATAATATAATTAAAAAAACATTAAAATAAATAAATAAATAAAATTTAAAAACAGAAAAAGAAAGAAACCTTTTGAAAATGGAACCTGGTCTTAGGTTAGAACATAGTGTTGGGTCGGATGTAGGGTAAAAGGAGAGGGAATATTGAGGCTAAATCTCTGGTTCTGGATTTAGCAAGTAGATATTTGCTGGCACTATTGCTCACAGAGGGGGAAATGAAGCAGGTTTTTTTTTTTTTTTTAAATATCACGTTTATGATCTGGGTTTGTTAGAGTTGCCCTTGAAATATTCATGTGGGTGTATCAGGCAGGCAGTTAGATAAATTTAGATCCAGTGCTTGGAAGAGAAGTCTAGGCTGGAGATACAACCTGGGAGTTGTCAGATATAGATGGTATTTAAAGCTATTAGACTGGATGGTGCCATCAAGAAAGATCATAGAATGAGAAGAAAAGAGGGTCTAAGACTAAGCCCTGAGTGAGAATCACCGACATTTAGGAGTATAGGTAAAAGATTGTGTGGGGGTGGGCACAGGATTAAGAGGAAACCCAGGAGAATATAAGAACATAGAATCCAAAAGTAGAGGGTACTTTAAGAAGAGGAGAATGGTCAACCATATTAAATACCACTGAGCAATCTGTGAAGATGCCAGTCAAGAAGAGTCCTTTGGATTTTACAAAATGGTGACATTATCAATGGCCATTCCAGTGGATTAGCATATATATGTTTTATATATATATATGCTATATATATATATAAAACATATATGATATATATATGAGAACTACCCAAGAACATATGAAAATTGTTGGAGAGGGCACAGCATGTGTAGAAAGGTCCAGAACTTTGGCTGTTAGAATTTAGGCTGAAAAATATGGTACTAGCTAAAGGGCTTATGTGCAAGGAGGCTCTTGGATATTTTTAAGGTGATATCTGGAAATGTTTGATCCTCATGGAATGACCCAATAGGGAAGAAGAGAGGGAAGTAGAAGATGCAGGGGCAGGGGGTCAGTTAGAAAAGCATAGATCTTGAGAAGCCAACTGCGGATGAGCTCCAGAAGACATGTGTCAGTGGCCTTTCTGCTATTATCCATGGAGAAAACCCAAAGAGGTCTAAACAGAACATTATTTGATTGGACTGTTTAAATAGGTTAATCATTCTCTCATTATGGAGGATGGATTTGGAGTGGCTGAAAGCACAAAACCCATTAGAATGCCACTGTGAGAATTCAGTTAGAGATGGCGAAGCCCTCGATAAGGTTGAGAGGAGGGGAGAGCATGGAGATAGAACCAATAGAGAAAATCAGAAGAGTGTTATGATTGGATTGTGGGGAGGTAATCAAGACTGAGTCCCGGGGCGCCTAGGTGGCTCAGTTGTTAAGCGTCTGCTTCGGCTCAGGGCGTGATCCTGGTGTTATGGGATCGAGCCCCACATCAGGCTCCTCTGCTGGGAGCCTGATTCTTCCTCTCCTACTCCCCCTGCTTGTGTTCCCTCTCTCTCTGGCTGTCTCTCTCTGTCAAATAAATAAATAAAATCTTAATAAAAAAAAAAAAAGACTGAGTCCCATGCTTTTGGACTGAGATGCTGTTTGTATTTTTAGGGTGGTATTCATTAGGATGTCTTTAACTATGGGAGGTGAATATATGTTGTCCACATAATGATTGATTAAAATCAGGGCAAAATTTTGGTTTACTTTCTCTGGAACTTCTAGCTGTTTCTAGAAATCAAATGGGAGCCAGCTCTGGGTAATTTTTGAAGAATAAGTAAATCTTTTTTGAAGTAGTGGGTTTCAAAACTAGGCAGAAAATAATCTCTCATTGGCTAGCCATGTTTTCTAGAATTTATGTACTAGAAAGTTGGATTTGAAGTGTAATTTGCTACCTCTGTCATTTCTTGCTGCTTATTTTAGGCTACTAGCTTTCAGAACATACTCGTGATCATCAGGGTCCCCAGGTTTTCTCCCCCCTGCCCTTCTCTGTCAGGCAATGGCGTGGCAGTCAAACCCCGCACAAGGACGTAGTTTTGCTATTTTCTGGCACATCCCCATTTCCCAGAACAAAGTTATTTTCCATAACACATAAGGCCCATATTCTTCAGCCTTGTTGATGTTGCCAGACCTCAGTGGACCTTTTTCTTTTAAAGACTCTTTCCATATCCTATTGTATTGTCTGGACTATCTCCAAATCCAGTTTTTAATTTCCTATTGGCTAAATTTTATTTTTTTTCTTTAGGCCTTGCACTCCTCTTCCGTTTAATCCTGGCTTCTCTCCTCTGCTGTGAGAGAGACCTTAATCTCTTTTGGGCCAGCCGCCATGCCATTTTAAAATTCCTTTGGGCAGCTATGCAGCTGGTTTAACATTGTTCAATCCCACTTCTTGGCTGGGATTTACTGTCTCCTGGTCAACTTCCGTTCCTTTCAGTAAGAAGTATGAGGGGTACATTTCCCCTGAAGCAGGAACCCTACATCCCTTCCAGTGTAAGCCCCCCCCCCCCACCACACTTTTTTGGCTTTATTTTCCTAAGATTCTGGCACCAAATATTTAACCAGTTGCAGTTGGTCAGGAAGCCCTGGGCTGAAATAGTGGGTCATTCCTTTTTATGAAGAAATTCAGAGAGCACTAGTGCTAGACATGGTCCTGGGATTTTCCATGACTGCAACACCCTTGGTGCTCAATGGGCCTTTCTTGCAAGAGTCTCCCAGAAATATAGCCTCTTCGGGACATACAGTACCTTGGGTATTTAGGTTTCAAGTATGCTACTACTTGATGTTCAAGCCTTGTTTAATGCCAATCATACTGACTGTAAGTCAGTAGGAGGTAAGTCGAAAAGTGGGTGTCCTGACTTACATCTTTGTAGTGAAAACACGCCCATATACTTGTTGGACTCATAGACATTTGTTTCTGCTCGTCCTCTTGCACTGGTCTTTTAGAACCATCGCTGCGGTTGGAGGCAAGACATTGGGATGGGTAGAGCCACAAACTTAGATTCAGAAGGTTGTTCCTTCACTGGGCTCTTTTCCTTTGCCAGCTCTGATGGGGTAACCTTGAGGCAAGTTACTTTGCCTCTCTAGCCCTCAGCTTTCTGGTTCTTAAAATGAAGGGGTTGAACTGGATAATCTTCAAAGTCCCCTCAAGTTGAGATGAACCCTATCATTCATATAAAAATGTTTTGATGACAGGAAGGCTTTTTCTTCTCAACCATGCAGCTGTGGAGATTTTCCTGTGAATGATCCATTACCAAAAATGGGACTCAGTTTCTGTCATCCACCTCACTAGAGTGTGCTGGCAGCGGCAGGAGGCTCATTAGCGAGATTTTGCTTCCAACAGGTAGTTATGTCCTACTCAGAATAAGGAAAAAGAAAATCAACAACACAAAGGTAGGACATGTTAAGAAAGAAAAAGAAGCTCTTTTTTCTTAGTTCAGAACAAGAAGCTGAAGGGTGTATCTGAGAGGAAGAAAACCAAATCATTTCATTGACAAAGTATATACAAATACTCCTTTCTCCTCATACCCATACTTTTTGGTATATAGTACAGAAAACCTAATGAAATTATTGGCATTTTATTAGGAATTTCATTGTTGAGGTCTTTGAACATAGTTGTAATTTTCTGACGAGTAAATAAGCCTTATCCCAAAACCCCAATCCCTTTTAGAAAATCACGCTTCTTTTCCATACTTTCACCTTAATTTATAGTTCACTTTACCTGAGTGAGAAGGCAACGCCAAGTATCTGGCCTTATACCTTTATTTGAGAGTTTGAGGAATGTGGTTGGAGTTCTGCTCTTAGATGTAAAGTCCCTGATAATAATTAGTAGGTTTTGAAAAACTTTGGTCTGTGGAGAAAATGTACCAAGTAAAAAGCATACAGGCAAGGAAAATAGATCTACCAAATGGGTCAAAAGCTAAGACCTTCAAAATGTGGGCCTGTGTAATCATTGATAGCATTGCTACTTTAAAAATGAGCCACTGGACCCTCGGCTCTTTGGGCAACTAATCTTTGATAAAGCAGGAAAAAACATCCAGTGGAAAAAAGACAGCTACATGCAAAAGAATGAAACTTGACCACTCTCTCACACCATACACAAAGATAAACTCCAAATGGATGAAAGACCTTGATGGGAGACAGGAATCCATCAAAATCCTAGAGGAGAACATAGGCAGCAACCTCTTTGACATCAGCCACAGCAACTTTTTTCATGACACATCTCCAAAGGCAAGAGAAACAAAAGAAAAAATGAACTTGTGGGACTTCATCAAGATACAAAGCTTCTGCACAGCCAAGGAAACAGTCAAAAAAACTAAGAGGCAGCCCACGGAATGGGAGAATATATTTGCAAATGATGCTACAGATAAAAGACTGATCCAAGATCTACAAAGAACTTCTCAAACTCAATACGCGAGAAACAAACAAACAAATCATAAAATGGGCAGAAGATATGAACAGACACTTTTCCAATGATGACATACAAATGGCTAACAGACACATGAAAAAATGTTCAAAATCATGAGCCATCAGGGAAATTCAAATCAAAACCACACTAAGATACCACCTTACATCAGTTAGAACGGCAAAAAATTGACAAGGCAAGAAACAACAATTGCTGGAGAGGATGTGGAGAAAGGGGATCCCTCCTACATTGTTGGTGGGAATGCAGGTTGGTACAGCCACTCTGGAAAACAGTATGGAGGTCCCTTAAAAAGTTAAAAATTGAGCGACCCTATGATCCAGCCGTTGCACTACTGGTTATTTACCCCAAAGATACAGACGTAGTGAAGAGAAGGGCCATATGCACCCCAATGTTCATAGCAGCATTGTCCACAATAGCTAAATCGTGGAATGAACCGAGATGACCTTCAACAGATGACTGGATTAAGAAGTTGTGGTCCGGGGCGCCTGGGTGGCACAGCGGTTAAGCGTCTGCCTTCGGCTCAGGGCGTGATCCTGGCGTTGTGGGATCGAGCCCTGCATCAGGCTCCTCTGCTATGAGCCTGCTTCTTCCTCTCCCACTCCCCCTGCTTGTGTTCCCTCTCTCGCTGGCTGTCTCTGTCTCTGTCAAATAAATAAATAAAATCTTAAAAAAAAAAAAAAGAAGTTGTGGTCCATATATACAATGGAATATTACTCAGCTATCAATAAGAACAGTTTCTCAACATTTGCTGCAACATGGACAGCACTGGAGGAGATAATGCTAAGTGAAATGAGTCAAGCAGAGAAAGACAATTTTATGATTTCTCTCATCTATGGAACATAAGAACTAGGAAGATCGGTAGGGGAAGAAAGGGATAAAGAAAGGGGGGATAATCAGAAGGGGGAAGGAAGCATGAGAGACTATGGACTCTGAGAAACAAACTGAGGGCTTCAGAGGGGAGGGGGGTGGGGGAATGGGATAGACTGGTGATGGGTAGTAAGGAGGGCACATATTGCATGGTGCACTGGGTGTTATACGCAACTAATGAATCATCGAACATTACATCAGAAACCAGGGATGTACTGTATGGTGACTAACATTAATAAAAAAACAGTTTAAAAAATGAGCCACTGGTGGTTCCAGTTATCCAGAATGATGCCCTATTTCGCTTTCTGATGGTTATATTAATCTTGTTATTAGAGAATTCATATCAGTGACCCACTATTCCTGGTCTGTGTAATTCTTCCTTTAATTTATGTCCATACCCATAATACATATATCTGCCTTGCTCTATAAAATATTAACAGCAAAAAACTTGCATGAGAAATCAGCAATCTTACACGAGCATAACTAATTCATCTGGGTTGCCAACTGAGAGATTTCTGGAAAGTCATTTCTTCGTCACTCATCTGGGAGACAGTATGGCTGGTGATAATGTCATGCATGGCTCTACCAGATGCCTAAGCAAAACTGGTTTTAGTAATCTAATAGAATGACCCCTTCATTAAACAAAGAAAAAGCCTGTCATATTAGCATCATTCAGAATGGAGTTTCATATTTAGAAATCACCTTCAACAAAACAAGGTGGCATTCACTTGTCCATTTAATGACACTTGTATCTTGGTAGGGCTTTTATTCTCACATAATAATAAATGTTCTTGCATTTAGTTTTATTTTTATAGAGTTGATCTTAATTATAGCAGGTCTCAGAACTTTATAGACAGGACTAACAGTGGAAAAATATCTCAGTACTCAGATCATCAAAGACAATTCTAATGAAATAATGTTGTTTTATACATGTCATTAGAGAAGTAAAAGGAATGTTGTCCCTTTGTTCAGCTGTTACCTTACCTCATTGTTGAAAACATGAAACTGCTGAGAGTTACAGTATATCATTTTCATGAAATATGAGTTGTTGAAGAGCTAGTCTCCAGCAGGCATTCCACGTTATTTTTTCCTATTCATTCAAATCCAAAATATTGCTCATCTAAACTTTCTGTGTTAATCACTGGTACATTAAGTCCGAGACTGCATGACGCCCAGTAATTCATAACCGTCTCAGGACTTGTTCACCTTAAGGTCAGTTTCTCAGTTCCTGAGCTGGTGGTCATTAACACGAAATCATCATCTTCTGTGACTTCACAGAATTAACGACAAGGAAAGCAAGAGATATTACTGTAAGAGTCTGGACTGAAAAGAAGCCAGATTTTCAGCACTGGTTTTTCTTCCTCCTTCTTTGCCGTCTCATTTTAGCAGGGAGCTAAGTTGCTGGTGAGATTCAGATGGAGGTTCTCCACCCCAAACAGTGGTCCTGAGGGGTACAGCAATGGCACAAAATACTCTGGGAGGAGAGAGGAGGGACCCTGAAGTCTGACACTTGGGAGGTGTCCCTTGGGCTGACTCCTGATGGGCCAGGAGGAGTTTCTGAGTAAAGCAAATAATGGAGATACTTTCTAGTGGAGGGAGGGAGTGGAGGGTTCCAAGTCAGTGAGAAATCAAAGACCATAGGGTTTTCAAGAACTCTGGTATACTGAGACGGCTGGGACATAAACTGGGAAGGAAATGTTGGCTAAGAACTCTGGCTGAATGTTTAGCCAGGAGCCTGAGGAGGAAGGGTACTCTGTGCTCTGCCAAGGAGAGTGGTTGGTGTCCTCCAGCCAAGAAGAGATACTGATTTTTCTGTACAAGGGAGTGTCACTGACAGGTTTGCAGTTGGTGGAGAATGGATTAGAGGGAGGGAGGCAAGACTGGGGATAAGGAGTGTGAGGAGCATGAGGAAGACAGATAAGAGGGTATGATAGGGGAGGGACAGGACAGAGAAGAGAGGGAAGCATGCCCTCAGATTTCTAGCTACAGTGACTGGTTGGAGTCTCTGATGAAGAGAATATAGGAGAAATGGAGGTGAGGTGAGGAGGAGGGTGATAGTAAGTTCATTTATTATGAGCCCGTCCCATAGTATCAGATAAATGGTTTTAAAGGCCAGAGGTCAACCTTTGAGAAAGACTGGGATATCATCAGTATGTAATTGGTAATTTGAAGCATTTCTGAGTTTCTTTCCAGCCTTTAAATCTTGTGGCTCAGTGAATAATCTCTTAGACAAATACCCATTTCCATAAGTCTAAAATTAGTAGTGGCCTGTGTTAAGTGATTTGACGATCCTATGTAGTTACTGCTCTCATGGTTGTGATCAGTAAATAAATTGTAGCCTTATGCTGACATTGGAAATCCATCAGAACAGATTTACTGCATGTCATCTTTGTGTTCGATGTTGCAGGGGACAGTTTTTCTGATGTGAAATAATGTCATTGAGTTTTTGGTTCAAGTTGAGGTAGGAGAGGCAAAAAAGGACAGAAATAAGAGAGATTTGTCAGTAAGCTCAGGAAGTGTGGTTTAGGAAGAATACAGTGAATTTGGTTTCATGCTTGATAAGTTTGAGATTAGAGCAGAAGATGAAATGGAAATGATTAAGAATAAGAAGGATCCTGGCTGGACATGAAGCTTTGGGGTTCATTCCGAGGACTGTGGTAATTGAAGTCGAGATTGTCTGGAAAGGGTGGGACAGGGCAGCACTGAGGAAGCAGCAGGTCCCAGGGAGGCCCGAGCCCTGGCAGAGCCCATCTTCAGGCTGCAAAAGGATGAGGGCCGGCCAACATGGTTTAAAGTTGAACAAGAATAATACTCCGTCGTGGGATGTGGAAAGAGAGAGTTCAAGGAGGGAGTTGGCCCGTCTTGGAGGTCAAGGATGATGGTGGCTGACTGGAAAATGATCATCAAATTTACAAACAGGTCAGCCATTGGTGGCCTTTCTCAGAGGAGCTTCATGGAATAAAGAGTGAGAAAGTGAGTTTGTAGTCAAGAAGGAACAGGGGAAGAAATAATGCTAATACTAATGGTTGGTCCATATTGTAGGCTTCCCATGTCACATGCCAGGCAATGTTCAAGTACTTTATACATGTGATTTTGTTGAGTCCTCACAGTAGTTTTAGGAACATACCAATGTTACTAGTATAGTATGGTTACTAGTATTTTTTTTCACTGATGAGGTACGTGGGGGAACAAAGGCAATGCCTGTAGATAGTTCTTCTGAGACATTTTGCAACAGTAGAATGGATGGAAAAGCACAGTAGGTGACATAGTGAAGTGAATGCTTTTCCAAGAGATTTTAGCATGTTTGAAGTCAGTGAAGGGAAGAGTAACTGAGGAAGCTAGAGAAGGATGAGCAGGTAGGACTCGAGGGAGGAGAGACTGGGAGGGAAAAAGCCCGGCCTTGAAAGGAAAAGGGGCAGTTTTGTTTGAGTGGAGAAAAGTAAGAAAAGGGTGTAGTCACTCATAGTTTACAATTCAGAAGTGCAACAGTCTCTGAACTTATGCTTGATTATGTTGGAAAATTAGGAAGGGAATTGAGACAGCTACCAAATCATCAGTGTGTTCTTCTTTTTCTTCTGGAAAGATTCCTGACTCGACATCAAAAAATTTAGAAAGAGCAGGGCTGCCTGTCTGGCTCAAGAGCGTGTGACTCTTGATCCTTGGGGTCGTGAGTTTGACCCCCATGTTGGGTGTAGGGATTGCTTAAATAAATAAAACTTTTAAAAAAATTGAGGAAGAGGAAAGTTCCGTTTTATTAACTCCTCCAAACTAAATTCTGTCAAGGGCTACTTAACTTGCCATTTTTTGAAAATAATTTGTTATCTTCCCATGTATTTGGATGCAGTAATTGCATTTTCTTAATTGTTTCTCCAAAAACCTGTATTTGGGGAGCATGTAATCCAGAGGCAATGAGGACAGAATCTGACAGATGAAAGCGTGCAGTGTGGCAGGAGACCAGCAAAAGGGGAAGGGGAACAAAAAGGCGAAGTCACTTAGTCACTGTAAGGATAAAGAAGTATATCTAAAAGTCTGCTTGTAACTTCATAATCGAGACATCACTTTTATGAGAACATTTTTATTGGGAAAAAAAGGCATAGGACCACTATCATCAAGTTTATAGAGAACACAATGAATTTACCAGGCGGCCACTGGCTAACCAGTGAGAGCAGCACTGACATTTAGGACCTTGAGTGGCTATAACTTGGTGACAGGAAGTCTTCTCTTGTGAATAAGTCAGACTGGCTGGGTATGCTGCTGAACTCATCAGATTCTCTGTCTCCTCCCTCCTCCTCCTCCTCCTCCACCTCCCCCATCTCCTACTGTCCTCTCCCCCGGGAATGCTGTTGAGATTTGCCCAAGGTTATCTATAGGGTTGAGTGAGCCACCTTTGCAGAAAGAACTGTGAGCATTGACCGTGATCCAGAAAGGTGAAAATACTTCCATGGGTTTCCCCAGTAGGAGAAGATACTCTCCTTGGAAATAAAGGGTTGGAAGCAGGCAGAAAACACTGACTGTGGCGATTACAGCAGCTCTTTCTGTTCGAAAACATTTCCTGAGGAAAAGTAAATGTTTTCTCACAGTGCCCAGCGTTTGTCTATGAAGGCATTTTCATCAAAACATTTTATTTATATGTAAAATGTTTTAGAAGTTCATTCTGTGTAAACATGATCATCTCATGCTAATCAAGGTGTGTTGAGCACCTCTGTCTATCCATTAATATCTGGTGTTTGTCAGTCTGTGTTTTGTGTCTGATGTTAAATGTCTTTTTTGCAGATATTGATGAATGTGTAAACAACACTGTTTGTGACAGTCACGGGTTTTGTGACAATACGGCTGGCTCCTTCCGCTGCCTCTGTTATCAGGGCTTTCAGGCCCCACAGGATGGGCAAGGGTGTGTGGGTGAGTGTTTAGATTTCTTTCCACAGCATGTTTCACGTCCTCCCTATTGAAATGCAATCAGAGTTATCAAGAGCAGGAGAGATTGTAAGCAAGGTAATTTGGATAGAATTTCATCCTCATTCAATTTTTGGCACACAGTTTGGGGATATGCAGAAAGATGGCTTCTGAGATTATTCAGGACATTAAGAAATAGAGAAGAAGAACGTTGAATTTCATGTATATTAAAAAAGAACATCTGTTTAAACTCTGAGCTGTGGATACGGAGCCGTTCTGCAGCGTTCCTCCTGCACAGGAAATAGTCTGGTGTGTGGTGTGGCTTGTCTGTCTTCAAGATGTACCTCCTTAGGCAGTGCATTTAAGGAAAAGTGTTGGCAGGAGTTTCATTTTCCAGGAATGACACCCGTAAAATGATGCTTTGGATTGTGCAACTATATTTCTTCAGTCTGTCTGGGATTGACGGAGCTGGAAGGCATCTTGAATATCATCAGATGTCCTAGAACAGGGCCCAATGCATGCTCCTATAGACAACACATTTTATATTTCATTTTCTGATCAGCTGTGATTTCTTTAAATTAAATGCATTATGAAACATTTGCAATGAGAGTCATGAACTGGGAAAGAAGAAAGGTTATTAAATTCACAACATCCCAGATAACGAGGTTTTTTGTTTACTCTTACTCTGTTCATTTCATAGCAGACACCGTCTCAGGGGGAGTCCGTAACTTCTGAGTTTGAACATTTGCAATTCAAAGCATTAATTCATTTCCCGTCCAGATGAAACAGGGAAAGCAAAATCGATTTGGGGGTTTAGTGATGAAATCCCCCCCCCTTGAATAGTCACCACTTCTATACTAACATATATACTAACATATATACCAACTATAACATGTCATAGTTGCTGGTTCCAATTCCTGCTTTAGTCTCCTTTGCACTAAAATGCAGGCAATAAAAATTATCTAAATATTTTGATTAAACAGGTCATGTGACCTGGTCCCCTCTTCTCAGCCTCAGCACCTCCTTCACCTTGTACGCTCCAGGGACATAAAATTGCTTGCGGCTGCTCACAGAGCTGTGCAGTGATTTGGCTGTTGGTTGCTCCTTCTGCTGGAAGTATCTTCGCAGTCTCCCCTTGCCTGAGTAGGGATGCATCCCACTGCCTCCTGAGGACTGCCCCCGTGCTCCCAGGTGCTATCCCTGCTCCATCTTTCTCTCTCCAGCTCGGTGCTGATCCCTCCTCCTGCTTCCAGAATACCTTCAGTGGATTCAGTTATAGTACTTACAAACTTGGGGGTGTAGACGGCCTGCAGCTGCCTTCTCCGAGGCCTCAAGAGCCTGTGGTTGAGAACTTTGTCTCTCTGCCCTGGCTGGGACTCACGGTTTGCCTCTTGTAGGTGCACAGCAGATTTTAACTGTTACCTGTTGAGCTATCAGGTGTCCCGCCTGACTCCATATCAGCTCCTGAGCCCCTGATTGAGGTTCACTTCTAACCAGTCAGATGAGCACATCAGACCCATCTTGATACTCTGTTTCAGCCCACAAAACACCACCCTTAGAGGAAGGATATTTGTTATCATTTTACCAAACTCAACAGGTGTCCTTTCATCTGTTTATTCACTCTTTCAAAAATTTAAACTGAGCGCCTGCTATATGCACTTCATGCTGGGCGTTCTGTAGAATTTAAGAGTTGAATCAGGCCTGAGACCAAACTTTGGCCACGCTGTTTCCTCTACCTGGACCCTGCCTGCACCTGCCCCCCCAACCCCCTGCCAGCCCCCTGCCACCTCTGCTTCTTGTCACCTACTCATCCTTCAGGTGGAACTTGGCTCCAATATCATTTCCCTAACCCACCCCTTCCCTGAAGGTCCACTGTTCCATGCTTTCCTTGCACTTTTCATTCTTAGCACTTATGGCCTGTGAGGTCATCTGGCTGTTTTCCCTGGCTCGACGATAAGCTCTGTGAAGGCAGGAGTTGGGCCCACCTGCATCATCATTGTTTCCCCAGTGCCTGGCCCGCAGAAGTGAACTAGAAAGTACTTTTTGATTGAGTACATTCATTCTCATAGGAGAGATACCAAGAGTCATGTAAATAATACAAGTTAGAAAGTAGAAAGTTCCCTTTGACATTTACCAGATTGATAAATGTGAACTGGCAAATTTCTAAAGTCAGTTTTTCTGGTCTAAATTATGACTGTCTGGGTTGATTAAATATGCCAACTCTCTGCTTTCCTTCATGTTATAATACCTTTTCATAAGCAAAACCCAGCTCATTAAGTTTATATCTGTTTATATACAAAGTGAAACGGAAAACTGAGGTAATTATCCAAATAAGTCAAGATACATAAACTTTTTGTCCGATTAACTGGGGATAGCAGGTGAAAATAAGATTTTTTTCCCCTGAATGATTTGGATAATTGCTCAAATATTTAACTTTGTATAAACCATATCAGAGTGCACTCATAAGAGCTTATGTTTGTACATGTTTAATGCATAAAATACATGAGCATTTCAGATGTAAAGTTAAGTACTTTGCTGAACTGAGCATTCCTTAATAAAATTTCTTTGGACAAGACCCATGTATTGGGCAAGGTCAAACATTAGAATTAGCCCTTTTTAGGGCTATGTGCTTGCATAATATTGAATAAAATGTACTCATTAGTAGATTTCTGGGCTTTGTTTTAATTAAGTATAAAGTATAGATGAAAAACACTTAGCAAAATAGAAATGACACTGTGAAACGCCCACAGAATTTTTAAAGGCTCAGCCAGTGATAAGTTACTGGAATAGTTTGTTTCATGTGAATGATTAATGTAACCTGGTGAGTATTTACAGGAGTCTTTCCTTCATTTCCCAAAGGTATACACAGCCTCACTTCTGGTTGTTAAAGTATGGACGTTTTGGCTACTAAACTGTGTTTTCAGGTATATGAATAGGTTGAAAACAATTTTGTAATGAATGTAAGAAAGGTTATTGTTTCTGAAGTGCCAGGTTTTGCTAATTTTCCTTGAATGCAAAAGTGAGAGTGGACTGTCACGTGTTTTAAGGCCTCATTATGTCAAAAAGTCAAGGAAGAGAGAATTAAATGGTCAGGGTGTACACACGCTGCTTGCAGTACCATCCCAGGGCCCTCCCTAAAGTGGAATTGGAATGTGGAAACTTAAGTTTGTGTTTTCATGGTCCTTTTACACAAACAGAACTGTGCAGCCCAGCCTTGAGGAGGCCCTTCCCCAGAAAGTAGTAGAAGGGTTTGAGTGCTCACTGGGGACCATTTGTGACCAGCAGACACCACTAGCCCTGGTACAGCTGGTGAAACAGCTGTCAGGAGGGAGGCACGCATCTGACTTCATCTGTGTTCCCTTTTGCAGATGTGAACGAGTGTGAGCTGCTCAGTGGGGTGTGTGGTGAAGCCTTCTGTGAGAACGTGGAAGGATCATTCCTCTGTGTGTGTGCTGACGAAAACCAGGAGTACAGCCCCATGACCGGGCAGTGCCGCTCCCGGGCCTCGGGAGGTAAGTCACTGGGGCTCCTCTTGGGGACTTGTACCTGCACAGGTTCGAGCCACACACTCTGGGAGTGAGGTAAGGGATAATCAAGTGTCCTGGCACACTGCTGTCTCTGGAAGCTTCCATGCTCTTTCCGAGCCTGCCTTATCAGTGAATTAGGATGTGGTCAGCGATGACTCTTTGAGCTAGATGGCCTCCGTCGTGCTTTCCAACCCAGAGACTCCATGTGTAGGGTAAAGGATCCAAAATGATGAGAACATTCGCTGGGAATTGCTTACAACTCAGAGAGCCCTCAGCTCAGGGTTTAATATGGCATCATCTCATTAGGTTGCATAATCTTTCTTTCTTGGCCCTTGGAGAAACGTATCTTGACACTTCTCTAAATTAAAAGCAACATATAGGCCTCTCAGGATCTACAAAGACTTCCACTTGGAAGAGTTAAGGTGTTTTTTCAGAAATTGGCCCAGAGAGTGGCTGTGTTTGCATTCGTTTAAAATTTGATTTAGTCTGTGTCGTCATGGCACGAATTGAAATGGAGAGCTGATGGTTTTCCAGATAAATTAATCAACTTCCAGATCACTCTTTTAGTTTGTGCCACGTAGCTATAGCTTGGTTGTATTTTAAGGAAAGCAAAAGACCAAGTGGTCATTTGAGAGCCAAATAAAATGAAACATTGGCCATTTGACTTTCTTGCTCAATCTCGGTGATTGTATCCATGCTTCTAAGAGAGCTCTCACTACTTCTCAATAGGGTGCACTTATTCTGTGTGAAATAACCATCTTTGCAAGTAATAGGGAATAAAATGTAAAAATATTTTCCCCTACACATATTCTTCTTGATTATTAAATATAGAAAGGAGAAGGGTGCTGAATTACACAAGACGGTAATTCAGAAACATTGTCTGTGAAGGGGACGAGATGAAGTGTTTTTGGAGGGAGGTGTTGCTCTGCATTCCAGTGACCACCACTGTGACACATGAGCCAAAGAGAAAAGACTTTTCATCTCACTTGTTCCTGTACTAGCAAAAACAAGCACACAATCAAAAACCTGGCTGGCCTATAAAAGGATTGGTTAAGTAACTATCTTTTTCTTATTTGTCTTTGGTTCTGTCAAGGAGCACCTCACCCAACAGTATTATTTTGATTGAAGTCACTCACAGATCATAATATCGTACAGTCACTAATGATTCATATGAAGTTTAGGTAGTCAAATATGTGTGGTACAATGTTGAGTGACAAAGCAAGCTCTTCAAACGATTACAGTCTGTGGTGGGAAGGAAGAAGAGAAGACATGTAAAAAGATAATTATTGGAATTAATGGAAATGTAAGCTTTTTCCTTTGTTTTCCAAATTCTTCTAATACTTTAAATTGGAATGACCATGGTGGTCTGCTCTTTTCCAGCTGTGTGGCATATCATTCACCTTTTATGAGTTTTATTTTCTCACTTATAAAATAGAAAGGTTATATTTACCTCACAGAATTATATGAATTTTTAAAAAATCCTATATGTCAGAGTTAATGGCAGAGTACTATAGGAAGTAAGCTATAATCCAAACACTGAAGTGATATCTATTTCCCATCTTTTTAGAATCTGTTCTGAAATGGTGGACCTTTTAACTATTTTTTTTTTTTAGTTTTTTTTTTTTTTTTGGAAGAATGTTTTAGCAACATAGAAGAATGGTTCATTCACTTCACATAGATTTGAATGAGGTACATGTCTGAGATCCTAAACTTGCTCATTTCTTTTTTAGAGATTAATGGTACCTTAATAGGATCGTGAGACCATCTGAACCATTTGGGGGAACTGGAGTAATTCATTATCAACTGCTTCTTAAAACTTTACAGTGATTCATTTTGTAAGCCTTGTTCCTCATCTCCTATTTTTAAGTTTTTCTGTAACAAAGTCCCTCACACTTGCTTTGCTTTTTTCCTCCCTTAGTGTTGTTGCTCTCTCAGTGACTGACTAACTCTTTCTGGAAAGTTCTCCCAGTCAGAGTTCACTAAGTACTCCCCTGTGTTTTTTAAAAAACTTCATTTTGAACACTCAGCTTCATAAATCTTGTCTGCCAATGGATCCATAGTTTCTTTTCCTCTGAACTTTATATCTAATCTTTCCATTTATGGTTTCTTACACATGTCCCCCCATAGTTCTCTGGCTTTTGCTAACTATTGTACATACCCAGTTGTTTTTATTGGTCCGTGTCAGTATAATCTGACTAATTTATATAGTTCCTGGCAACTCTGACTATTCTACCTCAATTTGCATAGTTCTTGGCAAACTTTAACTGATGATATGCAATCTTAAGATTGTCTATGATGACATCTTCATCTGAGCAATTCTCTGTCAGGGTCCTGAGAGACAGGCCAGCTATCACTGCGGGAGGAGATTTCTCCCCCCGACTTCATCAGGGCCAGTAATTGATCTGCTATTTAAAAAGGTGATTGAAGCTGGAAATCCTAAAAAAGATAGTATCCTTTTTAAATATTTAAATTTTAACTTAAAGCATGTAAAGGAACACTCATTTGCCAATCTTCTTAGAATAGAAGTCCACTCTTAGAGTCCTGCATGTCTTGTCCTGCATAAACTCTATGATGCATGATCAACACCACCCACTTTAAAGGGAGTAAGAATTTAAAGGCCTTTGCGAAGTAAATGAGTGTAAAATCCCTCTAGATTTTTATAGTTTTTCTCAATTTTTTTTACAGTTGTCTTATCCACACCTAATTTGATAGCTTTGTTTTTACTGAATCAACTTTAGTCTTTCCAAACCTTGAACTTGTTCTAAAAACAACTCTTCTTAATGCATATTTTATTGATTTGTATACTGTTTAGTTATGTAATTACAACAATTAATACACTGGCGCAGAAGTTTTGAGGATAAACACAGCCGAGTCTTGGTCAGCATCCTGCTCAACATGTGAGAACAGAAGGGTGTGCTCCAACCCGAGAGCAGCCGACTGGCTGGGAGCTTTCTACCTGCTGTGGACATTGCCCACGGTGCTTTTCAGAGGGCGAGAGAACATTGGTTAATGCAACAGGTTGGTTAAATGGTGGCCACTTAAAAGACTTTGTCTCCTACTCCAGTCAAAAGATCTGCTGTTACATAGAACAAAATGTGGTGTACCAAATTTAAGTGAAAGTTTTTAACAAGGATTCAGATTAATAGCATTCTTTATATGGTAGACCAGCAGCTCAGATCTCATCCTTCCTGAAAAGTAATTCAGAAAGGAAAAACGAATTTGCAATACAGGCTGTAACATGGTTACTTGGCTGTGAAGTTTCCCCAAACAGAGGGTATTCTAGCAATGAGCAGTAGCAAATAACCTGTCTCGGAATCATACTGAGGACAGAACTGGAACTGAGGTGTGGATGTCAGGAAGGCAGACTTCAGATCAGTATGCAGATTTGTCTGATAACTAGAGACAGCAGATCACAGTCGTGAATTTGTGGGTGTTTCCCTGGAGGTATCCCAGAACAGGTGGGATACCCATGGGTCGAAGGGCACCCACTTCCAGTAGGATATCGTGCCAGGTCGCCTGTAAGGTACTTTCGAATTTTCATGTCCTAGGATTTTTGTTTCTAAACTACTTCTTGGCTCCTACCTAATTTTTTTTAGGTCTGGCATAATGGTTTTCGCTGCCTGGGCCTTTGGCCACTAATTTACGTTGCTGTACATAGCCTAAAAGCACCTGCCACAGAAATAACTAAAAAATGTCCACGCCACTCATCACATATAAGAGGGTATGCATATGAAATATAGCCTCAGTGCCTGTGATAATTGCTCAATAAAAACTTTATGTCCTTGGGCACTCTAAAGGAAGCAGTAAATATGTAGTCTTGGCAACTGCAGTCCTCAGGCCTTACCCACAAAATGCTGTTCTGTGTCTTGATTGGTGCACAGAGGAGACTCTGGGGTAGGAACTGGGTTTTATTTTTTAAACAGAAGGTATAAGGAAAAGAACACAAAAAGATGTATGTTATCATCGAGACAGGTGTTCCTCACTTGAAGAAAAGCAAATAAGCAACATCAGAAATTAAAAAAAAAAATTGGAGTCATAATTTGCATTATAATTTAATTGTTCTTTACAGAGTTCATTTCAGGGTTTCCTTAAATACCATTTTTCGCTAATGTATTTGAGAGCTTATGCTCACGTCACAAGCTAGGGCCTAGGCTTCTACAACAAGGAAGCACC
The DNA here is from genome assembly GCF_023065955.2 of Ursus arctos. Lineage (NCBI taxonomy): Eukaryota > Metazoa > Chordata > Mammalia > Carnivora > Ursidae > Ursus > Ursus arctos. The sequence goes on along the minus strand of NW_026623100.1, from coordinate 59,661,014 downwards.
TTCATGGTTTTCTAAGCCCAGCTCCTGTATTTATGTGTAAGGAAGCCAAGGCCTAGAGAGAAGTTCTAAATGTTCTCCTTGGGATCCTTTGGCTAATACCAGCCAGGAACCCAACTCTGAGATCTTTTCCACTTCACCACTCCACTTCTCAAGGCTGAGGACCCCATGACACCAAATTCTTCTAAAAGTTGGCTTCCTTTTCACTTCATTTCTTTGTTTTGTTTTCATTATTAAAGTAATGTGCATTCTTCTCAGAAATCGGCAAATACAAAAATAGATCAAAAATGAAAGTCCCCTGCAGTGCCACCATCCAGGGATGGTCTCTGTCACCGCACTGATCTCCAGATTCTTACTGGGGACATCCATGCTCCACCTGCCTCCACAGGACTGTCTCCCCTTTGATCCGGGGCTCATGCTCTTTCACCTGCATGAAGCACCTTTCCCTTGGGTCCACGGTGAGCTCCTACGTGCTAAAGCCATTAGTCTCACTGCTCGCTCCCCATGAAACCATTGACAGTGGTTTTCCATCTTCCCTCCCCCTTCTTTTGCCTTTGATTGATTTCAGGACATTCGTCTTCCCTGTATCCTCCTTCCTCTTGCTCTGGTCTTTTTTTTCTCATTCCCAGACTCTTCTTCTGTTGCCCATTCCTTAAATAATAATGTCCTGGGGAGTTGCATGTTCAGGCCTCTTTTTACTCTCTATTCTTCTCTGGGGATATTTAATCCTCTTCTCTGAGTCAACTATTACTTACATGATACGCGCTGCCAAGTAAATATCTTCTGCCTCCTCCTCTCTCCTTGGGGCCGCACTCCTATTTCCAGCTGTCTATTATTGAACCTTTCTCCCAGGGTGTCTTGTAAGGGAATCTGCCCGAAATTATCCAAAACCAAATTCTTTACCATTCCTTCTCCAACCTGTGTTCACTCGTTAATTGCCAAACATCAGTACTGGAAATCCTGACATCATCATACCTTAATTTTTCTCACCATTCATCCAGGCCCTCATAACATCCTGCCAGTTCTACCTCCACAGCGTCCTTCAAAGCTCTCCCCGCTCCTCCCTCCTACGGACCAGTCCCTCAGCATCACTTACCTGGACCGTGGCAGTAACCTTCTGACTTCCCTCCAGCCTCTCCCATCAATCCCTGCTCCTTGCAGTTGTCAACAGTTGATGTTTGCAAAACATGAGTCTGGTTTTACTGTTTTTTTCCTTCCGAGTTGTAATTTAAATTCCAGTGAGTTAACATACAGTGCACGCTAGTTTCAGGTATAGAATTTAGTTATTCATCACCCATGTACAACCCCCGGTGCTTATCCCAACAAGCTTCAACTGCTTACTGCTGTCTACAGCATCAAATCCACCCAAAGTTCAAATCCATCAGCAGGGCAACAGGACACTGATTGATACTCTGTCTTACTCCTTTTTTGCATCCCCTGTAACCTTGCTCACTGCTTAGCACGCATGGTGCCTGACCTGTGGCAGGCACTCAGGAACTCTTGAATCAAATTGCCTGTCGACATTTGAGAGCATATCCCCTCGTATCTCACTATCTCACTCCCAGCTAGTTCTATAGAATTAAAATAGTTACTCATTTTGTCAGAGATAAGGGGGGGCATACTTGAATGAGGAATTATCTATTTATACTTCTGTATAGGGGGGATGGTTTCTCTCTATGCTTAGTTAAGTAACAAGTGAAACAGAAGAAAAAGAGTTTCCCTGCTGTCAAGGGGCACGAGCAAATCATCCTCACGGTTCTGACAATTGAACTCAGACAGCATTCTTGTTCTCTTCCTAGAGAGGTAGGTCCGCTATAGGTTTTATGTATGTACATATTTTTTAAAGGCAGGAAACCACATATAATATCATTCAACTGTTATATTTGGCGGAGTAGGGTTTTTTTTTAATGTGTTTCGTTAACCTGTAAAATAAATTAACGTTGAAAAAGTTTTTTAAAAATAATTTCTGATTCAAAGAAAAGACCTTCTGTAGGAAAAAAAATTAAAGACAGTGAGAGCACAGTATTTAAAATGCAAACATTGTAAAATGCCATAAAACTCCTGAGGTCTTCTTGTGTATTTGTAATGGATCTATACCATAAATGTAGGTAAGTCTAAGGAAAATAGGCTCATTTGTTTGGGGGAGAAAAAAAAAAGTTGGGTCAGGTTTCTTCTCACATTCAGAGAGGATAGAAGAATTTACCAAACCGTGCTTTTACTTTTATGAAATTTTTTACTTGCTCTATCTAGTATCCAAAATAATATCTGAGTTTTTAGTAAAGAGACGTCCGCGTTTGAATGAATTGATAGCAGTGGGTCCAAGTGACAGACTCAGCCTGTGTATGAGCCATTTCGTGTTCTCGAGGTTCCAGGAGACACCCCACTGATGCCCTGGAAATCACGTGGGATCCTAGTGTCTGCCATAAATATGGCCTGAAGACCAAGGGTTTGTACACTTCCTTTTAACCATTTCCAGATATTTTACCTGTCACGTCAGATGTGGCTTTACTGTCCCAGTCATCTTCATACGCCCTCACGACACCTGCGTGTCAGTGTTGCGACTGGACTTTTTTTTTTTTTAAGATTTGATTGACTTATTTATTTATTTGAAAGCACAAGCATGAGTTGGGGGGAGGGGCAGAGGGAGAAGCAGTCTTCCCGCTGAGCAGGGAGCCAGAAGCGAGACTCAATCCCAGGTGCCCTATGACCATGACCGGGCTTTTGCTGCTCTGAAGTCTGCTCTTTTCTCCGCCTCCACATGTGCGCCCTGCTCACCCGCCTCAGTGAGTCACACCCATTTTTCTTTCCTGTGGGGCTTCATTCTGCCTTCAGGAGGCTCCTTTGTCACCCAGCTTTTGCCCTGACTTTCCCAGTTTCCGGTACTTTCTTCATGAATCATAGGCTTTCTCTTTTCCCCACTCACCCCAGCCTGTTCCTGTCTCAGGCTCGCTTCTCCCACTCTCTTCTATTTCTTCACCAGAAAAAGAAACAAAGACAAAGAGCCTTCCTTCACTCTGGCCAGTTTTTATTGCCTGCCTTCTGGGCGGAGGCCCTGAGGGGACTGTTCCAGCAGACAGTGGCCTTGTCCTCTACCTGAGTCAGGAACTCAGCTTTCACTTGTTGCCATGACCTTGCATTCCTGCCCCATCCTCAGGCTCTCCAGGTCACCTTTCCCAACTCCTTCAGCAGACCCCCTCTCCCCTCACCCTGCTCTACGCACACAGACTTCCGGACAGTTGTACATTTTATTCCTCCTCACCCCTGTCACACCATATTTCCTGTCCAATTTTTCAGAATTTATTTTTGAAGTAGTTGGTTCAAATGTCACCTCCTCCAGGCAGCCTTCCATGGTAGCTTTGCCATATGCAGTATGGCTTAGGTCAGCGCCAGACTCCCCATCTGCCTAACTTCTTTAAGGACAGGAACTGTGTGGAGGAATCTTCTCCCATATATTTTTTCTCTTGTGCTTGGCTTTCCCATCTCCATTTTGACTTTCACACCTTTGCCATTGAGGTTAATTAGCCCCTGTTTCCAGTCTTCCTTTTTACTTGTGTCCCTTCCTGTCCAGGCCCTTCCTGTTGTCAGTGCTTGTTTTCTGAAACTCACCAATGGCTCTCTCCTGAATCCCACTTAACACACACAAACACACACACACACACACACACACACACACACTTCTCATCTTGCAAGTGTTTGATAGAGAAAACTAGAGGGAAAAAAAGGAAAGATAATGAATTTCCAAGTTCTCTTTTACTCCTCCTTGGAATATTACACTAGAAATTATTTTCTCATAAAAACATGAGTTGGGGTAAAACATCAGTGTCTGTACTAATTTTAAAATTTAAAAAAGGGGACTAAAGTTTCATGAATGATTGTGTCGAAAGTAATTTGCTGAACAGTACCATAGTTACAGTTTTATAAATTGATGTCTTTTTGAAGACTATGAAAGGTGTTTTATTTGAGGGCATTGTATCCGAGTATTTGTGATGTTACTCTTTGGTCATTGTCAAAATCCTGACTGTCCCAGAAGGGTATGAAGAGGATTAACTCATAAAGGCCTTCAGAATACATTGCAAATGGAAATTGAAAGCAAAAACCCACTTAAAAAGCCCATTTAAAATGCTCATGTCCACTTTAATTAGAAAAATGTTCCAGATTTCCTCAACCTAACAGCAAACCTAAGATTAGACCAAAGAAGGAAACAATCCTGTAAATAAACACCACATCCTCTTCTTTCTGATGAACTAAGAGAGAAGGCGTTTCTAGAAGGTGCTCTTTATAAGTGGCACATATGACTCAACCCACGAGCAAGGGAACATGATGGCCCATATATGACCTTATAGCTACACCCTCCACTAGAAAGGATTATCTGCTGTCCCGTCCCCATTTGTCTCAAAGAGGAGAAAGAAATGAAAAGGAGCAAAGCAAAACAAACTCATGCTAGTTCAGATGCTGAGAAGCTGAGCCCCAAAGAAGAGGTTTGGGGAAAGCAGTAGGCATGACACTTTGGACCCAACCTAAATTGTCTCTCCTGGAAGGTGAGGGTGCTTCATAACCTATACAGTCTGCTTCGCGGACTTACTCTGTGGGTCACAAGAAAGGGCCTTTGTAAAAACCCGCTTCAGAAACACACGTAAAAGGTCCAGAAACTGACTTCTCACCGTCCATACCCTAGGATTAAACTACACAAATTGCTGTTTATACACAGATGTTATGCCAACCTCTTAATAAAAGTGAAAAATGACATCTGAAAATACCGGAGGAGAGGTAGTTTATTTCTTAGAAGTCTGTGGCTGGAGGTATGTGGTGTGGCTAATCTTATTCATAAAATCTTTAAGAAAAATAAAATTCATGCTTTTTCATGCTTGGCACTTTTATGTCCCTTGATTAGATCTCTTAAAATCATTTTGCGATAGAACCATTCCTCCCGTGGTAACAGTGACCTAAACTCATACAGAGATTTTCTAAAGAAATCACATTGCATTGTGTTTACTGCTCAGTTTTCCCCCAGTAGAAAAATGCTCTAGGAAGTTCATTATTTAAAGGTTAGAAAGATAGGGAAATTGCCTTTTTTCACAGAACGACCTTTGTGGACCCGTTTTTTTTAAAAGAATTTGCGTCTCTTTCCAAACACCGATGAGGGCCTTACTAACCCCCAATTTCAGCTGTGTAAACACTGAACTTTCAATCTGCTTGGAGAAAAAATAAAACTTATAACAACCAATGTAAAAACCTGAATAATGCAGTGATATTATTGGTTGTTTCCCTTATGCAATAACTTGTGAGTTTCCTTCCAAAGAAAAAGGAAAACAAAGATAATGTTATTTCTTAGTTTCTGGGCTATGAGTAAAACAAACACTGTAGGAAACACACTAAATATATATGGTATTTATATGTGAATATAAACATGTATGTAAGTATGTAAAGTTTTTGACTAATACAGAAGCCTGTGGTGTCTGATTACAGATGAATACAGCAATCTTCGTGATGCCCTACTGTATGGTATTCCATTTTGTAACAAATACTTTGAACTTCGAACACAAGAAGAAAACAGTTATTCAGCCCTCTTTTAGCACAGACTGTAAACTTGATTGACAAACTAATTTTGTTGCTGCTTTGATTTGTATTTCTAAACGCCCCCATTGATAGCTAGCTGCTCTTTTAGTTCAACTGAATAAAATGAGCAGAATTGAACTAGTAATAGGCTGTCCATTTATTCACAAGTGTTGGGGGGAAATTTGTAAAGTTTTCTACAGGGCTCTTGACGGATTTTAACAATAACTTAAAGTGCCCTTACGTTTCCCAGAGAATTCTGTGGATAAGAGCTTGGAACCCCACCTGAGGAGAAGGAAGTGGTGGTCGTCTGTTCCATCCATGTGGGCAAAGCACATTTCTGTCTTCTGCACGCTTGAAAGCTAGAGGAGACGAGGGCTGTGGCAGGTTTTATCTGATTTCACACACAAGGAAATGATTTAAAACCGCTTCATAAACTGCTGTAGAAATCAGCATTTCTGCTTTTTCCTGGACACTTATTCTAGGTTGGAATTTGTTATCAGCTATTAATGCTAACGGAGAGTCCAGACTGAATTATGTCAAAGACAGAATGATCTAAGAATTAGCCGGGATCAAGTGTGAAAGGGATCTTTTACATTCTCACTGATGTTCTGTGTTTTGAGAGTAATGTATACGTCAGTTTTGTTTGTCGTTTTGCCTGTTTTCTTCGCCGTAGGAGGAAAGAAAGGGTAGTAGCTTCTCTGATACAATTCTATAAACTTCTATTTTAGGAAGACTTGCTATTTGGTATATTAATCTGGTTTTCACAGTCAATCTGGCCCTGCCAAAATAAATATATAGGACGCTATTGTGAAAATATCTCATTAAGCTTTCCTAATAATACAATTATCTACCAACTGCAAAACAAAGGTAGGTGTTGACATTAAAGTCTTATCCTCACTGGCAAATGTTTTTCCTTTGTCCCTGTAGTTTCTTTGTGTCTAAGAATCTGGAAACAGCAGCACTCTAATGAAAATATTTCATTGGAATTAATCTGAGTAATTGCAATGGCAGTGGTCACCTTTTAATTTGATACAGCATAAAGTAAAAACTATTAATAAGCTCTGAAACATAGGCAGTAATTTGAACTCTACAGGGTATGGTAGGGAAGAGATTAGACTATTTTACAAGTCTCGTCTCAAAATATTGATCATTTTTTAAAAACACACTCTTGTTCATAGACTATAAACCTGATGGGATTAAATCATTATTTATTTATTATCATTATTATCTGAAAGTAGGTGGCTTTTGTTCTCGTTGTTTGTATTCTGTCCTATCACTTTGTCTTTTCTCACAGAGGGTTAAACGAGTCTGTTGGAAAATACATTCCTCTAGAACACACGTGAGCCAGACTAGAACCCAGCCTTGAAATTCTACCCTGAGGCTTAGCTGGTACTCATTATTTCATTCAAAGCCCTATTTCGTAGCAATTGAAGTAGACTTTCAGTAACAAAAGGTTACTTTATAGAATTTAGGTTATTGCAGTGTTTTTCTAGTTATCTTACGCTGCCTTGTTCTATTCAGAAAAGATTGGGGCATGGTTGACTCAAATAACCACCTAAGAGTTAAATATTTTGTGTGGCCCCACATCTCTGGTCAAATGTTGGGGAAAATTTTCATCGATTTAAGTAGGTGTTGTAACTCATATAGAACGGCTCTATGTTTGGCAAGAAAGCAGATACGGAAACTCTCGTCACGGCCAAACGTACAAGAATAAAGTAATTGGTTAACGTAAAAGGAAATGATTTTGACAGATTTACACTCTTGGGGTGTGTTAAAAATCCGTCAAAATTCAGGATTCCAGGGCATTTTTATCTTGCAGTGGTAGAATCCACCGCTGAGAGTAAAAGGCCGCTTTGTGTAAGTGAAATGTTGCTGACCCGCCCCGCCCGCCCTTTTTACCATTGTGTCTTCTGCTCTGTTGTGGTACAGAGCTGATGGGTCCCGGAGGTCCTCTTTTTACTTTCTCCTCTCTATTTAGACTTAGATGAAGATCAACCCAAGGAAGAAAAGAAAGAATGCTACTATAATCTCAACGACGCCAGTCTCTGTGATAATGTGCTGGCCCCCAATGTCACCAAACAAGAATGTTGCTGCACCTCCGGGGCCGGGTGGGGAGACAACTGTGAGATCTTCCCTTGCCCTGTCCTGGGGACTGGTAAGAAGCAGCTGAGTGGTGTGTTCGTACTTGGGTCTGGTCCTGTGGTGTCCAGGGCCTTGGAATATTCTCATTTTGGTCTCTGCATTGAAGCCTTGTAATGATGGCATTGCCTGGGACCTGCCATAGCGGAACTTAGATGAGATTACCTTACAGTCCATTTCATTCGGGGCTAGGACCATCCCCGTCATCCAACCTCCAGATGAAATTTTAAACTTAACTTCAGTCCGTCACAGAATATACAGTTACATTGAGGTTCCATATGATATGTTGGCAGAAAGCTGATTCAGTTTTATTCCATTTTTCAAAACCAGTCTTTTTTGCTAAAACTGACACCACCTTATCCGTAACTAGAGCTTGCATATTTAGCCTAAGATCTTGCTTGAATGGAATCCTACTAAACTTTTTTAAAATGTGAGAAACCACAGTGATGGAGAGGTAAGTCATCACATCAGTTAAAACATAGGTAAATAAAAGGAGACTGTTTTAAAATTATAAGTAAACTTACTTACAAAGTCATTAGATTTATTTGCACCTACTCTGTAATTTTGGAGATTGTACTGAATTTATTTGCCCAAATTAGGTGACAAGATTTGCCTTAAAGTTACTGAGTCTGACAAAGAAAAACTGAATTTAAAGCACAAATTAATGGAGGATGTTCTTTTTTTTCCTTCTTTTAACTCTTTTTTTGGTCTCTCCTGAACTCAGCTGAATTCACCGAAATGTGTCCTAGAGGGAAAGGTTTTGTCCCCACTGGAGAATCCTCTTACGAGATGGGTGGTGAGAACTATAAAGGTCAGAATCAAACAGAAATGAATTTGCAACACACGTGTGTATCATCATTCAAGTAAAAGCCTGACTTGGGTTCGACTGAATTAAAGTTCTTCTAATCATGGAAACTGATTAGAAAGCCTTTAATTCTTCTACTGGGGGGCCCCTGCGGACTCTGGGCAGAGCTGTATCTTGGGATTTGGAACATGTAGGACCATTTGGCCTTGGGATGTCATGTTAACCTCCTGAGTTTCCATCTCTTCCTGTCTGAGATAGGAATAATGTCTCCGAGGTTTATCATGAGAATTAAATGAGATAACATACTAAAAATACTTACCACAAAATTCTGTACCTAGGAGGTGCTTTTATCAATTTATTCTTTTACTCCAGACATATGTTAGAAATAATATAAGTTAAGACCATATAATTTTGGCTCTCATTATTTTGGTCTCTGTGGTCATCAACAAAGCTAAGATTCTTGCCCTTTTTAGAACTCATCCTACTGTGGCTAAGATACTTTTACTGATTGCTAGGGATTCCTCATAAAGAATAGAAAAGAAGAAAACTAAAGTAGATGTGTTAATATATTTAATGCTATTAGTCCATATTTCTAAAATAAGTGCACAGACTTTTTGATAAAACTTAAACCACATGTATGAATATTCCCTTGTTAACCACTCACTTTTGACAGTTCCATGATAGAGATATTATGACCTCTTATATACAGTGTGGGTTTTTTTCCCCTTTATAGTTTAATATTGAAAATGGCTAAGTAGCTGGAATATGGACTAAACATTTTTATTGTCCATCCATTGTTGAGAACTAGTGTTTTAATCATAGTCGGTAGCTGGATAAGAAATTCCATATGTGCTTTTTAAATATATTAATGATTTAGTCCAATTAAATAACAAGAAGACTTGGTTTGCAGTATGTGTTTAATGCTTTTCAAGTTCACAAATATCCTACTTTGTTTTTGCAGGGATATAGTTAAATCTCACTTCATATTATGGAACAGAGCCCTGATTTTACCATAAAGTCACCCCCTCTCATATAAAAATAAGTTCCTCCTCACCCTGTCTTAGCAGTGCTGTAAATGGTTGGAATATTAGTTGCAGATCCAAACAGCTATGTATTATGGACTTGACTTTGCCATTTTCCAGCTGTGCAACTTTGAGTGATTCATCTATGGAGCCTATGATTTTTTTTTAATGACGTGACATTTGCTCTAAAATGCTAGAACTGATGATAATAATAATAATAGCAGTGAAAGCAAGGGGTAACAGTTTTGGGGAGTCTATGGAGTCTTCTACATGGATTTTCTCATTTAATTGTTTCAGTGCTATTAGGTAGATGTTCCTGTTGTCCCCAACTTACCACTGAGTAAACTGAGGTTTGCAGATGGAGAGCACTATAAATTCTGTGGGGGAGTGGGTCTGCCAACACCGTTAGCAGCTTGTGCTTTTATTAACTGGTCATTATCACCAAGAAAGAAGCCTCACCAAGTTCCATCAAACTCTTCGTGGGAGTGTTCTTCATCTCAACTAGTTAATGGGCCAAAATACACATTTATAGAAAGGCACTTTTCTTAAAAGGTATATTCTTATGAAAATATTGTTGGTTGCATTGTGAAATCCATAGAGTATTTCATCAAATAGGAGGTAGCACCCCAGAAATCGTATTGACAAAAAGACCTTCTCCAATTTTTGGACATTGTTCCCTAGATATCACAGATTCTGTTTCCACATCTGTGAGTTAGGGCTAACTTAAAGATTTTTCTGTTGTTGTATCTGAAGATTCTTTGGACTATGAATATTATAATATCTAACTTGAAGCCCCATATTGGTTAAACTCTTGTTTTTAACTGAAAGACCAAAGCTAACTGTTCTCTTTCTCCATTTTCCCCCATAGATGCGGATGAATGCATGCTCTTCGGGCAAGAAATCTGCAAAAATGGCTTCTGTCTGAACACTCAGCCTGGTTACGAATGCTACTGTAAGCAGGGGACATACTATGATCCCGTCAAACTGCAGTGCTTTGGTAAGTATTAAGAGGCTACATGATGCTGTGAAAATCTACACACAGAAAAAAATTAGTAGTGCTATGTAGTAAAAACAATTCCCTTGCAGCTACATCACATGTCGAAAAGATCTTTAAATGTTTTATGGATCTCTTTCTTGAGCAAGATTTAAGAAAATAAAAAACCTCCGCACTACTAGTTGAACAGATTTCAAGCAAAGAGTTAATATTCAATGTGGAATTATAATTCAGGTCACTGGTTTAACTGAAGTGTTCTTTTGGTCTGGGGAGCCTCCTGTTTCATCACTCATACCATGCAAGTGAAAGTCATTTTTAACTACTGACCCAGACTTTAAGGCTTAAGCAGAAAACCATATACACTAGGCAGAAAAACATAGCAAAAGGAAATAATTTTAAAACTATCATAAAGAGGCATTTTATCTTAAATTTCTAAGCATATCCTGTTCCTAAATGTTTTCTTTCTTTCTTTAATGTCAGCAGCAGCAGGGCACCATTATTTTTCCAATCAATACAATTTAATATTTTTAGAGTCAGAGCTGTTCTCTCTTGGATGATGATGTGTAGTTAATTAACATGTGGCAGCCCTTGGAATCTGGACTAAATTTAACAGTGTGTAAAATTTGGGAAGTGTACGAGGTACCACTGATTGCTGATTCTCTTTAATAATTTTGTTCTCTTAAGATATGGATGAATGCCAGGACCCCAATAGTTGTATTGATGGCCAGTGCGTTAATACAGAAGGCTCTTATAACTGCTTCTGCACCCATCCAATGGTCCTGGATGCTTCAGAGAAAAGATGTATACGACCAACTGAATCACACGGTACGTTGGGATGTGAGAGGCAAGTCTCAGTGCAAATAAACGGCAAGGTTTTCCTTTTGACTGAAATGTGAGCTACTGGGAAAGAGAAAAATGGACTCTTCGGGTATTTTGGAGTAATTAAAATGAGATGCTAAAAATAATAAAAGAGAAATAATTACCTGCGTATCATCAGCATGTAGGAAAGTCAATACCCTGCACATATTTATTTAGCGGATAACAGAATAGAGATTGGCTGAGCAGATCGCAGAACTGTTCTCCACCTGAGGATTTGCCCCATTTCATCCTCATAGGCAACTGAGGATGGCATGAGTTCAGAGAAGGATAATCAGGTTTGTTTGACTGCACTGGAGAACACAGATGAGGCTGGGTCAACAGACGGTGGAATCCAACAAGGCAGTGGAGACCCCTGGTGTCCGATGATTGGAATCCCTGTTCATCCCCAATGAGATGATGTGCTACTCATAATTGTCATAATTGATCTATCCGTCATCACTGTCAGGAACTACTTTGGATGACGTCAGTTGAAAGGCAGGAAGTTTGGAGTTGAGTACTCTAGCAGGAAGTGTCACTAGTCCAGGGCTTTGGCGGATGAATTGGGTGAAAAAGCATGAATCTGCAAAGTGTTATGTAAAAAGAAATGGTAGGATTTCACAGAAGAGTGAATGTAAAAAAGGAAAGATTAGAAAATCAGAAGTGCTTTAGGATTATGGAGTATAGAAGACAGTGTGGTGCTTTCTATAATGATGGGAAGCTACAGAGGGAGGGATTTAATTGGAACATGATGGGCAAGTTGAATTTCAGCTGGTGGAATGACACCCAGTGGGAGATGACAGAGGTTTGATCCATGGAAAGGCCAGGCTGGCTTCAGACTTGTACTTGGAAGTCACTCTTAGAAATAGAGATGGAAACTTTGAGACTCACTGGCTTCCAGCACACTGTTTATGAAATAGGAATAACAGTGCGATTGTCATGGAACCATGTTTTCCCTTTCAGAACAAATAGAAGAAACTGATGTCTACCAAGACCTGTGCTGGGAACATCTGAGTGAGGAGTATGTGTGTAGCCGGCCTCTCGTTGGCAAGCAGACAACTTACACAGAGTGCTGCTGTTTGTACGGAGAGGCCTGGGGTATGCAGTGTGCCCTCTGCCCCATGAAGGATTCAGGTGAGCCCTGATCCAGTTCCTTCTGCTGGAGTTCATCTCCCCTCCTTTGGAGCCTGACAGTTGTTTTACTTCTGTATCTTCATCTTCACTCCTGATTTCTTACTTTCATCAGAGGTGTTGGGTGTGGGTGTGCTCCAGTCCACACCCTGTTATGAATTTTTGAAACCCTCGTTTTGTTTCACCAAAGAATGACAAATGACCCAAAGAAACATCATGCAAATTAGCAATTGTGGCATAGATCTTTGGAACTTATATCTCCGGATACTTCCTTTTTTTTCTACAGTCTTTCTCATGTCTAACAGTGTCTACTTAGAGCAAAAATTATTAGAGACTGTAGAAAATCTTTGTAGGTCAAAGTCCTGGTTTTTATGCCTCTTGGTGAGAGGGATCAAACAGGGGTTAGAACATTAAAGGAAGAGAGTAGGAAGTAAGTGAAAATGTATTTGAACAAATGTCCTTTCATTTCAAGGGTTAGATCTGAGGATAAACCTTTGGTCAAATGGAAAATGCAACAGCTAGGCACCAGGTTTATCCCGTCTCCTTGTGCTGGGGGAGGACTGGGAGGTGCTGACTCTGGGCTGTTTGGTGACTGCTGGCTTGTCCGGTATCTGCTTACTTCTTCTCTTCTTACCTTTGTAGCCACTTACTGCTCTTTAAAGGAAAGCCCTTGAAAGTGTTTGGCATATCATTTTGTCTTTGGCTATGAAATTGATTTGCTAAAGCTGGAAAGATACCATGTGGGTATAAAATGAAGGAGTTTATAATAAAAAAAATTCTGAGAGTGGTCAAGAGGGGAAGAATTTCTCAAAAAGAGGAAATGCATTAATTTTCAGTTCATTAGAATGCAACTTTCAAGCTATTTTGTAGCTTTTCAAATTGGCAATAATGTAAAGCCAATGTAGCATAAAAAAGAAAATGATTTGAAATGCCATAAAAGAAAAAGGACTTGCAAAGGATAAAGAGCAAATACATAAAGAAATAGATGGTGATGATAGTAGCCCGGGACTAGAAAGAAGATGGGCTCTGGGGCCAGACAGGCTAGGTGGGGAATCCAGAACTGCCCATTGAGGAAAATAACCTCACCCAGCACAACCCATTTGTAAAACAGAGGCGTTTATGTCTTGTGGGGTGGTTGAGGACGGGGATAGTGCAGGTAGAGCAGAAACACAGGGAGGGGTGCAGTTGTTAGCAGTGCTGTGGCCTCTGTTCTGGGAGGCAGGTGCCACACGGAAAGGAGAGTAAAATCCATAGGACGTGAGCACGTCGGGACTTGTGACATCTCACAGTGTTCTGATAGATCATTTTACTTAGCCAGTGGTTTCTGTTGCTTAATTTTTTTCAAAAATAGCATATACCCCTTCTAAAGAATTAATCCAAGATACTCTATCCCTCTTCACCTACCCCATCACAGTTGAACTCCGCTCCTCAAAGTTATTCATTCTTGGCAGTTGGGTTTTTTTTTTTAATCTTCCAGCCTTTTCCCTACATATTAATTATTGTTATATAGTTGTATTTATATCTGTATTTTTTAAAGATTTATTTATTTGAGAGAGAAAAAGAGGGAGTGGGGAGAGGGACAGAGGGACAAAATCTTCAAGCAGACTCCCTACTGAGTGGGACTCAAAGACATGGGACTAGAGCTCAGCGCCCATGAGTCCATGACCCTGAGATCATGACCTGAGTCCAAACCACGAGTTAGATGCTTAACCGACTGAGCCACCCAGGTGCCCGTATGTTTAAGAGCATATTTAAAACTGAATTCCATATAATCTATAAGACACTTCGTTTTTTGTTTTACGCTTCAGCATCTCTGAAATTGGGAGTTTCTTAAAACTGACGGCATCAAACAATGGCCACAAGGCTTTTTTTCACATTTTAATAATGTCTGTTACATCAGAACGCTTGCTATGGTCTGTGGAATCTTAGACTCGATGGAAGATGGTAACTTTTACATGGCTGCACAGACTGCTTTATGGATGTATAAGGTCTCTTTCATCACCTCCAGCCCTGGAATTCTGGGTTGTTTGGCTCTCCCACCCCTTGCCTCAATCTCAATTTTCCTGTTATAAACCCGGCTGCAGGGAACCTTCATGTTTGTATCTTACATACACCTGCAGGAGAAAATCCTACAAATGAAAATGCTGGGTCGGGAAGTAGGTACACTTAGTTTTACTATATTACTCTGAACCTACTGTGCAAATTTGCACTCACCTTGGCAGCATTTGAAATGACTCTTGCCTCATACCCTTCTACCCTTTGGTGTTTGCAGTCTTGAAAAATGTGTTTATCAGATGGGTGAGAAAAATATCATACATGTGTCCTCTTATTTCTAAGGAATTAGAGCATCTTTTTTGTGTTTATAGGTGATACGTATTTCTTTGTCAGGGAATTGTTTCTCATATTCTTTGCCCATTTTTTTTTTTTTGTTGGACTTGGTGTCTTTTTCTTATTAATTTGTAGGAGCTTTGTACATATTCTGTTCACAACCCCAACATTCGGATTATGGTATCTATGCTTGTCTCTATGGAAATGTCTTTATAGAGATTCTGCACATACTTGAATTTTATTCTGTCCCTGTTCTGATCCTGTGATATTAAGTATTTACTGCATATAAATCTGACAAGCCAGTGCCTTTGAAAATCAAATTTAATCGACATAATTTTTGGAAGAATAGTCAAATATGTTGCTGTTAGGAATTAATTTTAGAATATTGCACCAGTTATTTTTAACTGAGACTTAACACATTTTTTAATGTAAATGTGAACAAATACGTGTGAACAAATACATACTGTGTGATATTTTTAGGAGGGGATGGGGTATCAGCAAAAGATTGGTACCCATTGCCAAATTTAAAAGTAATAATTAGCATTGCTAATTATAACAGCATTATATAATTATAATAATTAGCATTGCCACACTCTTTTGGTTTATATATGCACAGTACTTAGAATAAATTCTCCAGAAAGAATCTCTAGCATGTAGTCCACCAAATCCTCAAAGTCAGTGATTTTCAATCTTTTATTTTTTAAACATTGGTAATCTTTTGTCCACTGAATTGTTATTTTAACCTCCAATATATAAATTCATTAACCTCAAAGCTGCTGGGGGAACTGGCTGGAAGAAGAGATATTTATGCTCTTGAGGTATCTGTGAAAGGACCCCAAGGTTCCAAAGAACACATATGGAAAACTGTTGTTCTAAATGGTTTAATGGGAGGATAGGAGTAAGTTAAGCAACCCAGAAGGGATATTTCTGTTATACCCTGAAGATTATGGGCCTAGAACTACACTTAGGAGTCATTTATTCTGAAAGTTAAACAGGTTTCCCAGTGGTCCAGCCTGGGACCAGCCTGCATTGCCTGGATTAGCACTTGACATTCTAGTTGTATCTACAGCAAACCATCTTCCACTGAGCGTTTCTGCTGGCATAGAGTCCCTAAGGGGAGCCAGAGCATAGAGGTCAGTACAGGGGCTCTGGAAGCACATCGCCTGCATTTGAATCCTGCTTGGGCAACTTCTTATCTATGCAACCTTATTACTTTGTCTCCCTGTGCCTCGGTTTCCTCATGTGAAAAAAATTTCACCTACCTCACACGATTGTTTTAAGAATTGAGTAAGTTAGGGGCGCCTGGGTGGCACAGAGGTTAAGCGTCTGCCTTCGGCTCAGGGCGTGATCCTGGCGTGATGGGATCGAGCCCCATATCAGGCTCCTCCGCTATGAGCCTGCTTCTTCCTCTCCCACTCCCCCTGCTTGTGTTCCCTCTCTCGCTGGCTGTCTCTATCTCTGTCGAATAAATAAATAAAATCTTTAAAAAAAAAATTGAGTAAGTTAATGCATGAACACCTAGAATGGTCTTTGACACATCCAGAAGATATTAGCAGCTGTAGCTACTTACTGTAAGTGACTCAGGTCAAGTGCATTTTCAAATGTAACTGAAATCGGAGGATCTTATAAAATACACAATTACCTGATAGCGTCTGAACATGAATTAAGGATAGACAAATGCAGAAGTAATTGTTCTTGTAGAAGACTTGCTTTTCGAGACAGCTGCTTCATAAATATCAGTGGGCATGCCAATTACCTGTACCTGGACATCTTATCAAAAAACAGATTCTGGTTTCTAGGTACCAAGAGGTGGGCAGGACTCAGCGTCCCTAGCAAGTCCCAAGATAATGCGGATGCTGCTGGTCCTCAGACCACACTCACAAAGATGTTCTAGAGACATCTATGAGCATCCTCCTGGATCGTGTTAAAAACCAACCTTAAAGCTGTTACCAGTTGTGCAAAGGGGAAGCAAAGAATGTGTGATTTTTCAAACGCATTTTCTCATCATTTCTGTCATTGACTCTTTTAAATATGCTGCTCATGGATATCTTGAGAGTTGAAAAGGACCCCATTGTCTGTGTGTTCGTGGAAGCCCTGGATTCATCCAAGCCTCTCAGGCACTGAACCGTCCAGTTTCCCTCAGAGCTCAGCGCTGCTTTGGGGAACAATTAGTTACTGATGGAAATAGTGCTGGAGAAATTTGAGGAATAAATCGCAGCACTTGTCATCAGCCTTGAGCATTAAAGTGCAGTGCAAAGTAAAGCTTTGGCTGTGGAGCAGGCTTTCACACTTCTGGTCCAATAGGTCGTGGGCACGAATTCTTGCGAAGCCAGCAGCTACGTCTGAGAGTACTGGTCGTTGGAGGGGATAGGAGTGGCTTGTTCAGTAGTGTTCTCTGAGGTTAGATGGCATCTCGAGGATTGGTACCACATGGCAGGGAAGGAGTGGAGGGGGACAGATTGTGTCCAGGCAACTTTACATGAGGAGAATTGCATAGTCGTGTAATTCAGTACATTCCTGGGGCTGCTGCAGATCCCATCTTCATCCTCTGCTGAAGTCATGGCGGCCAGACAGCAGGCATCAGCACAGGGTCCAGGTGATGGACGGAGACCCTGCCGGTGGGACAGTGCACAGTTTGTTGAAGGCATCGTGTGCTGGCAGCCTTCCCATCCTTGACCTCTGGAGGCCTCAGTGCCCTTATTCCCGCTCCTCCTGCCTCTTCTTCTCCTTCCTCTTTCTATATCTTTGGATGCTGCCTGCTTTTAAAATGTTTGAGGAGAGGGGCCCTTGAGTTGCTTTGGGAGGACCCGCAAAATTGAGCTCTTTATCATGATATATCCTTCCAGACTCTGGGAGAAAAAAAGCTGTTTGGAAAACCAAGTCAGGGAAGACAAACCACTGTATCCATATCATAAACAAGACTGGGAGAAACTGTAGCTTTAGAGCTAGGGGATGAGGGTCAGCCAAATGAGAACTGGTGTCTCATTAGCTGTGCTTTAGAGTCTTGCGCACGGTGGGAATAATAACACTATATATTCTGTGGATTAAGGGACGAAAGCAAGGCAGTAATTCTTGGTAAGTAAAACTCGGTGGTGATGTCTTGCATTTATCTAAAATGGGATTTTTAATATTTTTAATATTTTTATTGCTTACTCTTAAAAACATAAACTTCAGTTTTCTGGAAAATGTACCTATGAATTGCAAGAGATACGGGATGCCGTTATCGTGTGGAAATAAAAACCCTTTAACCCGCCTGTGAAAGAAAATTAGACACACTTGAATACTGGAATCTAAAATACCCAGTGTTTCAGAGCCTGAGTGGCTCAGTCGGTTAAGCGTCTGGCTTTTGATTTTAGCTCAGGTCATGATCTCAGGGCCCTGGGATGGAGCCCTTGGGGGTGGGGAGGCCTCCATGCTCAGTGGGGAGTCTGTTTGAGAATTCTCTTCCTCGGTTCCTCCCCCTGCTCACGCTCGTGTGTTTGTGCGCGCGCACGCGTGTTCTCTCACTCTAAATCTTTAAAACATAATAATAAACAACAAAATACCCAGGGTTCCCAGTGTCGTGGCTATCTTGTTAAAATAATTAGACTTTTGTTTAGTAAATTATTAAAACAATTAGACATTGTAAGTAAATTGAACATAAAGACTTAAGGTCTTGATCTAAAACTTTGAAGAAATTTGATGGGACACTTGGTGTGTTGGGACAGTGCCACCTATTGGTAGTACAATGTACTGCACTACAGGTGTTAGACCCTCCAAAGTTCTCTTAATGAAAGTCGGGTGTAGAAAGGTGAGAGTAGTTTAAAAATAAAAAACCTCTAAGGAAACCAGTGCTGCAAAAGAAGGGAAAATATTAAAACAATTTTTATAAAACACTACTGTTGATCAAAATGCAGAGGAATGGTCCTCTCAGTTTTGCTGAGAGAACAGTTGGAAGATAGAAATGTATAGATACATTTGGTGCAGAAATTCTAGTTCTGGGGATACAGATCATGCTTGTATTTGACTGCCAGGGGGAAAAATATAATCATTACAGCAGAAGAAAAGTTTGAAATCAATTCTGTCATTAGGGAATTTGTAAACTTATAAGCAAGGTGCAATTAGGAATAAGAAGTATGGTTGAAAAGCAATCTTAAATTATTTATAGTTTACCTGTGTTCAGTTTTAGTTAAATCACTTACGTATTCCTTCCTTCATTTCATTATTTACTGCACACCTGCTCTGCACTAGCCAAGAAATTTTGGAACAAATGTACAGTTTGCATTTATATGAAGTGTAAATTTTAATTCTGTAAAATTCACATACTATACAATTATGTTACTAAATTAGAGTAGTTTTTCCCTAAATGTTATCTCATGTTAATGTGCACATGACACCCTGATTTAATAAATTCTCCATTTGCTGCAACACCAAAATTTTTAATACTTCCTGACAGCTAACCTACCCCCAATTTTTTCATATGGTTTTGCAAAAGGGAAAGACTTTGGAATCTGTTTCTGAACACTTGAGCTAGTGATTTCTTCCATATCCATGCACGGCTTTTACAGGTTCCCAAATATCTCCATGTAAGAAGTTTCATAATACCCTTGGAGGTGTGAAGGAAGACAGGGATTTGAGTCATGGACTGAACTTGAAAAAATATTGTAACTGGGCAGTGGTTGCAAAAGCCCTTTCAGCAGTCATGGTTTAAAGCCTTTTCCAAGAAACATGTTTCCAAAGAATGTTAATAATAACTTTGGAACATCCTCCATGTGAGGCATGGTGAGTGGTCACTGCCTTCGGCTTAGGCAGCCCAGGGATCGCATTCTGTTTCTGGCAAGGCTTCTATCGACTGCACTGGACAAGTTACTTTAGTTTCCTTTGCCCAAAGTGGAGAACTCTTGTGAAGGTATATGGTAATTAATACTCTCTGAGTACGAAAGCATTTATCATTTTTGATTGGAGATCCTGAATATTATGATTAAAGGAAGTGTAGCTGTTAATAAATTATAGTGGAGAATTAAAATTGGCCTGGAAAGATATAAAAGGCCTCCTAAATTCCAGCTACCATGCCTGCACGCATAGTGTAGGCCGTAGATATGCAGAGTGCTGGTCCAGTTCTTGGGGATGTAATTCTTGGTATCCGTGGGACTAGATTAAATTGGATACTGACCGAATGGAATGGCAAGTAAGCAATGTATGTTGTTTCTTATGGAAGAGATTTATTGACTTCCTCTTGCTCCTCCCAGAGAAGAGCAAAAATGCATTTCTTACTACAAAAGGACTATTGCAAAATAAATTTTAGTAGCTAATTATGCACGTACAGCTTTGTGATGTGATTAGGTTAGTTTCCTTACTTGTAAAATGGCAGTAGCAACAATAGGTCGTTGGAGGGTTAAATGTGATAAATGTATGGGAGATGCTTGGATTACAGTAGATGCTTTGTAGGTGTTAGCAAATCAAATCGTGTTCCAGGAAATGAGTTGAGCTAATGATTATTCCCCACCACTCCCTTGTTATTTGGTGCTAGAGGTCTTCTTTGAAAGGAGGCAAGAATTAAAGACAATGAAGAATTGGAAGAGTGTTTGGGGACTAACAGAGTCAGACAGCTCTGTGGACCCCAAGGGAAGCTGCTCCTTCCATGCCTCTCCCAGCTCCAAAGCTACTAAAGTAAGGGAGGCTTTATGGCTGGAAAGGACCATTTAATGTTGGCCTTTAAATGAACATTCAGTGTATTCACTTTATCAATTTTTTTTAATAAAAGCAAAAGAATATGTTTACAAATAGTTTAATTTATAAATGTTAAAACCTAGATTTTCCTAGGAATTTGAGTTCAACTTACACATTTTGTCCTGCTCCTTATAAATCCAATATTTTTATAATAAAAAAGATCATTTTATTTCATAGTGAATCTTTAAATGTATCAAGGAAGAAATAAACCTTTCCTTGAGACTAACTTCTATATTGAAATTGTGTTAATGAAATCTCTTAATACTTTGCTCTCCATTTATGAATTTTATGTATTTGATTTTCTCCCCAGCACTTTATACACCCGAAAGGGCAGCCCACGGTCCTAATAAGCATTTTCTTCGTAAGTGCTTAAGCAGCTCTTATAAATCTAATAAATCAAAGTTAAAATGACAAATTGAATTTTCTAATAAATTTAAATCCTGTTTACCAACCTAATCAAGTTCTCTTAATTCTCATTCAACACAAATCCTAATCTAAAGTCAGCTTTATTTCAAATTAAAATCACAAGGTCTCCTGTCCGATTCTCTATTACATGGTTCTCCTAAACATTATAAACACACAAAATAACAAAAACCTCATTCTAAAACCTTAACAGAAAAGCATTACTATTTTAGACTTAATGTATATCATTACTAGCAGAATTTCCACCTCAGGCCAGCTGAGGTTACTGGGTAAAAAAATTCATGACTGTGATCGTCCATTATTAGAGAATGAAGACCAGCGTGAGGGATGTGTAACTCAAGTGTGGGTCTGAGCATCCATGCATGATATGCTGAGGGACCACAAGTGTTTCTCGTGTGTTGTTTTTATAATCACTATCCTCCAGTACAGGGACTCTCAAGGGCATAATAGGGCAGATAAAATTAATAAAAGTTTTTCTCCATCTACACATGACTCCCCTTAAGAATTAGATACCTGCTCCTAAAGGGATGTGCTCACCCCATGGGGAGATTCCCTACCACACTGATGGCTCAGACTGATGATAAACTTCCCTTGTGCCTGTAAGGTAGCCTGGGGTGTTAGGGTTCTCCAGAAAAACAGACCCAATAAAAGAGATAGAGATTTATTGAGTGATTGATTGATTGATTCATTCATTCATTCATTACAAGAAATTGGCTCACATAATCATAGAAGCTGGTAAATTCAAAATCCGCAGGGTGGGCTGATGATGTGAGACACTTGGGGGAGCCCAGGCTCCACATCAAAGGCCTTCAGACTGGAAGAGTCCAAGGCAGTGGGCTGTGAGCTGGAGAATTTTTGCTCACTCAGAAGAAGGTCATTCTCTATTATTTTCAGCAATTCAGTGATTCAGCGATTCAGGACTGAGTGAGGCCCGCCCACATGATGGAGGGCAATTTGCTTTACTCAGATCCACCAATTTAAATGTTAATCTCATCCAAAACCACTCTCACAGAAATGCCCCAAACAATGTTTGACCAACTACATCCAGGTACCCCATGACCTAGCCAAGTTGGCAGGTGAAATTAGCTATCACAAGTGGGATTGAGAAAAAGTTAAATATTTGCATTTTGTGGGCCTTCTGCACTGCCCACTGAAATCACACTTAAGGAAGGACCTTAGTTGTCAGTTCTTTCCCCTCCCCAGATATATGCTCGAGAAGGTCAGGTAGGAGGTGGGATACTTAACCCTTAGCCGGGGCCTCCCAGCTGGACAGGTGGCAGGCCAGGGCCTGCTTAACCAGGCTGTGAAGGAGACCCAGGACTTGAGAGAGGGAAGAGGTCAGCAGGGATGAGTGACAGAGAAGCCTGCTACAGAAAGGAGGGTCAATGCGTCAGAGCAAGAACACTAGAATTGAGGCTAAAAAGCGCAGTTTTAAAACAACCTTTGCCTTTGGCAGGTGCCTCAGACAAAGAGAAAGCACCAGACAAGTCAGTCATCTTCAGGTTAGGATTGTATTTTGTAGTCACTGATTAAAAACATTTTCACAAAAAAAGGAAACCTGGTGTGCTTTTAGAGTAAGGACAGTTCAAAGGGAAAAAGAAAAACAATAGCAACAACCCAACCGTAATAGAGGGGAGAACGTACTCCATTTCCCGCTATGCTGTTGTAGACAGCACTCTGGAGGGGTGTCCTGGAACCAGATACAGTTCCTAAACCCAGTTCCCTGGGGTTGGGAGCCAGCAAGTGTCTGGAACACCAGCTGCAGAGACCTTGCTAAACTGCACACCAGAGTACTAACTCTCCTGAGAACCGGTGGAAGCTGTTGTCTCAAGGGCTTCAGAACAATGAGAGCAGAATTTGATGACGGGATTGCCAGTTGGGGTCCTGAGCTCTTCTGAAACTTTGGTTTGCGTACAGCTTGGACTCTGGGTTGTCCGTTGTGTTCTGTGCTTATTTTCTTAAAAGCTGTGCTGCCTTGAAGGGGTTAGAAAGTATTTGGCCCCATTCTTAGATAAAATATTTTGAACAGAGAGTAAATTCGATTGTGATTATAATCATATTGATGTCCTATTAGAATCTTTCTCGTTCAGAGCCAAAGCAGAACGGTTGAGACATCCATGCAAAATGAGAAATCTGGTGACAAAAAGCAACACTTTTATTTTTCATTAACAAGTGTTTTAAGTGATCTCAAAAATATAATGTTTAGCAGTTTAAACTTTCTCCCTTGAAATCAGAGATAATGAATAGCACACAGTTTCTAGAAACACCTTTTCAGTGTTATTTTTTATTAGGTGATTTGCTCTTTGTGGAAATTTTATTCCACATATTTTAAATACACATTGCCGCTGTTATGATTTTTTTTTCCTCTTCGGTGATAAGAGGAGTTGAAATGTCCTCTGAGGAGAATGAACTGTGATGAGTGGGGCTGTGACAAAACCACTGCACATAATTACTGAAAACCGCATCTTCTGTTTGAGGTTTTGAATTCAAATAATATTGTGCTTATTCTGACCTTTTCTTAATTAAACTTATGAAACAGCTGTGGTTAGAACAAAGCTGCCTGAGCCTTTAAATGCTGACCTCATGACCAGAGTAGGCAAGACTGGCGGAGGGGATGCGAGGGGACGTTTATCTGGTCTCCCTTCATGCACCACACAGACGGTGCCTCTGATGTTTGGAAGAAAAGAATCTAGAAAGTGCTTAAAAAGCGATCATGTTCCTGTCTTTGTGCTGACACAGATCTGCAAGGAGTAGAAGCTAGGCAGGGCAAAGTTTTTGCTCCGTATCAGTAGCTAGTATCTTAAGAAAGAAGCAAATTTCAAAACATTAGCTCACTGGAGAGCTTAGGACACAGCATGCCTTCTTTCTGCTTCCTTCTAAGATTCAAGTCTCAGTGGCAAGCAGAATTGTTGTGAACAGTTGCGCTGGTTGTACACTGCTCAGCCCTAGGAGATACCATTCACATGGTCATCTCTGAGCACCTGCAAAGTGTAGCTGAAGAAATCACTGCCAGGAGGAAGAGCTACTAAGACTCTATGTGATTTCGAACAGATCAGGAGGGGAAGGTAAAAGAGAGTCATTTCAGATTAAGATAACTAGCAATATATAGGAAAATCATACAACCGAGTCAGGCATCTTTAAAAAGCTCAGTTTTGCTTTGTAATAAGTGAATGGAATAATAATATTGATTGTTTAGTGTTACTTTAATATTATATAAATTACCTAGAACTTGCTCTTCAAATAATAACAGCTTTAGCAGCATATCTTTATCTCATAAACTTGAGATCTGTACTTCAGAATATTAAACTAGTTTTTTTTTAAAGATTTTATTTATTTGAGAGAGAGAGCGCGCGCGCACAAATGGGGAGGGGGGAGAGGCAGAGGGAGAAGCAAGCTCCCTGTTGATCAGAGAGCCTGACAACGAACTGTGGGGCTCAATCCCAGGACCCCCGGATCATGACCTGAGCTGAAGGCAGATGCTTAACCGACTGAGCCACCCAGGTGTCCCTCAAGCTAGTTTTGAACAAATACTAATATAACTTTCTTTGCTTCAAAATTTAAATGAGCAAGGGTAAAATAATATATTTGGAAACCCAATTACCTTTA
The DNA here is from genome assembly GCF_023065955.2 of Ursus arctos. Taxonomy (NCBI): domain Eukaryota; kingdom Metazoa; phylum Chordata; class Mammalia; order Carnivora; family Ursidae; genus Ursus; species Ursus arctos. The sequence goes on along the minus strand of NW_026623100.1, from coordinate 59,636,449 downwards.
CCCTTATATTTTAATAATTTGTTTTTAGTAAAAGAAAATGTTATATTTTGAGAATTTATCCTCACTTCGTCTTTGGAATATCATTAAATTTTTCTGGACCTCTGTTTCCTCAGCAGAGAAGTGAATGAGAGACTTACCTTACAGGTTACACTGACTGCTTACAGTGTGTTAAATTCCATGATTGTCCATCATTCTGAAAACATCCAGCTGAGCTCCGCTGACGCAACAGTGGCATTTAGTGGTGATGACCTCCTATCACAACCACAAATTTCCATGACAATTTTCTTCCCTAGACTGTGCAGCCTAATAGTAAAAATTTTCTATTCAGGATCCTAGAATATGTAAACTAGAAAGGACCTCAGAGATCAACTAGCTTCCTCATTTTACCAGTTAAAAATAGAAAGGTTAGATAAATGCCAGATGATATATAAAAAATTTTTCTCCTGTATTATTTTTGTTTCTTTGGACTTTTTTTTTTTTTTGAAGTGAAATTCACGTAACATAAAATTAAGCATTTTCGGTTTCCTTTTTTTTTTTTTAAGTAGTCTCCACGCCCAGTGTGGGGCCCAACATGGGTCTTGAACTCACAACCCAGAGATCAAGACCTGAGCTGATATGAAGAGTTGGACACTTAGTTGACGGAGCCACCCAGGTGCCCCATAAAATGTTGCATTTTCAAGCGAACAGTTCAGTGGCATTTAGTACATCCACCGCGTTGTACAACCTCCCCCTTATTCTGAAGCATGCGATTAGCTCCTATTTCAAAGTAATTCTTACTTGGTTAATGCAAAAAAAGAGAAACTAGTGTATTCCTGACACATAATACTAATTTTTGCGATTTGTCGACTTCTCAGATTGTCGCTTCAGAGTGATATTTAAAGAGCAGGAAAGAAGAAAATAAAATAGTGTAGGTGTCTTACAGTTAGAAAATAGGAGGTAGATGAGAAAACTAACATGTTGAACTTTCCTCTTGTGTGCCTGTTTATTGTACTGTTCGGTCTTATCAAACATTAGAGGTTACCTCATTCCCATTCCCCCTGTGATTGCCTGAGTATAAGACTTGAATGTTGCATTTCCAAAGCCCTAGATATTTAGAAATGGGGAAAACTCTTCATGCCGTCCTAAATAAGAAATTCATAAGTGATCAATCATTATTTTAGGGTTTTCGTGTGGGGCAGGATTTAATACATTACAAGTGTGTAAATTTTGGATCTAGGTTTTAGAAAGCAGAGGGAGCCTCCAATTTTGGCATTCATACCCAACAACTCTGTCTCTCCAGGAGAGTCTGGCTAAATAAACAGCAATCTGTTGGAAACGCAGGGAGTGACTGAACTTGGAAGGGCAGTGTTAGGTGACTGCTGGGGTGGGGGAGCTCGGTTGGTCTGTGGCCCATGAGTTTCCTTAGAGCATTAACATTTACGGGAGTCCCACAGAACATAAACCCTGCCAAGACTTTAGACTTCATTACCTCCCTGTCCTCGACAAGTACAATTTAATTGAACATTAAGCAATTTGATCTCTTTCACCTAATAAATCGAGCAAATTCAATAAACATAAATCCTGCTAATGATAGAGCTGACCCTGGTGGGGCTGAGCTCATCAGCATTCATGGTTATTACTCTCCCTGGAATTTCAGTCACAAATGCTTATTGCTGAACTACATACTTACCTGGGGCTTATGGTCTAGGGAGCGTATTGAATAATTTTCTTTGCAGGGTTTCCGAAGGGCAGCTGTGGAATAGAATCTGGTTTTGCAGATAGACCAGTTTTGATTTGAATCTCTTACCTAAACTAGGACAAGTTATACAATAAATCAGAAACAAAAGGAATTAACTGCAGTTATTCATAGGGTGTTCTGAGATTTAAATGAAAAATGTATGCAAAAGCCCATAGCACCTGACGCGTGGGAACTTAACAGTCCACGTGAGTTCACTTTCCTTTTTTTCCACTGTTCCTAAAGAAGGGATCTAGAGTAGCCAGCATTTTTTACATGGTACTTTTTTTGTTTCTCTAAAGCTTTCTTATACATTACATGTCTGTGACTCTTTAGTTACCTTCCTCCTCTTCACCTAGTTGGCCTCCGTTCTACAGATGGTCACCTCCAAGGTGAATCTTCCCTCAGCTCTTCCTGGCTGGCTGTCGTCCTGACCTTCTCATGACCTTCCTTCCCTGTGGTTCTGATCAACTGTCACACATGTCACCGTGTATGCACCTTTGTTCATGGCGTCATTCTGACCTTCCTCTCTCCCAGATCCCACCCTGCCCATAATTATTCTCCATGTCTGGTGGAATGAGTGAGAATGAGTCAGTCACAGAATGAAACAATGACTTGCCTTTAATAGCGCAAAGGCAGGTACCCTAATCTTGTTGAGTGGATGAAGCTCAAAAAAATGGGTCCAGTCCAAGGAACTAGAAAGTGGAGAAGCAGCACTAGGACCCAAGACCTTTGACTCCAGGACCTTTTCCTTTTTAGTACACCCTATTTTCTCTCACAGCTCAGCAAGTTTTAATATCCAGGAAGCAGGGTTACGGCCTCTTCCCCAGGCTCTGTGGGTAAAAATTTTTTCTGAGTAGAGCATAAGTAGAGACCCATCCCAAACAGGTGTCAGACTCCACTGGGGGTCGCATCTCAGGTACCATGCTCACTCACGGTCCTTTATCATCAGTGCTGGATGGCATTTTCTGTCAGTGGTGACTGTGTTTCTAATCTCAGGGCTTTTGCTAATTTCAGTCAGAAATGCCTGTTTATGCTGCTGGCTCAGCATGCCCCGGAGAAATATTCATTCCATTTTCCCTGTCTTCTTCCTTCATTTCCTGCTTGTGTGTCTGTGTTTTCCAAACACCATCATCGATCAATAATATGTGTGGAGGACTCTAAGAAAAACACTCAGTCTAGAAATTTGAGCAAAATGTGGCCTGTTTTTCTTAATGCATAAGAATCAGTCCTTGGATTCTCCTCTATTTGAAAATAATGCACTTCAAACTTTAGAGCCCTGAGTTTTTAGCCTTGATGTGTGGACAATGAAATGCAGCCTCTTCATTTCTCAAAGCAGCTGACTTTAATCTGTCTCAGGACTAAAACTTCACCTCCCAGTCTCCTCACATGTCAGAGTGGCATTGTGACATGTGACTGTCCAGACCAGTCCTGCAGATGGGTCTGTCATCAGGAAGGGAGATTTCCTGCCAGGATATAGTAATGTGCTTCCCATTGCTGCTGACAGCAGAGGCCCCAGGCCCAGTGGCTCCAGGGGGTAATTTTTAAACCTTTTTTTTTTTTCAATTTAAAATTAAAATCAAAGCAGCACCATCTGTCATATGAATCTGCCATACCAGGGAAAGGAGTGTGATCAATGGACTGGATCTTGTTTAGACCCCTTCGTGACGGTGTCCCACACCATCCCATGTGTGTCTTTCATAGCTTTGATCAAGAGCTTAGCATTTGTCCTTGGGGAAGTAGAGAATGCATTGAGTGGGGGAGGCTTTGAGGTGTGAATATTTCCATTTCCTGTTCATTTCACATTTGTATTGGACTAGATCCCGGATGAACACATTGTATGGTGGCCCAGAAATGGTATTTGCCTCATAAATTATAAGCTTTGCTTAGCAAAATGATTCCTTTGCATCAGTCCCCAGGCAACAAAGCACCTAATCATTGTTGATGTGTTTAAGTAAAGGGTGTTTTAGGGAAAGGACAGTATGTGTTCATCCCCACACATTGAGCTAGGTGAAATGGAGAGCTGAGAGAGTCTCATGTGCTCTCACGGGTAGTTGTGGAAATAGTTCAGGGATCTGCTTTTCCTGGGTTCTCTACCCTCCGCCCACCACAATTCACTGTGTCCCCAAGCTGGAGTGTAGCCATGTCCCAGCCCTAGGGATAGCCAAGGCCATGCACGTCCAAGCTAGGATGGGCTCTGCTTGTGGCTTGGGGTGCACAGAGGCCCAGCAGGTGCTAGAAATGTGCCCGTGCCCAGTTCCTGAGGATGCCTTGTTGAAGACTCAGAAAATTCTGTGATACTCCAGTTGCTCCCCTGGAACCGGATGAGGAGCTTGTCCACTCGAGACCCCTCTAAAGGATTCAGGCATACACAAGAGTTGTTGAATGTCAGTCTCCCTTCTACTTGGAGTTCTGTCGACCTAGTGTTTACTGCTCTCACTGCCTGACACAGTAATTCAGTGTGTCAAGGCAGTCAATGATTCTGTCCCTTCTTGTTTGAGATGAAGTCCATGAAGGCATCTTCCTGTGTTTACTGAGCAAGAGTTTCCCTCTATGTATTTAAAAATTCCAAATAATCTTGAAAGAGTACTTAAAAACATCGAGAGTGTACTTTATTGCTCTTAATTGGCTACACACTTCTTTGCCCACTGACAATTGCTTTTACCTTTTGCAAACACTGAAACCCGTTCTTTTACTGTCTTTGAAAATCCTTCTTTATTTGCACGTGTTCAGTAGGGACTCAGCGACTTTCACCTCGGAGATAAATTGGAACTTCCATTGTCTTGGTAGGTCAAAATATATGAGCAGTTCTGTAACGCTATCTCATTTTCATATGTCAGTAACGCAGAGGTAGACAAATGAGAATTTCTACCTCCATGTGACAGATATGGAAGCTGAAGCCTGCCCAAAATCGCTAAGCTGAAAAGTAAGTGGTCCAATCAGGACCTGAGCCCCAGCCTTTGCCTCCAGAAGAGCCAGTGTTCCTTCCATTACCCCCACACTCACTTCACCCTTGACCCTGGCCCAGAATGAGAGCAGATGTGCGCGACGGGAGAGGCAGCACAGATGGATTAGGGTAGACCCATCCATGCTCCCAGAAAAATAACTCAAAATGCACATCCTGGTGATGATGGGAACATAGCACATCTCAAATACAAAAGAGCGTATGTTTAATGCAGAAATCACGTTCCAATAACTGACCAAGACTGTTTTGAAATTTGGAATGTGTAATGTATAAGAGAAAGTAAAGCAGCAAAGGACAATCAGTTCTAGAATCCCAAAAATGCATAGCTGAGGAAGAAAGGGGTGGGAGAGAAGATTCGGCGGGTCCCTGAGGTCCCACCCCCTTTCCTCTCCTCTGCTCCCCTTTACCAACCTGGGTCCATTAGAAGCCTGCCTTGGAACCGCTTGGTAGTCCCCAAACACAGCTTATGGCTTGCTTTCTTGACACCTTTGGGCAAGCTCTTTAAAACGAATCCCAAGTACCTTTTCCGGCAAAGGAAATCCTACTCGTCTTATTACTTTCACATCAGGTGCCACCTTTTCCAGACTGCTGTTCCTCCTCTTTACCCTCCCATCTGGGCCCTTTCTTTTGCAGTGCTAGATTGTGAGAGCTTGGAGGGGAGGGACCAGCTCATTTCGTGGTAGAGGAGGGATAGTCTAGGGGAAGACCCAGGCCTAAGGGCCAGACAGCCCTGAACAGCCCTATGTCATTTGACAGCTGGAGCCCCTCGAGTCTCAGCGAGGCTTCCCCGCCGAGCAGATGTCAGATGGAACCATGCTCAGCCACCTCTAGATTCAGTCTTACAAACTAAGAGTATGGATTTATTTGTAATAACTACTCTTTTTTTTTAAATGTTTTTTTATTATATTATGTTAGTCACCATACAGTACATCCCCGGTTTCCGATGCAAAGACCGATGATTCATTAGTTGCGTATAACACCCAGTGCACCATGCAATACGTGCCCTCCTTACTACCCATCACCTCTATCCCATTCCCCCACCCCCTTCCCCTCTGAGGCCCTCAGTTTGTTTCTCATAGTCCATAGTCTCTCATGCTTCATTCCCCCTTCTGATTACCCCCCCTTTCTTTATCCCTTTCTTCCCCTACCGATCTTCCTAGTTCTTATGTTCCATAGATGAGAGAAATCATATGATAATTGTCTTTCTCTGCTTGACTTACTTCACTTAGCATGTAGTAACTACTCTTGATCACAGCCATTGCTTGGATATAAAATATTGAACAATCTCCCTTTCAGATGTACAATGAATATATAGAAAAAAGTCAGGAAGAGAAAATGACCTCAGCTTTTGAAACTTGTAAACGTTTCCACAATCTTGCTCTCACAGGGAATTCCTTAATTCTTTTTCAAACTTGAAGCAGAACTGACAACCATTTGTGTTCTCTTTGCTTTCAGTTGTGTGTGGATTTGGGGGGCGGGACAGGGGGAGTCAAGGATCTTTTTCCAGGCTCAGCTATTTCCTTAATGAAGTTAATATTTCTTCTGAAATGGTTTCATGCAGAAGTGTTGGGGTATCTGGGTCTGTATGCTATTTCTGGAATGCTTCCACACAAGGAGAATTTGAGGAAGGGGCAACCATAATCTTACCTGTCCAGGGTCTTTCCTGACCTTATGCTTCCTTTGTGCAATTCTAGGAGAGAATTGTGTGAGTGTCTGTGCATACACGTGTGCTCACACACACACACACTCACCTTTGCCTCCTTTAAGTGGGGGTGGAGGGTTGAAAGCCTGAGAGTTCATACTATTGCCCTAGGGCATTTCTTTCTTCCTTTTTTTTTTTTTTTTTATTTTATTTGTTTATCAGAGAGAGCACAAGCAGGGGGAGCAGCAGGCAGAAGGAGAAGCAGGCTCCTTGCTGAGCAAGGAGCCCGATGTGGGACTCGATCCTGGGATCATAACCTGAGCTGAAGGCAGCCACTTAACCCTCTGAGCCACCCAGGCATCCCTGACCTAGTGCATTTCTTTAGTTTCATACCTCACAGGAAGAAGCAGAAGAGAGGAAAACTCCCCTCAGTCTACAGTCCAGGCAAGTGTGGCTGTTGCCTTGTGTGACTGTCCTGAGTGTGTCCGTCCACTCCTGGGGCCTCCGGACTGGAATCCCCAGTTCTGGCAGAGCCACCGAAGTCTGAGGAGCCCCAGGATTTTCACCATCTGCTAGATAAATTCTTGAGCAGTGTATTTCCATACAACGTGAATTCCAAACGTGAAGCTACCCCTTCTAAAGCTTTCTTCTCTAGACCTGCCCCGTAACTCGGCTCCGAAACTCAAGCAGGAGCTTAGGACCATGAAATGCCTTGAAAGCTCAGTAACCCTGGAACATCTGGAAAACCAAGATCCCATGCACTGGCTGGGTCCTGTGAGGGGACTACAGGAGAGTTTAGAAGAAGGTGGCCATGGGGCTGACCCAGCTTTGACTAGGAATATGGCCTCTGGAAAGTGATAACTGCAGAAGAATCTGTCTGGGGTGCAGAAGAGGTAAAGGCAAGGATTTCCAAGGAGCTGAATAGTGGTAGGAGAGGCAGAATGTTCAGTGTGCACACTGGACCTTCATTACTGAGTTCAAATTTGCCAACGCCATATACCAGCGGTCACTTAACCACTGTTTCCGTTTCCGCTTCCTCATCAGTGAAATGGAGGTGATAATGGTACCTCTTCATAGGGTGGTGTGAGCATTTTAGTGCCTTAATGTATAGTAAGTGCTTAGAATAGTACCTGGCTCAGAGCAAGCATCATACGACTGTTAGCTACTCTTATTACTACGACCATTACTACATTATTATGATCATCCTCATTGTTACCATAATACTGTGTTCATCGGACCAGGCCTTGAGTGTAGAATTAAAATAGTCATAATACTGGCATCATTGCTTGGTTGTATCATTCTGGGATCACCACAGATACATCTTTGCTGTCTCTTCTGAGTGAAAACGTACCTGTCTGTAAGAACGACTGTACCTTTCCACTGATAACACCTGATGGTTGCAGATAAAGTCATTCTTCCGAGACACCTGCGGCCCTCTGAGTGCTGGCTCATCTGTGGTTCCTTACTCTCCTGGAATCCATTCTGCCGACTGTTCAGCTGCTATGTTTGGTCTTCAGTGTAGATCTTAGTTACGCTCTCCAGCCTTTCATTGTGGGGGGTGGGGGGCGGTGAATACAGCTCCCGTAACGAGCGTGGAGACGAGCTCCAGCATCAGTGGCGCACATGTATGGGAGACGGGGCGTGGGGTGGACGGGGCCCTGGCCGGTCCCCGGTGCCCTGAGCTGTGAGGGGGTGTATCCAGGTGCCAGCAAACAGCCATGATGTGTCACACTGCTTGTCATTTCCTTCTCAGACGACTATGCCCAGCTGTGTAACATCCCCGTGACGGGACGCCGGCGCCCATATGGACGGGATGCCTTGGTCGACTTCAGCGAACAGTATACTCCGGAAGCTGATCCCTACTTTATTCAGGACCGTAAGCAAAACTTTTCCGTTGTGTTGAAACAAAATTATGGTTAAAGGTTAGTCAGTGATTCTCAAAAGGTGGCCCCCGGGAATTTGTCAGAAATGTGAGCTTTGGCCCCCCACTCCAGACCTGCTGGATTGGACAGTGGGGTGAGACCCAGTAGTTTTACCTGCCCTCTGAGTAAGCCTTATGTACGCTTGAGTTTGGGAGATACTGGATCAAATTATTGGCATGCTGATGGGGATGCTATTATGTTTACTTTCTTTGAAGTAAAAAAAAATTAATATCCATAATAAAATCATTTATTTACTCATTACATGGTGGCCTAATATAATGGGTTTTCTTGAAAGCCTGGTTATAACTGCCATCTTTTTCCACACAAGAAAATGACATGTTAACTGTGCCACGTTGATCTTTACAGGGATTTTAGAGTGGGAGGTCAAACGAATTGCGCTTCTGGTCAGAAATTGTTAGAATCCACTCGTGAGGGGATTTATTCAGTAAGGAAGAATGCATGCCGGCTTTGCTGGGATTTGCAGGCAGAGTTTTTTTCTGTGGAAGGTAGAGTGTGCCTGTGTGAACCCTGATCCCATTTAGAAAAAAAAATGTCTGATAGTTAACAGGAGTGTGTGGGGTAAGAAAGCCATTCAAGCTAAAAGTTTCTCTGGGGGGAAGCCACAGCTTTTCAAATTCCAAGTACAGTATTGGTGAAGAATAGGTTGCTCACTTCAAGAACGGGAATGGGGACATGCGGATTCCAGTAGCCTCATCCGCATCTTCCAGAGGGGCCCTCCTGGCAGTGGGCAAAACCACACCAGATTTTTAAGGCAGGGAATTCCTGCAGACCAGGGAATTGGAGTTAGGACTTTGAAGACACTGCTGAATTGCAGACTACAAGGAAGCCTTTTCTTTCTTTGGACCCTGTTACCTGTGAACAAAGCACACTAGCCATGACCTGGTTCCTGAGGAGCAACCCAAGCTTTGTGGCTCCATTTGGAGCGACTTCAGTTCTCAGAGTGTTTCCTTCACTCGCTTCCCTTCTCTTTCTTTCCCCTGCCTTCCTTTGGTTTTTTCGTTGGATGCATGTATTGATCATTCAGCAGAATTAAGAGTGCTTCAAGATTTACGTGAAAACAGCATTGTATCAATCCAGCCAAGGTGATTAACACACACCTGTGTTACCCTCACCCGGGTGTAGAACATTACCAGCATCCAGAAGGCGCCTGAAGCCCTTTCCCAGTCAGGTCCCCCGCCCCAAGGGTAACCACTCTCCGAACTTCTAATACCTTCAATTATTGCTTTTAATCAACAGCATACAACCATGTACTACATCATGAAACGTGTCTAAATACACTGACAGGTATAAGACTTACCACTTATAATTTCTACACTTACCTATGAATATGTTACAGGTCAATGGGCATTTACCTTTAAAAGAATGAAAAGGGAGAGCTTGCATGCCCCATAAATCCGAAATAACAGGTTAAGTGTCTAGGCAACCATGGCACAATACTCCGGTTCCTATGTCACATTAGATAGAGTTCAGATTTTAGGAATTTTCATGTTGAAATGTTCTGGCTTGAGTACTTTTTTTTTTTTTTAATGCTGACGTTGCTTTAGAACTCTTCTTTAATTCACTGCAATGTTAAGAAATAAACATGTTGGTGTCACATCAGTTTCCTATTTAGCAACATAGGAAGCTGAGATGCAAATCTTAGACCTTGAGCTTTGACTCTGTCACTGGCCTTTAAACTTACTACAAGTTACGAGAAATAGCTCCTCCTTCCCGGACCAGGAGGAAGGACTTTCTGGCCTTGTTAAAGAAATGATCATACTGGGTAGATAGTAACAGAGAGAAGGCCGAGGTTTCTTATCTCCTGACTTCTGGTTATTTAAGAAAGTTGATCTGATAGCTGGGGGTACCTTTAGTTAAGGCAGTGTTTTATAAAAGTGGACTCTCCTGGAGCAGAAATCGGTTTTTTTCTATAAAGGACTAGAGAGTAAAACTTTTAGTCTTTGAGGGCCTCCAAAAGGCTCTGCAGACCTCCTCAGCCCTGCTAGGATATCACGAAAGCAGCCACAGACAGCACGTCGCAAATGGATGTATCTGTGTTTCAGTAAAACTTTATTTAGAAAAGGAGGGAGCCAGCCACATTTGGAGCAGGGGCTATACTTTGCTGACTCCTGTAGAAGTGTTTTCAACAGTCTACTTGATGTGTGTGTAGGAGTTTTTAAAATTTAATTCCATGTTTTAATTTATGTAATAATGAAAATTTTTAGTAGTTATAAAGTCAAAATGATTCTGCCATAGTACCTGGAATTTGAAAATATTTTCGTAGATTAAAACTTTATTTTCTTAAGTATTTTTCAAACTGGCTTTGGGCCCCAATGACATATTCTTGATGGTCTTTCATTTTTTTTTCCCCTTCAAAATTTTTAAAAGGGCCTTTCTCGGGTGCATTAATTTTTAAAATCACTTGAGTTACACCTTACAGCCCTGCATAAGCAATGATATTTTGCTGCCCCCTGCAGTTCCACTGGAGAATTACTTCAGAGGCCAGATGCAGTTAACGGCCATATTTTGAATTTTATTTTTTAACGCTGATACATGATGAGGTTCAGAAGTGAGAGCCCACATCAACAGTGTGTCTGTGTCACCATGGATTTATATTTACACGTTTTCTCTCTAGAAAGAGAGCTAAACACTCTTGATGCCTGTTTAATCTGTTTTTACATTACTAAACCTTAGTTCTCAATCAGTTTAAAGATATCTAAACCATAAAAAGAGTCAAACAAAGACTTCTTTGTTTCCCTAAAAAAAAATATTTTTGGCTTTCTAAACACAAGTATGATGTACTTTTCTTGTTTATCAGGATGTTTCCAGTTCCTTTTACTGTCTTTATCCTTTGATCTCCTGAGAGCCCTTTTGTAAGGCTCATTCCAAAGCTAGAGCAAACAAACAGACTTTACAGGGCAAGGCCAGCCTGGCTTTTCACTGCTTTTTGGGGAACTCCAAGTGAAAAACCACCGCCTGAAATTCTCATGGATCTTCTGAGCAAATGTCTGCTGCACTGTGATAGTGGCTTCCATTGGTTCCTGAACGTTGTTCTGCCATTTGCCCTACTGAGAAATCAGGAAATTTGGGATTTTAGATAAACACTTCTATTAAGTAAGGGAAAGAGAGAAAAACAATACTTTATCATTTTTTGTGATTGTAATACAGAATATCGGAATTCAAAATGTAGGCTACTCACGTACAATATATACAAAGTTTTTAATATCTATGCTTAATGTTGTATACAGATATATTCAGCATGAAATTTTACTGCTAACTTTAATGCATCTGAAATAGGTGTCTGAAATATGAATATATGATGAACCATATTTCTTTGTTTTGCAATTTCTGCAAAATTCTGAATTCTGCAAATTCTGCAAAAGGAATTTCTGCAAATTTCTTTAAGATTTTTTTTTTTTTTTTTGAGAGAGAGAGAGTGCAAGCAGAGGGGAGGAGCAGAGGGAGAGAGAGAGAATCTTCAAGCAGACTCCTTGACCACGGAGCCCAGCACAGGGCTTGATTCCACGACCCCGATATCATGACCTGAGCCGAAATCAAGAGCTGTCTGCCCACCTGACTGAGCCACCCAGGTGTCGCAGAGGCTGCAGATTTCTAACCTGGCTCCTGTCTTCTCCTTTCCAGGTTTTTTAAATAGCTTTGAGGAGTTGCAGGCTGAAGAATGTGGCATCCTCAATGGGTGTGAGAATGGCCGCTGTGTGAGGGTGCAGGAGGGTTACACCTGTGACTGCTTTGATGGGTATCACTTGGACATGGCCAAGATGACCTGTGTTGGTAAGGATGATGTGTGTCCTGTGGCAAGTTATTCTTGTCCTAACATTGCCTGTGACCACAGATCTCATATAACTGAGTACATTTAAGATTGATCTGCTGTGTCGGTTTGGGAAGAAGAGAGAAGTTCTGGAGATGGACGGTGGTGATGGTTGCACAATAGTGTGAATGTACTTCATGCCACTGAATGAGCCACTTAAAAGTGATTACAATGGCTGATTTTATGTTTTGCATATTTTATACCACAATTAAAAAAAATAACACTGATAGTTCATTTAAGAAGTCATATAGTGGTAGGTCGGGAAGAAAGGACAATGTTCTCGGTAATGGATTTGATTCTTCTAACTTCAGCTTTTGACTCTGCAGTAAGTAATGTTTTCCCTCAGTGCCTGACACCAGCAAAAGGGAGTGTAAATGTCTGAAAAAAATATAACTGTGGTGTAATCATTCTGGAGAACGTTCCTTCTCCAACTCCCTCTCCCTCTCTGTCTCTCGCATGGCCCTCCCTTCTATTTTTAAAAGACTGGTAAGCATACCTTTACACTTCCTCATGTGATCTGTGACACCTTCCAGGGTCTGGCCCTTGAATTCCAGGTTTTTCCTATTTCTGTGGCTCTCCTGCTCCCTCCAGCAGCAACCCCCTTCCCCACTTCAGTTTTGTTTGTCTCCGTCAGTGGTGGGTCTGGAAAAGAGGTAAACCTGGGTTATTACAGGTGTTTCGAGTGCATTTCTTTCCTGTGGAAAGAAACCTAAGAAGGTAACTCGAGCCTTTACAGAGGCTGCCTCGAGGGCTCTCTGCTCACTTGTTTGCTTCTTACTTCGGTGTATTCCTGTCGACAAATCTGAACAGTTTTTCTGTACCTGCAGAAGGGAATTTAGAAGTAGGAAAGTTCATCCAGCTTTCTTGAGTCTTGACTATGAAGTGTCAAGCCGGCCACATGTGCATGTTGTGTTAAAAGGGAAGAAAATTCTAGAACCTCTCAGATCTAGAAAGTTGTATTTATCTCGCATGGGATTGCAACAGACAGTAGTGAGAAAGACTATCCAGTTTACTGGGAGGAGAGCAGAGCACCACCAGGCTGAGTTCCCGGCCGGAGGCCTCGATGCCTCAGGTAAGCTGTAGGTTGCTTACATCTCCTCTCAGAGTGATGGGAGAGCTTGTTTACCTGCGTGGTTTGGCTTATTGCAGATGTAAACGAATGCGATGAGTTGAACAACCGGATGTCTCTGTGCAAGAATGCCAAGTGCATCAACACTGAAGGCTCCTACAAGTGTGTGTGTCTGCCTGGCTACGTACCTTCTGACAAGCCCAACTACTGCACTCCGTTGAATACCGCCTTGAATTTAGAAAAAGACAGTGACCTGGAGTAAAAGAGAATCTATATAACCTAAGCCCATATACTCTGCACTGTGTAAAGGAGAAGAGAGAAATGTATTATACTTGAGACATTGCACCTAACCCCGAAAGTCGGAAATACGGCAACACCATGGAGTTATGTATCCTCGGAAGGAAGATGAGAGGATCAGTGGGAGCCTGACTGGTGTGACAGACCAAATGGACATTTCTCTGAAAAATCAGTATATATAGTCTGTTCATATGTAAAATTCAGTGGAAAAGAGGCGGAACAGTGCTATTATTTTAAACAGAAGGTTGTATTATGATGTTTTTGTTTTGTTTTTACTATTGCTTGATTAAATTCGGCATTTAAATAGTGGTGGAAATATTTTATATAATTTTCATTTTTTGTTTGTGCAGTTCCTTGGCTACTGTTTTTCTTCAGATTTTTTTTTCATTCTCAAGTGCACAAGTCTCTGATAAAATATTGTTAAACTGTATTATAAGTATTGTTACACACGGTTACGTTACTCCTGGTCTGGAGCATTTTTAAAATCCAAACTGTCTGTCCTGTGGAGCAGGCAGTGATTTTTGTTCCAAAACTTTTATGCACATTTGGAAGAAAGTACTTTATATTTACGGCGTATTGTCTGATTTCAATGTCCGTTCTTAGCCAAGCTGCTAGTAGGCACCGATTGGATCCTTTCCTGCATTGAAATGGAAGAACTAAGGAGCTTACGTTAGTATTGTAATCGTGTAAAGTAAGCCCAGCGACATTTTTGGAAAACTTGATGATCCGACCGTATTTACCATTGTATGTTAAAGCAAAATAAATCACCATTTTTTTAGAAAAAAATGTCCTACCTGAGAGTAACTGTCAATGAGTATTTGTGTACAAGCTGTATCCCCCTCCCCCATTTATTTTTACGAGTGGTTCTCCAGTAATGTAAAGTCTTTTACAGTTAATTATTAAAGCTGTTAGATATTGTTAGGGACTGAATTGTGTCCGCCCCCAAGATTCATATGTTGATGTCCTAACCCTCTAGTACCTCAGAATGTGACTGTATTTAGAGAGAGGGTCTTTAAAGAGGTAATTAGGGTTTAATGCAGGTTTTGGGGCGGGCCCTAACCCGATATGACTGGTATCCTTATAAGAAGAGGAGATGAGGACAAACAGAAGAAAGAGCATATGAAGAGCCGGGGAGAAGACTGCCATCTCCAAGCCAAGGAGAGAGGCCTCAGAAGACATCAGCCCTGCAGTGCCTTGATCTCAAACTTTTAGCCTCCTGAATTATAAGAAAATTAATTTGTGTCTAAGCAGCCCAGTCTGTGGTACTTAGTTACAGTAGCCCTGGCAAACGGCACAGATACAGATCACAGACAGATACCACACGAACAGGGAAAACAGCTTTCGAGGTTCTAGTCCCTGCTTAATTTCCCGCTATAGTCACACAATTGTCAAAGTGAGTTTCAGGATCCATTTTTTTTTGCTTCATAGAAGCATCGGAGTTTAAAGAAAAACAATGAAACTATGTATGGGGATACCCAGCAGATAATCTCGTTTAACATTTTCCTGAAATACAGGACTTTGGTTTCTAATACCTGTAGTAGGAAGAATAATGGGATATCAAAGAGGTCCCTGTCCTCTTCCCTAGAGCCTGTGAATATGTTGCTGTATGTGGCAAATAGAAATTAAGGTCACAGATGGAAGTAAAGTTAAGCAGCATTAATAGGGAGATTATCCAGGTAGGCCCAGTGAAATCACAAGCGTGGAAGAGGGAGATAGATAGAAAAGGAGAGTCTGGGGCAAGTGTGAGACTCAGGTGAGAAAGACTTCTTTTCCCTGCTGGCGGCAGAAGAAGAGGCAAGAGGGTATGAGCCGAGGAATGTGGCTAGCTTCTAGAAGCTGGAAGAGGGAATATACCATTCTCCCCTAAAGCCTACAGAAAGCATAACTCTCTTGACACCTTGATTTCCAGCCAGTAACATGGATCCACTTCCAACCTGTAGAACCGTAAGAGGACAAATGTGTGTTGTCACAAGCCATAAACTTGCGATAATTGGTTGCAGCAGTGACAGAAATCTAAAACGTCACCCAAGCATCATAAAATGGACCTCTCAGCATTTTCAACTGATGTTTATATATGTTTATATATATATATATTACATTGATATCCCCCAAAACTCAGCACAAACATTTTAAGTAAAATGACTCGTTGGAGCAGGTCTTGAATTATATTTCAAATGTTAGCATAGTGGGAATCATCACGGATATTTGAAAAGCACCAAGACTATCAACGAAGTGGATATGCTCTGGGATGTTGCTGGCCAGCTCACATGCTGTTTTGAATGCATTTCCACAATGTTTTCCAAGTCTGCCTACCCATTATTTTTACCTAGGTTTGTACACACCCCCCAAAAAACATTTTATTTTTTGTAATAATACACAATTCTTTTTAGCTCCTTTCAGTAGTTACTGCAATTCTACTTTCAATGCCTATTGTCCTCGAAACCACAGGTTTAGGATTCTATGCCAGTGGTTCTAATTCATTGGCCATGAAGAGACAGGTGCATAATGGAGCACATTCTGATTGTTACACTGGTTATATAATCCGTTACGCTAATACATGTATTTTCTGACTGCCTGAGCAAGAGTCCATCCACAGAATGAGTCTGCTTACCTTGAAATACCAACAGTAACAGTCTCTTCTCTTGTCATAAAAATCAAACTCTGCTCCAGAAACACTAGACCTGGCTATCTGATTGAAACTTACATAATTTGAAGTTATGCTCTTGAAATCTGCCATGTTAGTCAAAATGACCACTAAATACAAATGTAGAAAACCAACCCCATAAACATATCGAAGGTGCTTTATACAGTTTCATCCACATTCCTCTAAAAAAACTGCATATACGTTCAAAAGAATACCACAATTTAGCTTTAGTATTTTCACATACAGAATTTCTTACTCTAAAATGTACTTGAATTTTACTGGGAGATCTTAATGTCTTCGTATTGGCAGAAATGAGAAATCCGATATGCTTAAAAATGAGGCTCGTGAACATTTCATTTGGGTCATCAGTGCAAGAAAACAACATGCATGTCAGTGTTCCGTGTTCTCCTTGTGCAGACAAACCAGAACCATGGATTTAGGAATTGTTCTAATACCAGCATTGAAATATTATGATCCTAACACTCTCTTCACCCTTCAAATAGGAATGACTTAAGTATGTACTGGAACATCTGTGATTGCTCAAATCTTTGGTAAGAAGAGAACAATGGCCATCATTGATCAGTGTCGCAGGGATGGGGAATCACAATTAGGAGCAAACTCTAAGGGGAGGAATCATCTGCAAAGTGCAGGAATAAACCACAGTCTGATAAGACAGAAGACACCGTGGGGGAAAGAGTTCCTTCATTTCAGATAAAACATTTGTAATCATCACAGGAATATGAGATTCCTCTAACCAACTTTCCCCTCTCTTTAAGAGTAGGATGGCCACCACTGGAGGAAGAAATTATTGCCCAAGTCATTTATGAAGAGGATTTTTCTTTTTATCGTGCCCCTGAGTATAACTAGAGCAGGCTTTGCTATCTTGTGACCAGACACAGAATATTCAACAGGACGCTGATAATCTATCTTGATGTCCCCCACCCCCAACACATACACATACGTAAGAATTCACTGAAATCTGAGATGCGCGGGTGGCTCAGTCGGTTAAGCATCCCCTTTGGCTCAGGTCATGATCCCCCGGGTCCTGGGATCAAGTCCCATGTCAGAATCCCTGCTCAGCGAAGAGCCTGCTTCTCCCTCTGCCTGCTGCTCCCCCTGCTTGTGCTCTCTCTGTCTCTCTCTGACAAATAAATAAAATCTTTTTAAAAAAATTCACTGAAATCTGTGTAAGTATCTGGATTTTTCTGGAGAAAATCTTCTGGAGTCAGACACTCAGATTGTGGTCCTCAGACCAGTTGTTTCCTGAGAGAGATTGAGAAATGCAGAATCTCAGGCCTGTGTGCCAAGACCTTCCAGATGATTTCTGTGCATATAAAATTTTCAGACACAATTTTCTGAGCAAGCAGATTGGTTTGTTTGGCTGCATATGATTTGGGGAGTTTGAAAAACTGACGAGCCTATCCCCAGAAATTCTGATTTAGTGTTCTGGGTGTAGAGGAATTCTTGGTGAATTGCTACTGTGTATCAGTGACACCTGCCCTTACTACCTCATGGGAGTGTAGAAGGGATCAAAACAAGATCATATCTATGAGCCAGGATTCATTGTGTGCGGATAAGGAATGATCAGTCATTGCTCTGTGCCACTAACTGCCCTTTAAAACCTTGAATCTTGTACACGCTCCTTTGTCGACGATGAATAATTAGTCTGGACTCCTTCTTCTTGATTCCCTTCCCTGCTTCTTTCCTCCAAACCTGAGGCTTCCCTTGGATACACTTTGATTTAAACTGTTCATATCCCCACAATCTGGAGACTCAACTCTCCCATTTGCTGAAATAATTTCCTGGAGGAATTGCTGCAATGGAACATCAGAAACAAAAGATCTTAGAGGGACAGACTAGGAGATGTACGTGTAACTTCAGAAGTCATCTAAACCTTCTGCAGAAAATAAGGCAGGGGATTTTGGAGACAAAATCAGAGTAAGAAGTATTAGAAGGTAGATGGGAGAGAAGATGGGCATGAGAACAAAATGACCTCACCTGCAGCAGGTAGTTAAGTGTCATTCAAGACTCGCAGTTTTAAGACTTCAGTATTAAAGGTTTTCTTGGATCCTCTCGTTTTTGGAGAAAAATGACCACACTGACCCACATAGTCTGGACCGTACCTGAGATTTTGTTCTCTAACCTCGAAGAAGATCCTGAGGCACAGACAGGGACCTAGAAAGGAGGTCCTGGCATCAGAGTAGTTTGGCCTTGGTGACTCAGTGGGAAGAGGCCTGGAGCCCTGTCCACCACCCTCCAGCCACGCTCAGCTGATGGGCTGGCTGTTCCTGGACCGAGTGGTAGCCTCCTCAGTCTGGGAGCACCCAACCTGCTTTTTAGCAAAGGCCATGGCGTTTAGCTCGAAGACCAAGAAGCTGTAGGGTGAATAAGGAGTTGACCATAAGAGCAGCCGAATCCTTCTGTCCAACTGCCATTCATAATTTTCAACTTCTAATTTCAAAATGACTTGGCTGGAAGCAAGGGTTGGGGACTAGGACAGGAACCTGTGGACTCCTTGCACCTATGGACATTGAATCAAAGTTTGGAGAGTAATTAAATATTCTCCAAAGTCTCCCAGCCTGGTATGGATGGGGCAGAAACTTACTTCCTGTGGGATATCACTGCTTCCCTCATCATCAACGCCTTCTATGCTTCTCTTCATCAGCATTGTCCGGCAGAACTTTCTGTGCTGATGGAAAGGTTCTGTATCTGAGCTGTCCAGTGTGATAGCCGGTAGCCACAAGTGGATATTGAGCACTTGAAATGTAACTAGTGTAACTAAGGACCTGAGCTTTTAATTTTACTTTTCTTTGAATAGCCTGGCTAGTGACTACCATGTTGGTCAGCACAGCCTGGGGATCTGACCCTTCACTGGCCCTTCACCAGGACCCATTCTCTCCCGATCGCTTCTCCCAATCTATAGTCCCTAGTGCATTACTAGGCAGAAGGCTGTTTGTGGTAAAGAAACGATGTCTTTATTCCTGCAAGTGCCCTCCAAAGCAAATATGCAGTTAGTGTTTAAGAAAATCAACAAGTGAAATCACATCACTCATCATGTCTCATCTTCAGAGATAGCCCACACGCTTCATTTTTGCAAAATATAACCAGTTTTGCCATAGTAGCAGAGAATGCCATGAAGAAGACCACAGAGCCCTGAACTCTGAGAAAGGGCCAGAGATAGACACCAAGAGAGGGAGAACTCCTCTTTAGCCCCTCTGACCTTCTTTATCATAACTCCAGGTTTCTCCAAATTCGGTCACTAATGGAACATCAGCATCACCTGGAAACTTGCTAGAAATGCAAATCCTCAGCTCTACCTCACACCCACTGGACCAGAAACTCTGTGGGTGCCATACAGCAATCTGTGTTTTAATAAGCCCTCCAGAAAATCCTGATACATGATAAAGTTGGAGATTGCTGCCCTAAATAATCATCTGTTCACTAGGCAACAGGTGCTCACTGGGCTCCAGGAATCAGAATACTTTTTTCAAGAATGTCCAGCCCCCTCAGTGCCCTCCACTGGAGGGGCCCCAAATAAATGCTGACTTTCTGAGCACGTCATCCAGTAGATATTTCTATTTACTGAAGGTCTACTAGAGCACAACACTAATTATTTTTTGTACGTTACACATTTAACCAATTAATCTGAGTATTGAGAGGTGTTGGTGGAGCTGGCTGTTACCAGCTCCTGAGAGCAACCATACATATCTACTCTCAACCACATTGGTGGCTGGAAATTGGCCATGATGAGAGTATTTACATCACAGAAATTGGCAAACAGCTGATGATTAAACATTTATCAGTATACCACTGAATCATCCTTTCTTATAAAAGGAAGGAAACAGGATCAGTGAAGTTGAGTTGGCCAAGATTGCGTATGTATGAATTTTAACCCAGATCTTATGAACTCTAAAACCAGCCTGGTTTTGTTACAGGGCTCTCCTGGTGATACTTGAGTTTCACTTAACTGGGGGCATCCAGAGTCTAAATAGGAGAAACAGACACCATGCCTAGAAGGCACCAGGCTCAGAGTACCCTTCTATAGAGCAGAGGAGTCTCAAACAGGTAGGTGGGATTCCTATGAGGGAAGATTGTATTAATCATATAATAAAGCCACACTTTCTGGGCTGGCTTAACAATTTTTCAAAACATTTCCCTTCAAGAAAGTCTTTCATGTTTAAGTTTTTCTTGGCTCCTTTCTTGGAAAAATTGGTCACACTGACCCACAAGTTTAAATTTCAAGTTTAACTGGGATTTACTCTCTCATCCTGACCAGGATCTTGAGGTGCAGACAGGGATTTTGACAGGGAGTGCATTGAACATGTGGATAATTTAGGGAGCAATGTCATCTTTCTTTTTAAAAGATTTTATTTATTTAACAGAGAGAGAGCACGAGCAAGGGGGAGCGACAGAGGGAGAAGGAGAAGCAGACTCCCCGATGAGCAGGGAGCCTGACAACAATGTAGGGCTCGATCCCAGGACCATGACCTGAGCTGAAGGCAGACCCTTAACCAACTAAGCCACCCAGGAGCCCTGAGAACAATGTCATCTTAACAATACCAAGCCCATGAACATGAGATGTCTTTCCATTTACGTAGGCCTTCAATTTCTTTCAACAGTGTAGTATAGTTTTCAGAATATAAATGTTACATTATCTTGTTAAAGTTATATTTTCTTCTTTTTGATGCTACTATAAATGAAAGTGTTTTCATAATTTCAATTTCAGTTTACTTTTTGCTAGTATGTAGAAATACAGTTGTGTTTTGTATATTGACCTAATATCCTACAATCTTGCCAAACTCTTAAATTCTGTTTTTAGTGAATTCCTTAGGATTTTCTTTTCTTTTAAAGCAATGCAGCTGCATTTCTTTCCATTTTTTAAGTTTTTTAAAAAGATTTATTTATTTTATTTATTTGAGAGAAAGTGGGGGGCGAGGGACATAGGGAGAGGGAGAGAGAATTCTCAAGTAGACTCCCCACTGAGCACGGAGCCTGATGTGGGGTTCAATCCCAGGACCCTGAGATTATGACCTGAGCCACAACCAAGTTTGGCCACCCAAGCAACTAAACCACCCAGTGCCCCAGGATTTTATATATACAAGATTATGCCAACCACAAAAACAGTTTTAATTCTTCCTTTCCAATCTGGATACTTTGTGTTCCATTTTCTTCCTTAATTGCCCTCGTTAGGACCTCCTTTACAATGTTAAATAGAAATGCTGAGAGCAGACATCTTTGTGCTGTGCCTGATTCTTAGGGGAAAAGGATTCAGTGTTTCACCATTAAGTATGATTGATTGATTGATTTTTCAATGTTAAGTCTGATTTAACTGAAGCTTTTCATAGATGTTTTTTTATCATGTTACAGAAGTTCCCTTCTATTCCTTGTTTGTTGAGGTTTTTATTATAAAGGCGTGTTAAATTTTGTGAAATGCTTCTTTTGTGTCTATTGAGATGATTGTGTGGCTTTTGTCTTGCATTAATGTGGAGTATTACATTAATTGATTTGCCAATGTTAAACAAATCTTGCATTCCTAAGATAAATTCCTTTTGGTCATGGTATATAATCCTTTCCTATATGTTGCTGGATTCAATTTGCTAGTATTTTGGAGGGGATTTTTGTGTCTATGTTCATGAAAAATACTGATCTATAGTTTTCTTTCGATGCCTTTGCCTATTCTTGGTATCAGAATAGTCCTGGCTTCAGAGAGTAAGTTAGGAAGTATTTCCTTCTCTTATTTTTAAAAGAGTTTGTGAAGAATTGGTTTTAATTCTTCCTTAAATGTTTGATAGAATTCAGGAAATTGGTCATAGGCTTTTCTCTGGGGGAAGGTTTTTGATAACCAATTCAATCTCTTTACTTGTTATGGGTCCATCCAGCTTTTAAAACAGAGAAGACCTTTTCTCTTGTTGGTATGTACTCACCTTGGATGCACAATCCCAACAGCCAAATCTAACTCGTCACTAGTGTCCTTAGGAGCCAGGGCAAGATAGAGCTGAGACCTGGGAAGGACCAGGCAGGGCCTCAAAGGCACCTGCTAGGTCCCTCAGTTGCCCCCCTCTCAACTATAGGTGACAGTGGATCTGGCTTCCTTTGGGCACTATGTCCACAGTGACTTGCCTCTAGAGCTTTCTGCCCTTCATTTCTGCCCTGATGGGCACCCAGGAATGCAGCCTCAGCTCAGTTCTCCCCTTGGCTGTCTCTCTTTAGGAATCCCATTGGAATCACCCTCGTTACCTGGCCTGCATTGTCCTCTTGGACTTTGTGCACTCAACAGCACCAGATGGTTTTCTCCAGGCCAACCCACACAGCAGTGCGTTCTCCTGGGAGGCTCTCTTGTTTTCACCACTCTCATCGAATCTACTCTGAAAGCTGATTCTCCTCCTCCATCCTAAGCTATTCATTTAGCTTTCATCCCCTTGCTCTCCTGGCATGTTTATGGGAAATGCTAGGTTCATGTAGATGTTTGTAAGAGGCCCTGGAGATCTGCCCTCATGTTATAGGTGAGAACTTTTCCCGTAAGAGGCTGATCGCCTACGCTGGTCAAGGACCCACAGCACTGGGACTGGATGAGCGTGGCCTTGTCCCAGCAGGGTGCTTTCAGCCACGCCTGCATTAAACACCCCTTCCTGTGCCATCTCTTTCTGGTCTTCTTTTTCAAACATTAAAGCTACTATTCACTGGTGACTTCTGTGCCAAGCCTGCCATCTAATGCTCACGAGAACTGTCCTTCTTGTTACAGAGGTTGGGAGGTTAAGGACCTTGTTCAGGGTCCTGCAAGGAATAATACCCAGAGCTTCAACTGAGTTCCCAGCCCATACTTCTACCCACTACGCTTGAATTTCCCATTGCCCAGGAAGAAAGCACACACTTCTCAGTTGACAACAGAAAATAAAAATGACTATAGAGGAGATTCTCCTGTAGAGTCTCTCAGGGCAAACCGTTTATCAGGCTACTAGTTAGCATTAGTGAGTCCCAGGACACAGAGGTGGAAGCAGCATGTCAGGCTTGGGTGCTGAACCTCATCCCATTCATTCCCCTCAATGAAGATGAGTGCTGCTGTGTGCTGGGCAGCGTCCCAGGTGCCAGGACCCAGCAGTGATCGATAAACAACACTCCCGTCCTCATAGACCTTCCATCTAGTGGGGGGACAATAATATCCACTCTGGTGTTACTTGACTAAAACTCTGAAGATAGATGAGGATGATGGAGTCAGGTTAACGTGTGACGTCAGGGAAGGCGTCTTTTGGGATTGCAGTTGAGCAGAGGCCTCAGCAAAGTGAGGGTATGAAAGGCCTGCAGATGTCTGGGGAAGGAGTTCCTCTGTCATAGAGGAAGTACCAAGACCTTGAGGTGGGAGCATGTGGGTAACTTTCGGACCAAGAAGGCCAGTGTGGCTGCAGTGGACGGAATGCCTGGGAGGGAGTAGGTGATGCCTTCAGAGAGTCAAAGGGAGGCCTGATCCTGTGAGGATTACTGGCCAGAGTAAGAAAGTTTTTCTACCTCCTAAGATTGTTGAAAAGTTCTCTGTCAACCCTTAGGCATCTCAACTTTTCAGTCCATTCCCAGACGCAAATGTCCTTGAATGACAAATAGTGTTTCTGTTTGTAAGCAAATTTTGTCTTCCTCTCCATAGGGATTATCCTCCGTGGTTCCTTCCCTCGTGGCTTTAATAGTTCCCTAAAGGTTATTCTGAGCTCTAAAAATCCCAGAGCCTCCTAGGGCACATACAAAACAGGATGTCATGCTGCTCCTCAGCCCCAGGTGGAATGTCCTGCCCCTGGAAGAGAAACAGTTCTCTCCTCTCACCACTGGGAAGCCCAAAGAGAAGAACCAAGCAGGGTAATGAGACCCTCACACGGAAATAATGAGGAGGTGGGCATTGAGAACTGCCCATTTCAGCTCCTTTTCTAGAAAATGGAGAATTTCCTAACAGGTTGAATCCTGGGGGTGCGGTGTGCTCAGCAAGGTGCACCCTGCTCCCAGGGATAGGCAGGGAACAAAGGGGAAAGCAGTTGGAAAGGGAAAATGGTTTGTTCAGAACTCTCCCATGTAGGAAAACCAGGTAGGCACTAATTAGCCCATGCTTAGATTTTAATGGCCAATGGGAATTGCTGTTATTTTGTTCATTCAATAAATATTTGCTGAATGCTTATTTTATACCAGGCATTGTGGTTGACCCTGGGAATATGAGAAGAATAGCTTATAGCGCTCAACACCGCAGCTAGCTCAGAAGACAGATGTGAGCTCAGCTAACTGTACTCCAATCAGGTAAGCAATCCAGAGGAAGCTAGAACTCAGTGTTATGGGAACAAGGAGGTAGTAGTTAACTCTGCCTGGCTGGGGTGTGTGGCAGGTGGGAGAAGAGCTGGGATAGAAGCCCTAGGGAGAAGGCGAAATAAATGGAATTTTATGGATCTTAAATTTTACTAGAAAACAGAAAAGAAAGCAACAACTCAGCCACTTCTCCTGCCCCTTCCCTTTTGTCACAGAACCTGCCTCTGGTCGTACAGAAAGAGCGTTAGACTTGGTGTCTTAGAACACCTACCTGGATCCTAATTCCTGACTCCTCCTTGGCCAGTCTTTTCTCTTGTAACTTTGTTTTGTCATCAGTAAAGTGAACTCTGAGGTCCCTACTATGTCAAAAATTGTCTAATTTTTTTGGGACGCCTGGATAGCTTAGTTGGTAAAGGGTCTGATTCTTGATTTCAGCTCAAGTCATGATCTCAGGGTTCTGGGATCTGTGAGGCTCTGCTCTTAGCGGGCAGTCTGCTTGAGGATTTTTTCCTTTTCCCTCTGCCCTCGCCTGCTCACGCATGCATGTGCTCTCTCTCTAAAATAAATAAATCTTTACAAAAATTGTCTAATTCTTTGATTTCCATTTTGTCAAAATGTCTTCTCTAGCCTTCTTTCTTTTTTTTAAATATTTTATTTATTTATTTGTCAGAGAGACAGAAAGAGAGGGTACAAGCAGGGGGAGCAGCAGGCAGAGGGAGAGGGAGAAGCAGGCTCCCCGCTGAGCAAGGAGCCCGATGCGGAACTCGATCCTGGGACTCCAGGATCATGACCTGAGCCAAACGCAGACACTTAACCAACTGAGCCACCCAGGCATCCCTCAATCTGATTTCTTAATCCTGTTAATTATGATTACTTAAATGATTCACCTTTAGAATGGTTTAACAAAGCCATTTGGAAGCATAGCCAATGTCTGGAAAAATCTCTGGAAAGCTGGGTGTTTCTATGTTCCCTAGATGCATAAGAACAGGTGGCAAGTGGTCTAACAATATATGGACTTTCTGCAAGTTAGAGCCTCAACACCTGAATAGATTTCATGTGAAAAGGATCAATTAGATTCTGTCATTATGACAAGACATTTCAAATTACATTTGCCAATGTGAAAAAGGAAGAGCTGCTTTGAATATAATTTTAAATGTCTTAAATTTCTGAATGATTTTTAGAAGATTTTCAAGTTTTAACATCTATTTGTGCGTGTTTTTCACTGATGGTAACTTAAGAATCTGTGAGATCCAATTAAAAGTCTGGATCAGGAACTGCAAGTGGTCATTTAAAAGCTACAAGCTCAAGTTTCTCTGTAAAACTTTAAAAAAGTTTATTAAATAAAATTAAAAATTTTTATTAGGAAGTGTTAGGAAAATTCTTCAGTATTTAATATTATACCTACTACTTCATATTTTCTTTTTCATTTTTTTTAAAGATTTATTTATTTATTTGAGAGACGGAGTGTGAGTGCGTGAATGGGAGGAGGGGCAGAAGGAGAGAATATTCAAGCCAGCTCTGTGCTGAGCATGGTGCTGACATGGAGCTTGATCCCAGGACCCTGAGATCATGACCTGAGCTGAAATTCAGTCAGTTGCTTAACCAACTGAGCCACTCACATGTCCCTATATTTTATTTTTCTTAAAATGATTATGTAATATAAAGAAATTTTGGTTAACTTTTTTCCATCAAGCTCTATCCAGAAGCCTCAAATCCCTCCCTTTTACTCTAGTATGCCAAATGAATATCCTTATTTCAGGGGATAGCCTTCTGGGTGGAACTGATTATGTTAATAGTCATGCTTTCCCCCGCTGATCTACAGGGACAGCTCTGTCACAGATCAAGTTTCCACCCAGTCATGGGTCTATCTCTGACTCTCTGTTCAAGTCCATCACTTTTGATCTCTCTCTGGATCAGTATCATACTGTCTTCGCTATTATTTGTCTTTTTAATTCTTCATTTCTGATGTCAGGTAATTTCTTCCACATTTCTTTCTGGGGAATATATTCACCTTTAAAAAAAATTAAAGCCCCCTTAATTTGGCCAGCTTTACATTTATTGAAAAATTGAGGGAAAGGATAGAGAGTTCCCATATATGCCCTGTTTTCTACCCCGTCCCCCCATTAATGTCTAGCATCAGTGTAATACATTTTGTTATAACTGATGAGCCATTATTGATGCATTAAGTCAAGTCTATAGTTTCATTAGAGTACATCCTTTGTGTTATGTATTCTATGAGTTTTGACAAATGTATGATGACATGTCCCCTATTACAGTATCACACAGAATAGATTCGCTGCCCTAACTCCCCACAGTGCTCCACATATTCAGCCCTCCCTCCTTTTCCCCCAAAACCTTTGGCAACCACTGATCTTTTTACTATCTCCACAGCTTTGCCTTTTCCAGAATGCCATACTTTTGGAATCAGATAGCATGTAGACTTTTCAAATTGGCTTCTTTCACTTAGTAACATGCATTTAAGTTTCATGGCCTAGCAGCTCATTTCTTTTTAGTGCTGAATAATATTCCATTTTATGGCTATACCACGGTTTGCTTATCCAGTCACTTTGTAAAGGACATCTTGGTTGCTTCCAGGTTTTGATAGTTACGAATAAAATTTCTATGAACATTCACGTAAAGGTTTTTGGGTCAGAGTGTTGAGCTCATTGGGGTGAACAATTATTTGACTCCTCTTAAGAAGTGCAATTGCTGGATCACATAGTAAGAATATGTGTGGTTTTGTAAGAAGCTGCCAAACTGTTTCCCAAAGTGGCTGCACTCTCTTGTATTCCTACCAGCAATGAATGAGAGTTCCTGCTGCTCCACATTCTTGCCACAATAAGACATCGTCAGTGTTTTGGATTGCCTGCATTCTAATAGGTGTATAGTGGTATTTGATTGTTTTAATTTTCGATTCTCTGATGACATATGAAACCGAACATTTTTTACATTCTGATTTGCCATCTGCATATCTTCTTATATATTCTTCTTTAGATCTTTTGTCCATTTTTAATTGGTTTGGTTGTTTTCGTATTGTTGGTTTTAAAGAATTCTTTGTGTATTTTGGGTATGTGTTGTCAAAGATTTGCTCCCCGTTTGTGGCTTTCTTTTCATTCTCTTAAACACTTTGCTTTTATAGGTATACACATTTTAAAATCATTTTGTCAGGTTAAAAAAAAATACCCTTTTGGGATTTTGATTAGAATGACATTAATTCTATAGATCAGTTTGGGGAGAAATAATGGCTTTACAGTACTGAGTCCTCCTTTATTTAGATTTATTTTGATGTCTGTCAGTAAAATTGTATAATTTCTTTCACACAGGCTTTACAAACCTTCTAGTAGATTCATTCTTAATTATCTTATTTCTCGTTGGTATTTTTCTGGAAATGTTATATGTTTTAAAAGTTTATGTTTAATAGTTTGTTTCGGATATCTAGAAATACAGTTGACTTTTATATATTAATCATAACCCTGCTAAACTCCCTTCTTAGTTCGAGCAGTTGATCCTTAGATGATTTGGGGATTTTATTGAATCTTCTATGAATAACAAACAGTTTTGTTTCTTCCTTTCCAGTCCTTATATTTTTAATTTTCGAGTCTCCTGAACTTGTTAAGACTTCCAGAACAGTCCTGAATTGTTGAATAGTGATAGCAGCCATCCTGATTTTAAGGAAAATCTTTTCACTATTTCTTCTTAACTATGACACTTAAGATGCTTCACTGTTTCTGTGTAGGCTGTTATCTGGTGAAGAATCTTCCTTCCTACTCCTAATTTGCTAGTGAGCTTAAGATGAAAATAAATATAGAATTTTATTCAATGATTTGCAGCTAAAAAGAAATTTACTTTTAGTTTTGTTGCTTACAGACACTTCATGTCACTCAAGAGTAAACCTCTAACCTGAAACATGCCTGAACTCGTCTCTGTTGGGGATGAATACTCAGTGCATCACCCAAGAAACCTAGGTCACTTGGGATTATTAAAAAACAATGTTCCCTGATTGATTGACATAAAATATTTTATTATCCCGCCTTTAGGCAGGAAATTACATTAGCCAATTAATGGAAATCATAACTTGACTTCCCTTAAACGGTATACAACTTCAAGTGCATATCATAGGACAAAATTAAAACCACAGGTATATGGTATTTTCAGGAGGTTTGTCCAGGAAATACTCAGTTCAAGGGCATAGAACAGCGAAATGCGGTACCCTCAAATCCCGGAAGCCCAGAGTTATTTCATCTGCTTCTGCAGCATGTATCTCTCCTCTCCTACCCCCCAGGGTACCCGTATTACCGATCCAAAGCCCAACAGTGTGGATGGGGGGGAAGGAATAGAAAACAGAAAAGACAGGAGCAATAATGAGATCCCCTAGTGGCAAAGCATAGTGTCACCAAACATCAGAGCCAAGTGGATGTTATCTTTTTTGTAAGCCAGTGGAGGCATTGCTATGGTCTTAGGGTCAACTTGTTTGTATTAGAATCCATGCATTTTCTTTCTGTTGTTTACTGTATGCTAAATTCAATGACATGGTCACTTTACTGTCTATATGAGTGTAAAGTGTGTATTCCTTCACATTTATTTTCTTGCTGTGTTTTGTACCGAGTTTTTACTGACTCCTTTGGCTACTCTGTAGGAAATTGTTCTTATGTGTTTTGTTTTGCTCGTTGATTTGCATTAGTTTCTGTGAAACTTATTCAGTGTGATTTCACGTTGCAATTTACTCTTGGTTTTCAGTATTCATTGGAAGATTGTATCGATATTTATTACAGTATTCCATGTGGGATGTGGGATGTGGGATTTCATTTACCAGTCATTTTATTTTATTTTGTAGCCTACTCAGTACCAACGGTCACTGATACATTTCTTTTTAACCATATGATTTTGGGTTTTTTTCAGGTGTAGTAGAATATTATTATATAACCAAAACCAATGATTTTCATCTGGACTCCTACATATAATATACTGTATCTACAGAACTACTTAAAAATATCTTTAAAACAAGTGAGATGAAAACGATTTCATTTTTTCCTCCACATTCCTCCCCCCAAATTTCCTTGTAAAACTGGCATCTTATCTACTAGTGAGTACCATACACACACACACACACACACACACACACACACATTTCATTGGATGCCAACTGTGGGCTTGGTCTTCACAACCTTGTGAATTATATAAGTTGACCTTGTACAGCATTCTCTGGAAGTGTTTTTTTGCTCTGAGCCAGTCCCCGGAAGCCAGTTGCTTAAGTCAGTGGGCACAAGCAAAACCCTGTGATCTCCTGAACCCCTGCCCATAAACCTGCAGGGGCAAGGAAACAGAAATCTGGGCAGTGTTTGCTTTCAGTGTCAGGGAATGACATCACTGCCAGAGATTATGACAAGATTATTGGACAAGCGGGTGGGTGGGCTTGGATTTACAGCACAGAAAGGTCAAACTCTGGTTAACAGGCCACATCATTAGTGCACAGAGAACACCCTATGTACATTTTAAAAGTAGGAAATATTAACACTTTTATGAGCTTCATGTAAACTATAGGGAGTATGTGTCAAGGCCAAAAAGTGTGCTTCATATAAAATTTACATGATGTGCTAGGGCCAATTTTTTCTTTTATTCTAAATCTTATGATAACAGTATTCTTTTTCTTTTTTTCTTTCTTTTTTTTTTTTCCTCAGTGGGTTGGCAAAGGCTCTTGCTTGGTTAAAATCAATGAGTTGGGGTTTGGCCAATTCCTTCTTTGTTTCCACGGACTCTAAACAGTCAGTTAACCCAGCAGCTCACAGTTAAAAAAGCGCAGATAAAAAATGACTTGGAAATGTTCAGTAGGGACTAAAAAGTGGATCAGTGGGGTGGGCTAGGGGAGAACAGAGCAGGGGCTTGGTATGTCATCAAGACAAGTGCTTTCATGAGCCAGATTCTCCCCACATAAAGTGCTCTCAAAGTAAACTGGTTGTTAAGGAAGCCTGAGGTCTCCTTCAAGACCACAAGAGGACCAATTGGAGTTAATACTTTAAAATCAGGGAAACATAATACAATTCTCATAGCAAGTTAGCCCTGCAGGTTAATCCCTATGAATGAATAGCATTTGGGACTTGACTGTGGAAAACAAATTAACCATGGGTTTAGTACCATATTTGTCTGAAAGTACCACCACTGGATGGCAGTAAAAATCCTTGGATTGCCCTCTAGTCTATTCTTCTCTGTTTTCTCTTTTCTTTTCTTTTCTTTTCTTTCTTTCTTCTTTCTTTCTTTCTTTCTTGCTCATTCTCCCTTCCTTCTTTCCTTTCCTTTCCTTTCTTTCCTTCTCTTTTTTTCTTTCTCTCTCTTTCCTGCTTGCTTGCTCTTTCTTTCTTGCCCTTTCTTTCTCCCTCCCTTTCTTTCTTTCTTTCTTTCTTTCTTTCTTTCTTTCTTTCTTTCTTTCCTTCCTTCCTTCCTTCCTTCCTTCCTTCCTTCCTTCCTTCCTTCTTTTCTTCCTTTCTTTTTTTCCTCCCTTCCTTCCTCTCTCTCTCTATTAGGTAGTCCTGCTTGTCCACTTAAAAACACCATGCTTTTAGACTTAACTTTTACCAGAACATCTTAATGTGAAATGCCTATGACATATTGTGCTCACGTTCCAAAAGTGGGGGAAGAAGGGGGGGGAAGCAATTATGTATATTATGGTCAAAACAGGATAAAGAAATTTGGATGACCACAAAGGAAGGCAGTTTCCCCTGTTAGTTAAGATCAATATTTAGTCATGCATCAGTTTAAAATCAAATTAGGTCCAAAACAATGAAATATTGATTATACAAGGTCTCATGGGGACTTCAGACTTCTAAATACTAGGGAGAGTGATGGTCTCAAAATAAGGACACAGGAGTTATCTTTCCACTGGTTACCTTCAGAATTAGATGAAAGGTTATACAGTCCCCAGAGTCTGTTTTCAAAAGAGAACTCACAGGTGCTCAAAATTCATCTTCACTTCCAAGATTATTTATTTATTCAACAAATATTTATGGAACACCTGCAGGGGAGGACTGAGTGTTGGGAATATAATAGTACCCAGTACAGACAAGGTCCCTGATTCCACGCAGCTTAGATATTCCCGGCCTTATCCATAATCTGAAAGTCACCCTTCCCTCCCTGCACCCCATCTCCAGTAGGTATTATTGATTCTGCCTCCTACATCTCCCTGGATTCTATCCACATCTCATCTTTCTCATATGCCCTGCTCTGGTGTAAGCCATCTTCCTGTTGCCAGAGTCCATCCTCACGGGTCTGTCTGCTCTTACTCTCGCCAACCTGCAGTCCTTCTCTATCTAGTAGCCAGAGAGAGGTTTCAAAAATATAAACCTGATCAAGTCAGTCCCCTGCTTAAAACCATTCAGTGCCCCACCATCGTCTTGCAGCTAAATCTCCATGTGTCCTGTGCTGAGCTCCTCAGACTCATCTCGTGTCATCTCAGTTAGCACCCCCTCCCCCCTTAACTTCTTTTAATTCCGTGATGGCAATTCCCTCTTTCTTCCTTTGGGACTTTCCCATACCCTATTCTTCTTGCTTGGAATACTCTCTTCTTCTTATCAATACTTCTTGGTCTAAGTGCTGCTTTAGGTGACACCTGTCACTTTTCCAAGGATATCTTCCTTAACCAGTGAACCAGGTTAGTCCTTCTTTGTAGGTTTTCTCTTGGTACTCTGTACTTCCTCTCTCAAAACACTCACCACACTTGATTGAAATTACTTGTTTAATGTTGACCTTTCCCTTGCTAGTAATAGTTCTAAACCCTAGGGAGTTTAAAAAAACAAAAACAAAAACAAAGAAACAACCCACTGATGCCAGTACCCTACCAAGCAAATTAGAATTACTGAGAATGGGATAAGATCTGGTCATTCTATTTTTGTAACTTTTCATTTTGATATAAAACAAACTTACAGAAAAGTTGCAAGAAGAATATGAATAACTCCCTTATACCTTCTACTCAGATTCACCAATGTTTACATTTTACCCTATTTTGTTTTACCTTTCTCTCTCTGACCTTCCACCTCTCCATGTACAATTCTTTCTAAATCATTTCAAATTAAGTTGTAGAGATCTTATGCTTTTACCCCTACTTACTTCAGTATGTTTCCTAAGAACAAGGACATTATCTTGTATAAACACACTATGTCATCAAAAATCAGGAAATTTAGCACTGATCCAGTCCTATAACCTATCAAGAGTTCGTATTCAAATTTCATCAGGTGCCACAATAATGTTCTTGTTGAAGGATGGGTTTCCCAGGAAGCAGACTCTGGGATGAAGGTTAGTGTGAAGGAATTTTATAAGGAGCACTCTTAGGATCAACACTGCAGAAGGGGAGAGAAGAAGGCAGTCAGTATTGGACAGAAGAAGAAATTGATGCAGTCTCAAAAAAGACTACGCCATCCCTTGGGGAACCCTGAAGCTGTAATGAGCTTTCAGTGTTGTTCTGAGATAAGATGAGGGGTGTGACGCTTTATACGTACATTGATCTGGGCTGCTCTGGGGAAGGAGGCATGCTTTTGCGCAAGGCAGAACTCTCCAACCGAGGGTGATTTCTGTGGACTGTCAGCCAATAACACCCTCAGTAGGTGGAGGAATAAGACCTTCCCTTCAGTCTTAAAGGAATCAGAGTGACACATCAGAGCTGTTGCTGTGATCTACCATTTGCACTCCTCTGATCCAGCTCTCCCTATCAATTCTGGAAAGTCTTCCTCCAGGATCCTGTTGGACCTCTTTTCCTAGGAGAAATGGGTAAGAAGGTCAGCAGGGTAAATTGCAGCCCCAGATACAAGCAGTTGGAACCCAGGGAGCTGACGCTACAATCACTATCCATTGTCTACCACCCATTCTGGATGGCTTCATTCTCAGCCACCATCTTTGCTGAGTAGATGGCTTGCTTCCCTGTTGGCGTAATTCAGATCCTCATTGCTGAGGCCT
Organism: Ursus arctos; assembly: GCF_023065955.2. Taxonomy (NCBI): domain Eukaryota; kingdom Metazoa; phylum Chordata; class Mammalia; order Carnivora; family Ursidae; genus Ursus; species Ursus arctos. The sequence continues at coordinate 59,603,150 of NW_026623100.1, read as the reverse complement.
CTGAGCTCCTGATCTCCATGCCCTTCTTAGGCACAACTGTGGTGTCTGTCCATTTATCATCAAGACGAGCAAGGAAATCTCAAGAGACATCCCAGTGGATCACCAGGACGCCGTTGCATTCCTCTCTGATGGTCAGGACCCTTACTACGAGCTGGCCTGTGAGCGTCTGTCTTCTCAGACCTGCCTGTGTTGCAGGTTGAGTTTCCCAGGAAGCCAGCTCTGAGATGGAGATCAGCAGACAGAAACTGAATTAGGGAGTGTTCTTGGGAACGGTGTCTGTAGGAGGGAAGGGAAGGAAGCAGTACTGTGCGGAAGAAGAGAGTGGGTCATCATGCAGTTTCAACAGAGTCTCTGTCTCGTTACGATCTTGTGAAGTTCTGCTTTTGAAAGTTTTCATGAAAACTAACATCAGTGACATCAGGCAACATCACGTGCACTTGTCACATTGGTTTGTTGGCCCCACTGCCTCCCTGCAGAATGAAGCATCGGGTGAACACCACAGAGCCGAACATCCCTGTCAAGGTTTCCTGCAGCCTTCCTCTGTTTCCTCTCCAGGAATACCTTTCATTCCTCTGAATTCAGTGGTTACACTTCCACAGTTTTCCCGGAAAATACTGCTTTTATGTATGAAATCATTTATCATCGGGATAGTCTTCAGCAGGATTTTTCTTTAAAATGCCTCAGGAAAAAGCAGTTCTCCAGGAATGTAACCATCGAAATAAAAGCTAACAAATACCATAAGCTGAGACATGTTAGAGACATTTGTACTTTCACACGAATGCACGGCCAATACTGAGTAATCTGTTCTAATATTTGTTTCTTCGTATCTTCAGCAATGTTTTCTATGTGACTTTCCAAAAAATTTGCTGACAAAGGAATGCCTTGTAGTTTGTTAGCCTTTTGTTTTACAATTATTTCAGCCATTTATTTTTTCCGATGGCAGGACAAACGAGAGACCCTGAGGGTTTGTGGCTTTTGTTCCTTCAGTATAAAGTGAAAAATCTCAAAAGAAGGTTCTAAGCAATTATCTGTGTTTTGTGAGTTTGTCAAGACCTGGATTTGTTCCACATTATCTTTCTTTTTTTTTTTTTTTTAAAGATTTTATTTATTTATTCGACAGAGGTAGAGACAGCCAGCGAGAGAGGGAACACAAGCAGGGGGAGTGGGAGAGGAAGAAGCAGGCTCATAGCGGAGGAGCCTGATGTGGGGCTCGATCCCAGAACGCCGGGATCACGCCCTGAGCCGAAGGCAGACACTTAACCGCTGTGCCACCCAGGCGCCCCTCCACATTATCTTTCATCTTTTACTTTTTGCAATTCTGCGAAAAGCTTTAGTGATTTCTCTACCTACATATACAAATGTGTGTAAGTAGGAGTTCCACATTGCTTTCAGTGTCTCTGAAAAATTAAAGTTTGTCTTCCTGGTGTGGATGTTTAGTTTTTAAATGTCTTGCTAATCACTGGACCTTGTGTTATTATTATTTTTTAAAGATTTTATTTATTTATTTATTTATTTATTTATTTATTTATTTGACAGAGAGAGAGAGAGACAGCCAGCAAGAAAGGGAACACAGCAGGGGGAGTGGGAGAGGAAGAAGCAGGCTCCCAGCAGAGCAGGGAGCCCGATGCGGGGCCTGATTCCAGAACCCTGGGATCATGCCCTGAGCTGAAGGCAGACGCTTAACGACTGCGCCACCCAGGCGCCCCTGAACCTTGTATTATTACTCAGTATCTCCAGATATAATATGCTAGCCAGTTAAGGGGGAGTTGTACCATTAATGGCAGTGGATGTAAATCCATATCTCAAATGGCCTTCTTGATAATTTTAGTTTTGGAGGGATTAATTCACCATAATGTGACTGATAAAAAGCTTGTACTCCAAATAAGGTTTTCTCTGCCATTTTCTTTTTGTTTATTTTGCTGTTATCTTTCTTTCACACGCTACTTTTTTTGCAGAAATCTTTTTAAACCATTTTTCCCCAATGTGAATTTTACTTAGGTAACATGAGATAATATCTAAAATCCCCTTACTGGGCATACATTAATGGAAATATCTGAAGACTTGCTAGGAGCCATCAGTTGACTGAGCCTGCATGGGAATCCCTTTGGCACTTTTCCCCGTGGAATATTTTAAGAACACTAAGGCTGGGAATTGTAATTATAGTAATTAGCTTATCCAGATTGACATCACATCAATAACAAGTTTGAAGAGTATGAGTTCCTTTTAGGTTCCTTTCTGAACTTGGGTGAGTGGTCCTTCTGGACCTCAATGCAGAATTTTACCTTTACTCCAATTAATTTCACCTCTGTCATTTGTCCCTTTCTTTAGACTGTCAAGATCTTTTGAGACTCTGATTCCCTCCTCCAATATGGTTGCTGTGTCTTTCAAGTTTGCATACCCCCTACATCTTTACCCAAAACATCAATACAAAATTTTAAGAAGGCTATCTCTTTAAGATAAAAACAAAACAAAACAATAAAACAACTTCCTTTTGCTCCAGTTGCTCAGCCCCTCGTAGAGCTGACAATGGCAGGATGGGTTAGTCTGTAGTCTCCACAGGGTTTCCTGCCAGGGGACTTCTGCGTTTCAGAATCAGGCAAAAGTCAAACAGCTCATGGAGCACTTTGTTCTCATAGGTCTCCTGCAGATCAGGACTAGAGATCTTCAGAATTCCCTCCCGAGGTTCCTTATCACCAGCACTGCCCCCATTGTATCAGTTGCTCGGGACTCCCTCCTGTAAGAGATATTTGAATAAAAAGTCTTGCTCACATTTACCTTTTACTGATTTTCTTTATTACCCCAACTAGGCAACAAGACTTCATCTTTTTCACCGATATGCCAAACAAATTATCCAAATGCTCTGAGGCCAGTAAGAGAAAAGGAAGAAGGAAAGATTCCAAGAGGATGCTAGATTTCTGGTTTTGGTGGCTGCATGGAAGGAAGCTAGTGCTTCATTCTTACTTCCCATGGGGAAAATCAAATGAAAAGGAGATTGACTCTCATCTTGAACATGGTGAGTTTGAGATGCCTGGGAGCATTCACATGGAGAAGTGGTGAGTCCATGGTCTGGACCAGTCTGGAGTTGAGAAGTCTCTCAGATTAGTACTTGACAAGGTTCAGATAATAATTTCAAGTACACATTAAGCAAGTATTGTCACAACTTTGGTCTCAAGGCAGTTTTGGTCCTTAAAGTAGAACTGACGGGCCAGAAAAAGCCTTGAGGCAAAAGGGCCTGTTTTCCATGTCTATCTGATGCTGCGGCCATAAACAGCTACACCATAGGAATCATTCTGCAAGCTGCCCTTGGAAGTCACCAACCCCAAATCTAGACAACTTATGCCTACTTTGCCTGGGATTTTTAAGCCAGCCCTACCCCCCACCCCGCTCCTGGCTACTGAACTGTGCAGCACAGCTGCAGAACCCTTTGGGGGTGCAGTGGGTTGATCATAACCATCTTCATAGCAATTGCCCTAAACCTCCTACCTTGTTCCTGCCCTGCTATTATTTTGGTTCTGTCTCTGCCCAGCTTCCACCTTCTGATTTTTTCGTGATTTCTATTTCAAATCCTGTCTCTGGTCCTTACAGTTGGTATTCGAGCTTGTTCTCGCTGGTATCTAAACCTCAGTTAAGTTACTACTACTGGTTATTTTTGAAAGGAACGCTTCTTTGTCAGTCAGGACCCATCGAGGCAGAAACCACACCAGATATGTGAGCAGGGGAATTTCAATATAAAGAATTGTCTGCTTCCATACTTTGGCCGCTATAAACATAGGGGTGCATGTATCCCTTTGAATTAGTGTTTTACGATTCTTTGGGTAAATACCCAGTAGTGCAATTGCTGGATTGTAAGGTAGTTCTATTGTTAGCTTTCTGAAAAGCCTCCATACTGTTTTCCACATTGGCTATGCCAGTTTTCATTCCCACCAACAGTCTACAAGGGTTCCTCTCATATTCTTGCTAACACCTGCTGTTTATCGTGTTTTTGATTTTAGCCATTCTGACAGGTGTGAAGTGATACCTCATTGTGGTTTTGATTTGTATTTCCCTGATGATGAGTGATGATGAGCATCTTTTCATGTGTCTGTTAGCCATCTGCATGTCTTCTTTGGAGACATGTCTGTTCATGTCTTCTGCCCATTTTCTAATTGGATTATTTGTTTTTTGGGTGTTGAGTTTTATTAAGCTCTTTATATATTTTGGGTACTAACCCTTTGTTGGATATGACATTTACAGACATCTCCCATTCTGTGGGCTGCCTTTTAGTTTTGTTTATTATTTCCTTTGCTGTGCAGGAGTTTTTTATTTTGATGTAGTTCCAATAGTTTATTTTTGCTTTTGTGTCTCTTGCCTCAGGAGACATATTTAGAAAAAAAGGTGCTGTGGCTGATGTCAGAGACGTTACTGCCTGTGTTTTCTTCTAGGATTTTTATGGTTTCAAGTCTGACATTTAGGTCTTTAATCCACTTTGATTTTGTTTTTGTGTATGGTGAAAGAGAATGGTCCAGTTTCATTCTTTTACATGTGGCTGTCCAGTTTTCCCAGCACCATTTGTTGAAAAGACTGTCTTTTTCCCGTTGGATATTCTTTCCTGCTTTGTTGAAGATTAATTGACGATGTAGTTGTGGGTTTATTTCTGGGATTTCTATTCTGTTCTATTGATTTGTCTATTTTTGAGCCTGTACCATGCTGTTTTGATCACTACAGCTTTGTAATATAACTTGAAATAAATCAGAGAAAGACAAATACCATATGATTTCACTCATGTGGAATTTAACAAAACAAGGAAAGGAGAAAAAAGAGAGAGAGACAAATCAAGAAACGGACTCTTAACTATAGAGAACACACTGATGGTCACCAGGGGGAAGGGAGGCGGAGCGATGAGTGAAATAGGTGATGGGGATGAAGGAGGGCACTTGCTGGGAGGAGCACGGGGTGTTGCGTGCAAGTGCTGAATCACTATATTGTCCACCTGAAACTACTATTACACTGTGTTAAGTAACTGGAGTTAAAATAAAAACTTAAAAGATAAAATTAAAAAAGAATCACCTATAGAGTCTGAGGAGGTGGTACCGGCGGGGCGGGGGGCAGGGAGCGCTGGTGTCTCTGAAGAGCTACAAGGAGCTGGTTAGGTAAGTGGGACATAATTGAAAAGTGGATTCAGTTGTTGCTGTGGAAGGTGGTGCCTCTGGTGGGGTGAGAAGCTTTACTGAGGTGACACCACAGGAGTAGGGACAGGAAGCAAGTCATCACTTCTTCCAGGTTTCCTCCAGCGCCCCCCTACAGACGCTCAAAGGTATCCAGCTGGAAAAACAATGCCTTGTGCTGGTCCTTCGCCAGCAGCACAAAGTAGGGTCTAGAAAGATGGTAACTGCAAATGGCACCGCCTCACTCTTATTCTGAAGCCCTAACCCAGGCCCTGATCACTTGGCCACCAGCTCCGGCTCCTCCTCCACTAACCCCTCCCCACCTCTCCCACCAGCGGAGAAGGACATTTTGCACATTTTCCGCTTCAGTTCTCAGAGACACTGCCCTTGCCCTGGCGGCCGTGAACAAATCGTTTCATCACCCCCGTTCCTGGTGCTGTGACGATGCGGCACGACTACCTCAGGGCTCCAGGCAGGAGCCAGAGGGCTCAGTTCAGCGTGGTGGGGGCAGGGCGGCCGCCTTTCCAGCGCCCATGACACCGGCTCCCGCTGCTCCCGGATCGTTGACCCACCTCCACTGCTTTCTTTGGAGAAGTCTGGTTTTATTCCAGGAATCTCTGGGGTTTCCTTAAGCACTTTGTTATTCTCAGGCTCTGGTCTGTTATTGAATGCTGTGTGGTAAGTCCCCCCAAAACTTAGTGGGTTAAAATAACAAGCACTTGTGGGGTGTCTGGGTGGCTCAGTCAGTTGAGCGGCTTGTGGGATCCAGCCCTGTGTCCAGCTCTATGCTAAGCATGGAGCCGCTTGGGATTCTCTCTCTTCCTCTCACCCTCTGCCCCTCTCATGCGTGCGTGTGCTCTCTCTCTCTCTCTGTCTCTTAAAAAAAAAAAAAGGAAAGAAAAGAAAAATAACAAGCACTTAATGCCCCTTGTGGCTTTAGTGTGTCAGGAAGTAGGAAGCAGCTTGGATGAGCATTCTGGATTGGGGTCTCTTATGACACTGTCATCAGGTGGTGGCCGAGGCTGGTATCGTCTTGAAAGGTTCTGGCACCTGGGCTGGTGAGATTCAAGTAGTTGGGGGCAGGAACACCTGGGCTCTTTAGGTCTCTCTGTGTCTCTGTCTCTGTGTCTCTCCCTCTCTCTGTTCTTCCACATGATGGTCTCGGATATCTAGATTTTTTTATATAGTAGCTGATGGTTCCCTGAGCAAATGTTCCCAAAGAAGCCAGCAGAAAGTCTTGTCTTTTTCTAATTTCATCTTGGAAGTCATGCGTTATTATTTCTGCCACATTTTGTTTCACGAAGGCAATCCTAAAAGCCCACCCAGGTTCAAGGAAGGGAACATAAGCTCCACCATTTAATGGAAGGAATGTCAAAAAATTCGTAACTATTTTTAAAAACTCACTAGGCACCTACATGTTAGGATTTGGGGGAAATTTTAGCAGTTGTTTTTCTCATATCTAGAAATGGATTCTTTCGAGCGGCAAGCTTTCTGACCATATTGTGTGGCATATTTTATTGCCTGGACAGGAATGAAGCAAAGAACTGAAAGGAGGAGCGTTCAGCCTGGACACTGGAGAGTCCCCTAGGACCAGATACGGAATCATCCGTGCCTCCTGCCTGGTCCCAGGAAGGCCCCTGAGAGTAGCTGCCCGGGGAGTGGTTTCGTTGTGGAGCCCATATAGCGCCAGGGGCTGAGTGCAAGCCGGGGAAGCTGGTTGTAGCCATCATTTTCTGCTGGTGCCCCCAGGTGGGCACAGAGATATGCATGTGTTGGGCTGGGGCATGTCACATTGTGTATGAGGCCTGGCATGAGCAGCACCCAGCCTGATGTCCAGAGGGCAGAGGGCATTTCTTGCTTTGTAGCCTGGAAGCCGTTCTTGGTGCCCTTGGTAAGAACTAGCAACGGGCTGGGCCAGCTGTAACAATTACCACAAACCTGAGGTACCTGAGTGCCACAGAAGTTTATTCTCTCAGTTCTGGGGGCTAGAAGTCTGAAATCAAGGTGCTGGCCGGGCCGCGCTCCCTCTGAAGTGTCTACGGGAGACTCCTTCCTTACCTCTTTCCCCCTTCTCCAGACGTTCCTTGGTGTTCACTGCATTGTTGCCCACATCACACCTCTTCATAGGGACTTTGTCTCTGTGTGTCCTCTCCTCTTCATATAAGGACACCACTAAATCATTGGATTTAGGTCCAGTCTTAAACCCAGGATGATTTCGTCTTGGGATCCCCGAAAAGTACATCCACAAAGATCCTACTTCTAAATAAAGTCTCATTCTGAGGTTCTGGGTGAACATGAGTTCAACTCAAATGCACAGCCCACAAATTCCTTCTGTGCCTTCCCGGTGTGGAGTAATTCCTATCACGTGATTTACATATTCACATATAAAACATAGACTCCCTGTGCTTATGGCTCCTTTGCAAGTACAAAGTCAAAACAAATTTTCCAATTACAAGCCCGCAAAACAGTAAAATGAATACGTTTAAAATTAATGGTATTAATTTAATATGACAAATGACATTTTCTAAGATTAAATTGTCTTTCCCTTAGATGAGTTATATGTCTGCTGTGGTGTTCATTCTTTGAAGTCTGGCTTCGAGGTCTGGCCAAAATGACCATTTATTTTTTTAATCACTTTTCTCTCTTTTAACTCTTATGAATTTTGGTTCATATAGCTCTCCACTGATTTATTCTCTATGTACAAATGTGCCCTTGTTTATTTATGCAAATTCTTTGATATCACACTGCAATACTTAGCTCAAAGGTGGTGATCAAAGGATCCAAAATATTTGCATATTAATTCTTAAAGATCATCATTGTTTCAGTTAAGTCCAAAATCAAATATTTTTTTAATGGAGAATGTAGCTATCAACACACGGACTCCATTTTTGGAAATACTGGTGTTTGGCCCTAAATGGTAGGAGCTCCGGGTATAGGTGCTCTCGATCCAGTCTGCAGTAGCATTGTCTCCAGACTCAGAATTAACATTTCAGTAGACCAGAAGTGCAATTCCTGAGCTGATTTCTCTGTAGCTAATGCAGTTCACGATTCTAGCCTTGGTGGAAGCTCCCTGTTCATGCCAATTCCCAGAGATTTTTCTAGGCCCAGAACTTCACTCCTGAGTTTTCCCATTCTTTATGTCCTGTTAACCAACACAAGAAGGAAAACAGTTATCTTTGCTTAGATACCAGCCACCAGGCCTGAATTCTGAGAACTGCAAATTCTCACCTTTATTTTGGCTTTTCTTGATCTAGAATTTCCCCCCAACACTTGGGGCCACTGCCTTTGGTACTGAGTGGGAATGGGAGGCATGCTCTGGATCCCCATTGTTCTGTCTGTCAAGACCCCTCCCCACCCTCCTCTCCCACAGTCAGCCTCTCTGACTCTGGGGATGGGCATGAAACGCAGCCTGGGCCAGTCCTTTGACCTCATCTGTGGTTATGGTGATTTTTACAAGAAGTGGACATGTTGCCCGAGCCAGAATCCTGCCACAGGAGTTTTCTTATGGGAGGAGGGAGGAGGAGTCCCTTTCCTCTCTAGTCACTGTGAAGATAAGAGCCCAGGGTGCTACATTCCTAGTCTCCAGGAGAATCCAGTCTGACAGTTTCAAGTAAAGATGTTAGCCAAAGAAAGAGCCATGATGATGTTCCAGTGCTGGTTTCCAGGCATCCTCAGGCCCCTTGTATTGTCGACATCTGACAATTTTGATGTAATATACATGCCTGACATTAGGCTTTTGATTGTAGAAGCACCTACTTCAAAGACAGCCATCTCCAGGAAACACACTGCTAGCAACACAACTGGATAAAGAGTCAGGCCACCCCACCCATGAAGTTTCCTTTTTTTTAGAACACTCAACCCCCAGAAAAGCAGAACCCCAGGTCTTTGCATGCTCTCTCTCAATCCATAACCTTGCTCTAGGGCCCCAGGTATGACATATACCCTCCAGAACTTGTGGGTAATAAACCTTGTTGTTGTTTTTGTTGTTATTGTTGTTTTCCATAGTTCCCTAATGGTCGTTTCTAAGGTGTGCCTTGCAATCATAATAAGAACCACATGGGCCAGTCCAGCTACAACATTGGCTCCAAAATGGGAAATGTCTGTGGGGGCTTGCCTCAGCCCAGGTGGTACCCCCAGGCATTTCTTCATTGGACTCACTATATCAAGCCACACCTGGATTTTTTTTTTTTTTCATTTGCAAGGGCACAAAGGATAATAAAACAGATTTAATGCAGTATTCTAATACTTTAAAAACCATATTTAAGGTATGAATATGTCACCTCTAAGGACCAGACTCCCTGTGATGAAAAATCTGATGATTGGAGTCTGCATCATTTAAGACAAAGCAAAAAGGAGGCTGCCTCCCTCCCTTCATCCCTCCCTCCTCTCTCTCTCTCTCTCTATCGGTCTCTCCCCCTCTCCCTCCCTTCCCCTCCCCTCTCTTTCTTTCTTATTTGAATTCCACATACATTATGGGCCAGACAGCCGAAAGAGCTAAGAAAAATCTCCTGTCCTGCACATTTGAATAACAGCATGGCAGGTACCGCTTTGCAGGCTATTCTGATAACAAAAGCAAGGACTAACTATTGTTGGTAGCAATAACCATTACAACATTTATTGACTGCTCTTGGGCCAGGCATTATGCTAGTGTTTTGCACGATTACCCTTAATTCTAAAAGGTATGGTTACAATTTGAGGCATAGATGAGGAAATTGATATTTACACGGCTTAAAAGGTCATCCAGATGTTAAGAGGCAGTCAAATGAGAGGTGAGGTGTGTCTGACTCTAAAGCATAGGTTCTTTCTACTTTTTCCATGCTTCCTTCCCTATAAGTCCTGCTATAGGAATGAGATTCAGAGCCACCCAGACAGTACAAGAGGTATCTAGTCCCCCAGATTAATGTCTTGGGGGACACCTTCATCTAAGTCCTGGACTTCCATCAGGCCATCTCCCCAACTGTGTTAGATCATCATGGCCTATTCAAGGCATGAATGATGGCCCTCCAGAAGTTCTGAGGGCTCTATATTTGGAATGGTGCCTTTTGACACAATACTTATGACAACTGTGCCGGATCAGAGAGACCCACAGTGCTCCCAGGACTATCTCAATCACTCCAATCCTAGCAAACCATCGCAATGGATTTTATCACAGAACTGCGCATCTCCCAAGGCTGCAGCAAATTTTGAAAGTGGAAAATATTCTTTATAATCGCCAATATTCATTTCCTGACCTCCTTCCCATCTCCTTCAGTCATAGTCATTTGTTCACCAAATGTAGGGGGAGTATCTGAGAGCTGACAGTGACTTACATTTCACATTCTGGCTTCAAAAAGCATGTCTCCATGGCACCCAACACCCATAGCCAGATGGCCAAACTGGATCAACTCAGTTCTGGAAAATGCCTCTGCTTCCACATCAATCTGTCTTTGCTTTGCTCCTTCCTTCTGCTTTATGGTTTCATTTCTTAAGTCTAATCCCTGAGTTTGATGTTTGCACTCTCCTTACTCAGAATTCGTACTTTATCATCAAATTGGGTTATCAAAATGGTCTTCCCATCATAGAAACAGAAAGTAGATGGTGGTTACCAAGAGTTTGGGGGAGAGCAAAAAGGGAGAGTTGCTGTTTTAGGGGTATAGAGTTTCAGTTTTGTAAGAAGAAGTTCTGGAGATCTGATTCATAACAATGTGAATATAGTTAACACTACTGCACAGTACACTTGAAAATTGTGAAGACAGTAAATTTTAAGTTACGTATTTTTACCATAATAAAAAAATACCAAGAAATATTTTTTATTTATTTTATTTATTTTTTATTTTTATTTTTTAAAGATTTTATTTATTTATTAGAGACAGCCAGCGAGAGAGGGAACACAAGCAGGGGGAGTGGGAGAGGAAGAAGCAGGCTCATAGCAGAGGAGCCTGATATGGGGCTCGATCCCATAACTCCAGGATCACGCCCTGAGCCGAAGGCAGACGCTTAACCGCTGTGCCACCCAGGCGCCCTGAGAAAAATTTTTTTAGTACCCAGGAGAAAAACGTTCCCTCCATCCAAATCTTTCCTAAGAGCTGCAAACTGATGCTATAATGCTACCATTATGCACAAATTAGAACTGACTTTAAAGGAAGTTTACACGTTAACATGTGTTCCAGTCTGGAACCTTGATGTTGGCTATAGCTATAATCAGAATTCACTCAGTATTTGCATAAACTGTTCCCCTTGGGTCACTCTCTTGTACTAGTTAAAAATGTATGTTTTGAGGGGCGCCTGGGTGGCTCAGTGGGTTGACATCTGCATTCAGCTCAGGTCATGATCCCAGGGTCCTGGGATGGAGACCTGCTTCCATTCAGGCTCCTTGCTCAGTGGGGAGTCTGCTTCTCCTTCTCCCTCTGCCCCTCCCCACCACTTGTGCTCTCTCTCTCTTTCTCAAATAAATAAATCTTTTTTTAAAAAAACAATGTATGTTTTGACCCCTGGATCACTGGTTCTCAAACTTCAGTGCATAATAACAATCACAGACTTCTTATAAATGCATATTCCAAGGCTTACCCCAGACTTCACTGAATTAGAAATCCTCTGAGGCTGAGGCCCAGCAATCTGCATGTCCAACAACTTCTACATTATTCTGATACAGGCTATCCTTGAACCCTGATTTGAGAAATTCTGCCTTAGAAGGTATGCTGCTTTTAGGGTAAAGGTCAAATGTTTAATTTTATTTTTTCTTCCATGGTTCAAGCTCAGAGCTTTGTACTTAGTAGGGACTTACATGTGGTTGAAAAAAATATGGGGGAAAAAAAGTATTTTGCTAGACTTGTCCAAATAAAATATAATCTGTAGCATGTGGTTTCTTTCAGAATTAATTGTGCATTAATACTGGTATTTGAGCAAGCCATATAATAAGGAGCTATAATGTGATGCAAGTTCCAAATATGTGGCTTTAGTGTTTAGTGTTTTGAAATCCAGACTCTCAGATCCTCTGATCTCATATAACTCTAAAAAGTCATTTCCTTCTTGAACTTTTTATCCCTCTTCAGCCTTTAAATGGAAATGAAGCATTCCTGGTCCCAACCTGACTTACAGCTTTTAATCTGTGTTCTTAATGAAGTATTAGACAGCATTATGGTGTATTTCATTGTGCAGTCTGTCCACACAAGAATAACTGTGAACGTATGTTTAAAGTTTCACGTACTTTAGAATTTAATTTTTTGCCTGAAGAAAAAGACAAGTTCATTTATCTAGTGAGCAAAGCAATTTCGAGTTGCCTTATTTAGATTAAATTCATAATTTTATTTCTAATAGAACCATTTATATTTATGATATCACAAAAATGTGCCATGGCAGCTATTTACTTAGAAATTAATAAGATAATTTGTTCTTCATGCTCTGGAGGAATTTTGCCCATCAGATGGGCGGTGGTCCGTGAAGGCTTTCTAACCCTGAGTCCGTGAATTTACACTGCCAGAGAAATTTCTTGATGCACTCAGTATTCCTTGGATGTAATGTGAAATGTAATTTGTTCCCTACAGAAAACATAGTTTTTAGCTCAAAATTTGCCTATGCAAAGTGAATTTCATAACGGTTTATCTCCGTGTATTTTTTAGGATGACATCATGCTGTAGAAATATAAACATTCAAATGGAAAATCAAAAGTTGGATCAGAAAGTAACACCCCAATAGACTTGGCTTTTAACTTTTCTAAGGGACTAATGCATTGTATATTCTCTTTCTCCCCAGTATTGTTTTATTAAGATGTCGACAGTAACCCAGAGGTCACCAAATGCTTGATATGCATACAACCAGCGATTTGTGGCATTCTGAAACGTCTTCAGAGGCTTAGAAGGTCAGGTCCAAAGTCATAGAAACTTAGAACTGAAAGGACCCCAGAGATGAGCCTGAGGACATTCAGGTAGCAGAGGTACTCAAGAGTGCGTGATGGTCCAGAGACATCTTGCTTCTCTCTCAAGGCAGTGCACTGCCCTCTGCTTTGAAGGAGGAACAATTAAAAAGTAAGCTTTGTCTATTCTGTCTTTGGGTAACATTGTCATCCTAACTATTCTCCAGTAATCCACCAGGATTACATGTATTTGTTTCTTCTTTCTGGGTCTTTTATCCACCGAGGCAGACAGACTCTAGGGCAGCTGCCATGATCCCCTGCCTCTTGGTGTTCATATCCTTTGATCCCCACCCCCAGAGTATAGGCAGGACCTGTAACTTGCTTCTAACCAATAGAATGCAGCAAAGGTGATGGGATATACATGGTTATGCGTATATGATTACCTTACATATGACTGTAAACCATCTTGAGAAGAGACTCTTCTGTAGCCTGCCTGGCCACATATGGCTTAACTGGGTCCACTTCTTCAGAGTCTTCTAAAGCTTTAGTCAAGGTGTTGGCTAGAGCTTTGGCTTTATCTAAGGCTCAACTAGGGAAGGAGCTGCTTCCAAGCTTATGTGATTGTTGGCAGCATCCATTCCTTGCATGCTTTCGGATTGACGGCCTCAGTTTCTTGCTGGTTGTTGGAAGGAGGCTACTCCCAGGTCCTTGCCATGTAGTGGTCTCCAGAGGCAGCTCACAACATGGCGGCTTGCTTCTTCAAAGCCAGCAAGGAAGAGAGAATCTCTTGGTCATATGGGATGTGACCAGAAGACACACTTATTTTATTTTAACTTGCTGCATTTATTTGGGATGATTTTGCACACCGTAATTTGTGTTAGAATTCTAAAACTTGTGATCATGTTCACATTGACAATAATCAATATAAACCCATTTTGAACTTTTTTCATTAGTTTTATAATTATACGGTTCAGGGGATTATGGAGTGTATTGACTCTATGGTGAATTCAAACAAATGTACTGTTTTTTTGTGTGTGTGGTTTTTTTGTTTTGATTTTTTAAGATTTTATTTATTTATTTGACAGAGAGAGAGACAGCCAGTGAGAGAGGGAACACAAGCAGGGGGAGTGGGAGAGGAAGAAGCAGGCTTCCAGTGGAGCAGGGAGCCCAATGCGGGGCTTGATCCCAGGACCCTGGGATCACGCCCTGGGCCGAAGGCAGACGCTTAACAACTGAGCCACCCAGGCACCCCGCAAATGTACTGTTTGTTAAGCAAGGAAACTGTATGCACTATTAAATTAGCAACCAACCTACCACTTGGCCTTTACTAGACCAGAGTGACTTTTAATTTTTACTCAGCAAATCAATTTCACTGCCACGTTCTTTCCCCTCCTTCCTTCCTTTCTTCCTTCCAAATGTTACACAAAAATAAGGTAATATTTGGGCACCAATGCTCTTGGAGCCCATGGTAATCTCCCTTTGCCTTCAGAAGTGTGTCATGGCCTGTCCCTACGGTGATCTGCTTTCTTTTCTGCATATTTCTTCCCAACAATGGCTTTGCTTCCCCCTGCCTCTGATAGTGATTAATTCACAAACCACCTTATGGTTAAGTCCAAAGGCTTTTCCCAAAGGGACACACAACTGGCAGAAACAGCAAAAAGAAAGTGTCCCTGTTTCAAAATTAATAGAAAAACTTTTACCAGAACACCAATTATGATTTCTTTAGTTATTATGACATCAGATTTTAGTCTTGACAAAATTGATAATGCTCTAGGCATTTATTATTGGGGAGTCTCAGGATCCTTTTTTTTTTTTTCTTCTTCTTCTTTACATGGAAACTAGTGCTGTTTTAATTTAGGTGTTTGGCACGAACAGAATACCAATAGAGGCCAAAGCCAAAGCCAGTGAAGGCAGGCAGTCTGGTTTAGATTTTCCCACTGAACTTTACCAAGGCTGGGCTTCTCCTGGGAGATATTCTGAACTATTTCATTTGTTCCAGGATTCTTGTAATTTTGCAAGGTAACTTTAACATTATGGTTTACTGACAATTAGACTAAGTGATAATAAACTACTGATGAACACAATTCAGTTTTAATGAAATTAATGGAAAAGTTTTATTACTATCCCACTAAGTGTTCTCGATCCCTCAAAGAGTTGTTAACTTTAATATTTAATTTGTGTAGTGTAGGACTCCTTCCTAACCTTCAACCATCTTTTCAGTGTTCCTACTACATTTTGGAGGTCCATCCTTTACCTGCGTTCTTTCAGTTAGTCATTCCAGGAGTTCTGACTTAGTTTCATTAGCATGACACAATTCAAGTCAAAGGAACACGGTTCTCCACAACGTGTAATCACCTAGCACTTCTGCACATTGCGAACAAAGATAGGCGTTTATTAAAAATAAATAAGGCATTCAGGTACAGTGTATTCCATTTGAACAAAAATATGCTGATTTTTTTGCATTTTCTTTGACAGCTTTTGCTTGGGTTTCCTCTCTATGTATACTGCGAAATTCTTTGTAGGTGACTACAATAAAAAAGTGTATTTTCTTCCACTTGCAAAATCAAAATAGTGGAAGAAAGTCACACATTACCTTTCCCCACGAGGCCTTTCGACTTTTCCCCCTAATGCCTTTTGAGAGAGTCTATCATTAATTTTAGATTAAGAGCACAAGGTCTTTCTGTTCCATATACGTTTTAATGCTTCATTTCTAGAAATGACCTATATGGGGAGCTCTGTGAAGCTGTTCTTTGTGAGAAAGAAAATACTTCCCCACACAAAGAGAAGGAACGTTTGCAGTGAACAATGAAAGCCTGGTAAATGTACTTGGAGTGTTTTTGTGGAGTTCATGCTTCGCACATGGGAGCATGGTTTGCTCCCAGAAACATGCTACCCCGTGGTTGGCCATCTTCTGGCCAACGTCAACTCGTGTCCCTTTTAGTCACCTCAGTACAATACAGCTGTTATATCCTGACCCACCGTGGACTTCCTTCTTCCTTTCTGCTATTACAACAGGGTCATTCACTCCTTTCTCTCTCTCTCTCTTTTTTTAAAGAAATCTTTTCCTCCCCATCTGTGCCTGGGAATGTACACACTCTTGCTTTTCCCCCACCAGCTCTGGTTGAGCTCATTGTTTGACCCGTTCTTTCTAATATACAAGTCTTCGCATTAAGGCTACAAATGGACGGCAAGAAATGGCTGGATCCGAAAACAATAATCAAATCACTAAACAGAAGTAAGGAAATGGGACATTTTGTTTTCATCTAGAGACTTAATTTCTTCCTGTTTTCTTCGGTTTCATCTTATTTCAGGCCACCTATCATTTTCAAATAGACATAGTAGTAAAGTTGGCTTTGACTTTATCCATTTTTATCAAGACTACCCCAAATGAGAGACAGCTTTTGTCTCTCCCTGAAATACCATCAGCTTGTTCTTGCCACTGCTTTTGCTTTGCTGCACGGGGGCTTTTCCACGGTAACAGGGAAATGAGGGTGTCTTCCTAACGTTATATGTAAATACTCTTCTGGCCTTCTAAATAGGAGTCACCAGCATAAAAAGCATTGAGAAGTTTTCCCTGTTCTTCCGTAAAACAAAATCAATCATCTTAAATCCCGCTCGCATTTTTTCAAATCGAGGTGTAATTGACATATAACATCGTATTAGTTTCAGATGTACAACATCAAGACTTGCTCTTCGTCGATGATCATGAAATGATCACCACAGTAAATCGAGTTAACAGCTGCCACCAAACATAGTTACAAACATTTTTTTTCTTATGCTAAGGACTTCTAAGGTCCACTCTTGTAGCAACGTTCAAATTTACATTACGGTGTGATGCACTATGGTCACCAAATCCTTTTTTAGAAGGTGGGATATTAATAAACAAAATAATTTTATAGACCACTGCTTCTCACACTGTAGTGAGCATTGGAGTCACCTGGAGCTCACACAGATTGCTGCCCCCCCCACCGAGATTCTGATCCAAGAGCTACAGAGGCTATTGGTCCGTGGACAGCAGACAGCACACCGAGTAGCCCCTCTTATCTAGAGATTCTCTGGCTTCCCCTGTGTTGCCTCACAGAGTCTTCCCACAACGTAAAGAACAGCTTGTTGATAGATGGTAACTGTGGGATGACCGACAGAAAATGATAATCAATAGATAACTAACAGAATCATATGAAGGACCTTAAGTAATAACAGCTTTTAAAATTCTATCTTTAGAACTAGTAAGTTTTTAAAGATTTTATTTATTTATTTGTCAGAGAGCGAGAGAGTGAGAGCACGCACACAAGCAAGGCGAACAGCAGGCAGAGGGAGAAGTAGGCTCCCTGCTGAGCAAGGAGCCTGATGCAGGACTCGATCCCAGGATGCTGAGACCGTGCGTGACCTGAGCCGAAGGCAGATGTCCAACCAACTGAGCCATCCAGGCGTCCTCAAAATTGGTAAGTTTTTAAAACATGGGATGCACACTATAAAAAATAAAAGAGCACTAAATGTGTCTATTACAAACCGAGCTGTCCCCAGACTCCCGATCTGCACGCCCACTTGGCCAAATCAACCATGTTGAAGTATTTTGTTAGAGTATGTGGACGTCGCACTTTGAGAGAAGTTGAGAATCGCTCTCCACACAGTTGATGCCCGTTGGTACTTCCATCGACTGTTATGGGAATTCTTATTTCTCCACGCTTGAACGGTATCAGACAATATCAGCATTTGGATCTGTTCAGCTGATATGTGAAAAATGAGATCTAATTTTTATTTTATGTTTTCTTCAATTATGAGAGAAGTTAAACAACTTTGAGTAGCAGAACTGTGGACAGTCTTTAGTTTAATGCTGATGGATGACTGGTCTATAAACTCAGCCTCATCATTTCTTTTAAGCCATAGCATCTGCTTTTCTCATCCACCTGTTGGTATCTTCTGTAGTTGAACCTTGCCTCCGAAAGTACTTCGGCTCCTAGTGAGTGAGAAGTCAGTGTGGTGATCCTCAGGGTCCATCACCTCCCTCCTTTCCCCCAGGAAATTCACTTTATAGGTCATTCCTTTGGGAAATGAAGGGGGTGATGTAGGTTTGTGGATGGTATTTTATATAGAACATCTCCAACTCCAAGCTTTGCTTGTGAGAAATGTCAATTTAGCAAAACCGGGATGATAGGAAGTTAAACGTTGACTATGGTACCATGACCAAAGCTGAATTTCCCTTAGCTTGTTTACTGGTATTCACTTGAAAGAAACATACACACACACACACACACACACACACCTCAGACTGCTTTTTGAAATCAAATACATTTCCTGCCTTCTTCTTTCCTCAGTGCTCTTACGACCAGCCTATTTATAGCCCAGGAAAGGAAAAAGCTCCACTGGAGGCAGGAAAACTAAGTTCAGAAAGAATAGGAGGAAGTGTGCCTGCCACTTAGCCAAACAACCTTTAATTCATTGAGCTCAAAGCTTAGCAGCTTCACTGTCGTGGTGAGGCGTAAACAGCTTGCAAATTTGAAGTTTTTTTCTCTCCCCACTTTTGACCAGGATTGGGGCAATGGAGGTGATGGCAGCGTTTTAGAAGACAGAACAGAAATCTGTAGGTGTTTGCATACATGGAAGAGAAACTTCTGAGGGGTTGGTGAAGCGGAAAGAGACAGTTCAACAGAGGGATGAGCTGGGAATGATTCCACGTCTGCGAGTTAAGGTAAGTGTCATTTTTAAGATTGTCCATTGTTGTGTCTACATGCATATCGTGAGCAATGGGCATTATCGAGAGACAGCATGTCTGCAGTGAGGGCAGGGCCTCATGAAAAGCTCGTAAGCTTGCTTATATTTCTGAAGAAATATAGAAACCACTCTCCGTCATGACATCTTCAGTTTTTAACAATTATAAATATATTTTTTGAAATAGTAGTTGTTTCCTTAAGAGAGCTTTATTAAGTTTTCTTCTGTTTCATCATCACCAGGGATTAAATAGTATAAATAATTTTACTGAAGATCATTTTTGAAAAATAATTTCTTGAGTTTGTCCAGTCCTTTCAAATTGCTGATTAATAATCTATGTACCATTTCTTCGATCACTACTGGTTTAGAATACATTAAAATCGGCTCACAAGCAAAAAGACTCAACTTTAGAAAAGTTGCGTTAATTGAAATTTAAATTGTGTAGAAAAGTAAATGAAGAGAAAGTCGTTGTTGTTATTTTTAATACAAAGCTTCTTTTCCTGGACATTCATTTTTGGACAACGGAGAACCTTCCAGAAGCACCAAAAACCGCACTGAACAGCTCCAGTAATAGAAACTGTTCACAATAATTATTTACATTTAAGTTATGATTTCAAAACATTCGTGTAGCGTACATTCCCTGAGTGACCTGAAAATTGCCCCCGGGTTTGGAAGTGGAAAGGTCGAAAGGGAATGGGTTAAATCCAAGAACAGTTGATGCTGCCCATAAAAACTTGGAAAGCTCTTAGGGACATTCCAAATTCTTTTAACATTCCTTGCCATCAAACAAGTACGTTTGTTTAAATGATGCACCGTATTTGCCCCCACCGCTGAGAATACCCGTATTTGTGTCCTGGAGGAACTTGATTAATGTCACAATGACAACAAAGGAATACGTTTCTAGCGGTCTGTTGAAAAGAAAGAGCAGAAGGAAACGTGTTGCTGTTATTTTAGCTTATCCCAGTTTGAGACTGGTATGTTTAGAATCTGTCGCAAGGAGATAGCAAAGCTGGGAGCCAGAAAGGCTGAGCCAGCCCGATTGCGACTGGTGTGAGGACGCCAAGACGTGGTTCTGTCTCCACGTGGAGTTCGCTGGCTGCTCTCTTTCCTAGGAGAATTTCAAGGTTATTTTTTTTTCTGATAAGAAAATTAGAATCCATTCCTTGGAAACTGTAGTAAAGTGTAATATTCTTGAGTGGGGAGAACACGATTTCTTTGTTGAACTTCGAACATACAGATATAGTGGGAAATAAAATTAATCTAGATAAATATGAAGGATCTGAGGAAACAAGTAAATTCTTAACACGCATTTCCAAGATACTGCAGTGCTGCAAAGTTCATTCTGCATCTGTTTTATTATTTGCCCAAAGTGAAACCCACGGTAACCTCATTAATTGCCCCTCCGCAGGGGTCTAGTGCTAGAGACGGTGTTGACGGCGATCTTGATTTCTGGGAATGTTGGACTCCCTGCCTTTACTGTTTCAGAACAACCTCCTCATCTGACACATTTGTATGTTTACATGAGAATAAAAATGGTTTAAATACTGTCAAAGGTTTAAATAATAGAGAAAATTGGGCGTTATGCCTTTTATTCTAAGAATGTATTTTTTTTCACTTTTAGAAGTCTTATGGTTGGTCATTGGTTTCTGGACGCCCCACAGATGCTTATAAATAAATTCACGTAATCCCAGTTATTTAAAATATATTTGGGGGGATTGTTTCATCATTTCACCAGTTTCTTGATGTACTTTCAAGCTCCTGAGACTACTTGATGTTAGAGCTAGTTAATTTTGAAGAAAAGTTGTCAACTTTTTTTAGCTTTTCTATTAATTAGATAGAAATGTATTGCTTGGTTTCCAGCATGACTCTTGTAATTGCTCTGTGTTTATAGGTTACACGACAGAGTCACCTCTGGCCTCACATTTAAATGTAAGTGAACTCAGATTACTGCAGAGATAGTGTGAAGTGGTGAGAAATGGAAAAGTCACCACATGTGGTCCACAACTTGTAGGATGTGTTGAAGTGGCGTGCGGGGAGCAGCATGCCAAGCTCGGGCGGCTACACCCACCTGGCCAGGTGCTGTGGAGGAAGTGGGGGATATCGCATTTTGGTTTTAGTTTGTCTCTGATCAGTGGCCTCTAGAAGTTTTCTTTCTCTAATACCCTCATGCCCACATACCCTATATGACAGGTTAACAGCAGCGCCATACCACCAATGCATATTTATTAAGTTTTCCTCCTTAGACGGCAATCTTTACCTTTGCTAACTCAGCACTCACTCAGAGAAAGGAAATTATGTAAGACACAAGGCATCTGACACCAAATTCACTGTTAATATTAACGAAATGAACGATGTAGATAGTGGGTACCGGATAAGGAAGTCCTGATCCAGGCAAGCTTTGTGGAGTTAGGAGGGTGAGCGGACCTCGCAGGGCTGAACTGCTGATGGGTATAGCAAGAGAGAAGAGTGTCCAGAACAGGACTGGAGCTGTGTATGTGGGCCTCTGCACATTCTTAGGGGATAGCAATATTCTTGGTGTGCCCAAGGAATAGGGGTGTCAGATGGAAAACAGGATTCCCAGTTAAATGTGCATTTCAGAGAGACAACAAACTTTTTTTAGTGTTAACTCTGTCCTATTGCACAGGTGTGTATGAAGCCAACTGCACAAGACATACATATTCAAAAATATTTTTTGCTGTTTATCTGAAATTCACATGTAACTGGGTATCCTCTGTTTTAATTTCCTAAATCTGGCAACCATAGCAGGGAGCTGTGTGTCAACAGTTTGACAGGGGCCGGGGCAGTGAGCATATGGGTTCAGAGAGAAGCGTCTGGAAGAGGTTGGGGTCAGACTGTGGTGGGACGGTAATGCCAGACAGAGGAGTTTAGAATCTAATTTAAAGCCACTGGGAAACCACTGAGGGGCTTTGGAAAGGGAAATGACATAAATAAAATTTGCCCGTTCAAGACAGGACCTGGTGGGACAAAGAGAGCAGGTTGCCAAAGCCTGGGTTCTGGTGACAACAGAGAGAAGGAAACCAGATGGAGACACATTAGAGAAAAATCGACATGTTTTGTAAGCTAATTGGCTATGGTTATAGGAGGAGAGGAAGCGTTAGAGAAGATGTTATGTTTCAAGGTCTATTCTAAGAAATAGCCAATCAGAGAGATAGCAGCGGGTCAGGGAATGAGTGAGGGAGACAGGACTTTGGTTTTAGGTGTTTTAACTTTGATGCCGTGATGGGACAGCCAGGTAGAAATCATAAGTGAACAGCTGGAAATGGGAAACAGCTTAGGAGGGAGGAGAGAAGCAGAAGAGATAACAACAGGCCAGCAATGATTGGGTATTTCCTACGTGCAAGCCTTTTATTTGATGCTCACAACTGCCCATGCGCAGGCTGCATGTCTAGCCACGTTTTATAAAAGAGGCAACGGAGGCTCGGAGAGGTTAAGTAATCTGCCCACAACTACCTAGCTAGCAAGAGACAGAGAGGGGAGCACAGGTGTGTAGGAGGCCGAAGCCTGCCTTCCTGCTAATTCCAGCGGAGAACGTTGAGGATCCGTTCTGAATTCCCCTTCTGCCTCTGCAAAGATCTAAAGGCACCACTTGCTCATGCTGTTACCCGATTTTTAACTGGATTCCTGGTCTTTAATTTTTTTTCTAACCGGTAGCTCCCAGAATTCTGTACTTTGGTTAATCTCCCTGAGGAAAAGGGAAGAGTGTATACTCAGAGAATTTCGTATTTCTGTTTTTGCATGGTTATTTATTTCCGAAATTGGTTTCCCCTTCACTGCCTTGTGGTTTACTTTTCCTTGCTTATCTGGTGAGTTAAAGATTATGCCCAGAACAGGCCCGCCAATGTGAAACTCCTTTCTCTGTCCCCAGCTACCCTCTAGTGGCCGTCGCCGGTAACGATGCCCAGGCCAGGCAGGCACAGCGCAGGCAGCCGCTAGAAGCAAGGTCTTTAGGAAACCAAGAGTTCACAGAAATCAGTATAGAATCATCTGGGGGCTCCTGAATGGTTTGGAGGCTAGTTGTGCCAGGAGATTCTGGAAAAGGACTTCATGGAATTACACACCCTCTCACAGTTGGTTGGCCTGAAGGGCGTTTTGAATAGACTGGTTTCAGACTGATCTTAAATTTTGTAACCATGAAAAATCTATCACTTCTTTATCCTGTTAGGAGGGCAAATATTATCAAGTTTGGTTATTAAGCTTTTTTTTTTTTTAAAGATTTTATTTATTTATTTGACAAAGATAGAGACAGCCAGCAAGAGAGGGAACACAAGCAGGGGGAGTGGGAGAGGAAGAAGCAGGCTCATAGTGGAAGAGCCTGATGTGGGGCTCGATCCTAGAACGCCGGGATCACGCCCTGAGCCGAAGGCAGACGCTTAACCGCTGTGCCACCCAGGCGCCCCCAGTTTGGTTATTAAGCTTTTAACGCACATATGTGCTTTTATTGTTAAGAAAGTTTCCTAGGCCTTTTATCCTAAATATTTACTTCAAGATACACAGTATAGTTTTGAGTCAAAAGCAAGTTATCTATCTTTTAGGACTATATCCTAAGGAAAATATTCATAGATTGAGACCAAAATGTATATGAAAGAATGTGTATCTATTTGTGACAGACAAATTTTGGACAAGTATACAAAATGAGGAAATTGTGAAATAATGGTCCACAACGTGGGATTTTATAGGGCCATTAAATTACATTAAAATGTTTAATGTTTTTAGTAAATGTTAAGTGAAAAAAAGACAAAAAAATTATAAACATGGTGTGAACTCATTTGCTAAAAAATTATATATGTTTATATGAAAAAGAGTTAACTAAAAATTTACATATCAAAATATTGACAATAGGAATCTCTCCTTGGTGCGATACTGGGGATTTTTATTTTCTACTTTGTCTCTGGGATAAGCATGTTCTCCAAGATAAGCATGTGCTAACTACTCTTAGAATCAGGACTAAAAACCAGTATGTTGTTAAAAAGCAGGGAGCTAAGTCCCAGTGTTGATTTCTTGCTGTCATGGCTGACAAAAATGTCTGTGCTAATTCAGCCCCGTTTACGGCCTCTTTGCCCAGTAAAGAGCTGTATCCTGTTTGTGACAACATAATTCATTGTAATGGAAAAGATTATGATGCACTAGCGTGGTCTGTGACTTCACTATATTCATCAGCAACAGGAAACAAAGACACACGATTTTTTTTTCATAATTGTTTTAGTAATAATTGACAATTGGAGGAAATGAATGGCAGAAAACAATTATGGGCAGACAAGATGGTCAGCAGATCAGACTGGGAAATGCAAAGGAGCCAGTCTCAATTTCATTCCTGCAGCGATTTCAGAACATTACAAAGATATTATTGTTTTGTTTTCAATCCACTCCTGAAATCACTGTTGTTTTTACCAGCAGTTACACAATTCTTTGCTGGCAGCAGTGACCCCCCAATATGTTTTTGATTCAGTAATCTGGTAATCCCACATCCAGGGTTTGGTACTGAATTTATTATGTATATCAACACTCAGGGTCCGCGTGAACTTTTCCCTGTGTGTGTGTGTATCCTCTAATAATGCTCCTCTAATAATAAACTAGCCATTGGTTGCCCATACATGAAATTCTAAAAGCTTTCTTTTCTATTAAATGTAAAAATATCAAATTCATATTTCTACTTTCCATGAAATGATCCCTGGTCTTCATTTTAGCACCACTGGTTGGGGGAACAAACAACAGAAACCCAAAGCAAGTGAATTCGTGATTCACCGTCTAGCGGAATGAGCACAGTTAGCGACCACGGAGCTGAAACGAAGGCTGCGTTATCAATTAGGACAGGGCGAAGTAAGGCAGGTATTACATACACTGTAGTAACTTTTCTCTTCCCTAGCGGCTTGTGTCCATAAGCATAACTTCACTGTCAGGTTGGGTACTCTTAGAATTCTTTGGTTGGGAAACTAAACATGTAGGGCGTGCTTTAACCTTTCCTGCAAGCCCGCTTCTCCTCCGATTACCTGATTTGGAACACGATTCTGCAGCAGCTCTTGCTCCGAAGCTTTAAGAGCACTTGCAGGTCCTGCCGTTTGCTGAGGAGGCCACCAGCCCAGGGCTGTCCAGTAGAAATGTTATGTGAGCCACAAATGTCATTTTATACTTTCCAGTTGCCACATTAAAAAAAAATAATTTTTTAAAGAGTTTATTTTTGAGAGAGAGAGAGCGTGAGCAGGGAGAGGGGCAGAGGCAGAGAGAGAGAGAGAATCCCAAGCAGACTCCGCACTGAGCCACTCGATCCCGGGACCCTGAGATCATGACCTGAGCTGAAATCAAGAGTCGGCCACTTAACCGACAGAGCCACCCAGGCGCCCCCAGATAGAATTAGTCTTTAAAATGTAGTTATTTAACCCAATATATCAAAACGTCATCATTTTGACATGTATTCAATATAAAAGATAATTAGTGAGATAGTCTACCTTTTTTTTTTTTTGGACCAAGTAAGTCTTTGACATCCAGTGTGTATTTTACTCTTAGCAACATCTCCGTTGGGACAAGGCTCATTTTTCGTGCTGAACGGATTCAGGGGCCCGGTGGCTGCCGTATCAGACAGTGCAGATCTGAACGGAAGAGCTACAGTTAAATCACTAGCATGTGAAGTTTGGCCTGTGAGATCTTTCTGTCTGTTCAGGACTCAGTCTTCTTCTTCGTGATGTATTCAGCTGGCCACTCTTACAGGTATCAACTAAAACTGAATAACTGAAAAGCAAGCAAAATATTGGCCGTATTTGAGTTTCTGCCGATTAGAACAATTCAGCTGTTCGTTTAGACTGTAACGAACAGACGTCTCAGTTGCGAAGAGGGTAATACAGGTTTTGAAAAACTCCTGATTTTTGAAATCTGGGTTACGTGATGGTAAGAAATCTCATTTCCTAATGATGTTTTCAAGTGAATTTAGGCATAGGAATAGATTTCATTACACAGCCTAAAGGTAATTTCCAGAAAGCATTATGCACATTGTGTTTCTAATAATGCATACAACTTAGTACAAAGAAAGAAATCTTTGGTAATTCTCACACTCACACACACACACACACACACACACACACACACACACTCCATCTAAAATTGTGATTGCTTGCTGATGTCTTTTCGGCATTCTGCATTGTCTTATTTGAAGAGTAGGAAGTATGCTTCAATGATCTTGTATAACTCCAGTGCCCTGGGGACTCGCATGCCAGTCAGCTGGAGCGATAAAGATAGCTCTGTGTGCTAAATGTGGGGATACAAAAATAGAACCAGAGGAAGCGGATCCCACTAAAGACTCTGTGGTCCCACCAATGGCACACAGCTGGATACGAGCACCCCGAAGCCCTGGCAGTGAGTCCAGCCCCCGGGACCCATCTAGTTTGGGTTCATTTCTTATTCCATGAGGGTCTGTTTATGAAAGCTAGAATGTAAGCAGTCAGAAAACTCGAAAATCGAAATAAAAGTTAAAGACATCTAAAATGTAAATAATGACCATATATCTCATGGTTTACAAATTGGTAGTGCTCCAAAAGCCTGTTTGTAAGAATTTTCTTGACCCTCTGAATTCACTTTCCATTTTTCCCATAGACACAGTCATTAAAAAAAAAAAGGAACAAAGTCATAAATAGTGACGGGGTATGTGCACCTATAATACATGAACTGGGGACACCTGGGTGGCCCAGTTTGGTAAGCGTCTGCCTTGGGCTCAGGTCATGATCTCAGGATCCTGGGACTGAGCCCCTGCTTCGGGCTCCCTGCTCAGCGGGAAGCCTGCTTCTCCCTCTGCCTGCAGCTCCCCCTGCTTGTTCCTGCTCTCTCTCTGACAAATAAATAAACAAAATCTTTAAAAAACACAAAACACTGTGTACTTACAATGAAATTATTACAGTGTATTTACTTTATATTCGCCATATATTGCATTAAATTATTATTCTTAATTAAATCATGATTATTTTTTATAAATACGTATTAGTTAAATTATTACAATGCATTTATCATGAAATATAGTTATTAATGTATCACTTCTACATTAGTGAATTATATCATTCATTAATAATATGTTAATAATTACATTAATACATTAATAATCTGTGAATAATTAAAACAAAAAAAGAATATGCTAAATCAAGGCACACATCACCTTATATCTGAAGCAACAAGCCCTGGTTAGAGGGGCCAGCAGGTGCCAGGTGTCCTACTGGGTGCGGGAACAAGTATAAAAGATATATCATACTTATTTCGTCCCTTAATGTTGGTAGGAAAGCAAATTCACCAAAGAATGAGGAAACACATGGGATTCTTTCCGAAGGAGGCTGCCTTACCGCTATGACCCGTCGGGGAGACAGCCTTTTCATTTGGATGTCTGAACCTTGGGTTCGCCTTTTCCTTAAGGACGAAGTATGTCTAGCACTGCTGTTCATGTGCAGCCATAACCAGGATCTTGTTTTTGTTCCCAAATAGGGTGAATTTTTCCTAAGTAACATTTGACAGAGAGGAAGGCAGAGAGAAAGGTTGCAGTGAAGGAGAATATGTGGGCCCATGAGACAGAGACTCGTGCACAGTTGCTCGGTTGTCTGGAGGGGAAAGGAAGGCAGAGCACGAGAGACTCTGCTTGGGATCTGTGTTTTTCCCTGCAGCCTCCCGGGTGGGAAAGAGGAGGGAACTCTTGGATCCTGCAGATTGGACCATGGCTTTTTCTCATCACTAGTAAATGAAGAGTGGGTGGCAAAGTGAGGCCTTAACTGGCCTCAGGCCCGGTCAAGGACCACTGGTTGGTTTCACAAATCGAGAATTCAAGGACATAGAGGTGAGTGGAGATTACGTACGTAACTCACGAACAGGAGTCTAGGCCAGGAGAATAACGTGTTCCTGTGACTTCTCTCTTCTGAAACGCCTTCCGGTCATTCCTTCTGGCTGGAAGCTGGGGCTGTCTCTCTGGTCACGGAGGTCCGCCAACAGACATCAAGGGTGGGTGCTGTACCGCGTGCTGCTCAAAGAGGCAGGCCACGTCTGGAGCACGCACATCTGTGTTTTCTGTCTCGGAAACGACCCCTGCTCCTCCCAGCTGATGAACCCATCCTTCTTCAGGATCCCCTCTCTCAATTTCTTTGGCTTCTAGGACATTTTCTTTAAAATCTTCACGTTTTTTCTTTGTCATGGGAACTGCGGCCCAAACTACCCAAATCTGCTGCTCACACGAGTTGCCCATCTGAATTCTCGAGTTCCACCCCTGAGATTCTCAGTGTGGCTTCTGGCACGTAACACCTTTACTTTCTCATTTCTCTTTCAAGATTTGAAACACATAAAATAAGCTGCCCTGTCCTCGACCCCACTGAAAGTATATCAGAAACTTTCTCGATGATGCAGGAAATAACCTCTTTCCACTTTTATTCCTCTCGATCCCTGCACCATTTAACATCCTAAAATCTGAGATGCCACATTGTTCCTGTTTTCTTTCAATCTTGATGAATGTTTTCTTTTGTCCTTTGCCCTCAAATGCACCCATTTACCAGAGGTCCTTGTCTTCCATTTCTCTCTAAATCCCTTCTCCCTCAGAGAGCTCGTTCATGGCTTCCATATGTAAAGAACTCTGAACTTGCTTCTCTACTCTGACGGAATTGTAGCCTGCATTCTGGCACCTGGTATCTGTCCGTATGTTTCTGCTCGATGTTCCATCATCACTTCCATCTTAGCACGTCCAAGATAAAAATCCTGCCCTTCTTCCCTTAGCTTCACAGCCTCCCTGTGTTCTTTCCTGTGATGGTGACATCATCCCATCTGGGTTGGAGCCATCTTTCCTCCATCTTGTTCTTCACCTCCTGGTAACCCAGTAGATCATCCTTCCTGTTAAATGTGTCTCACATTCCGTTCCTCCCTTCCTGTCACTACTGCTTCCCTTCTGGGTCCTCTTTACCCAAATCCAGGACTCTGTCAGTAGCCGTCCAGCTGAGTTCCTTCCCTCAGGCTCTCCCCTTCCCTCACACTCACGTCTCCACACTCCTGAGAGAATAATCTGTCTTGGAGGGTGTTATATTTTCTTAAGTTAACATTTGTTAAGTAGAGCCCTGTAGAGTTGCTGGTTGGTGAGCAAACCAGAGGCCACAACAGAAACTGAAGTAGAGAGATTGACTCCTTACAGGTCCTGGAGGAAGCACACTGCATACCTTGAGGGGCTACACAAGGAGGTCAAGGCGAGGTGCAGGCACAGGACCTGAGCACATGCCTTTGTTAGAGGCTGTTGGTGGCATGATTTGGGGTTCCTGGGCTAAGGCCAGATTGGTCAATTCAAACCCAGAAGTGTGGCTTTTGGTGAGTCCCACCAGGTCTTACCGAAGGGTAGCACGAGGGAAGGCCCTGGGAGGCAGGGGAGACTGCTTATCACAAGGGTCTTTAGGGAAGTCCTCTCAGGAACTTACATTCACCTGTCACTCTGCAGGCTGTTATCTAGGCAGGCCCTTGTGTGAGGGGCTAGTATCCATTAGCTAAACTCTTGACACGAGCCTGCAGATGGCCTGGGATCTTAGCCAAAGTTCAGGGAATGGAAACACATTCATTGTAGCTACACGGGTTATAAGAAAATGTGACTGTCATGGAAGCACAAGAAATGAAGTGGAGAACGGCAGGAGCCTCCCTCCAGGAACTCGGTGATCGGAGCCTGAGGCCATGAATGCTGGACTGTGATGCGGTGGTTTCTATCTCCATTTCTCAGAGGCTCTGCTCACCTCCCCCCACCCCTGCTTCTTTTCCTGCCTCTACCTCCCTAAGCACAACATGGAGGATGTCCATCTGCTCCTCAGTTTGAAGGTCTTTTTTATTCAAGCACTGATAGAAGTGGATACATCTCTTCCTTTCCGTTCCAAATTCTCTTGAGAAAGAATCTAATTATCCAACTGGCCTAAACTTGCCTCAGAAGTCCATTCCTTGTCTAGTCATGTATGACCTTGAGAGAAGAGTCACAGGACTAATCCAGAGGATGGGGGCAGTTTTCAGAAGAGAGGTCCGTGCTTGTGAAGCTATGTCTTACACACCTGGCCATCGGGTGTAATAGAGCATTTTATTTTATTTTTTTGCTTCTCTCTGCCAGACCCTGGCCAACAACGTGTCTCCTAACTTTGCCTGAACATATCGTCCTCTCTCTGGATTTCCCTGTGCTGATCTAGGCAACCAGGGTTCCGCCACTCCCCCTTCTTTCTCTTAATCCAAATCCTACAGGCTTCCAGACCCAGCACATCTGCCCTGTCTTCAGGGGCATTGCCCTCTTCCAACTGCTGTAGCATGCTATCACGTGATGTTTGGTGATAGTTCTTTTATTCAGTCGTTAGATGCCTGGCTGGTTCATTTTCCAGGAGTTTCTTCTTTCATCAACTTAATTATAAATTCCTTGAGGTGTAAGCCAAAGGAGGATCACTGGGACCAACTATCTGCAAGTTGGCATACATATAAAGAGAAAATAAAATTTTAAGAATGGTGATATTACAGTTGATCTTATTTTTCTTCTTTGTGCTTTTCTATACTTCTCAAATTGCTTGTGGTGAATATACATGAGTTTTGAAATCACACACATACGAAGAAACACAAGTCACTTTTCAAAACCCGTTAACTATTCCAGGTAGGAGCAAGTCAACCCCTGATACCTCGACATAAAGTTGGGTAATCTGCGCTTTTCTAAGTTGGGTTGTGTATGTAATCCTGTAACTTAGGAAATCATATGGGAAGAGAGATAGTTCTGAAATCTGGAGCACAAGACTGGGAAGGGTGGCCACGGTAGGGAGCCTGGGGTAGGCCTGGCCCACAGGGACCACCAAAGAGGGTTGAGTATTATGAGGAGTGATGAGTGTATTGTACAGACCCTGAGTTTTCAGTGAAAGAAGGATATAACACAAACATTGAACTCCTCTTCTGCTTTCTGAGATCCCATTGAAATGAGATCACAGGGTTTGGTGTGTGTGTGTGTTTAAGTCACAAATGCACAGTGACAATATTTTGAAAGCTGGAAAACAGATAGTTGACTACTAATTCAACAATAGAAATCAGAAAAGTAATCCAATTTGCACTGGAGAACCCTTCCAAGACCCAGGAATTAGTGGCACCAGCAACCCCTGGAACTGCAGGTGAAGACGAGGCCAATTCGAGGAGGACTGGTTTGAAATCCTCTTAAAAAGCAGTTAGCTTGGGATGCCAGGGTGTCTCAGTCAGTTAAGCTTCTGCCTTCAGCTCAGGTCATGATCTTGGGGTCCTGGGATCGAGTCCTGCCTCGGTCTTCCCTGCTCAGTGGGGAGCCTGCTTCTCCCTCTGCCTGCCGCTCCCTCTGCTTGTGCTCATGTGCTCTCTCTCTGACAAATAAGTAAAATCTTAAAAAAGGGGGGGAGCAGTTAGCTTTCTAGATCCCCTCCCCAACTTCACACAGTCGGGAGAGTGCCCCTCTCTCACCATAGCAGGATTCTGGCAGCTTGTTCTCTCAAGAAGTTAAAACATGGGGTGTGTAGACTGGGGACCCTGGTCTTTGGATAGGGCCCAGCTGAGGGCAGGCATTTTATACCTAAAACTAGAGAATTAATTGAAGGGTGACACCAGCCCTCTTCTCCTACTCAGCTCCTCGAATGGTGTAGGGAAAGCAGAAAATGTGACTGCTAGTAGGTTCTAGGTTTTGTATCTTAAGATTTGGCAACAGAAAAAGGATGTTCTGGCTTCGTCTGAAAAGCATGGGGCAGTGACTCATAGGTTAGGGAACCATCTGCCTGAATCTAATCGGATGTTCATCCCTGAAACACTCAAATGTGGCCAAAGCAAAAGAAGTATTAAGGCTACTCCACTTTGGATCACATGCCCATCCCAGGACCAATGAACTTTGCCCAGAATACCAAAGAAGTTCCCAAGGCAGGAGGGGCAGATGAAGTTGTCACTCAGAGTGGGCGTGTTAAGCACATCATAGACATCAGCTGAAATTCCTTAGCCTCCTCTCTAGGCAATGATGTTATGTAGGCAAAGGTACGATGAAGCCTTAAAGCTGTCTTACCGATGTAAGAAATGAATACACGTTGAATTTCCACAATATAGTATGGGTTTCAAAGTACTTCATTTCATTAGCTTTCCAGAAAAATCTGCAAGACAGATACTGTCATTCCCACTTTATTGATGATTAGGGGGACTCCTAATGGTAGTGGGGTAGACGGACTCACTATCCAGGCAGAACTGGTAGGAGAAATCCTGTCTTTCGGGTTCTGTTTTGTTTCATTTTCAGGAGTAGAATTTAGTGATTCGTCACTTACATACAACACTCCGTGCTCAACACAAGTGCCCTCCTTAATACCCACCACCCATTTAGCCCATGGCCCACCCACCTCCCCTCCAGCAACCTTCAGTCTGTTCTCCATCATCCAGAGTCTTTTGTGGTCTGTCTTTTAGTTCTTCATCTGATTCGATTTCTCTGTTAGCACCCCAGTGGTCAGATTCCTAGGTAACTGGGCAAGGAAGGACATGTGGTGATGCCTGCCATTCCCGGGCAGGGGACTGTAGGACTGACCGTCCCTAGTCACCGGGGGTCTCCCCCATAACCGCCTGCACGGCAGCCCCAGCACGTGTCAAATCCGTAGAGGCCAGGAGAGCGCTGCCAGGCACACACAGCCAGGGGAGCCACGTGGCCTCCTTTTGGAATAAGACGAAAGAATTCACTTCTGGGAAGAATTTTCCATCTGTTTTCCAGATAAGATTGATTAGAACCATCTACCCAGTTTTGCAGATTCCATGAAAGAATGGATGAATTGTCCCGTCTGGCGTGGCCGTGTTGAGTTCACATTTCTCGGAAGAGTGCTAGCCCGGCCAGGCAGGGGAGGCCTCTTTACCTTCAGACCTCCTCCCAAGAAGAGGAGCTAGAGGTCTCAGCGGTGAGCCCCACGCTGGCCGGAGGGCCTCACTGTAGGTAGGAGGGGCGGCCTCAAGTGGTATTCTCTTGACAGCTCCCTGACAGCTCCATGTACCCTCTGCTGAGGTCCTGGCAGACAAACACGCTTTCTATTTGCCAGTTGTCTTTGCCTCCCTTACACTTCCCTCACCCTCTCCCCTCCTGACCAAGTCAGTTCCTTTTGTTATTTTTGGTATAAAGAACTTTCCTTCCATTAATTTCAAGGCTTCAGAAAAGCAGTTCAAAAAGGTTGAGTTGAGGGAAGATATCTGATCTTTTCTGTACATACACACACACACACACACATACACACACACACACATACACCTGTGGAGCTGAACTAATTAAAAATGGATCCATCGTTTTGCTTCTTATTTAATAATAGTCTTTGCATTTTAATGGTGCATTCAGACAGCCTATGATGGTATGAAGAGTTAATAGCATTATTTTCTTTTTAATATTCTTTTTCTCTCCTCTCCTGTTTCTTTTGGATTTTTCAAGTTTTCCTTATTCTAGTTTCTCCCCTCTGGTGTTTTGGGAGTTATGTCCTCTATTTCTTTTCTTGTAAGTGGTTGCACATAAAAGACATTATTTGATGTAACAAAGTCTGATGCTAATGTCTCCATATCGACATCTTCTGAATAACACAAACACCTCAGAAACCTTTCATGCTGACCTCATTCTCCCATCTGTCATTTTATTACTGCTGAAAATTTTAGCTCCACTTTTTTTCTCTTTTAAGCAATTTTGTCGAGGTATAATTGACGTATCGTAAAAGGTACATATTGCAATACACAGTTCGATGTCTTGACTTATGTAGATTCCCACAAAGCCATCCCCACAATCAAGAGCATAAACAGTCACTTAAAAAATAAAACGGATCATGTTCACACTCGAGCATAACTGGCTGCACGTTACCTAGGTCTGCTTGCTTTCTGTAACCTCGTTTTGGTTAAGAAGTTCTGTAGTTTCTGGACAGAATTAACTGTGAGAATCACCATTCATCCAAGTCCACTAGGCTTTGCGCCAAGTGCTTTACGGTGATTAGTTCTCATTGCATTCTTTATTGTCTTCAGTTTTTAATTATAAAAACAGCACAGGTTTATTATAAATGTACTCAATATCAAAAATGAATAGTGTAAAAAAGGAAAGACTCTGCCACTCTTGCAACCCTCTTGTTTTCTTCAGAGTGGGCATATGTTTATTGCTTGTTACCGTTGTAGGTATTTTCTGTGCATTTGAAAACATATATGATTGTGATAAAATGGAACTAAATACATACTGGAGGGTTTCTTTTTTGGCTTAAAACAACAATCATTTATACATGGTGATTTTTTTTTCAGCTTGCTTTTTCCACTTCTTACAGCAAAGCCATCTTCCCATTTAACCCTTTGCGTGGCTGCGTGATGCAGGTAGCACTGAATTATGCACTGTGATTATTTTGATCAACCTCCCTTTCTTTTTAGCTTATTTTCCCTTTTTTGTTGTGATTACAAGTGTCTCACTGAGCTTGTCTTAACATTTATTTTTATGCACTTGTTCAGTATTTTTAGAAGATAAAATCCTGAAAGACAGCATATTTTCCCAACCCCTAGAGCCACCTTTTCAGTTGGGCATTATCGTTTCCTTTTTACAGTTGGGGAATTTTATACTTAAAGGGTTAAGCTTTCTCAGCCGGTGAGTGGCTGATGAGGGAATGAGAATCCTGACTTCCCAATTCCCCAGTGTGTCAACATTCTCAACACTCAACACATTGTCTCTCCTACTAGTTTGGGAAAATGGTTAAAAGAGAAAAAGGTTCTTAATGTTGGAATTGTCAGGAGGATTAGTGGGGATTTTCAGCTAATGGTGGTCCTGTGGAATTAGAATGCAGGACGTATTTCAAGCAATTTATATTTTCACCTGGCCCTTCGGCTAAGGACGTTAATGTGAGCCCTGAGGGGCTATTTTTAGCAGGTTACTTTAAGCCCTGGGGGGGGGGGGGGTTGTGAAATAACCTGTCCATCACAGGCAGCAAGGAATTGCTTGCCCACTTTTTTGTTCCGAAGGAAAGGACACAGACCATCTGGGCTAGTAAGTTGGGTCCAAAATCGGACTCATGTTTATTTTACTTAATAAATGTGCTCTTGAATAATATGAATTGAATTTTGTTTGGTCGAATGCCATTTTTAATGCACCAGGGGTGCACACGTTTCTTGTAGTCCTGAAATGAGTGGCTTTCTAAAACAAAGAATGCTTTGGTGATGTGAACAAATTTCCCTGAATTTATGTTGACTGTAACTTATTTTTTCTTGAGGCAGGAACCTTATGCTTGGTCGCTTGTGTCTTAGAGTGTGTTGGTTGCTAAGGCCATATCAGTTGGAATATATAGGCTGTGAAAAATATAGAAAAATGTTGCTGAACTTTTCACTCCAAAGTCCCAAACCAGATGACGTGGCAAAACCATGTAATTTTGAAGAGGTGGGTTTAGAAAACAGCCCCCACTAGGAGGAGTGGAGCTGTAGATGGCGGGTACTCGTATCCTTGTGTTTGGACTGCGGGCCCCATTCTGTCTCGCGGGGATGGCATGGGGAAGAGCTGGCTCTTCAGTTAAGAAGGCCCCAGTCCAGAGAATAAAACCAAAACAAGTGAGTTTCTGACTGACCCTTTTCCACACTAGCACCACTGCGTTCTTTGAAAGTAGAGTGAATCATTTTTAGTCCAACATTAACATTTTTGTTCTTCATAACATATCACTTCACATTCACTCGTAATTTTAAAAAATTAATCAGCAATTGATTCTACAACTGGAATGGCCTTTAGAGTTTGTTGAATGTTTGGTGTGTGAAGATACAAAGGACTAGCTGGAGGGAAATAGGCTCCAGCTTTTAACTTTGACACATTTTGAGTCGATTTGATGAAAACATTTTGGTTTTAAAAAACTATTATTATTTGTGAAAAACAAGCCAATATCTTCAACATAAATGATTTAGTTAATATACTTGATGGGACATAATTCTGAAAGGAAAATTTTTAATGCTTCTCAGATTAAAATCTTGATCCTCTAAGTTGCTATTTATCAGTCTTTTTAAGGCCATGGATGTTTGCATTGATTTTAAGTTAGTTTTGGGAAAATAACTGGGAATGTATAGTGAAATGAATAATTCTGCAAACTTGATAATCCCCATTTCGGATATCTATACTATGGAATTAAAAACACCAGAAACTAAAGGTATATGGGCAAGGATGTTTAATGCAACACTGTTTATACTGGCACAAAATTGGGAGCATCTTGAATGTTCATTAATAGGATGAATAAAGTATGATATAACTACACGGCAGAGAAGTACGCAGCTATTAAAAAGTTTAAGTTAAATCTCTATTATTTGGGCACCTGGGTGGCTCAGTCCTTGAGCGGCTGCCTTCAGCTCAGGATGTGATCCCAGAGTCCTGGGATCGAGCCCCACATCAGGCTCCTCCGCTGGGAGCCTGCTTCTTCCTCTCCCACTCCCCCTGCTTGTGTTCCCTCTCTCGCTGGCTGTCTCTCTCTGTCAAATAAATAAATAAAATCTTAAAATAACTAACTAACTAAATAAATAAATAAATGTCTATTATTGACCTTGGGGCCAAAATACATGACCATGATACAGTAAGGGGAAAAAATTAAATACAGATTTTTTTAATGGAAAAAATAGAACCCCATACATATATGTATGTGAGATACACTTTTCATAGGTGTAGTTATCTTGGCAAGATGGGAGTGGATAGGACAGAGAGGTCACTAAATTTTTTCTATGTCTATCTTTGTATCATCTGATTTGCTACAATGAACATTATAGCTTTTTAAACTTAACTATTTTATAAAGTAAAAAAGGAACTAGGAGTCCTGCTTTTCCTAGTTTGCAAAAGGAAACAAGACTATTCTTCCATGTGATAATGTAGTTATTCTGACCATTAGAATATAAATTTAAAAAGAATTTATAGGCACTCAAACATCTATCAAAGCCCCATCATGCAGGCTGGTATTTTTCAGCTGTTTTAGCCCGCGTTCCCCTGCATTGATTTCTCACTACCCTGTGTTTATCTCCCCAAGCCAAGAAGTTCTTACTTCCTGTGGTTATATTAAAGAAACGACACCCACTCTCAGTTCTGACCTCTCCCCTCCACCTGCCCCTCAGTTTGAGAGTTTGAGCGCAGCGTACGTGAATCTACTGCTTTTCACTAACAAGAACGGCGACACAAACACAAGCCCTGGGAACAAAAACTTCCTGTTTAATTAAAACATGAAGGAAAACTGGAAATTTTCCTACCACATTTTTATGTGCTTCTAAAAGTGCTTTCTTAGTTTACCCCGTCTGACCTACAGATCAGAAAATCCGGTTGCAGTAGTATTAGCTCCTCATTACTCAATGGGTTCCTGCTCTGTCTGTGGTTGCCTTTGTGCTCTCCCAGGCAGTCGTGATGAAGAATAGCTTATCCAAAGGCTTTCTATACACAAAGGTTCTAAGGAATCCCAAGACTGCAGCCAAAAGTTTGAGCAAACACAGCGTAAGTAAATCATGGCAATGTGTAATGAAGTGTGTGATAAAGGTAATGATATTTTAGAAAAGGATATGGAAATGAGCTTAGAAGCTCAATCCTCACAGATTTATGACCTAGAGGTGGTGATGGTTGGATTAAACCGTGAGCAAGGAGTTTGGCACGAAGGACTGGAAAATAGGACTTGCAGTCAGCTAGCGGGGTTTGGATAATGTGCTAAAGTGAAGAGCGGAAGTGATTATGCAGAACATTGACATCGTTTAGAATTACAGGTTTCCCCAGCTATTCAGAAGTAGAGCATTCCTATGAAACCTTTTGTAAGCTGAAATGGTGTAAAGCAATGAAGCAATTTATTTATTTATATTAATAATTTATTATTAATTTATATGGAAAATGTTTTGAGCGTGCCCACACTCCAAAAATAACCTCTCTTAGTCTTTTCTGATATCACATCTTACTAATGGATGCACAAAATAAATCGACAAAAAGCACAGATGCTCACACAGTCCAAGCTACGGTCGCTGGATACTGAGATGCTGAGTGTAGTTCCTGGGAAAGGGGCTTGGTGGCGCCACACTCTCCGCCTGGGGTGCTGCACTCGTGGCTCTGGGGTGCGCCCTGCCTCTCTTGAGAGCTCACTGCCAAATGCTGAACACTATTTTTGCTTTTCACCCTTTTTAAATTTCTGTCGGTTAGCAAAAACGGGTGCTAATGCAGCTCTTTTATTGTAAAAGCAAAGTAGCATAACTTGAACTTTCAAAAACCAGGGGATCCCTGCATGCACAATTTTAGAGGATGGAGTTAGTAGCAAAATAATATGGCTGTTTTATAATTACAACCACGGTGTAAAAATTCCTTCCTCCATTCAGAAAGTGTACACTGAGCATCATCTTCCAGCCAAGACTGGTGGGCTCTGGTATGAACCCAGTACAGTTTAGCAGACGTGGAGAGTAGAGCCACAGTGGGAGGATGGGGAGAGGAAGGCAGGAGAGGCTCAAATTGTCACATGAGAAAAAGAGGATTTGGAGCTTCTTACGGCTCTTTTCCTATGATTCCTGCAAAGATCAAACTGTGCCCAGCTCATGCATTTAGCTATCACACATTTCGAGAAAATTTTTTAAAATATTTTCTTTGCCTTATTTCCCCTGAATCAGCTTTGTATTTTCTCCTTTGAAACAGCAATGATGCTGAAATCTGAATAGAAAGGAAATTATAAATCTGAAATTGCCCTTCTATTATTTTCTGCACGCTAAATGATTCTCAGAAAAATGCACAGTCAGCCTTAGGAAGTTTTTTTGTTTTGTTTTGTTTTTTTCCTCTAAGTGACTTCTTCAAGAACTAAGACAATTCTGAGGGGGCACCTGGGTGGCTCAGTGGGTTGAGCGGTCGGCTCTCTCTTGGTTTCAGCTCAGGCCATGATCTCAGGGTCTTGGCATCTAGCTTGCATCAGGCTCTGTGCTTGGTGGGGAGTGTGCTTGAGAGTCTCTCTCTCCCCCTCCTCTTGCCTCTCCCCCAACGTGCACACTCTCTCTCAAATAAATAAATAAATCTAAAAAAAGAACTAAATTCTGAAAGCAGCAGTGGTATGTTAGGAGATTTAGATTCAGATTAATTTGACCACTCATCTGTGGTTTATAGGGGTAAGATCTTCAAGATTAATGCAAGTTGCTGTCAAATCAGGGTTTAGAAATAAAACTACTGGAAAAATTTATTAAGTAAATAATTATGCTAAGTAAGGTGATTTGTGTCGTGGATGCTAACTTTTCCTTCTCATGTGTACTGAATCCAGCTTCAGCTAGAAATCTAGCCTAGTCTAAGAAGTTGATTAGATGGAGGAAAAAAATCTGCCAGAAAGGTAAATTTAAATGAATTAGATTAAGTAAATGCAATGACACTAATATGCAATGTGTTTTTAAAAAAACAAATGAAATTTTACAAAAAGAAAGAAAGAAAAGAGATAAAAGAAAGAGACCAAAAGAGGAAGTCCATTTTTAAACTGGGCTGATTAGTCCAGAAATTTGGGGATTTCTCCAGAGACGCTGAAGAAGAGGGACAGGGCGCCCAGACAGGGTGTGGGAGCAGCTTCTGCCGAGGCTTCCTCTGATAGAGGCTGTCCTCCTGATTCAGTCTCCTTTTATTTTTATACAGCCCATCTCCAATTTATGAATGGCTTGTGTCAGAAGATTCACTTGTAAATCAGTAAATTACAACTGCTGTTGTAATGTCAAAAATTAGACCCCAAAGTGCAATACAGTTGACTTAGCTGTTGTGCGCGAGTATGAGCAGGTTTCATTAGAAGAAGATGAGCAAGTCTATGAAAACTTCTACGGACCCTAAATCATTTGGTTGGGTGAAAACGGTAAATGTGGAAGGTTTGGAGTCAGAAAGACCTGGTTCAGTTGCATCTGTATTTCTCTCTCTCTGCTGCTTACTAGCTGTGGGCAGGCTGGTTAATCACGTTAAGGGTCATCATCAAACAATAGCATTTCCTTAGAGCATTGTTGTGAGAATTAAATGAGTATTTTGCACAGATGTTAGCTTGTTATATATCATGAATACTATATTAGTATGTTACAGTATTAATAGGTACTAATTGTTATGATATATGATAATTATAATTCCTTATATATGGCTTTCTGCATGTTTCATTTTCTCCAAGAGAGACTGTAAGCTTTGAGAGCAGAGATTTTTGTCACGGGCTTTGGTGAATCCTTAAATACAATGCACTTTGAACACAGACACTATATTTTTTCATTTGTTGACAATGGTTTGCTTTGTTCAAGGGCTATAGAGATTAAAAACTCTACTTTCTGATTTTTCACAATTTTTTCTGTTTGTCATAGGCATGGAGCTAGGACAACTCTTAGGAGAACTGATTGTATCTAGGGGTTTACTTTGACTCAAGGCGAAGAATAGGGGAAGAACAAGAGTGGGAGAGAAAATTCCCCATGATACTTAAACAAATGTTGGAGAAAGAAGGAAGTGTATGTATCTGAGAAAGGGATGACCAGGCAGAAATAACAAAGTAACGTGTGAAAGGTCCACTGAAAGGAGGGGGAGGAGGAGGTGGGGATGCAGTATGGCGTTAGTACCTTAAATTGACCAGCAGGTGGTGTGTCACCAATTTGGAGCAGGAATCTGGCACAAGGTGAATGATAGATGGGCAGCTTCACCAGGGAGCAGTTGGGAGAGGAGGTTCCTGCTCGCTGACCATGTACGCATAGGATGGAAACCATTTGGGAATTTCTACTTAAGAGTATATCTCGGGTAGGCATAAAAGCCCATCAGGGCATCTCTGAAACCAAGGTGCTCAAGCAAGACTACTTCTCTCCTCTTCCTGCCTCCTGCGAACCTGGTTGTTCCACCACTTCCAGCGACTTGCTATCCAATATTGGGTACAGAAACAGAAGGATAGAGACTTGAGACTTAGGAAGAAGTGTCTGACCTTATTAATGGATGGTGAGGCTTTGCTGCTCTGGGTCCTTTTTTCTTGATCACATTTCTTATGGCTTTTTCCTCTTTGTGTAGATGATTAAAGCACTTAGGTATGCTGGTAGGTCTCTTTATATAAAAAAGATATCATTTACAAATGAATAATTGATGCACATTTATGATAGAAATAGTAGGAAAAAAGTGATAAGCATAAAGAGGGGGGAAACACTGACCCCTACTCCCAAAAATAACTGCTGTTAAAATTTGATACACAGTTGACCCTTGAACAACATGGGTTTGAACGTACAGGTCCACTTACACATGGAATTTTTTTTAAATAAATACAGTACTATAAATATATTTTCTTTATTATTTTCTTAACATTTTCTTTTCGCTAGCTTACTTTATTATAAGAATACAGTATATAATACATGTAACATACAAAATATGCATGGATTGTTTGTTTATGTTATGGAAAAGGCTTCCAGTCAACGGAAGACTCTTAGTCGTTACGGGTTGGGGAGTGAAAAGTTATATTAGGATTTTCAGTTGTGTGGGGGGGTCAGGTCCCCTAACCCCTGTGTGGTTCAAGTGTCAACTATATAATGTTTCTGACTTTTACATATGTTCACGTGTCTTCTTACAAAAATGAGATCATACTGAATAAACTGTTTTGTAACTTGTGTTTTGCACTTAATCTCTGCTGAATATTTTTCCACGTTAATATACTTCAACAACATTATGATGATTGCATAGTGCTAAGTCTTATGAATGTATAACAATTTATTCAACTACTTTTGGTACATAGACTGTTTCTAATTTTTCACTAGTGTAAACAATGCTGTGAGAAACATTCCTGCGCATATGAAAATCCATATTATTTCCTTGGGATATATTTCTAGGACAGGAACTGATGAATTAAAGGGTCTACACATTTTAAAAAGCTTTTGCTATATATCACAGAATTATCTTTCTTGCACGTGGTACCAATTTATACTCTTGCCAGCAAAGTATAAAGGTGCCATTTTCCAAAACCTCCTGCCAACATCGGGGATTATCAATTTTTATCTTTGTCAGGTTTAGAGATAATAAATGGTATCTTGTCATTGTTTAATTTGTACTCCTTTTTAAGAAGATGGATTTTTTCCATATATATGTAAATGGTCATTCATATTTCTTTTCTTGTAAATAAAGTCTTTATTATATCTTTGCCTAGTTTTAATGATAAAGACTATATGTTAAGGCCATTAACCTTTTACCCTACAGGTTTCATTTTTTAATCTCATTCTGTTATTTGTGATTTAAC
Organism: Ursus arctos; assembly: GCF_023065955.2. NCBI lineage: Eukaryota > Metazoa > Chordata > Mammalia > Carnivora > Ursidae > Ursus > Ursus arctos. The sequence goes on along the minus strand of NW_026623100.1, from coordinate 59,561,295 downwards.
TTTGTTTATGGTGGGGTTATTTTTGACATACGCAAATTTTACATTTTATTTATTTAAATATTTAAAGCATTCTTAAATGGTTTCTGCTTTTGTGATCATAATTAAAATAATTTTCATGATAAAAGCATTTAATCATGGTTAAAATAATTAAAATTAAAATAATTTTAAGATTATAAAAACAACCACATGATTTTCTTCAAGTTCCTGTGTGGTCTTATTTTCACATTTAGCTCTTTTGTCCACTAGGCATTGTTTTGTGTACGGTATGAGGTAATAACTGATTTTATTTTTGTGAGATAATAATTGATTTTTATTTTATTTTTCCTAATACTTAACTATTCAACCAGTTACTAAATAATCCATTCTGTTCCCACTGGGTTTAAATATCATATTTAACAAATAAAAATTTTAAAATAGTCCTTGTTTTTATATTTCTGGCTTTCTGTTCTGCTCCATTGGTCTATCTCTCTTGGCACCAGAATCGAACTTTTAATTCTTGATGTTTTCAGCCTATTTAAGAACTAGTACCCCCCCACCCACCTTGTTGTTTTCTAAAATTTTCTTTACCATTCTCAGTTTTTTATTCTTTCACATAAACTTCAGAATTTCTTTTTTGACCTGTTTTTATTTATTTATTTATTTATTAAAAGATTTTATTTATTTATTTGACAGAGAAAGAGACAGCCAGCGAGAGAGGGAATATAAGCAGGGGAAGTGGGAGAGGAAGAAGCAGGCTCCCAGCGTAGGAGCCTGATCTGGGGCTCGATCCCAGAACGCTGGGATCACGCCCTGAGCCGAAGGCAGACGCTTAACGACTGAGCCACCAAGGTACCCCTTTTTGACCTGTTTTTAAAAATCTCTGGCATTTTAATCAAAATGTAATTATATTTATACATTAAGTAGAAGAGAACTGACATCTTGACAGTGTTGAGTCTTCCAGTCCTGGAAAATCATGGAATGCTCCATTTATTGAAATATTTCCTATTTTCACAGTAGAGTTTTAAAAATTTCTTTATATTTTTTTCACTTTTCTGTCTTCCCTAGGAGTTTTGTAATTACTGTTGCCATCTGAATGAGATTTTTTTCCATGACATTTTCTAACAGTTTTAGGCTGTTACGTGGGAAACCCAATTAATTTTATTTTGTGACTGTTTACTGACATTTCTAGTTATTTAAAGCATTTTTATTTGTGTGTGTATACCATTTTTATTTTATTTTTTAAATTATTTTTAAAATAATTTTTTATTATGTTATGTTAGTCACCATACAGTACATCCTTAGGTTTTGATGTTATGTTCCATGATTCATTGTTTGCATATAACACCCAGTGCTCCATGCAGTATGTGCCCTCCTTAATACCCATCACTGGATTATCCCAATCCCCCACCCCCATCCCCTCTGAAGTCCTCAGTTTGTTTCCTAGAGTCCGTAGTCTCTCGTGGTTAATTCCCCCTTCTGTTTACCCCCCCTTCATTCTTCCCTTCCTTGTACCGATCTCCCTGCTATCTCTTATGTTCCATAAATGAGTGAAACCATAGGATAATTGTCTTTCTCTGCTTGACTAATTTCACTTAGCATTATCTCCTCCAGTCCCGTCCATGTTGCTGCAAATGTTGTATAATCGTTCTTTCTGATGGCTGAGTAATATTCCATTGTATATATGGACCACATCTTTTTAATCCAGTCATCTGTTGAAGGACATCTCAGCTCCTTCCACGATTTAGCTATTATGGACAATGCTGCTATGAACATTGGGGTGCATATGGCCCTTCTCTTCACTACGTCTGTGTCTTTGGGGTAAATACCCAGTAGTGCAATTGCTGGATCATAGGGTAGCTCAATTTTTAACTTTTTAAGGGACCTCCACACTGTTTTCCAGAGTGGCTGTACCAACTTGTATTCCCACCAACAGTGTAAGAGGGATCCCCTTTCACCACATCCTCTCCAACATTTGTTGTTTCCTGCCTTGTCCATTTTTGCCATTCTAACTGGTGTAAGGTGGTATCAATGTGGTTTTGATTTGAATTTCCCTGATGGCTAATGATTTTGAACATTTTTTCATGTGTCTGTTAGTTAAAACATTTTAAAAGTTGAGTCTACTGAATAAACGATTATAACATATGCAAGTTGGGTAATTTTGTTTATTGCTTTCTCATAATTCTTCTTTAGTTTTTTTGGTTTTTGTTTGTTTGTTTTTTAATTCTCCTCTTGTCTGGTTGCAAGGACTCAAATGTTCAGAACAGCACTGTGTGGTGTTGAGCACCCTTTCCCTGTTTCTGATTTTAATGTTAATATGTCTACTCCTATGCCATTAGATATGACGCTTGTGTTTGGTTTGGGATAATCTTTATCATGCCAAGAAAAATTCTCCTAACTCCATTTTATTAATTTAAAAAATTGATATTGAATTTTTTCAAAAGACTTTTCAAGAGTACTCTTGTGCTAATTCAAAGGCTTTTTTTCCATCATGTCTTCATACTAATGCAGTCCTTAATATTCAGAGTTTTCTACATCTCTTGGGTAAACTATGTTTATAGGTGAGGTTAGTCTGTGGTTTCCATTATTATGCTTTATCAGTTTGTTTGTTTGTTTTTATGACAGGGGTATTATGTTAGCTTTCTTTTACTTGTGTCCATTTGAACGTTCTATACAGCCTGGGAATGGTGTGTGGCTTGAATCTCAGGGAGACCTTGATTGTGTAAGTAATTTGGACGAAAAATTTTTTTGGAAACAATTTCTTAATAACTTTTACATTTTTCCATGATTATCGATCTGTTGTTTTTCAACTTCTTGGGTCAGTTTGCCTCTAATTAACTCTTTTGGCTCTATCTACAGTATTGGATATGTGGTATTCTCATTACTGAGATCTTCTAAGCATTCTGTGATTGCCTTTTTGATTTCTTTCCAATGAATTATTTTCTTAAAGAAGAGTCATAAAAATTTTCCAAGAGCTTGGCTCTTTTTTGACTTACACTTTTGCAATTATTTTATAGTTGTATTACAATGTGGTCATAGAATGTGGTGAAAATAATTTCTTTGGGGGGGGACATTACTTAAGATTTTTTGGTGGCCTAATATAAAATCAGTTTCTGTAAACTTATATCATTTCTGAGAGGAATAAACAGAAGATCTTTCTCTTTAATCATTCATTTATTCATTCAGCATTGTTTCTGCTGTGTGTCTCCTACAGGTGAGACATTGTATTGGGCACTGCAGGATATAAAATGAATAAGTCACAGGCTTTCTTTAAGGTTGTCAAAGTTTGGATGAGACATAGACATGTTAAGGCTTAATTATAACACAGAGTAAGAAATCCAACAGTAACAGAATGTACAAAAGAAGGATTTAAGCCCTGTCATATGTTCTGGGAGTACAAAGATGCCTAATATTCTTCCATGTTTTTTGAGAGGCTTTCAGTGCAAAAGTAAAAATAAAATTTTTCAGTGTAAAAATAAAATAAAATAAAATAAATTGAGGTCAGAGACCGACTTTTGGAAGCAAGACAACTAATCAGGAAACTATTATAGTCATTCAGTAATAAATTAAGATATATGAAAGCTGTTAGAAAACAGGAAGAACAGAGGGGATTTTTACATGTGAGAGCAGCAGGTATTAGAAGAGTCCACAGAGGAGGCTGAAGGAGAGGTAGGAATGAAATTTTACAGAAGCCAGAAGAGAACACATTAAGGAGTGCTTGGGCTGTTAGGTCAAGTGGAGCCGAGAGGTCAAGTAAGATAAAAGCAAAAACGTGTCCAATAGCATTGGTCTTTGGTGACGTGGGGAAAGCGTTTCAGTGAAGTTGGGGGAAGAGCCAGACTGTCAGCAGGCTCAACATAAACGGGATATGAAGATGATGGACACAAGAAATGTTTCTCTAGAAGCTCACCTAGAAAAGGAATGAGTAGGTTAGGGCAGTAATTAAAGGAGCAAAGGATCAAAAAAGATTGTTTTTAGGATGTAAAAATAATGTGAGTATATTTAGATAATGAGGAGGTTGAGTGGACAAGAAGGCATGATTGTTAGCCAAGGATCCTGAACAGGAGGAAGTCCCAAGGTGAGACAGAAAGCCCAGGGGTGGATGGCCTTTGGCAGGAGGAGGGCACTTCTTTTGGAGTTGAAGGAGAAGATTGGTACCTATAGGTGTTGGGGCAGAAAGGAGGGATTGCCCCATTTCTTTGCAAGGCTAGAAGATTGTCTTTGTGGAACCTTGGTGACACTCCTGGACACTGTCAGAGGGGTCCAGGATCTTGGTTTATGTTGACCGTTCACTTGACATGTATGATTTGGGGTCCATCCCTTCCTCTCTCCCAATAGAATGAGAGAAATTCTATGCTTACCTTTCCTGAGGCTGTTTTTTTTTAATTGGTCATTGAAGGGTTTCCAGAAGCCTCTGCCTCATGAACTATGCAGTATGCAATGGATCATCAGAATAATTAACACCACTAGTTGCAAATAAAGTGATTGATGGATGCCATAAGATCACAAAAGTTTCCATATATAAATCAAAATAACATTTCAAATCTTCAGTAGGCCTCCTTTTCTGTTTCTGATTAATGATTGTCACATGTGGAGAAAGGGTTATGAAGGTGACTTATCTTAGCACATTAATATCTGTAGTTTCTTTTTATTACTAACTTTGAACAAAAGGGGTATGTTTTGAAGCATGCAAAAAAATTTTCTCTTTACACTTTAGTCACTCACATGTTGGTAACAAATTAGTCCCCTGAAAGAATGGCAAGACTGAGGGGGTTTGGTCTTTTTTGTTGTTGTTATTCTGGAAAAATATCCTTCGTATGGAGGGAAACTTCTGGTTTAATTAATTCTGTAAATAATTAGGAGACAAAACCCAGATATGAAAGATTGCCCACACAAGCTCCTCTGTTGAGTAAGATCTCACTTATTAAAAATCAAGGTTGACAGTTTAACAGGCTCATTATGGTGCAGAAATCCCCTGGGGCATTTTAACCTTTTAAAATCTTTTTTGGATGTTCAGTTGGCCAAATGAGCTGACTGCCTGTCATATCTGCATTCTACCCTGCTTGGGCTCTGCTTTTAGAAAGTGGCACTCTTACTCTACCAAGAAGTCAGGTGCTATCCAAAGTCAGAACGTCCACAGGCTTTCCCTGGAGAGGGGGAAAATCAAGAATCAGCTAAGGTGAGAAGTATGAATTCAACCAGGCATGCAGATGGTCTGCCAGCTTCGTGGGCAGCACGGGAAAGAGCACGTTGGTTCCACTTCCTAGCACCAAAGGGGGCAGCAGCGCCTCTGTAAAGTGGCTTGCAAATCTTGTGAGCATTTCTGTTTCCACTCTGATTCCCTCACTGATAATCTCAACGGCTCTGCTGTGCCCCCAAAATGTTGATACGATCCAACAGATAACTGCAGTGTGCAGAAGCTCGGTCTTAAGCTACCTGAAAGTCCTTCCCATTGGCTCTCTAGACGAAGCTGCCTCTCATATTCTTCCTTAACCCCTCACCCGTTTGCCCCCCAGCATCGTGTGGCACAGCAGCCCAGCCTTTGCAACTAAACCTACCCATTCTCAGGCTGTTAGTCTACCTTCCTCAGAACAAGCTGCCCACTCTTACAGCTCTTCCCACAAACTGCAGCCTGGATGCTGAGAAGACGAAACCAAGATGGAGCAGCCCTTTGATGGCGTCCGGGGCCGCCTGGACGCGGCACGGTTTCCACCTGCTGTGCTGGTCTGTGGTTCCTTCTTCTTGCTGTTCAAGAGCCCCACTGAAAACCTGAGGAAGATGAGAGAGCATAGGACGGCCAGCTCCTCCCCCCACGCCCCTGCGCACCCCTCCCCCCGCAATCAACTTTCCACTTGCAGTGACCTGCCCAAGGGTGACTTATCAGCTGTTTGGGGTTTGCCACTAAAAGAAAACAAATTGTGGAATGCACTGCTCTGCGTGCTAATGAAATGGCTGAGCCAGCTCAGGGGTTATGAGGCTTGCGAATTAGGAGAATAATGATCTTCAGTTTCTGACCTCCTGGCACGGCCGCAGTGTTTATCAGGAGGCGCATGTGACTGGTTAAGACAGAGCCGCAGCCTGAAGGAAACAGCTGCTCGAGGCATGCTCCGGCACTTGGCAGCTGGACAGGCAGGGCGCTGATGTGAGGAGTCTGCGACAGGACCGCCCCAGTAAGTAACTGGAGAACTTTGAGAGGGGGGAGAGAGAGAGCGAGTGCGTGTGTGTGTTTCAAGGCACTGACAATTTTTCATTTTGATTTTGGTTTCCCTGTGGCCTTCGAGGAGGTATTTTATTTATGTTATCTGTTGTTAATAGCCATCTGTATTTTTACTGTTTTTTTTTGTTTGTTTGTTTGTTTGTTTTTTCAAATCTGTCATTTGCAGCAACGTGGTAGTGTAACTTTAAGGGTGAATGAGGCATCCTGTTCTATTCCTACCTAGGAAGCAGCAGGTCGATTTCCTGGTGTCTGGGATTTTTATGGTCTGTGGTGTTTAGGTTCAAAGCCAAGATTCAGGTTATGAAGTAGAGAGCTTATTAAAGTGAACTGATGACTGGATTTGATTGTAATCGATTTTACCATTGAAATTTGAAAAAATAAGTGTTTTGAGAAATGTGTAGGTCCGACTTGACCAGTCAAGCTTTGGAAACGATCTCATTTAATGATGTATAACAATCTGCAATATAGAAAACTAACAAAATAATATTTAGATTTAGATGAGGAAGCAGTTTTTAGATTTCAGGCATGCTTTCCAACTCATTGAAGATATATTTTATGGCTCTTTTCTTGAACAAGCGAACTCACCTTCATTACTTTAAAGCTAAAATATTTAGTCCCCCCTGGTCTTCCTTAGTTTAGATAAGGGAAAGTTAGTGTTTTTATGATGCTCAGTGTCCTTCTTCCTTGCTGATGACCTGGATTAGAAAAGTGTTGCCTGCAGCCGGTTATCAACTCTGGGGGCTGGAGAGCTGGCTTCCACGTAACAGACCTGTTCTCTCTTAGGTTCATTCGGCAGACTGGAGCTTGCTCCCAGGAGAGCAGCAGAGCAGGCACCATGCTGGAATGGGGCTGTGCTTCAGGGACTTTTGTCCTTCTGTGGTAGTACCAGCCAGAATGTTTAAGAAAGCAAGAGGGGAAAGGGAGAGGATAGAACCCGGAATCAATGAGGTAAACCTCTGGAAGTGACAGGCCTCTGAATCAGAGCTCTGGGGGAGATAACCAAACAAGTTCCTTTTTCTGGATTGCCTGGACATGAGGAGGGGAGGGGGGCAGGTTGTTTTGATTAGAGTTCTTATCAAACAGCCATTTTGCCTGAGACAAGCACAGGGTATTCCAAAGTGTGTTTGTTTCCCCAGGTGACTGATGGGTGGTCAGATATGCTCGGGTTGTCCAGTTGTCTTGCAATTTCTGCTCCTTGCCTGGAGGGAGCTCTGCTGTCCCCGCACCCCGCCACCCCTTGTAGGTGGAGGATGGACTGAAAATGACCCAGAGTGCGCTGGGCCTGCTGCGGTTCCCTCAGTTGGTCTTGAGGACCACATCAGTCAAAGGTCTGGGGTGGATGCTCTTGCAGATGCCCGTCTGAAAAAGTGGCTAGTCTGGCACTGGGAAGTTTCTCCCCTTCTTTTCCTTAAAATGTAGAAGAATCTGCAAGACCTGGAATGGTCAACAAGAAAAAAATATTTCTAACTCCTCCATTCCTTTGTATGCCATTTGTGTGAGGGCCTTGATGTAGCCTGTGGGCGTGTGGCTCGGTGACTGGTGACTTCCCTGGTTGTCTGCAGGGCTGCCCATTGGGCCACTTTTTAAGGAGTTTGCTCATGGTTTAGTTTCACTTTTACTGCAGGCATAGTGGGAAAGAACTGTCGGTGAAATTATGTCTCCAGAATAATAGAGACACCCACAATAAAATGGACTGTCTCATCAGCAGTCAGAGTATCCTTTGAAATATTGAAGTGCTGCATTTTTCAAGGCCCACGGATTGTTTTGAAAAACCTGATGATATCTTGAATATTAACAGCATAATGAATAATTATTTTACATGCCAATAGTATGTCTATAGAGTCAAAGACTTTTAGATCTGGATAGGAATTCTAGAATGTGCCATTTCCCCCATTCATTTCAAAGTTGAGAAAACTGTAACACATTTATCTGGGTCAAAGTGCTACTTAGTTGCAGAGCCAGAAAAGAGGCCTCAAGGCTTCTGCAACTACTATTATAACATTAACCCTAATAATTATAACTTACATTTGCTTTGCACTTACTCTGCCAAATGATGTGCTAAGCAAGTGTATTCATTTCCATACAATCTTCACAATACATCTATGTACTGTGTATCATTATTCCAGTTTTAGAGTTGGAGAAACTGAAGCTCAGGGACCCCCTTAGCTGCTGGGCAGTACATGACACTGACGAAAGTGGCTCGTGGATTTGACTCCTGCACACATTAAAAAAGAAATGTGGAACACATACACTAATCCCACACATTCAGACTTAAAAGCTTAATGCTTAATGAAATGCTTAACGGAATGCAAATGAGAATATTTCAGTGTAACACAGTCAGACACCAAACGTGTGTGAAGGCTCTTTCGAACGCTCCCCGACAGGAAGGGCGAGGTTTCCCCTTGTGACAGTCCAAGCCCGAGCTGTACGGGATCACTGACCTGCGGCATGTTTTTCTCGTTGAGAGTAGTTGAGGCATGGCTCTCCCATTGGGAAGAACAGCAAGTTTGAGCTTTATCGTTAGCCTGAAGCACTCCACTGTCACTGCCCTCTCTGGCCTTTTCCTCAGCTTTTCCTGTCACTCCTTTCCTTTGGAGGACAGCCACTCCACCCCGGTCCCACCCCAAATAGCTGGCTTCGTGATGATAACACTATTACCAGACCTGTTCATTGTTGTTCAACCTGGAAGGCTTGTTGTCCGAGTTGGTGGTAGTTATTCACGAATAGAAACAATGTAGTCCTTCCATCTGTTTGCTCAGGTTGTTCTGAGCCCTGAGGGGAGGTCATAGGCAGGGGGAGGAGAGGTATGCTTTTTCTCTGGGATGCTATCTGCTCCAGCCTTTGCCCAGGTACACACTTCTCCCTGCTCCTGTCACAGATCTAAAGACTGGCCGTCTTACTTGTGTGCCAGAACCTGAAGCTTCTCCAGGTCATCAGCCAGAGACCAAGCCCTTAAAGAAACGTAGTTCTTGAACCCTTCTAAAAGTTTCATTTCGTTCCTCCATGTGGTTAAATGTCAAAATTAGGGCTGGCAGTGAGAAAGAGCACTGAGTGATACATATATAGCAGAAGGGTCCTGTGCTTAATCAGGAGGAAAATTAAGTATGGAGACCAGGCACGGATGTCTTTGAGAAAGTGATCAATGTTTTTTCAAGGCTGTTTCATGGCAAGATTACACATTCTGAAGATTAAGCTACTTATAGCAAGAAAGGGGAATTTTTAATCTACTTGTTATCTACTGATGCTTCTAAAACTAAGCCCATCTCCAGAGAAGTCAGCAAAATAGTCTGCCAACCAGAACCACTGGAAATTACCTCCAGTTCTTGCTGGGAATGGCTTATTTCCATGGCGGTCAGTGCTGTCCAGTGTGTTATACAGAGACACATGAGACAGGTTCAGAATCACCGCAGAGTCTGTTAAGTTATACTCCAGAGCTGATTTAAAGCAAAATAAAGTGTTTGGTTATCTTCTTGGGAGCTTTTAGGATGAGGAAACAAAATTTGTGATGCCCTATTGGCTGGCTTTGTTTCTTTGTTTTTTCCAGATTGTGTGTTCCAAAGAGCCTGTTCCCAGAGAGTTAACTCCCTTGGGTCCCACTTCCCCTTTGTATTGTTCGCTCATTTACAATCCCTAGAGTTCTGCTACTTGCAAGTCCCATTCCCTTTGTTTGATGGATTTCAAAGTCCGGGTGTTTTTGTTTGTTTGTGTTTGTACTTGCAAATGATCACGGTAGTAGCTCTGCAGTCTGTGTACGTTTGCTGTGTTTGATCTTGAGCCCGTCTGTAGTATCAGGAAGACCAACTCCTGCATTTATACAGGAATTTTCTGGGGTAAGGCACTTTCTTGCACTTTGCCACAATCCCATGAAAGAGGGAGGACATCATTACCACTGTTTATAGTGAGGAAACTGAGAATGAGGGAAAGTGAGTGACATGGAACCAGTACCTGGTGGAGCTCAACAAAGTCCTCTGTCTTCTGACGCTGGATAACAATATCTATAGAATTGACCTCTGTGATCAAAAGTGCTGTAATTCGTATTATTTCTGATGGGCAAAAGGTAAATGGGAGGGTGATTCAGGATGTACCATCTCGTGCATGTCAGTGAGGGGATTTGTGCAGTATTTCTAAACGAATTGAGTGGTCGTTTTCCTCCCCTGCACACCCAATGTGGTGAAGTTGGAGTCCTGCTGACTATGGCACAATGTAATATTCAACTTTTAGAAGGAATCTGGGTTTTTTGTTTGTTTGTTTTAGATATAAAAAATACAGTCTGTTGTTCAGCATGCACTCCCATTATCCCACAAAACCGCCAGCAATCTTGGAAGTTCTGCCTGGTTACAGTACCCTGACTTCCATGGGAAATAGTATATTCTGACTACTAGGAACGGTGTCCACTATGACCATTTCCCTCCACAAAGTTACCTGTGAGATTCCTAGCTTGCTAGAATAATTGAAAATCTTCACTACTAGTCAGTTTTCTGTTATGATCGCCCAGGTCATTGTGTAACAGCATTAACTGTGTATTGGCAAGGTCATAAAAATGACAGTGCCGGATGCCTGATGATTCTACAATGCAGCTGCACATTTTAATGGCTATGACTTAGAGGTGGGGGTGGGGGGAAGCAAGGGGACCACTCTTTGACAATAATAGTTATCACAGTGTATCTTTCTAAAGTTGCTTTTTTTGAGTATGAATGTGAAAGGTAGCCTTCTTTGAATTTAAAAAATCCTGAAAAACATTTAATTCATGAATTGACTCAAAGAGTATTTTTCTTAGTAACTACTGTAATAATCAGAACTTTCTGTATTTCTCAAGAGGACAAAAGGGGAAAGAAAATTTTTAAAAAAGAAGGAAAGAAAGAAAATGAAATGGTAGTTTCAAGGCTTAGTGTCCTGGGGGTGCCTGGGTGGCTCAGATGGTTAAGTGTCCGACTCTTGCTTTTAGGTTGGGTCATGATCTTAGGGTCATGGGATCAAGCCCCATGTGGGGCTCTGTGCTCAGTGCAGAGTCTGCTTGAGATTCTCTCTCCCTCTCCCTCTGCTTTCTCTCTCTCTCTCTCTCTGAAATAAATAAATAAAATCTTAAAAAAAAAAAAAAAGGGTTTAGCATCCTGGATTCCAGCCTGTAGAATAGGAAGTAATATAAGCCTTGATACCCCTATTATAAGTGGAGAATTCAACTCAATATATGAATGATTTACATACCTGCAGATACCCTAATATCTTTTAAGTTTCCAGGTGATCAAATCAGTCATTTTATTTTTATTTATTTTATTCTGACTGCTGTCCTATCTTTACACTTAGTGCTGCTTTAGGAGGACTTATCCCCACCCCACAAATATTCCAAGACCTGTGCCTAGATCCTTGTGTCATTGATTTGTTTTTGTGTTGTAAGTGTTGTAAGTGAAAGCATTCTGGGTACAATCTTTGACAGAGAACTCGTGATGGGGAAAATAACATGGAAAAAAGCTAGTCATTAGTTCCAGGGCTTCATTTTAGTCACTACCTTGCTGTTGCTTCATTGTTTGAAAAATCACAGACAAGGTCTTTGTACTGTGCTTGTGACCTTAGCAATTGATGAATGGGCCAAAAGGAAGTTAAGGGGCTGACGAAGAAGTCAGGCAAAGAGGCCATCAATCTGCCATGGAATCAGACTCTAAATTAAAAAAGAAAGAAAGGGGGGGAGAGGAAAGAAAGAAAGGAAGGAAGGAAGGAAGGAAGGAAGGAAGGAAGGAAGGAAGGAAGGAAGGGGGAAGGAAGGAAAGAAAGAAAGGAAGAAGGAAGGAAGGAAGGAAGAAGGAAGGAAGGAAAGAAAGAAAGGAAGAAGGAAGGAAGGAAGGAAGGAAGGAAGGAAGGAAGGAAGGAAGGAAGGAAAGAAAGGGAAGAAAAAAAGATGTTTGGTCAGTCATCTGTTTTGTTTTGAGAAAGTAGTATTTTTCTTTTCATCTAACAGTTCAAAATGAGCTGAACCAATTTTCCTTGGAGAGTTTTATATAAGTTCACTTTAGGAAGGTACCACCTAGAGGTTCCTTTTTAGGAACTGACACACTGGTTTGACAGAACTCTCTGGGCCTAGAGTCAAGGGGCTAAAAAGGACAAGTGGCTTTGCCAGCCACACTCTATCAACTTGCCTGAGACTATCAAGGAGGAATGTTCTCAAATCTCAAGTTAATATCGAATTCTGAAGCTCAACAGCTACTCAAGAATTTAAAACCATTTTAAAATAGAAGAACTGAGTATAATTTCCATACTTGGCTCTGGAAAAATCATACCCTGGCTTCAATTTGAACTTAAGATTTTGCTTTACTTTCGGTTCTGCTTTTTAAAAGTAGAAAGTATTTCATTTATGCATGGAATGTCTGCCATTCAACATCATATGAGTTGACAGGATGTTTTGCAGATTATTGTTTGTTTATGGCAAGGACAGCGCTCAGTCGGAATGGCGGCGCTCTAGATTTCTCTGTTGTCTCTTTCTCTCCCCAGTCACTCAGATTCTAAGATGAATCGGTCTCTCTTTTCCTTCTGTAGTTGGCATTTAAATGGAGTCTGCCGCTGGGAGAGGAAAGAAATGGATGTTTCTTTTCACAACTCCCAGAGGTCAACATTATCACTGATAATCTTACAGAAGAGAAAACTAAATTTCAGAGGGGCTGAGTATCCTCCGTAAGGTCACAGGCCAGCAAGTAGTGAAGTCAGGATTCTGGTCCTAGTCTGCCCCTTAATAAAGTATGTACCTTTTCTTTCAGCTTCACTTGTCTCTCACTATATTTATGTTAAAACCTGCTGCTCCCCATTGGAAAGGGAAGCCATTTTGTGGAGTCTGGATTCTGCTGGCTTTGCCATGCAACCGACATTATGTCACGCTCAATACATAGCCATTTCCCTTAGAGGGTTGCTGCTAAAGGAGAAAGAAACTTCCTAGGACTCTGTGGATTCATGAGTGCATCTTGCAGTCTCCTCTTAGCCTCTTTCCAGAATGCACTCAGCCTGTTCCTATTGTTGAGATGTTCTCTCAGCTGTGGTGCTCTGCACCTTGGGCAGGTTTCTCTTGCAGAGCCAAGCCTCTGGCTATGCTTGAAAATCATGACACCATCTCAGATGATGACAGTTATAAAAAAGATCATGACTGAAGGATCTGGCTGATTAACCAGCAGTGACAGTTTGCTTTAAATTATATTTGGTTTTTATAAGAAGTGACATCATATTGGCATCAAAAGAGGCAATCATACTCACTTAATAAATTGTTTCTTGGGGCTATGATTACAAATAGACAAAAGGGCAAAGCAGACCTTGAAGCAGGACTAGTGGAACAGATCTCATGCTATTTTAATTCTCTGGGTTTTAGAAGAAATATTTCCTTCACCCTCTCTTGGAAGCTACAGGAACTTTGGTTGACTGAAGCCAGTCATGGTGGTTTTACTGTGTAAGTGTTGAGGTTTTATCTTTTTGGCTAAGGATGACTGAGGAATGTGTATGCATAAAACTCTGCAACTATGTGGAATATTCTCTCATATTAGAGAGGCTGATATGTTTGAAAAGTTGTTTTGAGTTTTAATCCTCAGATATGGAAATTTTACTCAACCAAAAGTTATCAAAATTTCAGTATGGTCTAGTTTATGAGACTTTTTATGTAAAAGCCAGAGTTTACATTTACGTAATAAAAGTAAGAGGAAAAAAAAAGGCCCAAAATATATTTTCATACAATTCATCTGGCAAGTATTTTTAAACATATACGTTGTGTTGCATATTACACTAATATGAATAATGGCACAGACTTTACCCTACAGGATATTACCACCCAGTTAAGCCTATAAATATTTTGAAAAATTTTTATGACAATCATGATACACAAATATTTGCTCTCTAAAAGAGGCTTGTGTAGAATTTTATGGAAGTTGGAGAAAAGGAGATGACTATATATCTGGGTGAGTCAAAAAGTTTCCCTAGCATTGGTGACATTTGAACTAGGTATAAAAGGATAAGTAATTATTGTTCAAGAAGGAAAAAACTATATCTTGAAAGTCTTCTTTTCATGAAGAACATGTAATTTGGTAGAACTGAATCAGAGGGTACGTGTTAGAGGAGGAATTAGAGAAAAGGCTCAAAGATAAGATGGTTCTGATGGCTAAGGGTAGTGTGTGCCCTTCTGATGTATTTAGATATTTTTAAGGACCATTGAAAGTTTTTAAAAAAACCTTTTTATTATAGAAAATTTCCAACATATACAAAAGTAGACAGAATAATATAATGAACCCCCATGTATTCATTACCTGACTCTAACGATTTTTAATGGCCGATCTTTTTTCATTTCTATTCCCACAAATGTTCTCTTGTTCCCACATTAGTTTTGACACAAATCTCAGACATTTGATCATTCCACTTGTAAATATTTTGGTATGTATTTCTAAAAGATAATTTCTCTTTTGAAAAACCCATGATGTCATTAATACATCTAGAATAATTAATAATTCATAACTGTTGTTATAGCTTGTCAAGTAAAGAAGTGATATGAATATATTTGTAATCTGGAAAGAAAACTCTGGAGGTGATGAGGGGAATAAGTTGAATAGAAAAAAGACCAAACCAATAGAAGACTCCAGAGATGGGTTTGAACCAAGCCAATAGTGATAGAGAAGATGGAAAAATTTTCAGAATACTTAAAAAGTACATTGGTAATTCTGGAGATCAATTAGATATGGGGGTGATGGGGAGAAGGGAGTTAAGGAAAATTTGGAGGTTTTAACCTGCATAACCAGCATATGAATATGCCAATAACTGATATAGTATAAGGATTCCTTGAAAAGCAGTTTAACCTGGTTTTTCATTAGACAGAGATGTTTGAAAACAAATCTAAGAAATACCTTCCTATTACCTTCAAACAAAACTTTCAGACTTGGAACATTTGGAGTAATTTTGATTGTCCCATCCAGAGTAACATCTAAAATGTTCAAGGGGATAGAGAAGCCACTTGGACAGACTGATGACTCAGACCTCTTTAGTGTACATCTGATAATAGTTCTAAAATCACAAAGGCTAATGAACATGACTTTTTAATCAAATCCTCAAATACTAAAGGTTTTAAAAATGTGAATTTAAAATAATGGAAGGAATTTTTTCATACTTCATGATTTTTTTTTCGAACAAAAAAACTTGAAAGAATTGTATAGTGAATATCTATATACCACCAATTCAATTTTATCATTAACAATTTACCATGTTTGCTTTTTCACATCTATTCACTTACCCATTCTTCTATCCATCCATTGGTTCATCTTTTTTTTTTTCCCCAAAAAATAAGTTGCCGACAGCAGTGCACTTCATTTCTAAATACTTCTTCATACATATTTTTAACTGGAGTTCAATATTTGCTTATGCAAAATTTGTATTTTACACAAGAGAGATTAAAATTATACATTTATTTTGCCAAAAGGAAAGGCTGTGATTCAAGAAGGATTAACACAATTCATCGCTGATTCTTACTGGGTTATTTATGAAAATGAGAAGCTGTTTGAGAACTTCTCAATCCTCAAAAGTTGTTGCCATATGGAGCAACCATACCCTACCACAAAACAGCCTTTGAGGCAATGTCGATTATTGATTTGGCAAAACTAACGGTTCTCGGTAAAGGTTAATTGAATTTGAATGTGAAGAAACTGACACCCAGAAGCATAAGCTCTCTGCCAGTAAGCCACTGAGCAGGTACAAGAATAAACCACCTCCAGTGGTTTCACACTGAGCATCACTCCCTGCCTGTAACAACTTGGCGGAACAGTATAACAGAGCGGATCGTTCTAAGGAAAAACCGTAGGAGAGGCGATGTATTGTATACAAAGTCATCCTGAGATTACTCAGGAGGAGCCAGTACACGGACAGGAGGAAAGAAGGTAAACTAGTCTCACAAAAGAGAACCCTTGATGCACATATTGAGGGGAAAAAAATGCCTGCGTTCATAAATCTTCTGACATTCTCCACAAAGATTAAATGAAGCTTATGATGAACGGCTAAAATAAAACTGAAAATGATTATCACAGGAATAAAACAAGGGCCAAATATGTCAGTTAGTAGAGTGATGAAAAAGCTTCGACGTAGAAAGCTTTGAAATGTTGTAAATTAAGTCAAATTCTGACATGTTAAAACCGACCGATTGGTTCAAGAATTAAAAATCAAGCTGAGATGATGTCTAGAAGATGCATTTTTTCAAATGCTTATTGCTGATGAAGATATCTCGGGTTCATTTGAAGACTGAAAAATTCAGTCAAATAGCCAGACGTTTGCTTACACAAAAAGCAGACATTCTGATACTAGAAAGAAATTTAGGTGTTTGATTGACTTTTTCAGTTTCCATTTTGGTGTTAGGACATCAGTCTGTTTCAGTGGTTTTCACCGGGGTGGGGGGGGATTTTACCCTCCAGGGATATTTGGCAATGTCTGGAGACAGTTTGGGCTGGTCCTCCTGGGGCTGGGGGTGGAGTACTACCGGCACCTAGTGGATAGAGGCCAAGGATGCTGCTAAACAGCCCGCAGTCCATGGGGCTGACCCCCACAACGAAGAATTATCCAGCTGAAGTGTCCGTAGTACTGAGGTTGAGAAATCCTGATCAATATGTGTCAGTTACCAATCTTACTCTCCGGTGCCTTGAAAACACGAGATGATTTACATGTGCCAGTTCATCTCGTGGCTGCTGTTGAAGAGTAACGAGTGATGACCCAATGCCCTTAATGAAATACTATTGCATGGGCACTAGGGCAAAACCGAGATGTAAAATGACAGGTCTTTCAGAATAGGGTCCGCAGAAAGCCAAACGGAGTGGTTTACAATACAAGTCGACAGCACTCTTTGGTATCTATAAGCATCGAATGTTGGCAGGCAAGAATACGGATACTTGATAACTAGAAAAACATTCAAGGGAATTAGCGCCATACTGTTTAACAGGCAGGGAAAGGGATCATTAGATCCCAAGTCATAGGACAGTTCATCCTGCGAATTTTCTCCCTCTGGGACTTGGGGAGCTCATTTCTCTGCTTGCTTCTTTCCTCTTCAGAATCTCAGGGAGGAGCACTGAGAGTATCGGGAGCAGGTGGGTTAGATAAACTCCTGCTGCCAACCTGATGATCCTGTCTCTGAGTTATGTTCTTCTCCTTCATCTTCCCTTACTAATTATATATACTCTGTGTTTGCAGCCATGTTCTCCTTTCTTCATTCATGCTGCAACAGGTGCTCATCCCCTTGGTTTACTCCTTCCTCCTTCTGATTCTTTAACTTCTTCCTCTCTACAAGATCATCCCCATCAGGGTACAGGAATGTTTCAGCAGCTCTCATCTTATAAAAATATCCCTTGAGCCCCACATCCTCTGCCAACTTCTCTTCGATTCTAGACAAAGTCATTAAACTCATATTCTGAACATGCTGTCTTTGTTTCTTTATCTCCCATTTACTCTTCGGCTCACACCAACCTGGCTTCTGCCCACAGCTCCATTAACGCTGCTTTTGTCGAGTTTACCGGTGACCTCCTTGTAGCAAAAACTTAAAAAGCAGATAGCTTCCCATCTTTCTCTTGTTTGACCTCTCTCAGTGGCATTCGATACACGGTTTCAGCTTCCATGAGCATGTTCTTTTCTTGGCCTCATGGCACACATGTTTTATATTTTCCTTCTGCCTCTCTGACAGCTCCTCACAGCACTCTGCTGCTTCACCTCCTTTCTCTGACCTCTAGATGTTGGAACGCCAAAGGCATAAGGGTGGGCTCTCTTGTCCTTACTCTTTATGCCTTCTTCCCAAGAGATTTGAATCATTTCTGTAGCTTTAGATGCTGTTTACATGGGGATAATTCCCAAAATTAAATTCCATCTCCAATCTTTCCACATTTGGATGAATTAAATGCATCTTGAGATGTGCGCCCAGGAGTTCACAGGCAACTCAACCTTAGTACATCTTAAGCACAACTCCAGATTTCTCCTAGTGTACCTCTCTGTCTTGTCAATCTTCCCCGACTCAGTAAATGAGGTTGTAATCCTGACAGTTCTTCAGGCCTTTCATTCTCTCACATCTCTCACTAAATCTTTTCTTAAAGATTTTATTTATTTATTTGACACAGAGAGAGACAGCCAGCGAGAGAGGGAACACAAGCAGGGGAAGTGGGAGAGGAAGAAGCAGGCTCCCAGCAGAGCAGGGAGCCCAATGCGGGGCTCAATCCCAGGACCCTGGGATCTTTTGTTCACTCCTGAGTGCCTAGGCCCTGTCCTAATGTCTGGAAGGTAGAGGTATCATGTTCCGTCAGTATTTGTTTCGTCAGTAAAGGACTATTAGGATACTGAGCCTAAAATAGACACTTTTTTCCTGTTGAGATAAGAATCAGATCCTTGTGCTGTTTGAACCATACTCTTTTTTTTTTTAATTTTTTTATTTATTTGAGAGAGAGAGAGAGAGAGCACGAACAAAGGGAAATAGCAGGCAGAGGGAGAAGTAGATGCCCCACTGAGCAGGGAGCCCAATGTGGGACTTGATCCTTAGGACTCTGAGATCATGACCTGAGCCAAAGGCAGACGTTCAACCGACTGAGCTGCCCAGGTGCCCCTGAATCATACTCTTAAGTAGATTAAAAGGTAATAGTTAAACATCATTCAGAAAAGAAAAAAAGGGATGCCTGGGGTGGCTCTGTTGGTTAAGCATCCACCTCTTGATTTCAGCTCAGGTCATGATCTCGGGGTTGTGAGATTGAGCTCCATGTCGGGCTCCATGCTGGGCATAGAGCCTGTTTAAGATTCTGTCTCTCCCTCTCCCTCTGCCCCTCACCACCCCCCAAAAATGAGTAAAAACGTTAATCTTTAATAAATGCTTGTAGATTGATGAATTGAGTAGCTAATTGAAAATTTACTTAATTTCTTTGTGTTCCTATTTATGTATAACATAGAAATAATACTATTAACTCTTTTTCAGAATTATTTTGTCGGGTAAAGTTAGATCATTGCCCTATAATGTCTTTTGAAGAAAGACTTTAGATACGCACAAAGCCCCGTTCGAGATGGTGCAGAGATTACATGTATTATCAGTTTCCTTAGTCTGAGAACTGCACTGCACTAATGTCTGAACTCATGTGGTTTGACATGTCAACAACATGTCACAGGGCTTCTTATAAGCCCTATTTGAAAGGACACTATTTGACAGTGTTTTTACGAAGTGGCTGGACTTATATCATTGTCTACATACCGTTGGAGCCTTCCTCTTGGCTGCTCTGCCCTGTGGGAAGTGCCATGGAAGCTGGTGGACCACACTGCGCATGGTGTCCAGCCCACCTCACCTGATGGCATCTGGCCAAGGTGCTGAACGAAGTGTCGAAGAAAACAAGTTCCCTGGGAAGAGTGGGGGTAGTGTCTCTAGACCTTGACAGCATCATAGATGTCTCTGGAAAAAAAAAAAGAGAGAGAGAGAGAGAGAGAGAGAGAGAGAGAAATAGAGAAAGAAAAAAAGAAACCTTACAGTGTTTTTAAGTTGTTTTTAAGTTAGATGTTCAGTGTAAGGTTGCACATGGACTCTTGGGAGGAGGAAACTTTCCAGTACCTCAAATTTTTGTGACTCTAAAAAGTTGTTGGTAGGAATCAGGGAATGATGTTTTTCCTCTCATTTTGCATTGGGCAAAATCCATCTGTTTTAATATATTTAAAAAAATGACATCAGATGGTAGAACCTCAAGGAATACTGACTTTCCTTTATCTTCTTCTGAAATCTTGTGAGGCAATCAGTCTTTGTGGGTTTAAATAGTGGTTCCTAAACTTGTATTGATCACAGACCCCTGTGAGGCTGTGAGGAAGGCTATGGACCGTCTCCCCAGAAAGAAGCTCATGGCGGGGGGTGCCTGGCTGGCTCAGTCAGTTAAGCATCTGCCTTCATGATCCCGGGACCCTGGGACTGAACTCCGCATTGGGTTCCCTGCTCAGTGGGGAGCCTGCTTCTTTTTCTCCTGCTCTCCCTGCTTGTGTTCTCTCTCTGTCAAATAAATAAATAAATCTTTAAAAAACCACAGAAACTCATGGGCACAAACACACACAATTCCACATATGGTGTCTTACATTCTTGGTTAAGAGACTTGCTGTGGACTGAATTGTGTTCTTCCCCAAATTCATAAGTCATAGCTCTAACTCCCAATGTAACTGAATTTAGAAGTAGGGCCTATGCAGAGGTAATTAAGGTTACATGAGGTTATAAAGGTAAGACCCTCATCCAGTAGGGCTGGAACCCATGTAAGAAGAGGAAAAGACACTGGAGCTCTCTTTCCCTCCACCATTTGAGGGCACAGCAAGAAGAGTGCAAGCCAGAAAGAGTCTCACCAGGAGCAGAATCAGTCAGCACCTTGATCTTGGGCTTCCTAGCTTTTGGAACTCTAAGAAATTTCTGTTGTTTATGCCACCCAGTCTGTGATATCTTATTGCAACTGGAGCAGACTAATATCAGTCTACTCTAGAAAATGCTGTGCCCCATTAAAGTAGTTGTGTTTTGAAGAAGTGGGTATGGGGAAGGGGGACTCCCTAGTGAGCAACTTTCCTGCATGTGGAAGAATGCTGGAGGGGGCGGGTGGTTGTGTATGGGAGCCTGGGAGAACAGGGACAGGACCAGCTGGCAGCACTATGCCTGGCTCTCTCTTTTTGCCCTGGGCTTCGTGAGTCCACCCTGACAGAGCAAAGTATGAAGGTCATGTAGAAGGGTGATGTGTTCTCAAGCTGGGTGTGGACTTTTTTTTTTTTTTCTCTATTTGTCAGAGAGAGAGGAAGAGAATGCAAGAAGGGAGAGCAGCAGGCAGAGGGAGAAGCAGGCTCCTCGCTGAGTAAGGATCCCGAAGCAGGACTCAATCCCAGGACCCTGGGATCATGACCTGAGCCAAAGGCAGATGCTTAACTGACTGAGCCACCCAGGCACCCATGGATGTGGACTTCTTTTGTAGGTTCTCCTTCATTTCACTGGCAAGTTGTCTCTCTGAACTCAGGTCCTCCTTGAATTTCTTTCAAGTATTTAATAAGAGGCAGGTATCCTCCAGAACACAATAATCCCATTTTTTAAAGTAGAGAGATCTCTCTCCAATTAAATTAGAGCTACCCAAACCAGAGACAAACCGCTGGGAACATGGGAAGCATTTGCTCCTTAAAAATCCAGGCTTATCCCTCTTGAAAAGGCTGCCACTGCCTGCTGTGGTTGGAATTTGAGGATGAGAACAATAGGAACTATAATTTATAGAGTATTTGGTCCCAAACCTGGTAGAGCAAGGGCAGAGTCTCAAAGCCTGGTGATGCCATAGGAGTGAGTTTAGACTGGGGGAAGGGAGCATATGCAGGTCTTTCCTGGAAGATTTAAAATGAGAAGTTAAAGTTTGAGTGACCAAAGTTAACCAACAAAACATGTGGGGTGTCATGCGACAGGAGTAAATGACAAGACAGGGTTTAGGATGCAAGTGTCAGAGCCAGAGAGCCAGCTCTTTGTATCAGGACCATTTTGAGTTCCAAGGTTCCACCTTCTTAAACTCACCATCACCAACAAACACATCTTTGCCCAGCCCAAAAGTACCCAGACCTGCTTCAGATGTCCAGTACCCACGAACCAGGGATTTTAGCCTCTTACTAAAACTTCCATTATCATATTAGACCCCTAAATGCAAAAAAAATATTTTGACAAAGGGAGATGATGGGATAAGAATCATATTTGCAAAGTCAAGGAGCCAAATTCCCTTAAAATTAGACTGCTGAGCAGAAATTCTGTGACAGACAGCATATAGCTGTTCCGTTTCTCCAAGTCTAAGTCAGTTCAAGATCAGCTTTCTGACACATGCACTTTTTATGTCGCAGGGACCCCAGGATGAGGCTGGATTCTCTGGATGCCCACCATGGTGGTGTATTTCCATTTCTTCCATAAACTCACTGTTTAAACTTGGGTAAATTATGCTCTGGGGCTCTCCTTTATAAAGTGAGGTAGTTCACCCGGAAAAGAAAAGGTCCCTTTGAAAAGTGGAAATGTTCTCTGTCTCTCCTGTACCACAATCTCTTTCTCTATTAGAACTACAGTTTCTCTGAGTAGACAAAAAAAGCACTATCAGAAGACTTGAATGAGCAAGCTGATGAAATCAGGTGTTTAGAGACCAGTCCTTGCAGCTGCACTGACCAGTAAATAACCCTTCCCTGGTTTCTGGTTTCTCCTTTTATAGTAATAAACAACAACAAAGGAAGAAAACCAGCTCAACTTGTATAGTCACTAGTTACCCAAGTGACTCATGGTCTAAGTGCTGGGAATTATCTGCAGGAAGCTATCCTGAAAAACCCACAGTATGAGTACCTGTGGATTACTCAAATCTGACATGGAGGAGTAAGCTGTTAATAGTTGTAGTCAACATATCCAAAGCAACATAGAGAGGAAGTGGGAGAGAGTGAAACTAGATACTCACTATAATGTGAGGAATCTAAAAATGTATTTGCCTCCAAGGATGAGTGGTTACATGCTTTTTATATACATATCCCAGTATGCATTGTGTTTTCCTTAATCTTTCCAGAATCTACAAAGTAAATTGTTGAGAGGTCGTTTGCACCAAGTCCCATGCTCTTTGGGGATCATTAGTGGACATCTATTTTGTTGATCATGAGAGCTTTTCTGCAAAAGGAAAGCACAGAAATCTGGGGGAATTGCAAAAGTTGGAGGTAATGTAGACATTTTAAACATATTATAAATGGAAATAAATAATAATTTATTAGCCAAAGCAAGCCTGACGAATGCTGTAGAAATCCTCAAACTTACTTTCTTGGTTGGGCACAAGACGAAGTTTGTCTTGCAATTCGAACCTACTTTGTAAATGAAAATATGCCAGAGACATAGTAGTTGGGATTCTTCTTTGTTTAATCCATGAATAGTAACATTCTTAAGATCTGCCCAATGAAGAAACCTCCTTAGCATTCGCTTAGCATCTGTGATATCAATAGGCAGCCTAATATGTCTGAGGTAGGGGCTCCTAAATGCAAAAGTCTGCACGGCCAAGAAGATACTATAATGAGTGAGGTAGATTAGGGGTAGGAAAAATTCTCTCTCTGTGTCTAGAAGTGATATTTCACTTTCCCTGTAAATCTAAAAAGAAAAAGCACATAGTGGGGTGATGAATGGCAATGACCCTTGGCCTCAGTTGGGGAAACAATAGAGGGTAGTGGGAACTTTGAGAAACTGGAAGGCAGTTGCTACTCAGCTCCAGCCGGATGTTGCCTCATGGGGCAGATCTGATTTTTCCATAAGAATCTAGAAAACTAGGGCACCTGGGTGGCTTAGTCAGTTATGTGTCTGCCTTTGGCTCAGGTCATGATCCCAGGGTCCTGCTTCTCTACCTCCCCCCACTCATACGCTCTCTCTCTCTCTCAAATAAATAAATGAAATCTTAAAAAAAAAAAGAATCTACAAAACTGGATTTGTAAAAAGTGGAAGTCTGGATTTTTACATGTTGCAAATAATGCAAAATTTTTGAAACTTTGTGAGAGCCAATCCTATGTGGGCCTAACATAAGTAAATAAGTAAGTAAGTAAATAAATAAATACAACAACAACAACAACAACAACAACGACAAAACCATCTATGGGCCAGATCTCTGTCCAGGAGGTCACTGTTTTATAATCTGTGGATGCTGAGTGAGGAAGACCTTATTTTCCACCATCTTCAATTTGGAGAAAAGAACTTAAGACTTGTGTTTCAAGTCTTTAAATAGGCATTCTCAGATAAAGAGAAAAATGTCAAAAGAGCATTGGAGAACAATATAATGTTTAAGCAGCCACTGTATTTTTATATTTAATTTCTATGGCATCAGAGCCAGTTTCTTAGATTTTATGGAAAGTATGATTTTGTATTAGGGCCCACAAGAACACCTATGCGAGATGTCACTGATGTCGGGCATACGGCATCTATTCCGTCGTCTTGCTGTGGACATAGTTCTCAATAAAAGACTCATTGGGGTGATTCAGATCGCTCCATATTACAACAAAGATGGGGAGATTTGGAGACACCTAGACGACATAGACCTTTTTCTAGCTTTTACAAAATAGATGTTTGGCACCGTGTAGAAAGCACATCACCAAAGTCAAGACTCCCTTATCCAAAAGCAAAACCAAATTTTGTGAAAAAATAAAGAGAATACCTGAGAACTCAAAACTTTTATAAAACTTGGGCTCCGCTCACATTGCTTGAGATACCTGAAGGTAACACAGTTTGGGTTTTGAGTGTTCCTCCATTTTTCAGTGTAGACACCGTTTGAGATATTTCAGTGTTTTTTCCCCCAGTCATTGATTGTTTTGTGGTAGCTTTTTTCCCCCTTTATCACCCAAACCAAGTATTACTGCATAGTAATAAGTTAATGAGAGGTTTAAACATTTTTACTTGTATTTTTCTGTTTTAAGAAGGTAATAAATAATCAGGGGCGCCTGGGTGGCACAGCGGTTAAGCGTCTGCCTTCGGCTCAGGGCGTGATCCCGGCGTTATGGGATCGAGTCCCACATCAGGCTCCTCTGCTATGAGCCTGTTTCTTCCTCTCCCACTCCCCCTGCTTGTGTTCCCTCTCTCGCTGGCTGTCTCTATCTCTGTCAAATAAATAAATAAAAAATCTTTAAAAAAAAAAAAAAGAAGGTAATAAATAATCAGCACTGCACTGAGTAGTGAGGAAGTATCTTTTCACCTCCATGCTTGATAAATCCTTTCAGGTTTTATGTGATTAATTGTTGAAGTGTGCTAAGATAGCTAAATAAATACATAAATACATGCCCTGGTTTCTGGACTAGAAATTAGAGGTGTTGAAAAAAAAGTCACTGAAAATGAGATATTGTGGTGAGATAAAGATTGGCGAGGGTTTAAAACTGTGTGAACCTGGGGACTTGTGAAATCCCCACAAATTACCACAGAAGCTGATGAGGTTCTCATTCTAATTTTAGTGCCCAGCTCGGTTTCACTTACTATTTCAACTCTTCAACATCCTTATTGTGACTAGTAGATCCATCAGCAGAACTTTTGGTAGAAATGTTTTTGTGTGATTTCAATTCTCAAGAATTGTTTTTTATGGATATTAATAACTCAGTATGCATTTATTCCCATGCTGGAGAAAAATGATTACAATGTCAAGACTTGGATCCTATTCTTGACTCTTTGGTACACATGAAATACTGCTGGGATTTCTATATGGATCTGCTATAATCTCCTCCTCTTTAACTTCTTTGGGGACATGTATGTGTCTCTGTATCCCCTTAAGTACTTATATGCTTGATAGCTATTTCTTTGAAAAATAGATTATAACTGATCGATAAAAATATAAATAGGCGAATATGAATAGGTGGGGTTGTATGTCTAGAGGCAGCAACTTTGTCCTCCCCAAACAGTGAATACTACAGAGTAAGAAGCTGATTATGGAATCTTTATTTAAGGAAATGTGGGCCTAAGGCACAGTTAGTGGAAATGGGATTTAAACTAGTTTTCACTTCATAACTCAAATTTCCAGCCTATGCTGCCTTTCCCCCTGGTTTCTTTGTTTCTCTCTCTGTCTTCTTTCTTTTGCAAAATGAGTATATGTAGGGCAAATTATGGGGCTTATAACTTTGAGAGAAATGATATAAATAGGAATCATTTTATTCCTTCAATAGAAGGCACTTTTTGGTCATTTATCAGGAAGAAAATAATAGTAGCTAACACTTACCAAGAGTATACTATGTTCCAGTTAATAAGCCCTTAACCTCTATTAACTCATTTAATTCTTACAACAATCCTACAACATAGATTCTGTTACTATCCAAGTATATAGGTAAAGGTACAGAGACACAGTAAGATTATGTAAAGTGCCCAAGGCCACATACTAGAAAGCACAAGAGTCAAATTTGGTCCCAGTGGTCTGGCACTAGAGTCCAGACTCTTATCCATCAGTCAAGCTGTACTCAGAGCTCAGTAAGTGAATAAATGTGTGAAGCCTGCACAAACCCACAGGAAAGGGCTGTGTTGGATTACATCGCATGGACCTTCATGGTGACTTCTAGTTCTGCTCCTTACAACATGGCAGTCCCTCTCTCCCCCTTTCTACGTTTGTTGAATGAAAGAATGAACACATAGATACTTTAATTCTGGTTTTAAGAGCTCCCCATTCCGTTAGCATTCCTGCTTCTCCACAGCTCTCTGCCTTTTTTCAGTCATTTTCTTAGCATGTGGTTTCTCCTTTTCTCCACTCAGTGCAACCCCACTCATGCTTTAAGGCCACAGCTCAACTCTATGAGTCAGAAGTTTTTACTTCTCTCGTGACTCTTTCATAATGCCCTGTCTCGTCATTTATGTTTATTTTGTGCCCCCCCGTTCTTTAGATTCTAAGGCCTCTGAGATCACAATCTGTGCCTGATATAATCTTGTATCTCTGCCATTGTGTTAATCAGTGTCTGGCACAGAAATAAGTGTTTATTAAATAAATGATAAAGTGACTGGAAGAAGAATTCAGTGTAACTTTATTCTCTATAACATAAATCTGTAATAAAAATCTGGAAGCATGTCTTGAAATTCCATCAGGAGCATGTTAATATAAGAGGAGTAAATTCATTCAGTAAAAGAAAAAACTCAAGACAAAAATAATATTAGAGGAAAAAAGTGGAAAAAAATTCAAAGTCTGCAGATCATGTGGGAAGAATAAGATGGCAGCAAGATAACCATATACAGATATCACACACGCTTCTGGGTTGAGAGCTAGAAAGACTAAAGACACCGTCTGGTTCTTCAGAAACTATTGGGGAGATAGAAGCATTCGGTAACAGAAATCATACAAAGCCACATGCAAGTCAGTACACTGAGTGCCAAAAATCTGCCTGGAGGAGCTGGGAGGGAGGAGAAGAATTCAAGTAGGCATTTAAGAAGTGAATATGTGGGGGCGCCTGGGTGGCACAGCGGTTAAGCGTCTGCCTTCAGCTCAGGGCGTGATCCCGGCGTTGTGGGATCGAGCCCCACATCAGGCTCCTCCGCTATGAGCCTGCTTCTTCCTCTCCCACTCCCCCTGCTTGTGTTCCCTCTCTTGCTGACTGTCTCTATCTCTGTCAAATAAATATAAATAAAAAATCTTAAAAAAAAAAAAGAAGTGAATATGTGATTGCCAAACAGACATGTTGAGGGGAAGAAAAACATTCTAAAAAAGAAACAATATGTACAAAGCATGATATCCTGGTCAGGTCAGCCTGCTGTAACAAACATACCATGGACTGGGTGGCTTAAGCAACAAACCACCTTCATGACCTCATTATCCCCCAAATGCACTATCTCCAAATACCCAGGAGAGGCACTGGAGAGGAAGAGGGGTGGGCCCATATGAGAAACATTTGGGAGGTAGATGATCAGACTTGGGTATGGGGGGATGGTGAAAGAAGGCACTGGGAGTTCTAGGAGGAGTCCCAAGTTTCTGGCATGGAATGCTGGGAGGGAGATGGAACCACGCATCAAGGAGGGAGATGTAGGTACAGAAGTTTAGGAGGGTGAAGATGACATATTTTTTAAGTAATCAAAAAATTTTAGTGGAAATTTAATTGACAGGCTATTGGAATCTGTCCTCTTAAAGTGTACATCTTAGTGATTTTTAGTCTATTAACAAGGTTGTACAGCTGCCACTATCAAACTTCAGAACATTTTCATCACTCCAAAAAGAAACCCTCAACTCATTGTAGTCAGTCCTTATGCTTCCCTTCCCTCAGCCCCTGGAAGGCATTAATTTACTTTCTGTCTCTGGGAGTAGAGTCAGAGTCATGAGTATAGTCTTTGCCTATTCTGGGCATTTTATCTAAATGGAATTATACAGATATGGCCTTTTTTTTTTTTTTTTTTTTGGGTCTGGCTTTTCTCACTTAGCATCGTGTTTTCAAGGTGTACCCATGTTGCAGGATGTATCAGTACCGTGTTCCTTTTTATGGCTGAAAAAATTTCCATCATATAGATATACTTCATTTTGTCCATCTATTTATCAGTTCATGGACATTTGGGTTGTTTCAACTTTGGGGCTATGATGAACAATATTGCTCACAGTTGTGTACAAGCTTTGTGTGGACATAAGTTTTCAGTTCTTTCAGGGATCTATCTACCTAGGAGTGAATTTGTTGAATAATATGGTAACTCTATGTGTAAGTTTTTGAGAAACTTCCAAACTGTTTTCCAAAGTGGTTGTATCTTTTCATATCTCCACTAGCCATGTATGATGGTAAGGTGTGAAAACCTACCCTCCAGTTAAATAAAACTTGCCCAAAGGCACCCACTCTTAAGTGGCAGCCCCTACTCTCGGTCCTCTCCAATGCACCTTGCAGCAGGCCTCAGTCCGATTTGGAGTTACTGACATGGAGGTGGTAGTTGAAGCCATGGCTGTGGATGACTTTACCATGGAGAGTCTGAGGTGAGAAGAAAAGTCCAGGCACAGATACCTGTGGACCCCAACAGTAGGAGAGGAGTCTGTGTGTGACTAAGAAGGTCTGACCAGAGGCACAGGAGGAAAACCAGGGAAGAGAAGTTGCCTGGACGACCATCCAACAGAAGAATTTCAGGGGGATTGTAGTCAAGAGGTAACACAAGGCTGCCGAGCCTTAGTATAAACGTGGTGACCCCACCAGAGTAGTTTTGGTGAAGTGTGGGAGTGGGGATTGAGGGGAGAACTGGACAGAGCTTGATTCGGGTGGTCTGAAGAGGGGATGGAACCAATCCAGCAAATTCTACTTGGCCGTCAAGGACGGGAGAGATAAGAGAGTTAGCTGATGGGGAGCTGGTGTTTTTTGTTTGTTTCTGGTTTTGGCCAGGAAAGACACCTCATGTTTACTTAAACTGCTAGCAATTTAGCTCCAATTCATTAATTCTCTCTTTTTATAACTATATCAACAAAACCCTTATTTCCAATCCTTTGCCTCCTCCAACTCTTCAATAGTTACTTTGTGAAAAGGAACCATCCTCCACTTCCCCCCCTTCCTGTGTCTCTCTAGATCCTCTAATAAACCTATCTGATTCATGTTTCTAGCAGTTACACAATTTCCAAAGAGTAGTTTGGCATATTAACAAATTAGTACTATCAACCTCTAAACTCCATGAAAATTCCAAAAGTTCTTTTCAGCATTTTGATAGATGCCCACCAACCTCCTTATCCTCTGTATGTAATATGCTATTAATCTATTTATAATGTTGTTCTAGTGGGGAAATATACTCCAAATTCCAAATAACCACTTTACAAATGTAGTTGGAAACATTTCGTAATTTTAGGACTTCCTTTTTTTTTTTCCCATTGGGTTTTGTGTTCTTAAAACCTTTTTTAAGAGAGCTGTTTTTGTTCTGATGAGGAAGGCAAAGTAATATTGTTTCTCTCGTGTTAGGGATGATGAAAGCGAACCTTAGAGAAGTTAAATGGGACCTAAGACACTACTGACATTTATTAGCTGCTAATATTTTCTCTTTTGTTGGTATGTACAGGGATTTCTTTTCAGGAGTAAGGTGAAATTAGTTAATGCTTTAAATGAGAAGAAGAGAGATATCACCATCTCTTGAGATTTGTTTTCCTTTTAGAGAAGGGAAGAAACATTTGCTGTAGGAAAAACACATAAAATCAGAGAGAATGACAAAGTCATTAAGTGGAGTCGTCTAATTATAGCCTTCAGGCTATATATATTTAATTTACAGAATTAATTTTAAAAACATTTTTTTGGTTCCTATACTTTACTTTTAATTGCTTTCAATAAAAGGTCTAGCCCCGAATCCCTAATTCAGAAGTATTTGAAAACTGAGACTCTATCATCCAACAAAAGAGTACCATGAACGTACCGGTTTCTAAATAGGAACAAAAGTTTTCATCTGGATGATAACACGCACAGTTTCACTTAAAAAGGAGAAATTAATATTACATCCTCAAGTGGGTCTGTATATGTATACAAAAGTTAGCTTTAGAGTAGTGTAAGAAATTTAGCTTTTAGAGCTTATCACTCTCAACAAAACCAAATACAACCAACAGAATGGGAGAAGATAATTGCAAATGACATATCAGATAAAAGACTAGGATCCAAAATCTACAAAGAACTTATCAAACTCAACACCTAAAGAACAAATAATCCAATTTAGAAATGGGCAGAAGACATGAACAGACATTTCTCCAAAGAAGACATGCAAACGGCCACCAAACAAATGAAAAAATGCTCAATATCACTTGGCATCAAGGAAATACAAATCAAAACCACAATGAGATACCACCTCACACCAGTTAGAATAGCTAAAATTAGCAAGTCAGGACACCACAGATGTTGGTGAGGATGTGGAGAAAGGGGAACTCTCCTATGCTGTTGATTAGAATGCAAGCTGGTGTAGCCACTCTGGAAAACAGTATGGAGGTTCCTCAAGAAGTTAAAAATAGAGCTACCCTACAACTCAGCAATTGCACTACTAGGAATCTACCCCAAAGATACAAATGTAGTGATCTGAAGGGGCACCTGCACCCCAATGTTTATAGCAGCAATGTCCAGGATAGCCAAACTATGGAAAGAGCCCAGATGTACATAAACAGATGAATGGATAAAGAAGACGTGGTGTATATATTTATATAATGGAATATTACTCAGCCATCAAAAAAATGAAATCTTGCCATTTGCAATGACATGGATGAAACTAAAGGGGATTATGGCTAAGCAAAATAAGTCAATCAGAGAAAGACAATTATCATATGATCTTACTGATACATGGAATTTAAGAAATGAAACAGAGGATCATAGGGGAAGGGAGGGAAACATAAAACAAGATGAAATCAGAGAAGGAGAAAACCATGAGAGATTTTTAATCAAAGGAAACAAACTGAAGGTTGCTGGAAGGGAGAGGGTGGGGGGATGGAGTAATTGGGGATGGGCATTGAGGAGGGCACATGATATAATGAGCACTGGGTATTATATGAGATTGATGAATCACTGTACTCTACCTCTGAAACTAATAATACATTATATGTTAATTAATTGAATTTAAATTTAAAAATAAAAAAATAAAATCTAAAAAAATAAAGCTTATCACTGTCAATAGTAAAATTGGATAATAAAATTAATACTCCTAAAAAGCAGCATTGTACATTCTCCATGTTTTTCATAGTGTATCCGTTTGCTTACAATTTTTAAAAAGATCTAATGACAGTTCAGAACTCAGTGCATCCCAATCATTTTACTGTCATCAGCTCTTGTTCCAAGTATTGTCTTATATGTGTTCTTTTTTCCTGTAGGGGTAAGTTTCTTGATAACAGTTTGGTGATATCAATCCCTTGCCCAATTCTGGAATCAAGCTCAGATATTTTTGGCTGCTTTGCTGTCTGACACCACTGAATTTAGTTGGTATTTTCTGTTCTAGTTTTGTAACCCATAAAACTTAATATTGTCAGATGTCTCCTCTTTCAGGAAGCCTTCCCAGCTCTCTTTGGTTAAATTTTATCCCACTTTTGTGATCACATAACACCCAGGGCATGTTTCTCTGACACTGGACTTAATGGGCTCATTGTTTTATAATAACTGGTCAATAATCTGTAACCTGCAATGGTCCCCTTGAATGAGCTCTTTACATCTCCAGCCCATATCATAGCACTTAATGTTTAGTAGATATTTAGTAATCATTGGCCTTTTTTTTTTCCCTCAACCAAACAAATGCCTTTCTGTGAGCATGGAGATATTTTTGAAGTCAGTTTTTCATTATGTTAGTGCTTCTTGCTGCACTCCTATGAAATAACTTAGAACTCAGGTTTTAAAATGCTTTCCTAGTGTTCTCAAAGATAGGCAGCTTCCAGCACAGAATGCTGGTAGTTTAGAGAGAGGGATTATACTGCAGGCTGTGCCTTCTGTTCACATTCTTTGGTTTCTTAGAGTCTTTCTGTATAGTATCTTCATTCTCTTAGAGCCTCCTTTGTGTAGATTCTAACCCCTGAGATTGTCATCTGGCCACAGTGGGTGGATCCCTAAGAGTTTTGTTTACTCATGCCAGTTACTGAAAACGTCTTCTTGCTCCTGGTGGGCACATAGGCATGACTATGTTAGTGCTGGTACCAAGTACGGAACAGAAGTCAATCACCAGTTCAGACTTCATCCCATGTGACTTCCTTGCATTTTTTTGGTAACAATTAAGTAACAAGGTTTAGCTGTGTTTCATTTGTTGCTAGATTTCTGGGGAGAATATTGGCCTCCCAGAGTTCAATGGGTAAAGCATTCAGCACTGTGACGGCACAGATGGCATTCAAAATGATGGCCTCTTCTTCCTCCTCCACCAACATCATCATCATCAAGCTCACTCTGGAGTGAATGAACAAGGGGACATGACTTCATTTCAAGGAGTTTGGAACCAGGTCCTTCCCAAGCATTAGTGCCACAGACAAGATTCTTATGAATATAATGCTGAAGAAGCCACTGGTTTTCACAAGAACTGTTTCCCAAGGCTTAAAATTTTAATTTCTAAGCTAAATATTTTCTAGTTCTGAATCTTAATTTGGGATATTATTTACAATTTGAACAGTAGAGTTGCCATAGTAGGTCATAACCTTTCCATGGAGTTGAATGTGTCCATCTGGAAACCATCTGATTGCAAATGTCTAATATGTGTATATATCAGTTCTCTTCTGTGTTTAGCTTCAGCCAAATGCTAGGAAAATACCTCCTCAGTTGGACTTTGGAATTTCATAATTAATACTAGAGCTTCTTCAAGATTCTCATTTCTCATTCAACTCATGTCACAGTTGTAAATATGTTCGTTTGGTTGCCAATAGCATATATCAGTAACCAAGAAAAAAATAAATATAATGCAGCTTACCCTTGTTACTTAATTGTTAACCCAAACTACAACGGGGCCTTGTGCAATGAGCGCTGAGCTGGTTATTGACTTCCGTTCAGTATTTGGTACCAGTGAGTCCCTGAAATGCCAAGCTTGCTCTAATAATAATGGTTATTCATCTTCAGACAATAGAGCCACTGATAGAATACTTAGAAGCTAAGCAGAGGGCATAGTACACATTTGTTCTAGACAATGCCCAGAAATTGATCTAATAGGCAAGGCTTAACAACAGCTAAGATTTTGTGGGTAGTAGAAAAAATAAAAATTTTCAGAGTCAGACAGAGCTGGCTTTGCTGCTAAACTAGTAACAAGTTCGGACAAGTAACTTATCCTCCGTAGGCTGTAATTTCCTCATCTATGAAATGGGGAGAATAATATTTTGCTTTCGGGGTGTTATAAGATTTAAACATAATATAGGTAATTTCCCAAACATTATGTGTATCACACTACATGCCACCAACAAGTAGTATTTGAAGGAGGTATTATTACTTTGTTTTCTAAAATCTACAACAAATTTTGATTATTAATGCTCTATCGATTTAGGAAAATCTCTTTGCAGGAGAAAAACAAACAACAACAACAGAAGTTTCAAAACCCAGGAAAACCTCATTATCACATTAAATAAATCCATCCAAGGCAAGAATGAAAAAAATTACTCTAGAGTTGAGAAAATATTTCTCACAGCAACTCCATATGTCATTGTTAAATAACCTTTAGGGATATTGCTCCACTCTCTATAAATGTGGGATACTTGATTCTCTGGGTCATCACGATGGCCCACTTAAAATGTTGTAACTTTGCTGTAAGCACTGCGTTCATTTCTTCAGTATGTACTATCCCGGTTGGTTTGTGATAGAATCAACTTTGACCGTGACAACAATGAAGCTGTGGCAGAGCATGATAAGAAGAGTAACTGATTGGAGGAAGTAAGGTAGAAAGAGAAATTCAAAGACCTGAGAGGCGATGTGGAAAGAAGTGAGAAGGAAAATTAAAGTTAAATGCAGAAATAAGCAAAGAATGCCAGATATGAAGAGTGAACTGAGAAGAAATAGTAACGTATCTTGTGATTTATGACCTTTTTTAGATGTAACGGATAATGAACGCATTGGTGAGTGTGCATGAGGGGTGGGGCAGAGATACAGAAATCCCGTCAGGGAAAGTTCAGGACATGGGGATGGTGGCTGAGGCTGTAGATGCCAGAATGCAGTATCCTGGATCAAGACAAAGGGTGGGAGACAAATGATTTCTCCAAGAAAGTCTGTCTTCTTCACCATTTGAAGCAAAGCTAGGTGAAATGGGAGGGATGCATGCCCTTGTGAGGAAACTACCTAGCAAATGCCAGCCATGCTTTAGCTCTGAGTTATGGAAACCACATGTGACTGAACCACAACAGCATTAACTCAGAATCGCCTGCTCCATAAAGAAGGAACTTCCTGAATAAGTTGTTCCAGAAAAGTTAAATAATTTCAGAAATGTGACACAAGTGAACGATGTCACCCAGAGAATAGGAAACACCAAATTTCTCTCAAAACAAGCTCCAGAAGAGAAACATCAGACTTCTCAATGGAAATAATGGGAAATAGCCCAGTAATTCTTGTTTCTTTCTTCCGTGCTTTACAACATCTGTTGCATATTTTTTTCCTCAGATCTTCCAGCAGATGACCTTGTCTCCTTCTTTTTAGAGTAAATGAATCATTAGAAACTTCCTTGACTCCCTGCTATCAAAAGGATAAATCTACCTATACCTCTACCAATTTCCCCCCTCTTTCCTGCTGTTAAATTGAAAAAGGTGACCTGCTACCTTATGCAAGGTAAATCCCTCCACCTATGCATGGGTCCATCACTTCTGTCCTCCCTGGGACCTTATTATTTACATTAAATTCTTTTTTTCCTGTTCCTTAAATTTTCCTTTCCACTGATTCTTAGCACTTAAATTTGCTCAGGTGTCAATTCAGAAGTCTGTACTAGGTATCCAGAAGCTAAGTCAACATTTTCCTTTGGATGTTTCAGATATCCCTAACTCAACACAATTAAAAATGAGCTCATCATTTGTCCAACATGAACTTCCTTCTCCTTCCCCTTCCCTTCAGTTTCTCAATTTCAGGGCAATGGCTTCATAACCCAACCAAATGTCTAGCTATAAACCTGGGAATTATCCCTGATTCCTCCTTTCTGCTCATTCCCCAAAGCCATTTGATCACCAAATCTTGTTGGATCTATCTTCAAATTATAACCAACCAGTGCTCTTCATCTCTATTGCCACACACTGGTTTCCATAACAATCATCTCTTGCCTAGATGGTCATAATTGACTACTAACTGTTTTCAGCATCATCTATGTACGTCTCTACTAATCTCTTTTCCATATTGCAGCTGGAGGGATCTTTAAAAAATCTAGATAGGATCATGCCACACTCTTACTCATCTTTGAAATCATGGTTTCCCATTGCCTTTCAGATAAAGCCCATATTCCTTCATACAGCTTACAGTACTGTTCATGAGCTACTCCTACAGCCTTCTTAGTCTCATGTTTGCCACATTCAATACTTCAATCATTTTAAATGTCTTTCAGCTTTTCATAATTGCCATTTTCCCATTCACTCTTTGCCTAGCTAAAACTCCTTTGACTCCAGATTAACTTAGTGCTCCTCCCCTTCCTGGGATACTTTATTGTAATTACTTGTTTAATTCTTTGCTAGTATCTTGCTTAGTATCTGGTGTCTAATAGATCCTCAGTAAGTATTTGTCAAATAACTTCATTATTTTTCTGGGTTTTGCTATCATTTCTCTTACTGAACTTAATAGTCTTGATTCTCCAGTGGAGTCTCAGAGAGCATAATCACAGCACCTTTCAAATCTCATGTCTGTGGTGAGAAAGGGAGAGTAAGCTTGAAACGTGGTCAGAACAACAAATGCTATGACACCTTAGTTGTTAATCCTTAAGGCTTAAAGGTTTGTGATTATCGGCACTCATTTTCACTGAGGATTTAGGCATTTAGAGAAACCCCCTTGGTTATATAAAAGCAAAGACATATTTGTGGTCATTTATACATAAAGACAATATCTGCCATTAGGAGGGAAGAGTCTTTAAGGGTTTTTGTTAGTTTTTTATTGCAATAGAGATAATGCTATAGACAAGACTACCTTTAGAAGTTCTAATATGGCCAACATCATTTCAAAACTATTTATTGAATACTTACTAGATATAATATTTCACCTTATAAATCCTGCAGTCCTGGAGCCAGGAGCAACCTTTGCTGTCATTCTGGCATGCTTCCTAGACACCATCTGGGAATTAAGCCTACAACATCTCTGACAGTCATTACTTTACTTTGGCTTGAGAACTTTCAAGAATGAGATTCCATTGCTGATGAGGCCACCTGCCCTTCTCCTAGAAGCTCTAGTGGCACAATATTTTTTCTCCTATTTCCTTTTTCCTTCTCTAACTTAACATCTCTCTTCCTGTCACTTCAATCATATGTCCTCTATTTCACCTAAGTCCTCAACTTAGAAACCCTTAAATATTGGAAGGGAAGAGGTTGTGTGGGCAAAGGGAGATAGCTTTCCTGAACACCCAGTGTTTTAGAGGACATACAGTGGATAGATTTTACATTACCTATGTAACTCCTTCAACAATCTAGTAAACTAAGCAGCATTAATGGCATTTTACTCAGAGGTAAGTAAAACTTTCACCATTTGCTTATCTAATGTTGAAATCCAATCCAAGATCCTGAGTCAAGAGGCTGGGGTGCTAATTTATGTCTCTTAATGGACAGCTGCATGGAGTTGGCTTCTTTTTACTATTTCTAAAATTGGAAGCATAGTTCTTATTGTCCTAGGCAACCTCGTGAGGATTTTTTGAAGATAAAGGCTTTCATGTTAATGAAAACCTTTTTGCTGCATGAATACATCATAGCCTTTGGAAACCATACCCAACAGAACTCTATTGCCCTTTTGAAGTGAGAACTTCTCTCTTAGAAGTAATTCAAGCCCTGGGGAAATTTTGGCTTATTGTGTCCTTTTCAAACTTGTGAGAAAATGTGTATGCTGGGGAAAATAATTTTCATTGCAGCCAGAGAGTACCTATCCACACTAAAGCAAGTCCCAAACCATTGGGAGACTAAACAACCTGGACTAAAATAACATTGACATTCACGTTGAGACAGTCAGGAGTTGATTTAGAGGCAGAGTTTGATGATCACCACAACAAACTGTTCTAGAGATTTACTAACACTCCAAGGTCAGTGTTTGGAAGTATTTTATACTATATGTATAAATTTTGATTTTGCCACATTTGCAGGATTTTAATAGGCTGAATTTTTTTAAAAAATTACTTGATTTAAAAAATATCATGTCACCAAGTAACTATTTTGAATATTTTTCTTTTTTTAATTGGCTTTGTAGATGAAATATAGACAAAATCTCAAAACCACCTATAACTCAAGGGTTTTGGAAATGCTTTAACACCATGTGTATTCTTTTGGGTTTCTATTATTTAACTCTCTCTGGGGATTTCTTTATGTTCTTTTACCAGGTTCTCCAAAGTACTTATTATTCAAGTTGGATAAACCAGTTCTGCAGACTGCATCCCCAGCGCCTTTTCCAATGATGATAACTGCCCTTAAAATTCTTTCAGACCTGGAGATCTTTCAGTGTGAAACCAGTGGGTAAGTATTTCTTTAAACTATTGTAGATTATGTAAGAAGCTTGACAAGATATATATGCCTAGAAAAACCAAAAGAAACATGCTATGATATTAACAAGAGTTATCTTTGGATGATAAGACAATGGGTAACTTTTTTCCCTTACTGTCCTATTTTAAATAATGAACATCTATTGCTTTTATTTTAATTGTTTTAAATAATAATATTTTTATTATATTATGTTTGTCACCATACAGTACATCCCTAGTTTTTGATGTAAAGTTCCATGATTCATTACTTGCGTATAACACCCAGTGCACCGTGCAATACGTGCCCTCCTTAATACCCATGCTTTTATAATAAAGAATCTTTACTGTTGAAAAAACAGTTGTAGACACAGTAATAGTCACACATATGAAATGAGATCTCAGGTACATGTGCAGGTGACAGAATGCTAAGCAGGGGCACAGACACATCTGCTGACTGCAGAAATAGATTATAACTGGATAGTTTGGCCCAGCTGGCTCTCAGGTGCTGGCTTCATTGCGGATCACAAATGTAACTCCAAACATCGTGACGGGTCTTTGGTACCAGGTTATTTCCACCCTGTATGGAAGGGTAATACCTTCCTTAAGTAGATCAGCTGAATAATTTTAGTTTTGACCTGAGAATCTAGTTTAGTTAATCTAGGCTGTTTGGTTCTAAGTCATATATTCACTATTCAGTAACAAGAGTTAACAAAATAAAAAGTGTCTATATAGACGTGAAGGGGAATCAAACTTGTCAGTTGTCCAATCTTGACTTTTAATGGGATTGACAGAATTTACATTAGGGAAATAAGGAAAGTGCTGCCCCCAGAATGTCCTGGAAGAGATACCAGGCTCTTAATATAAATACAGACAGATCCTATTATGTCTAGAAAGCTGGCAGGAACTTCTGTCCCAGGATGTTTACTAAAAGCTGATTTAAATTGCTAAAACAAACTAAAAAATTTATAGTACACATGCATATATAAATATATACTTATTCAAAGGCAAACTTTTCACAGCTTTTTATTTTATTTATTTCTTCATCCATCCATTCATCCACTTATTCATTAATTCATCAAATGCTTTTCTTAGTATCTTCTCTGTGAGGGACAAAATCTTTGGAGTTGGGGAGTATACCAGAGAACAGAACACAAAAGTCCCTGCATTCATAGAGCTTATGTTTCTAGTGCTAGAGAGATTTCAAAACAAGTAAACAAGAAAAATATATAGTATGTCATATGGGGATAACTGTTAGGAAGAAAAATAAATCCAGGAGATGAGGTAGGGCATACCAAGTAGGAGGTGAGCAGGGAGAGAGAGGTCTTGTTGTTTTAAATAGGGTGGTCAGGAAAGGCCTCACTGATAAGGTAACTTGGTGAAGAGATGTAAAAAGAGTTGGTTCCAGACATCTTTAATATTTCCCTTTCACAAATCATTTGAGCAGCAGAAGTGGGAGAGCCCTGATCCGTGTTTCTGTTATTTTTACTGCACATGTGAAATAATCTGACTTTTTATGCTTTGAACATGGCACCTTCAGTGCAAGAATATGGGTTTTACACAGAAATAATGCAAGGTAAAAAATTTTCTTTGGAGTTAAATGCCTAGTGCACAGACCCACCACTCAAATGTCACTCTTTGGTGGTCTGATTGAACTAACACAACCATACACACGGGCGTCAGCTTTGTTTCCTCTTCATTCCTATGTTTGCTTTCTGAAGTTGATTTTGAGCCTACTGAAGGCAGGGATGGAACAATGATTTGTTCATCTTGGCAGCCTCAGTGCTCAGCCCAGTGCCTGGCATTTGTCGGGTGCTCAATGATTACCAGTTGAATAAATAAGTTTTGAAAGTAAAATGGACATTGACTTCAAACAGCTTAAGAGATTAATGCCCAGTGGCCACATTTACCTATTAAACTGCCCAAAGTGGATAACTGTCTTAGGTCATCATGACCTTTCGCCTTCTCTGGGCCCTATAGAGAGCTCTCACAGGGCGTCTGTAAAATAAAATGATGGTATTTCCAACAGCAATACTTCCAGTATGAGGAACTCCAAAAGGTTGTTTCTAATCCCCGTGTTTCCCATGACAGCGCTGTAAAATGGGACCTCTGTCCTACCCACATTTTTCTTCTACCTAAGTGACAGATCATTTGGCTATGTCCTTTCTCTCACTAGATTAGGGGGCAAAATTATGACAGCTATGATATCCATACTTGAGAGAGCAATGAAAGGGGGGAAAGGAAACGAAAAGCTTTATTTTACAATGGAGTCCTGATTCTAGGCCTTACTAATTGTGTGATTTTAGACTAGTTGCTGAATCTCTGCAAATCCCATGACCTCACCTGTAAACTGGGAGTAATAATTACTATTGTTAGGAAGCACTGTCATGAAGCATCATTGTGGTGGTCATGACGGTATTATTATGAAGGTCAAGTTGGGTAATATATATAAAGCATTTGGTATGGTGCCTGGTACATAATGTGAGTGTTCAATAGGTTTTCGTTAATACTTTCCCTACTACTATTAATGTTACTATTAGAGAAATCAGGCAAATAAGATTTTTGAAATCAGTTGTTGAACATTTATATGATCATCAAGGATGATGCTCATCAATATATTTGCACTTTAAAATTTACCTCCTTCTGTGTACTTGTAATAATATTAAACCAAGTCACATTTATAATATTCTCGAATGTCTTTCTTATCACTTAAGAATATGAAGAAAGTATAAGATATTGTACCCAAAGAATGTCAGCTGCAGAACGGAATGGTATCTCACAGAACATTTCTGTGGTTCCGGAGTGCCCTCGTGCTAAGGAGCCCTTCAGCAGGCATTTTACCATCACGGTGGTTGACGTAATCTATGTCACTCTGATACTTTTCTTGTAGAAAGATCTAGTCGAGGGAAGTCCTTATCTTTTTAGGTGGGAATGTAATGCCTTAATGAGGTCTGAACTGTAGTCTGATAACTTCCGTTTCTTGTTTCTTCAGAGTCTTGAAGTATGACTAAAGACAGACACCAGTACTAGCACAAACATTACCAAGTTGCGCGATTATGGAGATGGTCTCTCTGATGCTGAAA
The DNA here is from genome assembly GCF_023065955.2 of Ursus arctos. NCBI lineage: Eukaryota > Metazoa > Chordata > Mammalia > Carnivora > Ursidae > Ursus > Ursus arctos. The sequence goes on along the minus strand of NW_026623100.1, from coordinate 59,520,533 downwards.
ATGTACCTAGTTTTTTGACAACGGCTAAATAACCATGGGGTCTAGTGGACTTGGAAAAGCAGCAACATTAGACGAGCTGTTGAGCACTTGCATTGAGATGTTTGGTATGAGCCTTTTCTCCCTTTGATATGCCTTGATACTCTCACGTCCCCTATTCGGATGTGAGTGTTGCTGTGGAACAGAATTCAATCTCCATCTTTGGCATTTAAGTCCTTTTTGATTGACTCCAATCTATCTCCCCAGTAACACTGCCTTGTGCGTTTCCTTCCCTTTAATGCCCACAGCTAATATGCCAGCCATACTGTCCACTTAATGTTTCTGGAACATCCCCTGCATCTTTCTGCCTCTGTGCCTTCACTGAAATTCTGCTTCGGGGCTCATCTCAGACTCCATCTCAGATGTTCATTATACCATTCCTAGTCTCCGCGGTCAGGAATGCTGATTGCTTCCTCCCACGGCCCTTTGTGACTTTCCCATGGTGCTATGATCTTTTCTCGGTCTTTTGGCTCAGACAGGTGTGGGTAGCACAACCTGCTGCATTCTCCATTTGCGTATATGTCTTGTGTCTCCTACTAGGTTACAGACTTTACAGCTATATGCTTTTTTATGCTGTTTGCATATCCACCTCAGCATTTCAGATTATTCTTTGCACAAATAGAGTCACAAAGGGTTTTTTTTTTTTATCATTTTTTAAATTGATTGTTATAGGAAGAGTTAGACCAGAGTAAGGTGGCCGGATAAAATACAGGATGATCAGTTAAATTTGAATTTAAGATAAAGTATATTTTTAGTGTAAGTGTCTCCTAAATAATGCATGGGACATACTTATACTAAAAAGTTATTTGTGGTTTACCTTAATTCAGATTAACTAAGTGTCCTGTATTTCAGTTTGCTAAATCTGGCAATCCAACACCAGAGGGAGGGTGAAACCCCCCATCCGCTTAATTTGAAAGGAAGTACCAATGGAAGGAGGAGGAAAGCAATAATTGGGTCTATGAGAAATTTTTGACATTAATGTTTCTTTACTGTTATTAGAAAAAGAGAAGAGTAGTACTGTTGTGTCCTCACCCTTCATTTTATTTTATTTTTTAACAGATGACAATGGAGAGCTGAATAATAGTTATTTGCCAAGAATAGTTCTACTGATGCACCGATGGTATTTATCTTCCACCGAATTGGCAGAAAAACTTCTCTGCATATATCTTTTCAACTACTGTGTAATTTTTACAATCATAAATCAAGTTCTGTATTTAGATAGAGTGTCTAACAAAAGCCAGGAAATTAAGATGAATAAACAGTCTTTAGTCAGTTATCCAGCTGTTTTGTGGATATATATAGATGTCTAGACAAGACATTTGGATGATGGACCAAACAGTTGACTATCCATCTGGATGTTTTGGCTCTACTTAAAAATAATCACTAGATATAAAATGAAACAGAAGCTGTAGGCTGAATGTTTCTAACTTGACTTAAACATTTCTGCTGTTAGTACAGTGAAAGAATAGTCAACACTGATTCCAGACCTAATTTATTCCTTTTAGGACGGCAAAATGATGGACGTAGAGGATACAGTTTAGATGTATGGAAATGCCAGCCAGAATAATAGGATCCGGCTCAGGCACAAACACCACCTGAGTTTTCACATCTTCCCTTGCTTCCAAGACACAAAGAACATTCTAGCAAGTTTATTGCAATTTGTTGGTTGACCTTAATTTCAGATTTCCTTCTGATATAAAAGCAAAAAAAAAAAAAGTTAGAAACTCCATTCTATAATAAGGGCTTTTAGCAGTCTACCACCTTTGAACACACAGCAGTCCCGAAAGGTGGTTGAAAGCCAAATGACCCAAAATGACAAAACAGTCTCAGATTTATAAGGAGGTTTTATACCCAGAGATCTAATGTTTATTATGTAATCACTAATATTGGTTCCTACAGTCTCAGCCTGCTTCAAGCCCAGGGGACCTTGCAGATGACTGGGAAGCCTTACAGGGTAGGAGGAGCTTGAAAGGCAGAGGGTCTGTCAAATTATTATTAGGGCCACTTGGGCATCCATCTGCTCATTGCAAGCTTCCTCCACTTCCTACTTCTTCCCTCCATTCTCCCTACAACCTCAGAAGGGGATGTCAGAGAGGGTAAGGGGAGATTCATCCTGAACAGAGGTCCCTGAAAGCAAGATCCTAGTCCCCAGGTCTCAATATTGAGACATTGTCAGAACCCATTCTCTCCCCATCTGAATGTCCACATAACCCAAATGTCCCCAGTGTGGCCTTCTTATTAGGAATTCATGTACATTGGTCAAACAGCTGCAGATGTGGCGAAAGGAAACAAGATGCGGGGATTTTTTTCTTTAACTAGTATACGTATCGAGATGCCAGTGGAGAAAACTGTGATGAATTTCGGTTAAAGATCTGCTACTTCATGAGGTAAATATACATGTAATTGTCTTGTAGTATATGGTTCTGGAATTGTTGACAATTTCTTTATCCCCAAAAAGTAGACCTAGTTTGGCAATAGAATTGACTCAGATTCCCCTCTTTACTGATTTTGTTAAAATTGGCCTTCCTCTGTTCCTGGGAGTAAAATTTATCTTTCTTTTAGAGATCAAGCAGTAGCAAACGTGATTAGCAAATGAGTCTAGCTCTTGGAAAAAGTAAACTCATTTTTTTTTTAAAGCCTGGCCAGAGGCCTTCTTTTTTTTTTTTTTTTTTTTTTTAAGATTTTATTTATTTATTTGACAGAGAGAGAGACAGCCAGTGAGAGAGGAAACACAAGCAGGGGGAGTGGGAGAGGAAGAAGCAGGCTGCCAGCAGAAGAGCCCAACGTGGGGCTCAATCCCAGAACTCTGGGATCACGCCCTGAACCGAAGGCAGACGCTTAACGACTGAGCCACTCAGGCGCCCCCATTCTTTTTTTATTTCCCCACCATATGCTTTTCCACCTAGTTGCCATGAGTTGGGAGAAAGGTTTGATTTTAGCTGTGGTTCAGCGCTTAGATGCAAGTATGGATGCTCAGGACTTAGGGTCAGAAAGAGAGGCTCAGAGTGGGAGTGGTAGACTTGGGTTCTTGATTGAAGGAGCAAAGAGTGAGACCCCTTGTCATCGGTAGGGAATAGGAGATTGCTAATTTGAGGTATGGTCCTGGGTTCATTGTTGAATGTAATCTGTAAAATGATACAATCATTCCCATAATGGTATAGCTTGAAATCTTCTCTTCATCAAAAATACTTGCTGTCTTTCAGGTACTGGATTCTCAAGTTTCCTGCAGAGTTTAATTTGGACCTCGGTTTGATCCGTATGACTGAAGAGTTTCGGGAAGTAGCTAGTCAACTAGGGTATGAAAAGCACATCAGCCTCATCGACATATCCAGCATGTAAGAGTGGCACACGCTTCTTTCAAACATGATGAGCCCACTGTTTTGGGGTGGGAGTAGTGATGGCCCTGCTGGTTAGCTCAGCTATTAGGAACTCGGTGCTAATTAGACTAACGTTTCATATCTACTAGTTAACTTTGCACAGAGAAAACTATTTAATGACCCTAAGTATGGTTATCCATCTTGCGAAGATAAGCTCTCATGTCTTGGGCGTTTATACTCTAGTCCATTTTCCTAGAATACTTTTTCAAGAATCTTGACCAATGGTGCATGATCCAGGAATCATCAGGGATGTTGTTAAAAATAGAGATTATTCAGGTTCATTCCTAGTAAATCAGAATCTCTGGCAATGAGGTCAGGTCTCTGTCTTTATCTTGAGCTTTTCAGATAACCCATATGTTGCTGAAGTGTGAGAACCAACTTCTGGTCGTTTTCATGTGCCTTAAATCACCATCTTATATATTGATAATCTGCCAGATTTATATACCTAACCCTGACCTCTCCGCTATGATCCCAACCTTACTGGTCATAAGAAAGAGCAAGTAAGAGATTCTGGATGGATCAGTGCAAACCCACCCTGTCTGGAAAAACAACTCAAAGTTTATGTTCTATTGGCAATGGGTCAGTGGTTTTCTCTTCAAATATGAAGGACAGGGCGTGTATTTTGCACAAGCTCCTGGAAGCAGGCCAAGAGTTACAGAGTCAGTAGGTTAATAACTTCCATTGAATGAAATGGCCTTTCAGCACATTGACCAGACTCACTGTTTCTTTTATAGTCCTTCCTATGACTGGATGAGAAGAGTTACACAGAGGAAAAAAGTATCCAAGAAGGGAAAAGCCTGTCTGCTGTTTGACCATCTGGAGCCCATTGAATTGGCTGAGCACCTCACTTTTCTGGAGCATAAATCTTTTAGAAGGATCTCAGTAAGAAACTGACATTTATTCTTCCAAGCATAACAACCACCATGCCAACTTTCCCAAGAGCTGCGTTTTCATACTCTGAAGTATTGGCAGGCTCTGTCATTGTGCTCCACTGGAAAAGTGCCCTTAATTCACAGGAACAATCCCTTTTAACCAAAGATAAATATTATCCTGTCTTTATTTTATGGCTTAGGAGCTATATATCTGTCGCTATTTTCAATGTCTCCTTTCATAGGATTAAAGCATGATTTTCTAAACACTCAGTGGAGATTTAACCATTCAAGGTTAATGTAGCTCCACTGACTTCTCCCAACTGAACATGTTTTGCTAGGCCCTTCATTTGAGGGAAGAAATCTTTATTTAGGTTGGGACTTGTATAAATGCCTAATTATGGGTGTAGGTGGAAAATAGGAATTGTAGGCTTTGATGAGAATCTCACATTAGGTTGTTTCTTTCCCAGGAACAGAGATCCTGAATTAAATTTTCTTTCCTACTCTGCCTTGATAGCGTTCCTTCCCCACCTCCTTCCTCTTCCTCCTGACTATGGTCCCTTGTGTCTTTCTAGCCACCTACTCACTATCCACTTGTTACGACAATATTTCTGCAATGGCTCATAATCAGCCTTTGTCTTACCAAGTTCTGGGGGAGTCTTTCTTCCTCCTTCTTTTCCAAGATGCCAGGGAATTAATTACATTATTACTTGTAAAGAAGAACATGAATTAGAAGTATGAATTTCTGAAAGACAGATTCTTTTCCATAAATAATCCTACTTGGAGAGGACCTTCATGGTTCTCCACCAGCAGGCCAGGAGAGGGAACCCCCTGCACTGCTTATATGACGGAAGGCTCATATGTATTTGATGACATCCATGCTGACTTCTAGAAAAGTTGTCTGTTTTGCTAAGGAGCTACTTTACTTCAACTACTGTTCCTTTCTGGGTTTTTTTTATTTTTTTCTTGAAAAAAACTTTACAAAATTACTCTGTCTTGAAATCATTATATTTATATTCATTCATTTCCTTTTCTTTAATGTATGCCATTGTTATCTCAAACTTGCCCGACCATTGGAATCACCAGTAGTAACTGAAGAATGGAGATTCTTAGGTTCTTCCTCTGGAGATATTGATCCTTTAGGTCTCTAGTGTTCCCAGAAACCAATAAATTATAACACAAATGCCCCAGGTGGATCTTATGAACCAGGAAACCTAGGACTCACTGGATTGTGACTTTAAATCTTGTCCCTCCCCACCCCACCCCTGACACTGTGATGTGTAAATATGTGTCTGTGTATGGGAGATTGAAACACAGTAAAATAATATATTAAGGGTACATATATATTCAAATGTGCAAGATGCCATTATAAATGTGAAATGAAAGAAATCATTAAGTTCTTATGAAACAGTATCTCACATCTGTGCAACATTTTAATTTCTGATTTTGCAAAGACTCCATTTTAATTCAGAGTCTCTGAATCTTCCTTTACTAGTTCACTGATTACCAAAGCTATGTCATCCATGGCTGCCTGGAGAATAACCCAACCTTGGAGAGATCTATTGCTTTATTTAATGGAATCTCTAAGTGGGTCCAGCTGATGGTTCTTAGCAAACCAACCCCTCAGCAAAGAGCAGAAGTCATTACAAAGTTTATCAATGTTGCCAAGGTATGTATGTCTGGGAGTTAGAGGGAGGGTTTTTTTTTGTTTGTTTTTTGTTTTTAGGATTTTATTTATTTATTTGTCAGACAGAGGTGGGAGGAAACAAAGCAGGGGCGAGCTGCAGACAGAAGGAGAAGCAGGCTCCCCCCTGAGCAAGGAGCCAAATTTAATTCGGGACTTGATCCCAGGACCCTGGGATCGTGACCTGAGCCGAAGGCAGACGCTTAACCAGCTGAGCCACCGAGGCATCCCTTAGGGTTCCTAAAGGAATCTAGATGTTCATTCATTCTAGAGAAAAGTCGTTGAAGAAATCTGGGGTTTAAAATATTAAAGACAATTAAAGTATTCATAATATCTAGGGAACAACTCATACTGCTATCATGCAAGTAGATTACTTTTAACTGGCAATACTTAGAAGCATTTATTATAAATATTTTTTTGTAAAATGATGTTTTTCTGGTGGATTGTATTTGTACTTCATTTTAATTTGATAACATTTTTCTTAGATCCTTGTTATTGACATTGCACATGCATTCACCTGTAATTCAGAAAGACCAGAATAATTGAAAAATTGTTACGAAGTATTGATGTTAACATTTTTTTATTGCAGAAGCTCCTCCAGCTCAAAAATTTTAACACTCTGATGGCAGTGGTGGGAGGCCTTAGTCATAGTTCCATCTCACGCCTCAAGGAGACTCATTCTCATCTTTCTTCAGAAGTTACAAAGGTACAGTGGATTACATCCTTTTTTTTTTTTTTTTTTGATGTAAAGTTCGATGATTCATTAGTTGCGTATAACACCCAGTGCACCATGCAATACATGCCCTCCTTACTAATCCTAAGTAAAAAAAGTCATCTGTAGATTCTTTAGGGGTAGGATGTTCCTAACAAATATCACTCAGAGGGGGAAAGTTTTCTTCTTAGGCAGTGATTGGGTTACATGGAGAATTAAATAGGAAGGGAGTAACCACACTGCCTGGAAAAACAGATTGGAAGTGGTGGCAAGTGTCCCAATAGGAAGGCCTTGAATACCATTAACGTATTGCAGTTGTGGGTACTCTATAAGTATGCATTTGGTGCTTACTATGTGATAGGCACTGTGGCACACGCAGGGGGCACAAGACAAAGACAAATCATGCCTACCCTGCCCTTCTCAAATGAAGTCACTGAACACCTGCTCTCTTCAAAGCACTGTGTTTGGCACAGTGGAAGAGTCAAAGGAAGAGGGAGATGTAGACCTTGTCTATAAATTCTTCAGATCTATAGCTGAGTTTTCAGGAACAAAAATTATATTTAAAAAAAAACAATGATCATTTCCTAAACTGAGCTTTTTCTGCCACATTTGTTTCCAGACCTCAATAATAATATTTTTCCTTACTGAGTAAAAAAGAACATTTCATCCTTATGAAAAGATTTCCTTGTAAGCATGTAGTTTGCTGTATCAGTAAGGACGCTTTTCAGGTATAAGTTTTAAAAAATCTGGAAATTGCTGACGCAGTAAGAGAATGGGTCTTCTCACATACCTGAAAGTCCAGAGGCAGGGCCAGATCCAAGCATGGTCTGATCAGTGGTCTTGGCTCAGTAGCTCTGTCTTCCTTGAAGGATCAGGTTTTTGTTTGTTTCGTTAGACTGGCTTCCTTCCGGATTGGACCATCTACAGCAGGAGGAAAATGATGCTCTCTTGTTTTGTTTTTGTTTTGTTTTTCTTTAAGATTTTATTTATTTACCTCCAAGGAGGGGAGAGGGAAGAGAGAGAGCAACAAGCAGGGGGGAGAGGCAGGCAGAGGGAGAAGCAAGTTCCCTGCTGAGTAAGGAGCCCGATGTGGGACTCGATCCCAGGACCCCAAGATCATGACCTGAGCTGAAGGCAGACACTTCACTGACTGAGCCACCCAGGCGTCCCATAAATGATGCTCTCTTGTTCATGAAAGTTGGAGACGGGGAAAACTCTCTTCAGCCCTGTCCCCATGGAAGGAAAGACCTTTTTTAGGCAGATTGGCCCACCTCAAGTCACATGCTCACCACTGGGCCAATAACAGTTGCTAGAGGAATATAATGTACTGATTGGCTTCTGTCTGTGTTCCTGAACCAATCACAAACCAAAGGGATAGAATTACCAGGATGGTAAAGCAGAGCCCTTCCTTGGACCCAGGAATGGAGACAGCTCCATCTGAGTCACATGGGCTGCTCGGAGAAATATAGCCTGATGGAAATTGAGGTCTGTTAGGAAGGTCTGGTTGCTTTTAGGCAAGTAACAATAAGCCCCAGGATATAAGCCAACATGCACAGCTGTGTGACCTAACACACGCATTCTAAGGATAACAGGGCTTGTTATCTAAGTGTCTTATTTTCCTTTAGCTTTGTACTGAGTTTCAAGTAAAGAGCAAAACACATTTTACATGTTGTGAAGAGTAAGAATTCAGCAGAGGTTCTTAGAGGCTTGGAACCACCACTGTATCTTCTAAAATTATTTGAACTCCTCTTTCTTACAGAAAAGGAAACTGAGGACCCTCAAAATGAAGTTGCTTGCTCAAGGTCACACTTCTTGTTAGCAGAGTCCCAAACCGTAACTATCTCACATCTTGGTGTGGCTCTTCCTACACCATCCCGTCCCAGATTAACCTTCAAGTAATACGATGAATGCAACTTCCTTAGAACTAGGACACTGTCATATACTACATACTATATTTTAATAGGATAATGCTTATATTTGTGGGCTGTTATGTTTCCATGAATTGCAAAATACTTACAGATATTTGATGCTATTTTACGTTCCAACATCGTTAGCTGGCAGGCCTCTGGGAATTTCTGCTCTACAGTAGAATAGAACAGGCTGTCCCACTCCTAGCCAGGTCTAGCACATTTTCCTAATTTCCTTTTTCCAGGTTAATATTTCCCTGCATCAGTGCTGGTGCAATCGATACTTCTCTCAGTGGCCGAGGAATGTCCTAGCCGCACGCGGAAGGGCCTGGGGGTGGGCCGAAAGGAAGACTGAAACCTCTCCTTTTCCATCTGTTCCCAGAACTGGCATGAAATGACAGAGCTGGTCTCCTCCAATGGCAATTACTGCAGCTACCGCAGGGCCTTTGCCGACTGCGAGGGCTTCAAGATCCCCATCCTTGGCGTGCACTTGAAAGACTTGATTGCGGTCCATGTCATTTTCCCCGACTGGACGGAGGACAACAAAGTGAACATTGTAAAAATGCACCAGCTCTCCGTGACCCTGAGTGAACTGGTGTCCCTGCAGAATGCCTCCCACCACTTAGAACCCAACATGGATCTCATCAACCTGCTCACGGTAAGTTTAAGGGACCGGAGTTTGGGCTAAGGGCTCTTGCGTGCCTCTCTGCACAGGGGGTGCAGGAACATCCGGGCCAGTCATTCATCAGATTGCATGCAGGGCCAGTGGTCGGGGAGACATCTGCAGAGGTGGGTGAGGAGAGGGGAGCCCAGCCCTCTAAGCAGCATGAATTGAGACTATAATCTTGGGACGAAAAATTTCCCATTGTCTGGAGGAGCCTACTCGGCACCCCTATAGCTCCACATGCAGACTCTTAGAGAGGCCCTCCCGCGCTCAGCCCCCCACTCTCCCTCATCACACCTGTCTAGTTCATCACCTCCCTCTACATGGCCTCACCTCATCTGCTTCCCTCTGCCCTCCCTGCGCAACTGTAGCTGAAGCCTGGGGTAATGTCAGGACCTCCTCTGTCATCTCCCTGCCCAAACCGCCAACCTCCCCAAAGCTGCCTGGCATTCGAGGCCCTTCCAGAATCATTGTCTATCTCGCCTGTTTTGTCATCACCTGATCCCTCATCACACTTGCCTTTGAGGAACACTGGACTTTCCACCGTGAATTGTTGCCTTCTGCTTCCTGGCCTTTGCACTTTCTTGGAAAATCCCTTCCCCTACCCACCCCTGTGACTAGCTCAAATTCAAAATCTCTGTCTTTCTGGAGCATTCTCTCTTCCTCTCCAGAGCAGTAACACATCTGTCACATGTGTGGCTCTTGCCCTTTATACTTTCTTAACCATAGGAGGTATCACTTTGTAATAGATTTTTCCCCCTGTTTACCTGCCCTACACATCCCATATCCCCAGCACCTCTGAGGGTACCTGGCATATTTAGGAGCTCAACGGATGAATTGAATGCTGTATTTAGGAACGAAGTGGGTCAGACAGAAGACATTCACCTAGCATTCATATTTTTTTGTCATCTGTGGCTGGTCTCCAGGTCCTAGTGCATTTAGACACAACAGGTGTAGAGAAGAAAACCTTCCCCCTTGGCGGCTGCTATGTCAGGGGCAGAGGTATAACCAAATTCTCTCACCCTTGTTTAACAAATGCAGAAGCAACTTCCCTGTTTGGGTTTATAACACTGAAGCATCTGACCCTTGGCTGCAATACTGAATTGACTATTTTCTTTTAATGGCCATGGAAAATGAAAACAATAACCCTTCTGAAGCTCTAAGAGCTGAAATCCCATAGGACTATTACACTGGAATAAGAGTATTGGTTCCTAGACCTTTTCACAAACTGTTCCTAGAACACGTAATTGTTTACCAAAGAAGAGAACCCCTGAAGCGCATGTAGTAATGTCAGCTTCACCTTAGTATAAAGCAGAAGTGGCCAGCACACAGAAACATGAATCTCTTGGGGCTGAGTTTGTATGACAAACAGTAAACACACAGACATTCTCTGTTGGGGGAAAAAAACCCTCACAGTAATCCAGGCACCTGCATTTATTAATCATTTGCCATGTAAATCTGTTTCTATGAATAAGTGACCAGAGTTGCAGCCCCAATCAGACTGCAAAGCCACAGGCCCAGGTGATGTCTGCAGACCGGCCTGAGTTCCCCATGTCTCTGTCCAGGCTGTCCTCACCACGTGGAGGCGAGTGTCACAGAACAGGTGCCCTGCCCACGCTCGGGCATTTTCTCATCCACACAAAAGATAATCATGGAGGAGGGGAATGGGTTTTGAGTCATGAATGCAACAAGCACCGTAATGACAGATATTTAGAGAGGTATCAAAGGATTTTGAATGAAATTTTTCGGGTGCAAATGGAAAATTTGACCTCTAGAAATAAAGATGAAGAATTTTTTTTTTTTTCCCTCTGAGAAGGAAAGAAAAAAGAAAGAGGACCCAACTCAGTCTCTCTTTGATTCTCCCCCTCTCTCGGGTGTTAAAGGAGAATGTAGGAGCCACCAAGCACCATATTGAGGAAGAGCAATGTTATCTCGTGTACTGCAGTGGCAAGAATCCTAAGTGGGAGAACTAGCTTTTAGCTGTGTGTGTGCAGTTACTTAGTTTTGTCTCCAAGCTAACTGGACTTGACTTTGGACTTTTCGTAAAGGCTCATTTGTGAGATCTCTTCCGGCTCTAAACTTCTGTGATTCTAAATACAATGACTGGTGGAGCCTTGAGAATAAGGAACCTGGTGTCATTCGGATTCTGTGGTTCCAGCCCAGTGGCTCATCAGGATAGCACAGCCCACATATGAGCATCGATCAGCAAGCCAGTTTCTGTTTAAGCCAACATCCCTCTGTCCTCCCCGCAGCCAAGGAGAGGGCTCGGTGCACAGGAATATACATTCATTCTTCCTGGCCACAGGCAGATGAATCTCTTCAGTGCAGATAGAGGAAACTCCCATCAGGTGTTCACTAGAGCCCGGTGGGCATTTCACTAAGCACAGAGGTGTTGGGATTAGAACCATTTGATTGACAGACGCTACCCAAATGCATGTGAAGGCATCCATAAGGGCAGCCTTTGAAGAGGCCATTCTTTTGCCTCAAGACTCTGTCAGGTTTTTGCCCAGAGTGATTCTTTGCTTCTAAACATGGCCCCAGGTGAGGAAGCCAGTTCACAATAGAGAGCCCTGGAAGACAGAAAATAAGAACTCTTAAATGAATCCACAACTACTGAATGTCTGTTCCATGCAGTGGGCTGCATAGCAATGTTTGAACTTCCTGTAATAATTGATTGCATTTTCATAGCACTTCCGCGTACTTTCCTTGGTAGGTTCTCACAGACACCATAGGAGCTAGCCTCCAGAAGGCCAAAGCCTGTAACTTTACCCCTGCCCCTTGTGTTTTACAAAGGAAGAAACAGATTTCTAAAGGACAAAAGGCTTGCAAATGGTGAACTTCTGAATCCCAGTGTGGAGTGGTGGGGGCACTCCCCCCCCCCCCAGTGATGGACATTTACTCCGTAATGTGGGAACATTGCTGACATTTATTTTATTTTGCATCTCTAAATATTAAATAATCTCCCTCTCTCTTTTCACGGGCGTCTAAAGAAGGAGTTAATTACAGAACCAAATCTATGAGTCAGGGACTCTGATGCCATTTTTATCATTGTGAACTTACCCCTGAATAGCACTGTGCACGTGAAGGAAGGAAGACCCCAGCACTAAACTGTTGTGATTTGGATTGTTCCCCTTTTCAGGGAAGATCTAGAGAAGGCATTTTCCATTGTGATCCCTCCCAGTCCTGGAACCAGAAGTTTTAAAAACTGATGCTTCTTGCTTCATGGTATACGAAATCATCTGATTCTTTTCATAGTATTTTTAGATCTATCAGTTACTTTTACCATTCTGAGTATATGCAAATAACTGGAAAGCCCCCTGTATTTTTACAGTTTCAAAAAAAAAAAAAAAAGAAGAAGAAGAAGAAGAATTGCAAAAATGGTGAATGGCGATAGTTTGATGACCGAGTGTGTTTTATTTTACAATTCTCCAGGCAAGGCAATGTGGTCTGAATGTACAGAGTAAATCTACAACCATCTTTGCTGATAGGCTTGGGTGTAAATGCAGCAAACTGAAACAGTGACTCAGGACATTTTTCAAAAACAGTCAGACTCAAAATATGTTAGACACAAGCAAACATTCCTGAAATTCCATTGACAAGCTACCTATAATTATAAAATACAGGTGTATAGGCAGTACAACAGGTCACTTTACGCAGGGCCATGAAACCCAGAGGAGATGAGAGAATGCATGTAGGTAGGACCATGGCTGGGAAAGCAGAGAGCTGGCAGGAGTAACCCAGGGTAGCTTCGAATTCACTGATGCACACAGTGGCATTTGACTGGGAGGCACACCCTGCAGTGCCCATCTGTATGGCCTGCTAAACAAACCCTGCTGGATACATGTTAGCTCATTTAATCTTCACGGTAGTCCTGCGAGGGAGCTGTTATCTATGCCTCCCATTTTATAGATCAGGAGGCTGAGACCCAAGAAGGTTAATGACTTGCTCAGGTTCACAGCACCACTAATAGAGAGCAAACATTTGGAGAAGATATTTCCATCATAGGACCCGGTATCTGTACACGTGATATATGAAAATACTCAAGGATGTTCTGTGTCTTTTGAAAGAGCATCTCCCCTACTTAGTGTGTGCTTATTTGGATTTCTGCTCAGATGTTCTAGCACTCTTGTCATCCCTTCTCCAGCAGATGCCAGTGCCAGTCATTAGAGGCCTCATCAGGAGGACAGGAACATGCTTATCAAAGTCCAGAATAACTCCTGGTAACAAGGAATTCAGAAGAAGGAAGTCACTTGATTTTCTCTCTGTTTATGTAGCATTCACAGTGCGAGGCAGCAAGCTGTAGCTGGGATTACAGAGTCAGAAAAGACGGATGCACTGCCTGCTTTCTTGAGGCTTAGAAACAAGTAGAGTTTTCCATTGTGGAATTTACAAAATGGTGGGCAACTCCCTATGGCAGATGGGTTTTATTTGGCCCACGTGGAATCAGAAAAGTTTTAAATTAGTTGCCAGTATTTAATAATTGAGATATTTCATATAAAACTACATATTTCTGGCTTCTTTTGAGAAATGAGAAGATATGGCTCTTGTCAGGCTGACAACAATTTGCCTTGGCTGAGCAGTGGTTGTCTCCCATTCATCAGGGACCACAACTCTCCAGAGATCCAGGGTCAGATTCCACTTATCACAAATTTTTGTTATTGTTAAGCTTAGAAGACAGGTCCCCATTACATCTGTGAGGATGTTTTTTCCAAATAAGACATATTATACCAATGTTTTTACCAAAAGATTTCTTTCCTGCATCCCACTTCATTCTTTTATGTAATGGGCTGGCTCTTAGAGGCATTGGTTTGTGATATGGGGATGGTTCCTCTCCTGCAAAAAGGCAGAGCCCTTGGAAGTAGGAGTGACTGCTGTTTAGGGGAAGGTGGATAAAGTGTCCATTTTTTGTGAACAGGATTTTCAAGATCTGAAATGATGCTAGGGCAATTTTATAACAAAGTCAATTTTACTGTGTTTAGAAAAAAATCTCTAGGTGACAAGGTCTAGGTAAAGCAATATATGACCCAATGTATGAAATCCTTAATTTAAATGTTGTATTTAGTAGCTGGAATAGTGATTAGAATGGTCCTGGGCACATATTAGATGATCAATAAATACATGTTGAATGAATGAATGATTAATTAAAAACTGACATCCTTTAATTCCAACTTTTTTTAAATGAGAATAAAAAGATAAGTCCTGAAAGATGTCCTCTGCCTCTGAGTTTTCTCCCACTTCCTCCTCCTAGCTCTTCTCCCTCACTCCACACCCATACACATAAAGTCTTTTATTTTTAGAACAAATATGTTAAAGGAAATGTTTCATGCCTAAATGGTCAAAGAAAGGACAGGGCACCTGGTTACATTCACTGCTGATAAAATAATGCGATTCCTCAGGTATCTATCTTAACATTGAAGGGTGTGGGTAGGACTCATCCAGGCTTATGTGAAGTCTCATGACTTCTATTTTAGGTGAATGGGACCATACATTTTAAGCTTTACTGATTTTATCCATACTCTTCAATCTTGGTCTAAGTTGTTATCCTTGCTTGCCCTGATCTTTCACTCCTTCTTTGCCCAAGACCTCCCAGTTAGGTTCTAGTTCACAAGTTCCTCTGTGACTCCGTCCTGATCATTTCTGTCTTCAGCGAACCCCACACATAATAATAATATCAGTAGTAACAGCTGCAACACCAAATAACCTTTCTTGACATATCACTGTGTTCTACGACCCCTGTGTATTGCTTCATATGAAGTATTCCATTTGATGCTGATCAAAATGCAATTCAGTAGGAACTGCTATGATCATTTCCATTTTATAGATGTGGAAACTGAGTATCAAAGAAGATATAACTGGCTCAAGGTGACAGGGCTAAGCAGTGGCAGGCTCAGCACTTGAACTCAGCGCCCCCCACCCGACTCCAGAACCTCTCCCTCTGCTGGTTATGCCACTTCTCTGAACAATCGCGTTGAGAGTGTTGCCTTTTGTTGGTGTAAACACATCTGACGTAACTCATAGGAGGCTGATGGCCATACTAGGTTTCACTGTTTCTTTGAAAAGTTCATACCTCTACATGCTATCTTTTGAATGTTCTGCATTTTCTCAGATTATTAGACATTGAACTTACACATTGAGTTTGAAAAATATTTCAGCATTGTAAATAAATAAATGTGATTCAACATCATCCTTTATCCCTTCTAATTGTCATAGCTTTCTCTGGACCTCTACCACACAGAAGACGACATTTACAAACTGTCGCTGGTGCTGGAGCCTAGAAATTCTAAATCGGTAGGTGGTGTTTTCTCTCTAATGATCAGTGCCAGACACCATTGTCTGTCATTTTTCATAACTGCCTGTTACAGTGATGCTTTGTGATCTGAAGATTGAACAATTTTAAAAATCTATATTATTCCATTTTGCCCATGGAACAGCTGAGCCCTGACAGTTTGAGGATTATTTCTTCATATCAGAGGCTAATAAGGAAGAAGGTTATTCTCACCGTGTTTTATTGTTTATCTTCTATGTGTTGTGTCCCATCTGAGAACTTGTGTACATATAGGCCCTCCTCCCAACAAAAGAACTCATCTTAATGTTAAAGGGCATTTAGACTCTTCAGTATAAAATCCCATTCAGCATAAAATTAAGTTTAATAAATTTTGAAGACCCTGATCATAATTCAAGAATTTCTCTGCTAATGATCGACTCAGCTCAGAATTTCAGTGTCACGGGGCGCCTGGGTGGCACAGTCATTAAGCGTCTGCCTTCGGCTCAGGGCGTGATCCCAGCGTTCTGGGATCGAGTCCCACATCAGGCTCCTCCGCTAGGAGCCTGCTTCTTCCTCTCCCACTCCCCCTGCTTGTGTTCCCTCTCTCGCTGGCTGTCTCTGTCAAATAAATAAATAAAATCTTAAAAAAAAAAAAGAATTTCAGTATCACATTGGATCGTGTTTCAGTTAATGGCTGACTCTTAGTAAAGAAACATTCTATGCTGAAATTGAGGAAATTGCATTACTGAATGTACACTGGTCATTAGTTTTAGCAAGTGGACTGTACCTCAGATATGTTTTGTGCTAAAAAAAAAAAAAATACCTGGGCGAATTTGAAATTTACAGTGAGGATGAGGTTTGCATGTTGAAGGAAAAACTGTCTACGTTGGCTTCTCAGACTCATATCCTGAGATCAGGTTTCTGATAAAGGCCTCATGCCTTACCTTCTTACCAGTTGAGTTCTGTGGCATGTTGCCAGAGACGTGGACCCTCTTAAGTGTGACCCTCTATTCTGATTCTGAAGCATCAGCCCGAAAGAGGCAGAATGACTGTGAGGTGCTGGGAGGGTACACACTTGAGTCTGAGTTGGTCGACCTGGTAGCATCTGTTCTTACACTCATGAGTGTGGTGGTTGCATCAGCATGATCACCTCCCCACCAGTCCCCAGAGGCCCGTCTCCTGCGCGCAGAAGAACAGCCCCATGTAGGGAGACATAGGCCAAAGGAAAGAATGAGGACTAGACTCTGCAAAGTTAGCATGCCTAAGCTGGAGAGAAAGGTGAAGTTATTAGAAAAAAGGAATTCATGAGCTCGTCTCTCATTCCTTAGCTTTGGTGTGAAGAAACTGATTGCGGGGTGGCAAGCCGTTACATGTGCACCTGGCATTTCCACTTCCCCACGCCTTCCTCTACCTTCCTGCTACCGGTTGGTTGTTGGGCTCCTGATGGGGCATCATTATCTCACTAACTCTTAAGGAAATTAAGTCTGGTGAGGACAGGCATCTCACAGGGAGTGCACAGCCAGTATGTGGGAGAACTGGGAGGCAGGTCGGGCCTGTCTGTCTTCAACGCCTGTGCTTTTTCTACCACGTGACACTGCCATCATTTTCCTGCCACTGCTTGTATCAAGAACATGGTAGGAATGACCATGGTAGCACACTTGCCTGATTGGTGCTCTTTACATTTGTTTTAGTTTATTTTCAAGATAAGTTTTTGCCAGTTGTAGGAGACATTTCCATCCAACGTCGTCTTTTTTATCTTTTATAAAAGCAGAAGCTTTCGAAACCCCTTCCAAGGGCTAAAATCTTCTGAATCTATGAAAACACATTTCCACAATCCCTTTCTGTCTCTTGTCATCCTGTTTTGTGTTTAGGTTTGACATATGCTGACTCCAGAGAACAAGCTCCTGTCAGGATGATAGTAGTGAGAGCCTGGAACTCAGGGTGTTTACCGTTGGTGCTGGTGGACCTCACACAGTCCCACTGTGAACCTCTGCCCTGCACAGCGCACCCTGCGTGTCTCACTAGTTCTTTGTGTTTTACTTTGTGTCTCAGTTTTTTCACACTACCTCTAGGTCAAAAGAAATACCTCACAATTCCACTTACAGGAGAGTTAGGCCCAAACAACTTAATGTATATTAATGTTCTAGCAATGTAGAACCCACTTGAAAAAATAACACGTGTTGAAATAAAAATAATATAATTTCATTCTTAAATAACCACAATTACATACTAATGGATGTGTGTGCCCGTTAGGCATGGAGCAATTTCTTAAATCTTGGAATCAGATTGAATACAGCCACCTTTTTTCTTGTTCCGCATTGATTTTTTGCTTTGGAAAGATATGATAGCGTTGAAAGAAATGTAGCAGGATATAATAGGGGAACTGTGAACTCCTTCAAGCTGGTAATTCACATGGTGACTGACAAATATGGAATACTGCTGTATTTCCCTTGGGAGTTTGAAATATCTTTTGGTACCTCTGTGAGTCCACTGCCATGTTCCAGATGGGGCACGTTGTTATACAGTTTGGGAACCATGGGTTTATCCTTCATCAGATGAACAAAAGGAAAAACTTGATAGAACGGGACATGAAGTGGACGATGTGTGTGTGAGTGAGTCTATGTTTTGGTGATCATATCCAGACAGCAGGTTATTTTTGGTCCTGCTGTCTCACCCACCTCACAACATTGCGAGGGGCTTCAATCCTGTACAGTTACTCTTCAATTCCTCTTGCAAACATGTTTAGCCCCAGTTCAATATCAAATAAAAACCTGCCAATACGGGTTTGCACGCATGCACCGGCAAAGATATTTACATTACTTGAGGGTCCCGGGGAGAGGGATAAGGTGCACAGCCTCTTGGCTGGTCTCCTGATAGGATTGTGTTTTTCCCTTGTGTTGTGTGAACATGTTACGCATTGTCACCACCATCTTCTCCACGTTATCTAGTGAAAATGTCTTGCAGGAATGTGGAAAAACATACAGAGAAAGCAAATTCACCAAAGAGGCTAGAAAGCCCTAATTAGCCTAACAGTGAGAAGTGATTAAGCTTACTGAGAGAGATGCCAGCTTGAGGACATAAACTTGGCCTTTCTCATGGCCCATTTACTGCACACATCTAATTTATCACCAACACCAGGTATTAAAGAATTAGACAACTGGTGTTTTATATATTTTATATTATACAAAAATCTGTGTGGGGTATTATGTAGGTTTTAAGGATGTTTTAATAATATTTGGGAAACTTGGATAGAATTTTTGGGCGGGCTGGGAGAGCATTATCTTTTTTTCCATTTAAAATAAGGGAATCTAGGCTACTGCTAAACAAAATGCACTATCCACACGTGTATTTAGTCACAGATTAAATTCCATTGACCAAAGATGTTTGTTTTCAGAACATTTAAGTGCTACATATATGTAAGTTTTTACTGGTATAACTAATTTATAGAATGTATACGTCTTTCTCAGTGTCCCCTAATTGCTCAAGGCCTCAGATAAAGTTGAAAGATGTGTTTTCTCTGTCAGCAGCCTACCTCCCCTACGACGCCCACGAAGCCCATGGTGCCCCTGGAGTGGGCATCAGGAGTGATGCCGAAGCCAGACCCCACAGTCATCAACAAGCACATAAGGAAATTAGTTGAGGTAAGTGGTTGGGAGAGTGGAGATAGAGCACCAGAAGGCCCCTTTCTCTTTCCAGAATATTCTATCGTTGCCCAAGAATCAGCAATGAAAACAGCCCTCTGGTGGGTAGGAGAAATTTAGCAGACACTGAGCTGTACTTGGCATTGGCCTCTGGGGGAGAGTATCCCAGAAAGGCCCCCTTTCTCCTTCTTGTCATTCTGTTCTCATTTGCCCAAATACTCTCGGCTACTTCTGACTCTCTTTCCATAGCATTTGACACCTCCCCTGTTGCCCCTGCAACTTGAGGGGCTGTTTGGGGATTAGAATCTACTCATGAAAAACCTATCTGGGTCACAATTAAATGCCCAATAAATTGATTGCCTGAGGGTAGGAAAAGATCCTGTAGGTTGCATCGTTGCTCTTGCTGTATATATTGGAGGTCTGTGACACAGCAGCACAATGCCATTGAGGTCAGAAACAACACTTAATGATGGGAAAGTCTCTATCAGAGTTTTCCACATAGAAAGAAAAGTAGAAGGGCACCTGGGTGGTGCAGTCGTTAAGCATCTGCCTTCGGCTAAGGGCGTGATCCCGGCATTCTGGGATCAAGCCCCACATCAGGCTCCTCCGCTGGGAGCCTGCTTCTTCCTCTCCCACTCCCCCTGCTTGTGTTCCCTCTCTCTCGCTGGCTGTCTCTCTCTGTCAAATTAATAAATAAAATCTTAAAAAAAAAAAAAAAAAGAAAAAGAAAGAAGAGTAGAGGGGTGCCTGGATGGCTCAGGCAGTTAATGACCTCTGCCTTGGGCTTAGGTCATGATTCCAGGTCCTGGGTTGGAACCCTCCCCCACCGGCCCCCCATCTGCTCCCTGCTCAGCGGGGAGTCTGCTTCTCCCTTTCCCCCTGCCCCTCCCCATGCCCCAATCATGTGCTCTCTCTCTCTCTCAAAATAAATAAATGAAATCTTAAAAAGTAAAAGAAAAAGAAGAGTAGAAGTGCCAATGTGGGGAAAATGGAAACATATCTGGCACTAAAAACTATGACCCCTGATTAAACATCTGCTTTAATGGCTGAGTATGATGTAATAGGATAAAATGAACTTTTTGCTGGGGATGGATGTTTGAAGAAAAAGAAAGTTCTACATCTTGAGTCATCCAGGGACCTATGGTGCACTGGAAGAAAAGTTCTGTGGAGCATGTGAGGCAGCAAGAAAAAGTCAGAAAGAATGAAGGAGGGGGTTGAAAAGCATAAGGTCCAGTGGAGGCCATGTGTTAATGTTGTGGTCACAGACCCAACTTGGAGCCAAGGAAGGGGAGGAAGGAATCCAGTCAGGACAGAGCTGCAGCGTAGGAAGGTCTGGAACCAGGAAACGAAAGACAGAATGATTCTCTCTCCTACTCTTTTCTCAGAATACTCATTCCATTATCTGCTGAAAGACTTTCTTTGCTCCATTTGGGGAGTCTGTTTTGCCCTCTTCCCTTTCCTCTTTCTCTTCCTCTCTCCTCCCTTATGCCATCTCTCCTATTTTCTCTCCAATTCCAGTTTCAGGGGGAAGGTTGGCCAGGTTTGGATAAATTGCCTACTTTTGGCTCAATCAAATGAAAAACTGGATTTTATTATGAAATTTGCCTACTAAATTTTATTCTACAAGAAGATTGTACTTTCAACATAAATATGGATATTAGACTATAAATAGTAAGAACTCTGATGGTCAATTTTAAGCAATTTTGATTGTAGATAAATATTGATATTGGGACTTGCAAAAAAAAGGTAATGCTTTATGATTTTGCACAACTCAATTACCCTATAAATAAACTTACAATGGGTGCTAAATAGTCATATTTTTAATTAAGTCATTTGTTCATTTATACCTTGGTCATCTCCCAAACTACTCCTGAAGCAGCTTGCAACATAGGGCAATATGGATAAAATAGAATAGACAGAAACTATTGGGAAAAGGGAGAAAAACTTACTACAATCTGCTTGCATACATGTGTTTCTGGGGAGAACTTAACAAACTTGTTGAAAACCCGATTTAGCAGAGGGCAGTGGAAGACTCTTTTTATTTTTCTCTGATTATAAAGAAAGGAATCATTGTAAATATGCAAACTTTTAATAAAGTATAGAGAATCCAAATTTTACTTTTAGGCCTTGGGAATTCTGGTCTCTAGGGATAAACACTGATAATTTGTAAATGATGTTTTATGACTTGATTCCCCACATAAACACACTCACACCCACGTATGCCTGTGAGTAACACTGTTCAATATTTTCCTGGAATAGATTCCCCTAAGTAGAACTGCTAGGTCAGAGAGTAAGCAGACTGTCCTCCAGAAAGACTGTGGCTATTGACTTCATCAACTAATAGGAGAGTGCCTATTTTCTCATACCTTACGACATTACCAATTATCTTACTGTTTTCCTATCTGAGAGGTTAAAAAAAGTTTTCTTTGCATTTCTATAATTATTAGGAGAATCGAACATTTTCCATGAATGTACTGACCTTTGTATTTTTACTTTGGTGATCTCCCGTTTTCCTTTTATGTCTTTGCTCTCATGCATATTGCAAATAATCTTCTCTGTCATTTACCTTTAAATTTGTCAGTCAGCTGGGCTTTTTTGATTCAGATATTTTACATTTTATGTAATAAAATGTTTTCATTTATAGCTGCTGACTTTGATGTCATGGTAAGAAAGGCCTTTCCCACTCAAAGATCACAAAACATAAAAAATATTTTTATCTGTTTACCTTTCATACTTTTATAGCTTTATTTTTTACATTAAAATATTTAATGCATCTAGAATTTAGTTTAGGGGCAGTTGATTTTGTAAGATTATTAGCCATTTAGCTCAACAGCAATTATTGGATAATTTTTAATTAACCAGTGGATTTGAAAAGATACTTTTTGATTTTCTAAATTCCTGTATATACATAGATCTATTTCCAGATTCTGCTGTCTGTAGTAAGCTACAGTACCATGTTGTTTTGCTCGTAATGTAATGAGGATACATTCTCCCTCATTACTTCTCATCTTAAACAATTTTAGGCTGTTCTCAACATGTTCACTTCTATTTGAACTTTAGAATCCATTTGTTCATTTAAAACAAATTCTCACTAGAATTCTGACTGGAATTGCATTAAAAGTATATTTTAATTTTTTGATGATTTAACATTTAAAACTTCATTTTCTATAGGTACGTTATTGGCATTTGTGAATTCACTAAGCTTAACTCTTATGAAAACTGAGGTCTCAGTTTAGACCTCACTTTCTTTGGGAAACCTTTGAAAATCTCCCATCTCCCCTCCCCCCCCCCCATGGCACCCTGTTTTTATCCACAGCATTGCACCTATTTTCTTATACCATAAAGACCTCTTGATTTCATTATCTCCCACTGCATTCTAAGCTCCTTGGTAGAATAATATGCCAGTTATCACTGCTTTCCTAATAACAAGTTCAGAGCCTGACTCATAAATAGTTATTCCATAAATATTTGTCTTTCCTTTGCAGTCTGTGTTTAGAAACTATGACCATGACCATGATGGGTACATCTCGCAAGAGGACTTTGAAAGTATAGCTGCCAATTTTCCCTTTTTGGATTCCTTCTGTGTGCTGGACAAAGACCAGTAAGTTTGAATTTTGTTCTATTATTTTTTTTAAAGATTTTATTTATTTATGTGACAGAGAGACAGCCAGCGAGAGAGGGAACACAGCAGGGAAGTGGGAGAGGAAGAAGCAGGCTCCCAGCGGAGGAGGCCGATGTGGGGCTCAATCCCAGAACGCCGGGATCACGCCCTGAGCCGAAGGCAGACGCTTAGCGACTGCGCTACCCAGGCGCCCCTGAATTTTGTTCTATTTTAGTGCAACTGTCCTGAAGCAGAAAATTAGTGTCAGAGGAGAACAGGGATACCTTTAATGTACATCCTGACAGCTTCAATCCTCGCTCATTGATAAAACAAGTCTCATGTTTTGCTGTTTTTGTCTTGGTGTCCACAAGCATGACGTGTTGGATGAAATCGCAGGGCAGTCTACACCATCGGTGTTGAGTCCGAGTGCCCATTTGCAAATGAGCCCGATTCTCCATTCCCCACATTACTTCTGCTTAGCTATTTCATCATCCCCAAAACCTCCATCAAAAAGAGTAGAGGAGAAATATAGTTACACCTCGGCTGGTAAGAGTCCTCAGCGTCAGTGGACCTGAGGGCAAGACTAAAATTCACCAAGGAAGTAGAATTATTTTAAACTACTTACAGTCTTCAGAAGAGCAGGTGATATCTACATAGATAGCCAAGAAATGTCCTTGCTTTGTTTCTCTCTTTGCTAGCTCAAAGGTTGTTTTGATAAATGAAGTAAAAATATATTTCTCTTCAGCTTCAAATGATTCCTGGAAAATTAGATAACTTTAGAGACTAAGATCCAGCTCATTAGAAAACAATGATAAATAAATAAATAAATAAATAAATAAATAAATAAATAAATAAATTGCAGAGAAACACCGGCATTAGTAATTTGACTGCTTAATTTTTAATTCTGTGA
The DNA here is from genome assembly GCF_023065955.2 of Ursus arctos. Taxonomy (NCBI): domain Eukaryota; kingdom Metazoa; phylum Chordata; class Mammalia; order Carnivora; family Ursidae; genus Ursus; species Ursus arctos. The sequence continues at coordinate 59,496,867 of NW_026623100.1, read as the reverse complement.
GATTAGTTCCTATTTTAAAAATCATCTGTAATGAGGTGCTAGATTTTATATTGGTGAAATGTCTAAATTATACCACTTTAAAATCCGTTAAGATTTTTGTTGGTGTATTTTAAAAAAATTAAATCTGTAAGTAATTCAATACACCAAGAAAGGCCTTGATATTTTATCATAACATTTTAAAACCTTAATTCATCTTCATTGTATGTCTAGAACAAAAAATATTTTAAAAATACATTATTAGAAACATAACCTTCTTTTACAAAATAAAATTTAAGTTACCTGCTAACTACCCACTTTCCTTAGTTTGTTTCTGTCCATGACAAATAGGAAGGACAGGAACTTAAAATCACTTCCTGCTCTTCATTTCTTTTTCTGCTGGTTCTTTAGATGGACCTGACACTGTTTCAGAAAAGATATATACGTTTCTTTCTAAAAATGAAGGTTTGAAATATTCATAGTTTACATGATTTTTGTCAGGCAAGCTGAGATATGTTGATTTTGAGAGGTGAGTAGAACATCCAGGAGGAGATTCTAGCAAGCTGTAGCTACAGTACCACGATTCAGGAGAACAGTTTCAGAGATATTGATTGCTAGGTCTTTAGCCCAGCCGTGCAAGCTGGAGTCCCGGGCATGCGAGCAAATTCTGGTGGGAAAGTTGAGAGGAACATGAGCTTAGGGCCTGAGGACTGCAGCTCTCCCCCCGCATGCAGCTGAAAGGAAGAAGTAGATCCTGCAGGAGAGCCAGAGAAGGAGGAGCATGGGAGGTGGGAGAGAACCCGGGGCTGTGTGGAATCACAGGGGTATGTGGAGGAGGGAGTGTCAAAAAGGAAAAAACATGTCTGCATGTCTCATGCATCCAAGAGGTTGACAACCTCAAGAAGTGAGAAAAGGGGGCACCTGGGTGACTCAGTCGGTTGAACATCTGCCTTCGGCTCAGGTCATGATCTCAGGGTCCTGGGATGGAGCCCCACATGGGGCTCCCTGCTCAGCGGTGAGCCTGCTTCTCCCTCTCCCTCTGCTGCTCCCCCTGCGTGTGCTGTCTCTTTCTCCCCCCTGTTAAATAAATAAATATATAAATAAATAAGTAAGTAAGTAAGTAAGTTAAGTAAATAAGTAAGTAAAATCTTGAAAAAAAGAAGAAGTGAGAAAAGGCCACTGAGGATGTCATTGTGACAGTTTCAACAGAACGGTAGGGTTAGAAGCCTGGTTATATGAAGGAAATGGACAAAAACAAAAACAAAACCCCTCTAAAGAATATTCTTTTTGAAAACTTTGGGAGTAAGAAAAGGAAGAGAGAAAAGACAGGTGCCAGGGATGGAAGCAAGGTTGAATAAAGACATTTTCCAGGCGGGGAAGTTGCGAGTGTATTTTTACACAGAGGAAGGAGTGGGTGAAGAACGCAGCGGAACCTGGAAGGAGCTGTGTCCTGGGAGACTGCAGTGTGGGGGATGGAAGCATGACTTCCTCAGAGACAGGAGGACCCAAGAGAGGACAGACGAGATACAAGGGAATTCTGAACTGGCACAGAAGTGTGTGGTCTCCAGCACATGCCGATGCGGAGAGAAGGCAGTATGAAGATCACCTACTTCAAGTGGATTTGATCTTCTTGGTAAACAAGAAGTCTGGATGTGTGCTGGTGGGGGCATCCAGAGGTTCTGTATGAAGAAAATCTGGAAGATTCGCTCTAGCAAATGGTCTATAAGCCAGTAAGACATGAAGGAAAGATTACCAACAGCAATGGCCTGGATGACATCAGGCTGAATGAATTTTAAAATGGTGGGCCCAGTTATTATGGTTTTCTGCCTTTCTCCAGCAGCCTGGTTCTTGCACACCCTATTGCTAGGGATGGGCTAGAAAGGAGATGTTCTTCTGGAAGCTACCATTTGGTAATAAAGGAGACTTTCTGTGCTACAGTGCACAGGATACACATACATATTTTCTGCTTACTAAGAAAGCCTTTGGCACTAAATGCTGTCCTTTGAGGTCCTCTCCTTTCAGAAAGAACAGAGAAGTAAACACTCTCCACCTGCTTTTGGCCACAAAGGTTTGGGGAGTTGGGTGATTACAGTGTGTCAGCCACTTAGCAACATGGTCTTCAAAGATCCCTCCCTTTTCTGATTCTCTTCACAGGGATGGCCTCATTAGTAAAGATGAAATGATGGCTTACTTCCTGCGAGCTAAGTCCCAGTTACACTGTAAAATGGGACCAGGATTTGTCCATAATTTTCAGGAGATGACCTATCTCAAGCCAACCTTCTGTGAACACTGTGCAGGATTTGTAAGTCTGTTTTCCATTGTTTTCTCTTGTGTGTAATCATTTGTGCCTCATTCTGAAAAGGTAGGAAAATGATACACCAACAGAGTCCACTGTCTGCTTTAGATCAAAAGTAAAATATGATGGCTCCCTGAAATTAAAAATTAAGTGAAAAACAAAAGCAAAAACTGCAAGTTTCACTGTGTTCTTTCTAGGAATGCAGGGCTGGTGACAGGAAAGGATGGTGAGGCTTGTTAACTCAAGAGAGCAGTTTGTCTGTTAATCCTTGCCAAGGAAAGTTCTGCCCAATGAGCCTTGGCATTCATTGCTAATACTCATAGCAGGTGCAATTAAGGCGATTATTTATCTTAGCCAGTTCCTCCCAGTTCTTGTTTCATGTGATGTCAGTCCCTAGAAATCCATCATGGCATGGCGCAATGATTCATAACTCAAAAGGGAAAAAAAAAACTTTTTGGAGGGAAGATGATTATAATAATAAATAACATTTATTTGGCACTTGACAGCAATGAAGTACTTCCATGCACGTTAGTGTAATTAATCCTCATAACTAGCTCATGAGGTGAATATTTTATTCTCCCCATTTGCCTATCAAGACAGAGAGGTCCAGAGAGGATAAGTTTCCCGGGATCATACAGTCCGTAATTACCAGAGCAGGGACTCAAATGCAGGTGTTCTGACTCTAAATCCCGGGCTCTACCTACAGCACGGCACCAATGAAGACTATACACTTCATTTCTCCACATTGGATAATTCTTTGGCAACTAAGGGCAGCATTGGCCCTGATATTGAACAAAGACTCATGGACCCTGAAAAAGTCTAGCTGTTACCCAAGTTGTAGAAGATGAAAATGTGATCCTCTAGGTGAGGGTGGCCCAGCAGCCAGCATGACCATTGCTCCTTTGTCCAGATGCAGAGCTCAGTTGTGTTAGCTTCATTCAGCCATTGTGTTCCACTGGCGGCCCATTTGAATTCACAACTGCTATTATATACTACTGCAAAAATTACACTTTTCCCATCCCATGCTTAAAGGACTGGCTTTGAGGGGCACAAGTGTTTTGTGTTCAAGTGAGTTTGTGTTCAAGCACATACCCCCCTGAGAATGGGTAAATAAGAGGCAGTAGTTACCTCAAAGATGGTCCCAGGTGGTCACTGCAGCTGATGTGGTCAAGGGGCAAGGCCAGCCCAACCAGCTGTCTTTACCCACCCCAGAGAAGGAGGGATTCTTCTTCTGTCAGCTTCACCACTGGGATTTCATCACTTGACCACTTTATCATACAACAAATATGTCTCTCTTTTCATGTTTCTCTCCTCCAATGGGAATTTTTGGTTGTGTCTAGACCTGAAAAATGCTGAAATGGGATAGGGCCACGTGTAACTCTTCTGCAGAGTAGGGCCCAATGAATCTGTTAGGCCATGGCATAACTCCACCGGAAGTCAGGTTGAGACATCTGCCCCTTTGTATGGTGTGAGAGTTGGCAGGCTCTTATCAAATCTCAAGGTCTTCTCTGTACTCTCCAGTCCTTCTGGGTATCTCTTCCTTCTCTGGAGGCATGGGTTCTGTAGAAGCAACAAGGTGGTCTTTCTCAAGAGCTTCCATACTCTTCTTAGTGACTCATCAGAGCAGGTTTGCTGGTGCTAGGTTCTTGATGCATCTGTGATAAGGTAGAAAGCTCTGGACTTGGAGTCTGGAACCCTGACTTTGAATCTCAATTCTGCCCTTATTAAGTCTGTGTCCTTGAGCAAATTATTGATCATCTTTGAGTCTCTGTTTTCATATCCGTAAAAGGGGGTTAATACTTACCATGTCGTGGGGTGCCTGGATGGCTCAGTCAGTTGAGCGTCCGCCTTCGGCTCAGGTCATGATCTCAGGGTCCTGGGATCAAGCCCCGCGTCAGGATCCCTGCTCAGTGAGGAGTCTGGTTCTCCCTCTTCCTCTGCCCCTTCCCCTGCTCATGCTCTTTCTCTCTCTCTCTCTCTCCCTCTCAAATAAATGAAATCTTTAAAAAAATACTTACCGTGTCGTTATGATAATTAAATGCTATCAGACATGTTGCACGTCATATAGCTCAGAGTTAATACTTCTCTTTTAAGTGCTCCCTGATCCTTTTAGAGTTTAATTAAACTTAAGTCATTTAAAGTTTTAATAGCCCTTTTTATTCTACGTATGTTCAAAATACATTTAATTTCATGGATGTGATTTGATTTGATCTTACTCAAACACACCCAACACACAAAGTTCGTTGGTTTTCAGAGGGATTTATAAGTTTAGATGTGTCATCGAAAGAAATTGTGGGGGAAGGCAAGGAACCATTTTTCAGTGCCTGGACCACCTGCCTTTGAAATAAATTCCATGTTATGGGTAAGCAAAATAAACACTATTTGAAATACATTTATCTTAGAATTAGAATTCCTGAACTGAAGGAGTTGAGCTAATTCCCTTATTTTGGGGTCTGGGAGGGTAAGCGATTTCTGTAAGATCACAGGGAGCATTAGCAGCAGGGCATGACTCATACGCACAGTCATGTGCACTGGACGCCTAGTCCGGTGCTCCTTACACCATAGTCCCTCCAAATCCTAAAACAACCTGAGGTCTCGAATCAACGGACTGTGGGGAATATTCCTATACACCCATCTACATGAGGTCCCTGTCTCCTGTGCATGGCTGGCACCCTGACCCAGAGCCCCTTTCTATCTTGTGTTGTCTCCGAGTTATTAAGGACCGTTAGCAAGCAGTGCTCTGAGTGTCCCTCCTGCTAGGACTCAGGCTTCACTCTATCTTCTTTAGCAGTTCCTGCAGCTATGCTAATAATGTGCCATATCTGGTTATTAGAATGCTTCTTCTTAAATCGTATCCTTTCCTGTCCTAGATCAGTGGCTTTTGCTCACACACAAAACACCCAGGAGCAGTGGTTTCCTGTCTTTCCCTCATGTGACACATTCTTCTTTCCCTACGCACTCGCAACAAGACCTTGCCAAGTGACTTCACCTCTTGAGAGCCCAGTCAATATATACATAGCATCCAATGAGTGAATACACATAAAAAGCTTAAAACTGTGCCTCTCACACAACAAAATTTCAATATGTTAGCTATCATTATTATGGTTATTACTATCACCAAAGGCTCTGTGAGGAAACAATTTCTTATCACTGCAGTTTCCCAAATGTGGGACCTTGCAGATTATTTAATTTTCTGGATCATCCAACTCACCTTTTATGGGAGAAAAGCAAACTAGATTATCTTGAAGATCCCTGTCTCTCTGACATGCTGTGATTACCCCGATGCCGCTTTTCCCTTTTCTGTATAGACTGCTCCGTGCCTCTTCCAGTCATCCGAGGTAACTGAGGCCTCCAGTTAGTTGTCTTAATAACTCTTCCTTCCCAGGACACATTTGCCTCTTAGTAATGTACTCCGAAGGACCCAATAACTTTTAAGACTCGAATCATTTTCCACTGGTGGAATTTCCTTGTCAGAAAGAGGGTAAGGATCAATCTTCTTGATGCTTCGAGTCACTTCACACTGGCAACTATTTATTCTTCTTATAGGGAGGGTCACAATGACCACACTCAGGGCATTGTTCCCCTATCATACATGTAAATGACACCTCCATCAGCCCCAGTAGGCCACCGGCCCTGTTTCTTTCAAAATCATTTTACTAAATAGATATCAGTCACCTAATCTAACAACTAAAAGGTTAAAAATGGGAGTTTTTCCAGCCTGAACTAAGCCCAATGAATTCATCAATATTGTATGTTTCTTTGTCCCTGGGACACACGTGCAATGCTGTGGGAGGCATGGGGAAGAAAATGCTGTGTCAGGAGGCCGAACACACTACCGGCAGGATGATCCTCTGAACCACCTGGGCAAACTCCCCCTCCTTCAACTGTAGGCCCTCAGATCTCTCCTGAGACACTTGTCACGTCCTATATCCTACTTCCTTTGTGGTGGCAGAATTGGAGCATTTTCTGCATCTCCCTGAGCCCTGGCACAGGCCAAACACTGAGCAATCAGAGAATGAATACATGAGCAAATAGATCTTTTCCTTTTCTGTATTTTTCAAGGTACAAACGCTACTCTGAAAAGAACCTAGCGCCATGCAAACCCTTTAGCGGGATATGCATCATGTAGGTTGCTTAATTTCCTGTAGGGGGCGCCAAGAGCAGCTGGAGTGATTAAAAAGAAGGCAGAGGGAGCTGGGGGCTTCCAAAAACAGTGACGGTCTCCCCCGTAAATTGTGCTGAGAGCACATTCTACCAAAGTCCAATAAATGTACCAACGTCAGTTTCCCATCCCGCTCCCATCTGGCTTTCAGAAAGTAAAGGGAAGCAAAGCAGTTATCACCCCAGCTGGAGTGAGCTTCTATCTGACAGGAAGGGTGTCAGAACCAGCTACATCCTGTTTGTGCTCCACCAACCATCATGCTTCCCAGGACTTCCTTCTCTCTGGCCTTGTGTGTGTGTGTGTTTTTTCCCCCAGATTTTAATTCAGGTTCTCTGACATTCTTTTGTCTTTTGTTACAGCTCTGGGGCATAATCAAGCAAGGATACAAATGCAAAGGTAAATAAATGTTATTTTGTAAAATTTAAAATGTGACATTTGGGGCAGGAATTAAATTTGTCTGATGAAACCACAAAAACACTTGGCATCATGGAGAACTTGGCTCTTTGGGCCATTGGTGACTGAAGAGGTAATGTGTCTAGGAAAAAAAACCCTGGAGTTTTTGGAGAGCCCCAATTGGAATTTTGAAGTTTGTTGCAAGAGCAAGCAAACCGTCCTTATGAACCCACATACATGTGGCCTCATCTCTAGAACATCATGTGAATCATCAGCACTCAGTTAGGGTGGGAATTCTGGAGTGGGACAGGCCTACCTAAAATACCACATAAAAAAACTTTGTCCTGCGTGGGATTAAGCACACACTCATTCCCGTAATACATATGCCTTTCTTTACGCTCTCATAGGTAGCTTTTCCTTTCTCCACTAAATCACAGCTGATGATGAAAAAAGAGGAGAAGCCTTAAAACTTATCTGTGTCCCTTTCAATGAATTTGTTCATATACGTCCCCACTTAATTGAAATTTATAAACAATTAATATATGCTTGATAAATGCAATACATAGGCACATTAATAGGCACTTAGACTGTGTTGCTTCTTATGCATATATGATCATTATATATTATTGGTGTTTAAGAAATTGCTGGATAGTTTATGCAGACTATTTGTACTGATGGTTTTAAGAATCTGACAATGCTCTTGAAAAATGTAACTACAAAAAGGAACATCTTCATTGCAGAATGCCTTCAGATTAATACTATGCCCTTATGGTGCCTTTTTTTCCTCTAGCTATTTTTCAGGATTTGGCCCTTGTGCTGTATGAACAGAGTCCCCTGAGGCTAGATGGGAGCTTCCTTTTCATCTCAAAAACCTTCCCTTTAGTTCCTGGTATTAGTTGTCTGAGTATAACTTGGATTTTTACTTTCAAGTAGCAAAGATACTGCAATATCTTACCTTCCAGCCATAGTTTTATTCTGGTTTCTGACCCTTATCCTCTAAAAAGACACACACACACACACACACACATGCACTCACACATATAAACACACTTTTATGATGAAAATCAATTAAGTCCTTAGATCATCTGTGTATATACAGTATTTCCTCTTAAAGGCAGTGGAATGAAAAAATTAAAATAGCCTGAACATTTCATTATAATTTGGTCTTTCCATGATGTGATTACAAGAACATTTGAAATAAGACCATTTGGGGGAAAAGCGAGTATCGGAAAGAATTAGAAAGGTCCTATTTGATAGTGAGAGGGAAAGGTGCTCTTTAAAATGATCCTATCTGTTCAGTAATTCTAAAAGGACGGTAGGACCTCTATGGGAAATAATTGTGTTGCTCTTTTCCAAAGCAGCCAAAGTCTTGTACCCCAACTAGCAATTAATAGTCTACTTTCTTAACTAAAGTGTTCTAGTGGGAGCTTTCACAGAGTTTACTGCCATTTCAAAGCCGTAGGCAAATCGGGAGCATGATATTGGGCATAAGCCCACCTTATTTTCTGTTTCTATGCAAAGAAAGAAAGCATGAGAGAAAATCACTTGTTCTGGAAGAGATTTGGAGGAATGAAGAATAAAAAAATGCAAGCGAATAGTGAATGAAGGGACATCTTGCTGTAAATGATCAGAGGCAGCTGTTGGTCCCAGGAGACACTAGAAACTGGGGTTTCTTTCCCTCATTCTGGCTCAAGGAGCCTCTTGGAGAATCTGCTTGGCCTGGGAGAGAACCCCAGTCCCATGGAATTTGCTTTTAGTTTGGGGCAAAGGCAACTCCCCACTATGTCTATCCCTTGCTCATTTGCTCCGCTGCATCTCAATGAATTGTGTAGAGAAGTTGAGCAAAAGCGAGAGGAACCCCAGGAAGGTTAGCAAGTCCCACTGGCCCTTTTCCAGCCCCTGGCCACACCCTACGGGCCTGAGCTGGACTCTGAGTCAACACGGGAAAGGGGATGGGAGGGCACAGTTGACAGCTTAAGTGCCACCCAGAAGCCCAGTCACCACCAGATGCACATGGTTCCCACTAATCGTCTGTGACACTTTGGGATTTTTCAGACTGTGGAGCCAATTGTCACAAACAGTGCAAAGACCTTCTGGTTCTGGCCTGCAGGAGATTTGCCCGGGCGCCTTCCTTGGGCAGTAGTCATGGGTCGCTGCCTGGAAGTCCCTCATTGCCCCCAGGTAATAGTCTCTGCTTTCTTTTCTACTTTGATTTCTTTCTGCTCTCCTTCCCACACTTGGAATTCTGTTCAGGTCTGGATCTGAACCTGGTCAGAATCATTATCAACCAAGGCCTACTTCAGTGTGAGGAGCTATGGCTACACCCTTGACCCCACTTGATTCTCTCTGCTTTCAGGTCTCACTTCTATGCAACTCACTGGCAGCCTTTTTGGGTCTGCCTCTGGTCTGTCTCTCTAGGACCTTGCCCATCGGACTTCTGTTGTTTGCACCAACTTTGATGGTTTGCTATAAAGCAATCAGACATCAAATAATCACAACAGTCTTCCCCCTTTCAGCACAGGATGAGGTGTTCGAGTTCCCTGGCGTCGCTGCTGGACACCGAGACCTGGACAGCAGAGCCATCACGCTGGTTACAGGCTCTTCTCGCAAGATCTCCGTGAGGCTGCAGCGGGCTACCACCAGCCAGGCCACCCAGACAGAACCTGTATGGTCAGAGGCTGGCTGGGGGGACTCAGGGTCCCACACCTTCCCCAAAATGAAATCCAAGTTCCATGACAAAGCAGCAAAGGACAAAGGTTTTGCCAAGTGGGAAAACGAGAAGCCCAGGGTGCAGGCTGGTGTGGATGTAGTTGACCGGGGCACTGAGTTCGAGCCTGACCAGGATGAAGCAGACGTGGGTGAGACCAGACAGGACGGTGAGGTCAGTTCTGGGTCAAACCACATGTAAAATCATAAGAAGGAGGCTGAAAGGGGTCGAGACGAGCATTATAGTGAGTCCAGGAGACAGCCTAGTAGTTTTGAGAGTGAAATGGTTGGGCATTAAGACATACCACTTTTCATCTTGCTGTTGGCTAGTTATGTGATCCCAGGCAAATCATTTATTCTCTTTCCCCCGTTTCATCATGTATAAAATGGAACCAGACAGGTTCTAAAGCTTAGTGAGGCTTGCCATTTCTGTGTACTGAAATGATGTCCCAGGGATCCATGACTGTGTACCCAATGGGCCAGTACCCTTTTCCAATCAGTTTAGTTTTCCAAGCTAGAATAAGGGCCCAAACTCGGGGTGGGGGAGGGAGAGTGATGGGCAGTGGAAACAAAAGACTTGCAGACAGAGAAGAAGAGTTAGAAACTCTTGCCCTCACTTTAAAAAAAAAAAAAAAAAAAAAAGAGGATTTGACAATATCGTGGAGAAGAGGGTGGTGAGAATCAGAGATGTGGGAGCCTCAAAGTTCTATAAGCCAGGCTCTGGCTCCACATAAAAATTACATTCGCATCCTCCAAGCATATGGAATTTGTTAGAATAAGCTGAAAATATAAATCGATTCAAGATAGACTTAGATACATTTATTAGTCAACAGTCCATAGTGTATTAAGAAAAAAGATTTGGGGAAATTGGTGTCATATTCCTAACCTTTCAAGCTGTGCCATGGAGGACAGCCATCGCCTCTCTGTGGAGTTGTTCTTATAAATGGAATTATTGGGTTAGGCAGAGATCCTATTGGATCCAGCCAGTGCTCTTTATTCTTATGGGTGGTCCCCCACATTCCACTCTTTAGGAGACCCAAACACACAATCTCCTTGGTTTCCCATGATGAGAAAAACTCCAGTGACCTTTAACCAAAATTCCTCTAGTTCCTTCCTCATTGAAGACAATTAATAAGGAGGCCACAAATTATCTTCAGTCTCATGCAGTTTATTGTAAGTTCCTGCTAAGCCATTTCTTTTTCCTTTTTTGTAATACCAACTTTTGAAAACAGCTGTATTGAGGCCTAATTTATGTACTATTAAAACATACTCATTTAAAGTATATATATAATTTAGTAGTTTTTAGTAGTCACAGAGATACACAACCAGCACTACAATCTAATTATAGAACATTTACATTATCCCCTTGGGGTGCCAGGATCGCTCAGTCGGTTGAGCATCCGACTCTTGATTTCAGCTCAGGTCATGATCTCAGGGTTGTGGGATGGAGCCCCACATCAGGCTCCATGCTCAGTGTGGAGTCTGTTTGTCCCTCTCCCTCTATTCCTCCCCCCACCCAATCGTGCTCTCTCTCTAAAATAAGTAAATAAATAAAATCTTAAAAAAAAAAAAAGAACATTTACATCATTCCCAAATGTACCCATTAGCAGCCAGAGCTCATCTCCCCTACCTCATCCCAGCCCTAGGCAACTCACTAATTTACTCTGTCCCTATAGATTGGCAATGCCAACTTTATTTTTAACATTTCTTCGTTGATCATCTTAGCAAATATTTCAGTCCTATCCTTTCGTCGTTTCTTCTACTGGCCTAGCATCGTTAAAGCTGGGAATATAAAGGTGAATAAGAAAAGGTTCCTGATATTATGACAGAAGAAGATAACCTAGGAGAAGGGATCTTAACTTCCTGTCTAAAGAAGGGCCTCAAGGAGTTCATGAAACTGTATTATATTTTATGTGAAATTATATATGGACATATGCTCATTTCTGGAGAAAGTGTCCACAGCATTGAGCAGATACTTAAGGGGGTCTATGACCCCCCCAAAAGTGAGAAATCATGGTGTAAGATTCTTTGAAATTGTGCTAGTCACCCCATTACCATCTAGCCTGTGGAGGCTGTTTCCATGAGCAATGTGGCTATAATTGAAATCTCAGGAAAAACAAGAGCTTCTGTGGGTAGAGTCATATAGGATGCCTACCTAGAGCTTTCAAGATGGTGCTCACCTCATGGACCACCTCTGAATTCAGAGGAGTACCTGCTTTTGCTTAATAAACAGTGAAAGTAGCCATGAGTTCACTTCTGTTTGCCTAGCACTGTTCAAGGTACTTAAACCTTGCTTCTGGCTTAGGAGAAACTCACAGCCTGTTAGATGTAGGACAGTCACTTGCATGAGTAGGAGTTCCTGGTCATCAATCTTTATAAGGAAATAGAGATAAAGATATGGATTTTTAAAATATAATTTTATTCTTTGAAAATTAAATATTTATACTCAAGTATTATACCTGCCCTTTCAATTTTCTCATGTCATAAATCATACAGGTGGTTCGCTGACTACTAGTATTTAATTTCATGTGTGCTTTAAAGAAGACAGTGTATTCGTATATAATATGCATGTGCTTTACAGTGTCCTTCTCATCCAAATCAGTAACAAATGAAAAGATATTTACCCTTGTTGAGGGAAAAAAGTAAAAAGGAAAAAATGTGACAAAATTACATCAGAGTTGAGTATGTAGACAAAGGGGTTTTCATATTTAAGACTTCTTTTCTGCTAGGCAAGGCAATGAATAGCATTCGGAGAAATGATCTACGGATTTATTATTTAGAATCAGACGATGTCTATGACTCCTATGAGTAAAAATGAGAAACTGACAGAAAAGACACTTATGTTTGTAATCTGTGTATTTCCTTTGGTGAAGTTCCAGGATTTACACTCATTTTAAAATACAAGGGTGTGAACATTTTTGGGGACTATGCGTATCATTTCACCAGTGATCATTGAGCTCCTGGATGTCAGGGACAAGATGGCAGGTCATGATTACTCTCTTGGCAGTAAGAATATGTATATTTTCTTTATCATGCTTTTTTGTTTTCCCTTAGCTTCTGTTAAATTAAATCTAACAAATATCATAGAAGGGCTAGGAAATGCTGGAGTAAAAAAAGTTTGATGTGTTTATGTATATCTCTCGCTACATATCTCTCTGTATACCTATGTAGTTTTATATCTTTCTCCCTTACAGATTTTCTCAGTGCCCTTATACAAATTTACATGTGGATTTCTAAGAGGGCAGCCTCAATAAGAAGCGTTTCATAGTCCTGTGTCTTGTGGAGCACCTTTCAGGGAACATTGTTGTAAACAACCTTACCGGACTTTGTAAGATTTAAGATTTCGTGAGCTGTGTAGACCACATGATCTCTTCATTCCCTCTAAATCTTGAGAGTACAAAGTACTGATCGTTTGAGATGTTCCCTTGAATATAACTGATAGACTGCTTTCTAAGGATATTCTTGCTCGGTTAAATGCGACCCAGCCATACAACAGATTCTGATTTGTATTGCAGGATGGCTGACTTCAGGCTGAGGACGCTGGAGGCAATAATGTTGGCATTTGGAAGGAGCAAGATGAGAAATTCTGAAGAACACTCCAACTCAGGAAGTTATCTGAAAAGATATCTTGGACTTTTACTGCCTGGTGATACCATGGGGTCTCCCTGATTGGACTGTGGGACAGAGGATTTACCCTGTGAACTATTTATTTCCTCCTCCCCAGGCCCTAGTCAGGTGTCACCAAGTCTGGGTGATGTAGTTGGTAGATTTCTCCTGTATCTTTCCCTAGAGCCATTTATATATGACTGAAGTGAAAACTTTTCTGCATGTACTTGATACTCATTCTCTAAACTCTACTTTTTTGTGAGAATATTATTTCAGTATTTTTGTAAACTTTTGGTGGGGGAGGAGTCGATTTAGAGATCTTTTTGGTATGTGTGCTTTTTGGACGGGACCAGGAAATCTCTCCAGATCCTGGAGTGAGGCAGTTCTTCTAACACAAGATGTTTACATTGTTCATACCCTACAGTTGCTATTATGATGTGTAACAAGTCATACATTTATATTCACATAAGTCTTATCAATTCTGCATCATAAGGAAGCTATGACACAGCCGTGAAAACTCTTCTGATATTTATAATTGCCATGGGGGGAAAATTAAGTATACTTGTCTTATCTGACCAGGTTTAGCCATCTTTCTTAAGACTCCTGTTAAGACTGCCAGTAAGAAATGTGCATAGTGATTACAAAACCAATTAAAGTTTTGGGGGATAAAGTTTAGGAGAAAAACCCACAAGAAAACCACTTAGTGAAATGAAAAACAATGAGCAATTCTTTAAAAACTGAAAACAGTTTTAAGAACTTTGTTATAAATTAAAAGTGTTGGTTATAAAAGAGAACTTTTGTCCTCTTCCTAAGAAATTGCCATCCACAATTAAAAGAATAGTCATAGAAATCAAATAATCAGAAACCACCTTTGATTAACATTTCATTTCAGCTTTTAAAGTATCAGTATTTTCAATGTCTCCCTTTGGGTCTGTTTTTTATATGATTAGAGGAGAGCGAACTTAGTTCAAGGTGTTCAAATAGAGAGATTGGATTGAATCAGTGGACGAGGGGATTGATCTACTGCCACATGGCCAATGAGAAACTGTAACCACAGAAATGCACTGGTCTTCATTGAGAGTTCAAATGTGTACCCCCATATAAGACTGGATTTATTTCTATTTGAGGCAGTTACTTCAGTAAAGAAATGCCTTTCTTCTCTTTTTCCATTAGATAAAATTGAGGATCGTTCTACTCAGCAAACACTTGACCATATGCTCTGGGCAGGTCCTTTGCTAGATGCACAAAGACAAGTAACATTAGGTCTCTACCCTTGGGAGAGATGGCTCTTTAAAGTACAGTTCCAGATCTGCTAGGACTGACTTAATCATGCCAAACAGAAATCGATTTGCAGAAATATTGCAAAGTAAATGAAGTTATTAGTTGAGGGAGCTTTGAAGAAGCTATGTAATAAGAGAACTCACTCGCCATTTGCAAAGCACCTCAAAAAGCAAGCAGCCATCCCCAAGTGTTGGCTCTATGTATATATACTATCTATTCCTATTCACAAATGCAATGGAATACATGTTAACAAAATTAAAAACAGAAAATGGCAATTTAAGTACATGAAACATTCTTGTTGTGTGTGTTTTTTTTAATTTTAAGAAAATTCAGGAAGGAAACTTGGATTGTTCTTTTTCCTCTCAAAGCAATTATTTCACTCGTCACTTAGTTTGGGTTATTTTTGAGTTTTCATATATAAGAAGAGTTTTATATTGTCAGCCTTTCTGTGACAAACATACTAAATATACCTCAACTAAAAAACAAATACAAAAAACAAAGAGAATAAAACATATTTGCATGTATGTGTATACACACACACACACACACACACACACACACTCTACTATTATGACTGCTGTAGAGGATTCTGTATCCACAATGAAGCTGCTTTGTAATATTGATTATATTATTTACTCACAACCAATTTACTCACAACATCACAACTCTGATGTTTCCAATCTGTCAGTTTCCCATTATCGGTAAGATAAGTAAATTAGGCAAACCCATGGTGAAGCAAAAAGAGCTATGACATTTGGTCCCTCCAGACCTTCCTTTTGTAGGTTTAATGATGATTAACACCTTTTAGGTGAAAGGCAAAAGCAAAACCAGACTCTTAACAGTGACTATTATCAGGACCAGGAGAGAATATGTTAGATGCTACAACTGAGTCTTCTTGAAGGATGCACAGATGGGATTGATGCATTTTTTAGATCTGCCTAACCAGAGGGTGGCCCTAATTGGTACTGAACACTTTGTTAGTGGCAGCCTCCTGCAGCAATAACATCCCCAAATGTCCATGGTAAGAGTCTCTCCAAAGGTCTGAAGGGCTTGCTGTTTAACGGTGAAGGCAGGACTCCTACAGAAGGGAGCACCAAACTGTGGTTGATGGTAAGAACCTTAGCGTTCCTGAAATAAACACATTGATTTTTGACTGAGGAGGTAAATTCAGTCAAGTGAGATATTGCAGCATGCATCTGGCATGCAATCCACAATCGGATTTAAATATCATCTCTGCCACTTGTAGTCACGAAACCCAGGGCAAGTCATGTACAGCTGTGTGAGCCTCAATTTCCTCATTTGAAAATGAGAGATTTCACCCCTTCCTAAACTACGTCACAGAGCTCTTGTACAGATCAGGTCAAAGAGTCTATGTAAATGTACTTTGTAAAGACCTTATAAGTAAGTCAATATGACTTTGCAGTTAAACAGGGTTCTTTTCTAAAATTGTCTACAAGATCCCAGACTATGGGTTTACATGGCAGTGTACTTTGAAGGCTCTAAACCCAACATTTAAATAAATTCTGTATCAAAAAAGAATTATTTAAATGAAGAAGTAGAAATGAAAAATATTTCAAGACGTTTTTCTTATTCCTAGCACTATGTGTGTGTGTAGGGTTAATTCTGGTCTGTTTCCTAACATTGGCTATTCTCTCTCTGTTTGAAAATAGGTAGGCAAGATTAAGAAACCAAAAGGGTAAAATGTAAATGAGTTTAGAGAAATTGAGGTCAACGCATAGCTAGGCTTAAGACTGGCTCTTGAAGGAATTTAGTTTAATAGAGGCAGACAAGAGGAAAACAATTAACTTTTAAAATAAAAAGTATACCACTCATTTGACAACCAGAATATATTTTACACCTACTGAAAGTGGTCATGATAGGAAACCCCTTGCGATTTAAGGCTCATCAGGAAATCGCTTCCTCCAAGCTACATCCAAAACTTGCTTGCTGAAGTCTAGAGTGTACTCAGACCTCAAAGAAAAGTATTTTCTTTTTAAAAAGGTAACAAGCATGTTGGAATTCATATCTATTCAGAAACAAAATGACTTGCAGTTTATACAAAATAGCATAAGGAAAGCATTGCTTGGGGGCATTCTCTAAGGCCTGAATACTGTGAAAATAAAATGTCATTAAAAAAAAAAAAGAGGGACGGAGCAGTTCTGGATCAAATGAAACGCATCAACCAAATGAAACACAACAGCCACATACCGTGTTGTAAACCTTGATGGGATTTTGGATCCAAAAATAAGTAAAGCAGAGACTTTGGGGGCAGCAATTAGGGAAATTTAAATACGGATGACAGCAGTTCCCCTTCTCTACAGCTCCTATTTCCACAGTTCCAATTACCTGCAGTCAACAGCATTGGAAGCAGGTGCTTCTCCTTCTGACCCATTGTCAGAAGGTCAAAGGTCATTAGTGGTCTAATGCTACGTCAGACGTCAGACGCCGCAACATTTGGCGTCACAACGCGGGCGTCACTCACCTCGTCTCAACACGCGGGAAGTTTGTCATCACATCGCAAGATGGCGAAGGGTGAGTACAGCGCGTTAAGATATTTTGAGAGAGATCACATTCACGTAACTTTCATTACAGTATTTTGTTATGTTGTGTTTTATTATAATTGTTGTTAATCTCTTACTGTGCCTAATTTATACATTATACTTTACCACAGGGACGTATGTAGAGGAAAAACGTTCCCTCTCTAGGTTTGCACTATCCGCGGTTTCAGACATCCGCTGGGGAGTCTCGGAATCTATTCCCCGCTGATGGGAAATACTGTATATGCTAAATAACTTATGGAATGAAAGTTTGTTCACTTCAGTGTGATAATGACTTCTTGGTATGTAGGAGAACGTCTTCATTTCTAGGAGATGTGGGCTAACCTAGTTAGGGATGAAGTATCAGTATCTGTATTTACTTTAAAATGGTTCCGTGGAGAAAAAGTTTTTGTGTAGAGCGAGAAAGCGAACGTGGCAGGATGTTAACCATAGCTAAATCTCTGTAAAGGGTCTGGATATTCATTGTACTATTTCTTAAGCTTTTCTGAAGTTTTGTAGTTAAAAAATAAAGTAGGGAAGTGGCGCCTGGGTGGCTCAGTCAGTTAAGCGTCTGCCTTCGGCTCAGGTCATGATCCCAGGGTCCTGGAATAGAGCTCCACATCCGGCTCCCTGCTCGTTGGGGAGCCTGCTTCTCCCTCTCCCTCTGTTGCTCCCCCTGCTTGTGCTCTCTCTTGCTCTTTCTGTCAAATAAATAAATAAGATCTTTTTTTTGAAAGTAGGGGAAAAAATTATTACTTCTAATCTTACTGAAAATCATTTTAAAAAAACCATAAGGGGAATAAAAACAAGAAACAAGTTCCATTTGCAGAGCAACTAGGAGGGTTTTGAAATCCTGGGCCCAACAGGAGAGATGAGCCCACAGCATCAGAGATTGATCAGGCTTGCAGGAGGACCTGGAGAGAAGTCCCTGCAATAGAGAGATTACAAAGAGAGCTACAAGTACCCCTCTCAACACAAAGAGGCCCATTCTGAAGTCCTTTGTTCACATCAGAAGGAATGCATGGACCAGCCAGTGGCAGGAGTTTTCTGGACCCCGTTTAGTTCTGAGAAGCAGAGGCAGAGCACCCAGAGAGTATTTGCAAGAAAACCATCTGTCTCTACCATAGCAGAATGCTACAATCTTGTGGTGGGGAAAAAAAAAATCCACAATTGCCAATCTCTGCCTATTAGCCTTTGCTAATTGAACTTACGTACAAAACCCAGGATCATGACAAATTTCACCTGCCCAGGACATTATCCTGGCTCCTTCCCTAAATGAACTTCCCACAAATTTGGATAAAAGCTCAAAATTAAAAACAGTTAAGACAAAACAAAAACCCTGGGGGACGTGGGGGGGGGGGGAGGATACTTAAACAGCTGTCAGAAGACCTCTCACCCGAAAACAAACAAGCCACATTGTTACAGAGCATGTGAAAATTGTTTCTCCACATATCAAAGCCACTTAATGAATTCCTGATTCACAGAAACCACGATAATAATAAATGCTTAGTGTTGTTTTAAGCTACTAAGTTTTAGGGTATTGTGTCACACAATAAGAGAGAGCTAACGCAATATCCTGCTAGGCAATTCAACCCTAAGATTTAGATTATCTTCTCTACTGCACAGAAATAAGTTGAATCTCTACCAGATAAAAATCGTTTGCATCTTACCAAGTTTTCTTCAAGTTAGCGTCTGGGTCCTAATCCATAATAAATAGTATAGCAAAGTTATATTCCCCTAGAAGAGAGTTTCTCAAACTCTGTTTGACATTTGTTTGCAGATGATTTTCGGGGGGAAGGGTTGGGGGCTCTCCTGCACATTGCAGGGTACACCACTAGATGCCAGGAGCACATCCTCTTCTCCCTCAAGCTGTGACAACCAAAAATGTCTCCAGACATTTCTAAATGTTCTCTATGGGGCAAAATTGCTCTTGTCTGAGAAACACAGCCCATGCATCAGAATTATCCTCAGGTGTTGCTCAAACACTCGGTTGGGCCCCATCCACAGAGTTTCTGATTTTGCTGGTCTGGAGTAGGGCCTGAGAACTTGCATTTCTAACAAGCGCTGAGGTAATGTAGGTACGGATGCTGCTGGTTGGATACTGCTTTGAGAATCACTGCTCGAGAAAGCCCGATGACCCTTAGTTATGCTTGTTAGACACTACGTTAGAATGAGACCCAAAAGCCGTGAAGCCATCTTTGGAGTTATTTCCAGGTTTCCAATGACTTTTCTTAGTAATTCTAGAGAAATAGAAGGTGGAGGCAGTTCTGCATAGTTATAAAGGTAAATATTGGAACAAAATTCTTAATCTTTCTAAATACCAGAATACAAAAACCAAAGCAAAGAGACCTTATAACTTTTAAAAGTCATAAAAATGGAAAACAAATCCTGAAATAATAAGACAGAACTGATTTCAAATATACCTGTCATATAAATGTAAACAGGCTAAACTCAACTAGTAAAAAAATTCTCAGACTGGTACAGAAAACCTAGTTCTAAGCTATGTATGAGACCCTTGTCATCAGTGATACAGATGCTTGAAAAGTTAAAAAAACAGGCAAAGGTGTATCAGGTAAATGAAAAACAAAGATAAAATATTACTCATAAATAGAGTATCACACAAAATTAAATTCAAGGCAAAAGGCACAAAATGAGACAAAGGCAGGCCTATTGTAAGACTAAAGAATATAGCCCACAATGAAAATACAATAATTACAAATATTTTTTCACCAAATTACAGAGCATCAACACTTACAGAACGAAAAGTATAGGACATTTAACAAGAAAAACACAGAAATACATTCATGGTATAAGATTTGTTTCACCTTCTCAGTCCATGCTATACCAAGTACCAAGTACACAAAAAATAAGTTCTGACCTGTGCCATCCAAAATGCCAGGCACTACCCAGCGTGGCCGTCAAGCACTTGAAACGTGGCTAGTCCAAATTAAAATGTTCAAAGACAGTACACCAAAAAGAAGGTAAAATATGTTACTTAAGAAATTTTGAATATTGATTACATGTTGCAGAGGTAAGATTTTTGATATAATGGGTTAAATAAAATATATTATTAAAAATAATTATACCTTTTTCACGTTTTTAACATGGCTACATTTTGCACACAGGGGGCACTTGGCTGGTTCAGTCAGTAGAGCACTTGACTCTTGATCTTGGGGTTGTAAGTTTGAACCCCACATTGGGTGTAGAGATTACTTAAAAATAAGATCTTAAAAAAATAAAAATAAAAAATAGCATACATGATTTGCGTTAGACTTCATTTGGACAGTGCTGCTCTAGACGAACCAGATAATTAACAAAGTGAATCTAAATAATTATAACAGCTAATACACATATGGTGTTTATTTCATTCCAGACAATGAAATAAATGCTTTGTACGTATTAGCCCATTTAATCCTCACAGCAGTCCTAAGAGGTCGATGTTCCCATTGCAGCCTTTTCACAGATGAGGAAACTGAGGCATGGAGAAATTAAGTAATTGGCATAACATCCCAATAGTGAATCTGGGATTTGGATCCTGTTAGTTTGGCTTCAGAGTCTGTATTCTAAATCATGATGTCAAAAATTGATGCATTAACATACTGAGGTTGCAGTTGGAAAACACAGATACATTTCCTGCTCTATCTTCAACGAAACATTCACAAAAATTGACTGTATGTTAGGTCACAAGGAAAATACCAGTAAATTTCAAAATTTTGGAAATAATACAGATAAAACTGTATCATAATACTATAAAATTAGAATTTGATGGCAAAACCAAAAAAATAACATCCCTGAAGTCCAGAAATTAAAACAAAAGTAAACAAAGCCCACCTCTTTATATCATTCAAACAATTCCTGACTCAGAGAGGAAATTGAAATTGAAGAAGGTGTAACACCTGATCATGAAAACATTGTACAAACTGCCTACAGGATTCAGCAGGGGCAGTACACAGAGGGAAAGTTAAAGTCTTAAATACACGAGTACATTAATAGACAAGAAAGAAGTAAAGCAAGTGGCTACTTCACTCAAATCTAGACCAAAAAAAAACCTAGTTAAAAATTGATAATTTTCTAGGAAAACAATCTGCAAAAACTGACTTAATAAAAAAGTGGCATTGTTGAAGAGTGATTGTTCAAAGTTATCAGATGGTTCTACTAGAAAATATTATCAGACTTTCAAAGTATAGTTTCAGTGTAACTTACATTATTGTAGAAGGAAGAAAAAAATTTCTAAAATCTTTTCTATTAAGCAACATAGTGCTGGCACCAAACTCAGTAAGAATTGCCCCAAGTAAGAAAGCTAGAATAATCTCATATGAAGGTAGAGTTTTAAGAATGGTTCAATATTCATTTATCTATGAATATGTGATTATGTCAATAAACCAAAAGAGTGAAAATATATGATCATCTTAATAAATGCTAAATAAACATTTGAAAAATTCAACACATTTTGATGTAAATAGTATTAAAAATAAAAATAGATGCAAATTTCTGAATGTGATTAAAATTTATCTACCTCAACCCCAAAACCAGCATGATTCCTAGTGAGGAAACACTGCAAGCATTTATATTCAGGTCTTATCTGAGATAAGAAGAAGGCCTATCCTCACTATTATCTAACATTGCTTTGAGAGGTATTAATACAAATAGATAAAAAGAAGATGGGGTGTCAATATTTTTAAATTATTCTTTTGTAAACTTGTTTTTTTACTTTTTAAAGGTTTTATTTATTGACAGCGAAACACAAGCAGGTGGAAGGGCAGAGGGCTAGGGAGAAGCAGGCTCCTCACTGAGCAGGGAGCTGGACATGGGGCTCGATCCCAGGACCCTGGGATCGTGACCTGAGCTGAAAGCAGCTGCTTAACCCACTGAGCCACCCAGGCACCCCAGGGATATCAATAGTAGGTAAAATAATTATTATGATATGACTCTGTTTTCAGAAACCCAAGAGAACAAGGATGCCTGGGTGGCTCAGCTGTTAAGCATCTGCCTTTGGCTCAGGTCATGAACCCAGGGTCCTGGAATTGAGTACCACAACAGGCTCCTTGCTCAGCAGGGAGTCTACTTCTCCCTCTGTCTGCCGCTCTCCCTGCTTGTGCACAGGCTCTTTCTGGAAAGTACATAAATAAAATCTAAAAAAAAAAAAAAAAAAAAAGAGAGCCAAGAGAATCAACTGAAAACTTACTACAACAAAGAGAAAAATCAATAAAGTAGTTGGATATCAAAGACAAAAAAAGTTTTCATAAATACAGATAGCAATATGAAGATATAACAAAAGACCTCATCTATGAGTGACAGAAAGAAGTTGAGATATCAAGGAATGAACTTAATAAGAAACAAGCAGGGGCATTTGGGTGGCTCAGTTAGTTAAGCATCTGACTGTTGATTATGGCTCAGGTCAGGATCTCAGGGTCCTGGGATTGAGCCCTATGTCAGGCTCTGCATTCAGTGCGCAGTCTGCTTGAGATCTTGAGATTCTCGTTTTCCTTCTCCCTCTGCCCCTACCTGTTTGTGTACGCAATGTCTCTCTAAATGAATAAGTAAAATCTTTAATAATAATTTAAAAAGAAACAAATTCAACTTTAAAATGCTTCAAAGAGGGGCGCCTGGGTGGCACAGCGGTTAAGCGTCTGCCTTCGGCTCAGGGTGTGATCCCGGCATTATGGGATCGGGCCCCACATCAGGCTCCTCCACTATAAGCCTGCTTCTTCCTCTCCTACTCTCCCTGCTTGTGTTCCCTATTTTACACAATGTAAAAAACTCTGTCAAATAAATAAATAAAATCTTTAAAAAAACAAAAAAAAATGCTTCAAAGAGACATAAAAGCAGATTGAAATGATTAGAAAGGCACTAAATTTTTGGATTAGAAGAAAACATCATGAAAGTGTCAGTTTTCTTCAAGAGAACCTTTGAATTTCTTACTGTAATCTGTAAAAAAACTCTAAGAGGAAAAAAATTTTTTTCCATTAGCAAATTGATTTTGAAGTTCATGGGAGGAAATAACAAACATGAATAGCTTAGGCGATATCTGAAGAAGACTAACGGGTGAGTACTAATTAGCTCCATCAGATACTGAAACATAAAGTGAAAGAATATTACAAGGGTATGAATTGATAGATAACGAATAGCATGTCCAGAAATAGAAGAAGCAATATGG
Organism: Ursus arctos; assembly: GCF_023065955.2. Classification (NCBI taxonomy): domain Eukaryota; kingdom Metazoa; phylum Chordata; class Mammalia; order Carnivora; family Ursidae; genus Ursus; species Ursus arctos. Next base: position 59,473,753 of record NW_026623100.1, on the reverse strand, counting down.
TAATTGAGTATATGATAAAGTAGGCATCCCATATCATTTCAGAAAATAAATATTCAGTAAAATAATTTGGGACAACTGGGTAGCAAGCTTAAAATACATTTATATTTATAGCTCAAAACTTACACCATGATGATTTCCAAATGAATGAAAGATTTAAATGGAAAAGAATCAAACCATATTATAAACTATGGGATAAATATTTTAAATTATTATCTTAGATAGGGAAAGCCTTTCTAAGTATGACACAGTACACAGAGCTACAAATACATTAAGACGAATTCAAGTTCTGGATTTCAAACAAAATGGGCAAAGGAACTGAACAGATAATTTACGCCAAAAGAAACCCAGAGCATACAATATGTTACCCTCCTCACTAAAAAGAAATATAACTTAAAACTACACGGTAGTAACAGTTTCACTCATCAGACTCAGAAAATTTAAATACTTTCTTGGCATGCATGTGGGGAAGTAGACATTCAATTCACACATCACTGTTGGGAATGTAAATTTGTGGAACCTTGATGAAGACCGTTTTGGCAACAGCTGTCAATATTTGATGCGTATTTTCTTTTTGACCTAGTAATTCTGTGTCTGGGAATGTAACCTAAAGATGATAATGATAGTAACAATAGCAGTCGTAGCAGCAGCTAATATGGCATTTACTCTATGCCAGGCATCGTTCTAAGTAGTTTCTGAATACGGCCGTTCATTGAATCTCTGCAGGAACCTGAATTCTTATCAGTGAGAAACTTGAGGCACAGAAAACTTACCAGGCCCAAGGACACATCGTAAGTAGTGAAACCAGGCTTCAAACCCCAGCCATACGTGTCCAGATCAGGCTCTTGCTTGTGAGCTCTCAAGATACACTTGGTCACAAGAGAATTAAAAACTGAGGAGGGTAACATATTGCATACCATCATTTGTGTACAAGTGGAGGGAAAAAACAAATATATTCTCTTTATATGTTTAAAATATCTCTGAAAGAGGACACATACACACCCCTAACAAATTAGATGTCTGTCAGGGGGAGGAGAGGTAGGGGAGGACTGTATGGCAGAGGGACAAAATTGAGGAGACTTCACTGAATAACTTCTTTCTACATTTTGAATTTATTAGCTATTCAAAATTAATAAACAGTTTTTTAAAAATTCCAAATTTAGCATTCTTTGCAGTATCACACACCATCACTCTTACTTTTTCTATAGCTAAAACAACTTCAGAAGGAGTGTTCTATACACTCCAATAATAGTAGAGATTATATTCTCAAGAAGAGGCTTGTCTAGTGTACAATATACAGAGAGCTATTTCTGATGTGGGACAGCACATTATCAATGAAGTGGTCCTAATACATACATGAAGACATTTACCAATTAGTGGTCCTGTACGTTTTTAAGTTTATATACAAAATGTTTTATCATAAATTTAAATGTTTATTGTTTGCTGTGAAATGAAATGAACATTGTGATAGGAATAAAGATCTCATGACATGGGGGAGCCTGGGTGGCACAGCAGTTAAGCGTCTGCCTTCGGCTCAGGGCATGATCCCGGCAGTCTGGGATCGAGCCCCACATCAGGCTCTTCCGCTATGAGCCTGCTTCTTCCTCTCCCACTCCCCCTGCTTGTGTTCCCTCTCTCACTGGCTGTCTCTATCTCTGTTGAATGAATAAATAAAATCTTTAAAAAAAAAAAAAGATCTCATGACATGATTTGATAAAATAGGTTCTAATTATCTGATTGGATAAGGACCCCTGAATCTGAAAGAAATCATTTAACATTTTTTTCTGCAAGTTTTATCCAATTTATCTTAATAGATTTGGTTTTTATAAAATAGTCCAGTTATATTTAAAAGAATCCATATAACTAACCAATACTCTTTTGGTTGCTCTGACTTCAGAATATCCCTAGACAGGCCAGTTTGATCCTTAAGGGAAAGAAGTATGAAGGGATTTAAAGGGCTAGAATGGTTTAAATAGATGTTAAAAGAGGCTTCCTTGAACCAATATTTTTTACGGTCTCTGTTTAGTATTCAGAGGGTTTTACACCTTGTGCAATTCACAAGAGGAAGATGTCAGAGATGTATTGTGGACTTTTTGTTTGTTTGCTAGTCTGTTTTTTGGCAAAGTGGAAAAAGTGATTTTCTCAGCTAGTTTTGGGAAAGTATTTGTGGAAGATGAGGATTGGGAATTTCCTGGCTTAGAACAATCCATTCAAGCAGCATATCCCTTGTAATGACTGCATATTCTTGCTAATTTCATTTAGGAAAACCCTATGCCATATCAGAGGCATCATCTATCTTCTTCTTTTACCTTGTTTTTGATTTTTTTAAAAAGTGCCCAACTAGAGGGAATATTTGACAGAGATCTAAAAGGAATGAGTCTCCTAATCTTCACCTCATTCCTTTGCTGTCCTTGATGATGATGTTGCAAAGCTTGTCTGTTCCACACACACCCCAAACACACTAGAAAAGATTCTCTTATTAGACAAAAACTAGAATCAAGAAGCAAAAGGATACATAGAAGATTGTCCATCTAGGTTCTGTATGTATGTGGGATATCAAGGTATTTTAGGCTGTTTTGAAGTTGTAATAAGGAGAGCTGAATGCTATGAACTTCTTTGCAAACTTTATTCCAAACTTGAACCAGGAAGGGAAGAGAGAGATTCTCCCTATGGTTCTGTTTAAGGTGTTCCTGAGTAGTAAATACCTCTGTATTGCTAGTAGCTAAACACGGAGTGCATATTATGTACCATATACCATGGAGGGCATTTTATACAGATTGTCGATCTGCACAGCTACTCTATAAAGGTGGGAATTACTGTCTTCATCGTACAGACTGGGAGATAATGGCGTGTGCGCTAGAGTTCTGAATCCAGATCACCTGTCTCCTGGTGCTCTAAATGAATTGTTAGGCAAGTATTCATGGATCCACACATTGCTTTTTAATTTTAATATGGGTACACATTTCATTGCCCTAGTTTGTTACAGATAAGTGCCTCTGGGGGAAACATGCTTTCTACTACTTTTGTTTTTCCATGGTAGGCACTTAAATAACAGGGTAAGAAGGTGACTGTTAGCAGCACTGCCAGATTTAAAACTATTATATCTCATCATCATTGTAAATTACTAAATAGCCCTTCCTCTCATCCCTTTAGTTTGGGATTATTTTCTACTTGTTTCATTAGAATTTTTTTCACTAATTCCTGATAATTGAAGATTAGTTAGAATGAAACAAATTTATCTATAGTTTCACATTAATGAGGTTGACTTGTGATTGGTCTTCTATACCCCATAACTGGTGTCCATTGAGAGGGAGGATTCTGAAGCAGGTATGCCTTAGAAGACATTAGAGCCAGTGCTGGCTAAGGCTGTGGTAAGTGCTGGAAATGATGTAGAACTGGGAGTAAACCCATCTGTCCTGAGGAATTGTTTGTACTTTTCACACCTTTTCCCAAGAAAACCTGATTTATCTCAACCGTCTTGTAAATGCCTCATAAAAATGTAGCATTAACTACAGTCAATAAGATAGGGTTGCTTTGAATTCCTAGAGAATTCTGCAGTTGACCCTCTTGGGTTCTTAAATTCACTTAGATTTTCTTGAAGATTTCCTTGGCTTTTTGTAACCTCTCAGAATACACTTCACCCCATTAAGTTTTACATTATTATTTTACTGTGTCCTTCTCCTCCACTGAAGCTTCTAGAAAGTCTAAACTTACTTTCATGTCTTTCCTTCCTTAAACTCCAGTAAGTTGGCTTTATTTATTTATTCTGAAAGTTTTATTGAAAAGGTCACAAGATGTAATGGATATTTTGCTGAATCCCTATAGCACCTGGAATTGTTGATTACTGAGCTCTAGAGCCGGATGGCCTCGGCTTGATTTCAGCTCCCTGTTACTAGCTACGTGGATGTGTGCAGTCTACACAACCATCCTGGGCTTCATTCTATGTGTGGAACTGGGGTAACACAATGCTCTTGACGAAGTATAACAGACGACCGCCCTTACTGCTAAACCTAGATTCCCATGCTGCTCTTGTTTTCCTCTTGTTTCTGTGACCCTGCTCCATCACCCCTTAAAATGATTCCTCAAGATCCTATCCCTGGTCTAATGCTCTTTCCCCCTCTTGAGTGATTTAATACAGAATCATTATTCTAACTGAATATTCCAATGCAAAAATCACTGGATGCTGATCATTCCCAAATCTGTCCCCAGACATTTTCCAAAGTTTCAGATTGAAATCATCTCCCATCCCTATTATCATATACATTAGTTTAAGATCTATGCTTCTGATTCCAGTCCTTGCCCCTTCTTAAATGTATTTTCTCCTCTAGCCAGTGATTTATATAGAACACGAATCTGACCACGTTGCACACCCTGGTATACTGAAGTATGTAAACCAGATCCAAGTTACTCAGGAAGATGTGTAGAGCCCTCTATTAACTGGCCTCTACCACCTTTCCAACTTCTGCCAATTTCCATCTCATATGAGCAATACTGAACATTGCTATCCTAGGTCCCTGGCATAACTTTCATTTTTAATTTTATGCTATAATTATCTGTTTCCGGGTCTGCCACTGGCCATTTTCCAAGGCAAGACTTTCTAACTTACCTTTGTCATTTTTTTAAGGTTTTCCTTCAAATTCCTGGGGAACATGTTAAAAAAACATTTTATTCTAGTTCCACCCCAGGCTTCTTCATTTACATCTAGTGGGAAGTAAATGATGTACTGGGGAAGTTCTCATGCCTACAGTTGTGTTTATGCAACATCTTTACCAACATATTTTTACAGGTGACTGAAAGTACCCGAGATAAATGAGTTCAAACACTGACATGCATACCTGCTTCCATGAGCGGTTTGAACTGTGGGAATACATTAATGTAGCCAAATGTGGAAATGGAGTACTGAAAAAAAGAGCATTTCTAATATTATAATTATGTTAATTAGGATGAGAGAAACAAGAATGGGGGGGAAAAGACATTTTATATGTAACATTAGGTAACCCTGTGATGTACTTTTTTTTTTTTTTTTTTTAAAGATTTTGTTTATTTGAGAGAGAGACTCTGAGAGGAGAGCACACAGGTGGGGAGGAGAGGGAGAAGCAGGCTCCCCACTGAGCAGGGAGCCTGACATGGGACTCCATCCCAGGACCCTGGGATCATGACCTGAGCTGAACACAGACATTTAACCGACTGAGCCACCCAGGTGTCCCCTGTGATGTATTTTTTATGTAAACCCAGTGGCCCTATAAAAATAAAATGAATCAAATACCACCCAAAGTACTTAAGAGATAGTTAAATGATATGCATACATTCAAAACCTATTTTCAAAAGGATATAATACAGGTAAATAATACTTTATATTTAATATTTTACCTACCAAAAAGGTAGGATGGGCACTACCTAAAATACCTAAGTGTAAGAATATAAGTGATTTGGGCGGTGGGAAACAGGTAAGTATACATGGACATGATCTCAAATGCTTTCCCTTATCAAGAATTTAACTCTTCTATGTCCAGCATAGTTGGACACTAGCTCAGTTTGGATCTAGAGCAAGAAATGAAAATGATAGTGGCATATCTTTGATAATTTTCATAGAGAAGTTGACAACATGTTTTAGTTCCTGGTTTAGGAAAGCAAAGCACTAACAAAAGGTACTGTCTTTCTGCATTTTAAAATTTCATGTATCAAAAATGCCCTCCTAGGGGTGCCTGGGTGGCACAGCGGTTAAGCGTCTGCCTTCGGCTGAGGGCATGATCCCGGCGTTATGGGATGGAGCCCCACATCAGGCTCCTCCGCTATGAGACTGCTTCTTCCTCTCCCACTCCCCCTGCTTGTTTTCCCTCTCTTGCTGGCTGTCTCTATCTCTGTCAAATAAATAAAATCTTAAAAAATAAAAAAATGCCCTCCTAAAAATTTTGTTCTGTTTCTCCAAGACATTCCCACATTCCAGTAAGTTCTTACTTACTACATGTTAAAGTTAAAGATGCGTGTAAAATCAAAAGACACATTCCACACAAAATCTAAGAACTTTATTTTGATATAATAACAAACTAACTGGTGGTTTGAAATCCTATCTGAGAAAATTTGTGTCAAAAGAGGAGAAACTAAAAGACAATTCTTTTTTGGGTTTATAATGGGGGGGGGGGAATTCTACTTTGAAGCAGAAAATGAAAATGCAAATTTTAAAGCCATCATGGAGAATGTATAATTTGCTTGTTTATATGCTCAAATTTGAAAAGCAATCTATTAACCATAAAAATAAATCAATTATATTTGTTAAAAGAATGAAACAAATTCATTAGATATATTGTGGATTCTTTGGTTACAAAATGGATTAAAGCAAATGCTTAGGTAAATGTGAATACAGTCTTAAGAAACCTTCACAATTTTATCTCTAATAGGAAACTCCTATACATACTAAACATATTTAACAGCATAAAGAAACTAATACAACTTTCAAGACAGACCTTAAATTTTTTAATGATAAATAAAAGTATTTTAAATTGTCTTCAAGTTTGAACATTTTAGAATGGTAAAGGCTAGCCAAAAAAATCTAATATACAGGTAAAATTAACAAAATGGATCAAGGTAGGCTTTCAAAATGGTTTTTAGGTACCAAAAGAACATGCTTATCTCAATTGCAAATAGAATATTGCTATTCTATGGTTAAGACATAAGTTCTTTACTCTAAAAAGGCCAAATTAGTAGGAAAAGGAAACACTATTTGTTTTTACAAACATATATTTTCAATTCACCTCCTTTTAAGAAACATGTCCCTCATTCTTAGGAAGAATGGAGAAACAAAATAAAACAAACCAAAAAAACCCTGAAAGATTAGGGCCCTTAATTTATCCTCGCCTAATACATTGTATAACAACAGCTACACCCAGTGGCCAGAAATGAGTAGTGAAGTTTTGTAGCTACAATGTTAATAGGAAAAGGTAAATTTGGAAATAGGTATTTTTCAAATTATTTACGGTTTTAGGGTAAGGGTTCTCTTTCATTACAAATTATGTTTTAAAGAAACACTCACGAATTCTGGGGGGAACAGGTGCCTTATCTCATAAGCTTGAAACAAGTAGCCACATTAATTCAGTTTTTAAAAGTAGCTAAAATAAAACTCAAACCAGAGAGAGAACATAAAGATACTTTATTGCTCACCTTTCACACAAAGCACACCTCCAGCCATTTTCTTTCACAGCTTGACAATGTTTACGTATACAAAAACCCAGCAAGAAGCTTCATGTTGATTTCAGTAAAGGAGAATGTAAAACATCAACTCAGCCAGGCTTTTGTTTTCTGCAGCAATAATAAAGGGCCTCCTGCACTAAGCAAAAATCTGTCCTCTTACTTGGTAGTGCATTTCTTCCATTACAAAAAAAGTCTCCTGCCCAAAGCAAACTAACTTGTATTTGCTGAGCCAGTGGTATTAACTCGTGCATAAAACAAATTTCAGTTTGCTGTTTCTTCTAACAGATTTCAAGTAAAAATAAGGTTTAAGGAGGAACTTGTTTTGAATGGATGCAGGTCAGTTTGAATTGCTATACTATATAAATGCCTACATGTACTATAGGTTCACAACTTAGTTTGCTTTTGTAATCTTTACGGATTTTGGCCGTGTTCAAGGTTTTCAGAGTTGAGCAGATGGTACAGTATTCCATCAAAAGGATAAGGCTACTGAATGTGCTATCTGCAGAAGAGCTCATTTAATAGGAACTGACCTAAAAGTCTATCATGAAGCAAATGTGGCATAATCTCTCTGAATAAAAAGCCAATCAGGGCAGAACTGTGCTTGGAAAATAGGCATTAGAATACTTTAAGGAAAACACATATAAATGGACTGTTAATATGAGGAAAGCTTCCTAGTTGTAAATCTAAAAAAATCTAGGAGAATCCTCATTTCCAAAACCACTTTTTGAAAACTAACTTATTCAAGTAATTTCTTCCCAAAAAAAGTATGCAGATTCTGACTGTGGAATTAGTCTACTGGTCAATTAAAGGCAATTTTAATTACCTTTTAAAAAGTTCTTTATATAAAGGAGAGATGTTGTACATGTTTCTCGAACAAACTGCGTTATGTAAGTCCTATAAAAAAAAAAAAAAAAAACCAAACCAAAAGAATTGAATGAAGACCTACAAATACTTATGCCAAGCAGGAATCTGCCTGCCACCTGTGGTCTCACATTAATTCAAAATTGATGCTGGACTCAATTCCAGGATTCTGAAACTAAGTTTCTATTACTTGAGCTCTAGCAAAGTGTAAGGTTCTGTAGCCTCAACTAGTATAATGTCTTCCCTGTCCAAATCCAGAATGATTATACTGATAACCTCCATGCTGGAAGTGCTGTTCAAATTGTCCCCCTTGGTGATAATTCTGGCTCCCCCTTCCTCCCCAACCTCCTCCCTGGCCTCCACGTCCACCTCGGCCTCCGCGACCACCTCTCCCTCCACGACCACTGCCTCGATCATTATGGTGCCCACCATCTTGGTATCTATTGTCCTGCTGGTATCCACCACCCTGGTATCCACTTCCTGTATATGTAGATGTTTGGAAGCCACCATAACCACCGCCTTGATAGCTACCACTGTGGCCACCACCATGATAGCCACCTGGCTGGAAACCCGAATCTCGATAACCACCATCTTGGTAGCCACCTCCTCCTCCACTCCCTCCATCCGTCCAGCCTCCTTGATGCTTATTTCCTCTTCCTCCCCCTCGGCTACCATGGTCATAGCCACCACGTCCACCTCTCCCTCCTCCTTGTTCATGACCTCCTCGTCCTCCATATGAGGAATGTTCATAACCACCTCTCCCTCCTCCTCGGCCTCCTGTTTGCTGCTGAGGGCCATCTTGCCTTTTCTGCCATGGTGGCATCTCTGGAGGTGGAGGTTCAATTTCATTGGGTCTACCTCCTCTGTCAGGCACCCTTCCCATCAACACCTACGGCATAAGAAAGATATTCTAAATTACTGTTTTTTATAAATAGAAATAAATGTATTTAAAAGAAAATTAAAGGAACTTTAATCACCTTATTGATGGCACAGGCAGTCTTTTCTCTTATAGAGCCACTGCTTGTCCTTAAAATCTTCGACAAGTCTTGTCTTGCAGCCAAAAGGTGGGCAACAGAAATAGTACTTTTAGGAGATAAAACTGAGCGTTTCGGCTGATAAACCTTTGCTAATTTTTCTGTCTGACTCTGTTGAAACAAAGAGTTCAAAGACAAAAGTCAATTCTCAAAATGACATAGAAACACTGATATTAAATAAGTTAAAGACTTCTAAAATGTCTGATAATAATAGTTACTAGGTTTAAGATGGGAGGAAAAAAGTTATACTCACCATTGCTCCTACCTAGTCAAGAACCACCCTAAGACACAGCTGTCTGACTTGCTGATACAGCAAGGAATAATGTTGGAAGGCGAGCATACAGGGTGTTAGGACTGTGGGGGTAAAAAAGGTCCCCGAGACTGGTCTCAGATCAAATATATTCATTTTATCTATTTAAATATAAGGATGTAAACTCATTTCAATAATTTTGCTTTTGAATTTTCCCATCTTTGCTTACAATGAGATAAAAAATGTTAGGTATGGTTTAATTTGTACTAATGAACAGGATATATTTCTTCCAAAGTGATCCCCCTTGTGTAATACTTTCCTCTATTATAAGTAATAAATAAGGAAGAAAGGTCTACTTTAACCATTTAGTATAAGTTAATGATTAAGACTGTCAGCTCCTGAGAGACAGACAAGCCACTGGGAATCTGGGACACTTTGGCACGTCACTTTAATGTGTGAAAACAAGACGGCTAAAGATAAATGAGCAAAGGACATAAAGAGAAATTTCACACGAGAAAATAAAGTTCGAGCAAATATAAGAAATGTTTTCCAGACAGGAATCAATAAATGCTAATTAACCTAAATCGTGAGAAACAATAATCTCCTATCTACTAAATTTTGGAAACAACAGCTATAATACACAGTAAAGTAGTACAAAGAAAAAATATTTGGTAAGTCTGTCAGTCATATGCAGGTACTCAAACATCAATAGTAAATGTTTAAATTATGTGAAAAAAAGGATGTAAAAAGGTATGTTTATTATGATTGTACAGACAAAGTAAGGAAGATAATACTAAAAATGAAAATAGCTATTGTGGTCAAGACAATGGAATGATCAATGACTATTTGAAAAAATTTTCTTTAATAACTGAAAGGATAAAGAGATTGTCATTCTATAGCTTGTCTGTAGGAAAGTTGCCTGAAGAGGTCTTTTACTTCTTTCTTAGAGTCACTTGTACCAACAATAAGCGCTCAATCAATGTTTGTTGAATGGAAACAAACACCTTTGAGAAGGTAGCTTAATGTTTCAAATAAAACTGATTTAAAATGCAACTTCAAAGTGATATAAGTACATAAATTTCATTATGTGAAACTAGTTTTCTGCACACAAAGTTATTTCTATAAAGTGATTTAAAACCAAGTTTCAAAATGAGATTATCAGTATTTAAATTCCACCAGATGAAAACATAGATTTGTGTAATTTGTACAGTCCTTCCTTATCCTCTCCAATATACTTATGTAGTTCATAAAATCATTGTGTATTACGGTTCAGAAGAATCTTAAATACCTAGAATAAACATGGCATTTTAAAGATGTCAGAAATGGGGAGAGAAATGGAATCTCAGATACAGTGGGTCAGGATGCCAGTGGTACAAGTCTGTAAAGACAGGGCCAAAATCAGAAGCACAGTATTACTGCCTCAGTAGGTGCACGACGTCGTCAGTGAATAGTTTTCTAGCTAAGAGGTGCCGGTTCTTGTTTTTGAATGATTGTTTCTATCAAAGATAACGTAGGAAAGGACTGGCATTTCCTACACAACAGCCATAGGAAAGAATGATTTGCTTCTGGTATTCCTACTGACTAGCCGTGAGATCTCAGACAAAGCCTCCCATTTACTGGGTCTCCGTTTTTGTTTTTTTTTCAGTTGCAAAATGAGGGGAGTTAAGACTGATCTCTAACACCCCTTTCCAACAATGAAATAGTATAACTCAATAAATACCTACCCCAACAATTTAGCAGCCAAACTGGGCTGTGCCAAGGTTTAAAGATTTTAGGTGAAAATAACATTATTTAGGAGATTTACATAAAATTTTTTTTGGAGTCAATTAACTAAAACTGAGAAAAAAAAATCTGTTTTCAAACGTAAGTGCACTATTAAGGGAACACGTAATATACATCTGGACCAACCTCCTCCATAAATTCAAGGATTAGTTCCATTTCAAGGTCCTAAGGACGTGAAGTCATGTGTGCCAATTACTTTCCACTCACAGATCATATAGTAGATATTTAATTAATAACTGTTGAATGGCCAAGATCTTTACCTGGATCATCTCATTTAATCTGAAGTAAAACTGAAGTCTTAGCAGATTCTCCAATTCTCTATAAATACTTAGCAATATCTGGTCTTGCTAAGTCCAGTATTTCTAATTTTAATTAGCAAATGAAATTATTAAAGTACAATAAATGAGTAATTTAAAAATTATTTTAGTGATATTTGGTCTTTTAGTGATTTTCAAATACTCTCTGTTTCTCTTGTAAGTACTCCCAATAGGGTCTAAAACATATAGTTTTGTTAAAAAATATTAAAAAGCTGAAAAAAAATGTTTTCATTATTGTTAAAAGGCTGAAAGAATTGTTACTCAATTTTCACTAAAGAAAAATTCCTATGTGTGTCTCATATGCATTTCTCTTATAGTCCCCACTGTATCTAAACTGTGCTAGGAATGTTTAAGTCTCATGTCAATGAATACTCTGCTCTTTTAAAATATTTAAAATGGGGTGCCTGGGTGGCTCAGTGGGCTAAGCGGATGCCTTCAGCTCAAGTCATGATCTCAGGATCCTGGGATTGGGCCCCAAGTCATCGGGCTCCCTGCTCAGGGGGAGTCTACTTCGCCCTCTCCCTCACCCCCAGCCTGCGTACTTTCTCTCAAATAAATAAATAAAATCTAAGAAAGAAAAGAAAAGAAAAGAAAAGAAAAGAAAAGAAAAGAAAGAAAGAAAGAAAGAAAGAAAGAAAGAAAGAAAGAAAGAAAGGAGATATTTAATTTAATATGTACCTTAGCTCTGTCGGACCAGCCAAAAGACTGGACAGTGACATCCAAACGTTTTATTAGCAGCTTTCTCCTAACTTCATATTCGTTGGCTATGGCTTGGTTAATTGCTTCTATCTTTTCCTAAAAAGGAAATTTAAAAGACCAGTTAGAATTTAAATGTACTTGACCCCTATTCCAAAAGGGCAGAGACTGTGTCTGTTTCACTCATAACTGATTCCCCAGCACTTAGCACAAATTACTTAATATGCTACTAAAAGTCATTATAAGTTGATGAAATAATAGACTAAATAATGTCTCAAAACATAATAAAGATTAAGTAGAGAATTCTCATTTAGCCTTCCCAGAATTTGCTGTGTGAAGTTTAGCCCAATGACATTTTTGGCTTGAAGGCAACCCATTTGGCAATTAAAAACCCACTGAACTTCAATTTATTTTGACCAGCTATGTGAAATATTTACAAATTTGAGATAAGTGTTTCTAATCTTACAGAAATAAAATTATTCTGAAGAAATCTTCAGATTCACAAAAATGGATTCCAAGAATGTCCACCTAGGAAACTACATATTGGAAAACATAACCTAAACAGCACAAACTCTAAGTGTCAACATCATGAGATAGATAAGTGGTTCTTTACCAAGACTATTCAAGATGACTGCTACTCACCCAGTGGGCTGGTCCCATTGGCTTCTTCAATAAAGGCTTTCCCACGTGGTTAGGTGGAACTTTTGCTAATGTCTCCTTTAACTGACACAAACACATAAATGAATGAATAAACCTAAAAAGTACAACATATCTTCCTCATCTTCCCAATTCCCATCATATCTTGCCATCAAAAGAAGATTCCTGACAGAGGCAAAGGTGGAGGATGTTTTGAAATGTGCAGGACCCACACGATAAAGACACTCACTTGTCCCACTCCTCATGTGCCTATGGAAGCATGATTCCTTCACTGTACCTAGAACAGTGCCTGACAACAGTAGGCACTCAATGTGTATTTGCTGAATGGAAGAATGAACACACAGAAAAATATGGACTATGGATACAGTGCTGCTCCCCTGTAGAGTTCAGCCAAATTTGTGCATCATGGTGTCCATTTACCCCACAATGCAAATGTACCAATTCTTGGAGTCCGGCAGATATGCATACAGAGAATAACTCTGCTATAACAAATATCATTCTCTTATATTCATTAATTTATTAAAATTGCTTATTCCTCGTCAATTTTATTTAAAAAACCTCTTGACTGTTAATAATGTGTGGCATAAAAGTAATTCTGACTTATTTTCACATACTAGATTATGTCAGCAGTCAACAAACCTAGTTTGCCAATTGAAACATAAGATTCAAAATGACTGGATTAAAAACCAAAAACATTTCCATCCTTTTCTGTCCAGTCAATCTGAAGGGAGGGTGGTAACATTTAGTGATCAAGAACTTAAAAATTAATTGTGTCAAAGTTCAATGACAAAATTTTAAAAGGACTTAAGTCTTCTTTTTACATTATACCTAACTTATTTCAGCTTATACCTCAAAGTGTAAAGTTTCCTTTTTGAAAAAGAAACATGCTAACAAGTTAAAAAAAATAGTAAAATACTAATTTCTCTTTAAGGTATCTAGGATTTAAAACCCAAAATTCATTTAGTAACAATTAATAATATGCACATTAGCTTCCCATTAAGAGAAATTAACTTGCTTCATTTCAAACAAATGTAGGACTATGCCTTTAATACACTACAATCTGGTACTAAAGGTCTTACTTTTTTTTCAATCCCGCTGAAGAATTGGAACATAGTTATATTGGCTGGAGGTTTGGACATTCCTAGAGCAATACATATGCCTTTCAACTCTTGAAAGACCTCACTACCGCCTCCTTCTTGAGCTTTTTTTGGAGGAGTATTCACACAGAGCATTCTGGCAGCTTCTAGTTCTGAGATGAGGTATGCTGAAGTAAACAAAATAAGATTTCAAAATGAGATACAGCTACAGTTAATAGTCATAAGTCTGGAGTCACAACTCTATAGACCTAATGATAACGTAACTTTTAAAGCTGCAAGAATGGATAAAAACAAGAAAAGAAAACCATTTTTACCTGCAAATGACATAACATATAAACTGGTTCTGTAATTCAGGTATTTAATCAATATATGTTTAAAGGGTAATTTATAAATAAGTGATTCTTCTTTGAAACCAAATTATCAAGGTAGATCACATCTAAAAATCTGGATTCTTAATATCCCACTATTTAGGAACTCCAGAACAGGGGTTGGCATCGGTTAACAAATTTACAAAAGGTGGCCAATCTTCAGCAACAGTTGGAACCAGTTGTATTATTTTTTTACTTCTCACCACTGACATGCACCAGTGATATAACTCTCTTGCTCTCTTACCTTCCCATACTCAGGTAGTCTGTTCAGAACCGGCACGAAACGTTTTCAAGTGGTCAAAACTTAACTTACAAAAGGGGAAAGACAAGAAACTCCCCAAAGTTCCTTTCTCACGACTTCCAGTAGCCTAACACCACTCTCTCTGTTTAAAGAAAACCCTCTTCCATCTATATTCTTCTCAGTATTCCCTTTTCCCCTACCTTCCTCATTCTCTCCCCCCTCCACTCCTGAAAAACAACATCAACAAAACTTTCTAATCTTTTCCTGACAGAGTTCTTTTGTATCAAAATCATCCCCTCGTGTGTTGATTTCAGCCAGGCATAATGTGGGCTGCAATCTGCTTCAGGTAATTGAAGGTATAAATATTCAATCTTATTCCTTTAACTTTCCCAAGGACATTTAAATTTTTATGAAAGATGATTAATAACCATTGGGATCTCAGGATTTCGGGGTATGTGACAAAGTGAGAACCTTCTTGGAAAAAGACATTTTCTGGGCTCTTAAGTCCTATTAAAAGTTCAAAAGAACGATCAGCTTGAATATCTCATTTCCTATATGCAAGGTGTAATGCTAGAACAATAAATACAGCTAAGTTTCTGGAAAGGTCATTCTAAATGGCTTTGATAAAATCTTAATGTGTTCCATATAGCAAACTGTAGGAGTTAAAAGATCAAAAAAGTAAAATTCCACCATCATGAAAATAACCACTGTTTTTTTTAAATAAGGTTTTACTGGAACACTACCACACTCATTTCCATAATCTCTATGGCTGGTACATGCTACAACAGCGGAGGTTAAGCATTTGTGACAAGACCTTACAGCTCACAAAGTTGAAAATATTTACTGTCTCATCCTTTAAAGAAAATGTTTGCCAACCCTTGTTCTAGAAAATCATATGATTTAATACACTGGTTCTCTAAATTTGGGACAACATTAACTCAGGCATCCACAAAATTAGTTCACCAATACAATTACCATGAAAAAACATTGTCTGTTACTGATGTGTTCAAAGTACTAGGAAGGGCACTGGAAATATATTATAAAACAAACAAAACAGATGAGCTCTACTGACAATCTTGTTAGGAATAAAGAATATATGCATTCACAGTGAATAATTTACCTATTAGGAACTCAGATATCTGACCTTTTTTTTTTTTTTTTTAACCTAAGGGAAATAATCTGACAACCAGAGAGGCAATGAATAGCCAAAACTTCTTAACCAGACACAGGAGTGTTTTTTAGCCACTCATTCAAAGACTATTCTATTTTACTAACAATTCTAATGAGATTGGTTACCTTCCCCCTAGGAACACAACATATTAAAAGATTCAAATCAGTAAGGCAAAGGGAGCTGGAGAAATAAGTAAAATTACAGCATCAGGAGGTGACAACTGATACTTAGAAAGATGAGAAATATTTATACAGAGCGAATAGAGAATGAACACATAAATACTAGCATGACAGAATGCAAACTGAGGGGAATATTTTAAATGGGAAACAGCAGAAGCAAAAATAAAGAGTGAATAGTGTATGTGTGCATGAATTCCAAGAGCAGCATAACCTTTAGTTGGTTTTAGTCATTTAGTTGATAAGCAAATAGTTGGTGTTTTACTGAAGAGCTTCTGAGGTGATAGCATATTAAAATAAAGTCTATAAATTGTAACCCTGAGTCCAAAATAATATTCAGTGCAGTCTTCTTAAGTAACAGTAAGGAGTCAAAGGCATTTTATAAAGATTTATATTCAAAGTGGTTTTTGTAAGTAGGAACACTAAAAAGGCCAAACTCTGAGCTCTGAAAGAATTAGTTATTTATGGTCATTATTAAGTTTTCCATGAAGTTCTTATTTTCCTATATAAGATAACATATCCTGAGGGCCAAATACTAGGTTTTGGTAAGCAGTGTTAAAAGGAAAAATAAGTGAGTACACTGTGGCTGAGCCAGTTCTAGAAATCATGCAATCTGAAGGATACTGAATGCATGCATAAGAACAACATGCAGCAATATTAGTATTTAAAGCAGTATCTGACCTTATGTGCCTACCTCCCATCCCCCACAATCATTCAACAAAGGGGAAATTATGTAAGTGATTCTGGAATAACTCAGTGCCTGGGTATAATGGCAATGAATACATTTTTTAAAAAAACAAACCTTCAAAATTGGAGTTGTCTCATTTTTCAGAAACCAGTACGGTGGTAAAGAGTATTTTAAAAATCCTCCAAACTGTGTCCTAATAAGAACTATAATATTAAGTTAACCAAAGCTTAATCTAAATGTGTCTCAGACTACTACAAAAATTACTGTTTTTCAGGGTGAAGAAAAAAAAATAGCAGTTAGTATATAAAAAACATGGAAGGAAAGAATTTTCATAACAATTTATTTCCTAGAATGATCAGGAAGCACAGGAACAATTCAAATACTATTCCAGAAAATTTTACACTGTAATTTGATGTATTTACAAACAAAACCAAACCCCCGATTACCCAACCACAAAGAAATATCCACAATATAAAACACTTTAATTTTATTAAAAAACCTTCATTATTTCCACACTACCTTCCTAGTCTATTTTTAATGTGCTTTCAGTCTAGAATGCTAAGGTTTAATGATCACACACTTGAACACTTGGCACTAACTTTGGTCACAGTAGGTGAAGCACAATAGTACCACCAAAGTTACATGATAAAAGAGTAGTAATTATATAACAGTGCTGCTACCAGTGCACAGGGCCACCATTAGCTTCTAAGTTGGAAATGTAATAATTTTAAGTAGCATTCTGAATTAAATCTGTAATGAAATAGTACAATAGCCAGTTTATTAATCAAGGAAAACATGAATAAAAAAATAATAGCTACATTCTAGTAGCCATGAACTTACTGAGCAAAAGGAGGCAGTTCTTCTGAACGAGAAGGCGCTTGGTCACATCCCCAGATGTCAGTGATAGATATGGACAGTTCATCTCCCCTAGTAGCCCACTCACCTCAAGCTGGAATTCTTCAGCTTCACTCGGGCCTTTTAAGAATTAAAATAACCTTATTTAACAAAAATGACTGTTTTTCCAATAGCATAAAAGTTATACATAAATGGAAAGTTTTAATAGGATTTTCCTAGCACAGGTTACTTTGACTTCTCATTCATCCTTTCTCACATCACTGCCAATTTTCCTTCTTAAGAAGTTTTCATTATGTTAGTCCCTTATTTGAGAATTTTTAATGGTTTCCTAATTTCTACCCCATCTAATGTAATTATTTGTCTGCCTTTAAAGATTTCTTCATCGCCTCTATGCTTCGCCTTCCCTTGCATATTGCTATGGTAGTACCTATGACATGTATGTAGTAGCTACACTTTACCTCCACAAATATTCTATTTGTGCCAGGCCAGTCTCCTCACTGCCCCAAGAACACTGTCATTTCCACTTCTGTGCCTTAAGTTATTCCTTGTGATTGATATACCCTGTACTTTCCCTTCATTTATCAAATCCTACTGGCTCCTTGATAAGACCTTTCCCAAGTCCTACTGCACTCACTGATTTCCTCCCCCTGTGAACCACAAAGTGAAGCATTTAATTACTGTACTAATCTCCAGTTTCATTTGTGCCTAATATTCCCAGTGAGATTAAATCTGAAGTTACTAAACATGACTTGTAGTTCTGTATTCCCAAACATGTTAAGTACAGAGTTCATCTTGTGAACAAGGAGAAACAATGCTCCTTCTTCCTTACTATTCTGATGGATCTCTATCACACAATGGCAAAAATTAACAAATTTTGGGAGTCACTTGACCTGGGTCCATTTTCTTTCTTTCTTTCCTTCTTTTTTTTTTTTTAAGATTTTATTTATTTGCGAGGGAGGGGCGAGTGCTAGAGAGAGAGTGAGCACGAGCAGGAGGGAAGGGAAGAGGGAGAGGCAGAGGGAGGAGACTCCCCGCTGAGGAGGAGCCTGATGCGGGACTCAATCCCAGGACCCTGGGATCATGACCTGAGCTGAAGGCACTTAACCGACTGAGCCACCCAGCCACCCTGAGTGGATTTTCTCACCTGTAATATGGGAAGGCTATATTATCAATGTTTTGCAAACTGTTCTGTGAACTCAAATTCCACAGAACTCCTTTAGAAACAGCTGCGGAGGAGAAGGAGAGAGTTGTGCAAAAGTACTCTCTCTTAACTTCAACCAAACAGGTACACTGTTATCTGTTTTGTATGTTGGCTTCTATGTTTTCATCTGAACAAAGGGGTTCCAGGTTATAGTTATCATCTACTATAGGTGTTTTCACAAGTTCTTATAATCTCTGAAATGTTAGGTCAAGAGGCAGTGTTAAAGAGTACTGGTTCCCAAACTTGACTGTTGGGGTTGAATTCTGGCTAGATCACGAACTGGTTGTGTGACCTCAGGCAGTGCATTTAACCTAGCTGTGCTTCCTTGTTTAATATATAAAAGAGTAATAAAACCTGCCTCAGTTTTTAAATGACTTAACACATGGAAACTGCTTACAACCTATTGTTCAATAAATGTAAGCTGCTGCTATCATTACTGTTACTTGACAGTATCCTTAGTAATTGGAACTGGCTGCAACTAACATATGCACATTAGATGTACTGAACATGCAAGAAAGTGAGCTCTTCAAAACAGGATTCTGGGTGGGGAGGGAAGGGATTATGTGTATAGTTCTCCATGAGGGGAGGTTAACAAGAGAGCATTTTTCTTTGTCTCCTATTGTAGGTTTACCTATAGTAGGAGGGAACCAGATGGTGGAGTGTTGGGTTCCAAGCTTTTGTCTCTTTTGCAGAGTCAATAAACTAGTGCTAATACAATAACAAAATTGGCAAATACAAAACAGTTCTCAATGCCGTAAATCTGATGGTGCTGCATCTGGTTGTGATGGATCTGGTGATACATTCCTAACTTAAGAAAGTGTTCTCTTTCTCCCCATGTATAACAGAATCATAAAGCACTTACTTTACATGCTATGTGTACTTCTGGAATGTGTAAAAAAAAAAAAAAAAAAAAAAAAAAAAATCCCAATTTCCAGTTCCAGCCACCGATTTAAGGACTAACAAGTCATGTTTCACAAAGAATGGGAAGTTCTTCGGGGAGCCTGGGTGGCACAGCGGTTAAGCGCCTGCCTTCGGCTCAGGGCGTGATCCCGGCGTTATGGGATCGAGCCCCACATCAGGCTCCTCTGCTGGGAACCAGCTCTCCCTCTCCCACTCCCCCTGCTTACGTTCCCTCTCTCGCTGGCTGTCTCTATCTCTGTCAAATAAATAAATAAATAAATAAATCTTTAAAAAAAAAAAAAAGAATGGAAAGTTCATATATGTTATACTTGTCTCCCATTTCTGTATCTCAGTAATAAGATCTTTCCAACTATCACAATGTTTTAGTAGTTGCACAACTATAATCTGTTTTCTCAACTTCCAAAATCACTTTAACTCTAAAAACAATGGAGGAAAAAAAGTATTTGGGTTTCTTTATAAATCTTTTTTTTTTTTTAATTTACAAAGAACTTAAAACTTCAGGTTTAGTACTAATAATGTTCAACTGACAATACCCCACTTTTATTTTTATATTTTGTACCTAAAACTGAATGTTTACTTACTGTTAGTTGCTTGCACATTTTCCTCTAATTTACAGAACACTCTTAATTCAGACACCAGCCAAGCACAGAGTTTGGTAAACTCAGGGGAACTGGCTCCAGCAGAGACTGCCTGAGACAGAGCGCCATCTTCCAACAATGGACCCTTGTAACTGGTGAGTAAAAGATTATACTTCAGAAGAATATAAAATCACACCTAATATTTTATACAAACACTATATCTATGTATAATTTGTATGATTAAACAATAGTTAAATAAGTTATGATCACTTTGCAAACTTACAAATGTAAATAAAATTTACAGAGAACTAAATCTAAAATTTTAATTCTAATCTAATAAAATCTATTAGAAAAATAAGTTACAGGATAACTGCATTTCAACCCTTCAAAATATATATAAATATTTAAGAGAATCACATATACTACTAAATTATGTCAACTTATATACATTATACTGAAAGCTCTTGCTGTGCAAAGAATTTCTTACTTTAACTGAATTGAATATTAAAACCACATTAACAAGTGATAGCTGATTATACTAGAGTTTACGATTTCAGAAATAAAATTTAAGTTATCTTTTCTAGAAATTTTTCCAGAAATCAATTAGGTTAGTTTTTTTTTTTTTTTTACATTTTTTAAAAGCAAAAACTTTCCAGTTAATCATTTATTTCCTTTTTCCATATTTAACGACAGTTAAGGCTATTAAGACATACTAGTACCACAGAAATGTCTGGATTAATTTAAAAGATTAATAATTGCTGGCAAGTTGATGTCTAGGTGAACTGGTGCATCTGAATCCTAATCCTTTGAAAGGGTTTCAAGCATAATTTTAAAGTATTATTAAATGTCCAAACATTCATAAAAGACAACAGTAATAATGAACCCCAACCTAGAATATAGCTAGAACTAAAGATCCTGTCATTTTCAGGGTATTTTTAAAATATATATTCTCCAGAAGATTATCTTATCTCTTAGGTGAAATATTGATAAAAAGTTTTAAAGATGAAACATTAAATAAGATAATTTGATGTTTGGAAGTATAAAGACGTTAGAGAAATGATAATACTTGATTCTTTTAAAATGCGCCTATGCGTTTATACACTGAATGGAATGGAAAAAAATCTTACACAAAAAGTGAGATTATATATAGTCTGGCATCTAGATTCAAAACCAGGTATTATTAGACACTGCAAAAAAGAGACTAAGCCTAGATATCTCTCCTTGGGTTACACATTTATAATTTGTTAGTTTATTCTACAAGTAGTTGTTGAATTCCTATTGTGTGCCACATTAAAGATAAAAGATAGTAATTTAAATTCTGGTATTTCTCAGTGAATCCTTTAAAAGTACATGTCAATTAATTAAGCCTGAATTTTAATGATTGAATGCCACCAAACTGAGAGGTTAGGCTTAAAATTTACAGCAAAGTTTTAAAAAATCTGATGGTTTACATTACAACCCATCTTGAATATTTACTTGATTTACAATTATTATAGTAAAAATTACTTTTTTAGTACTCCAGAAAAGAAAAAATATATAGTTAAAAGGGTAGAAGAAGAATAATGGGAAGAAATAGCATCCACCACCAATTGTTAGGCAACATCTACCAAGCAGCATGACTACAATTAAATAAGACTCCCTTCTCCTCTCATTTTACTACTCCTTCAATGCTAACCCTACGCGTCATTTCTTCTAGGAAGCTTTTAGGACTTCATTTCCTTTCCAAGTAAAGGGACCTTCCTCAGTTCTCCTCACAGCATATTCTCAGTGTGAACTTCTTTTTCACCTCACTTTTTCACATTCATTGCCCATGAATGATCAGCCCAACACTCCCACAGAGCAAGTGTTCCTCAAGAAAATGTTCCTGAATGAATGGATTCCTATGTGAGCAAGCAATTTAGTCTGAGACGTCCACCAAAGAGACCATTTTGCTAAATGTGACTTTTGCCTGTGCTCTAATCAAAAAATAAGTCCCCTAAAGTCTGGAATATTCATGAAAATACAGAGCAAGTTCTAAAGAAAAGAACAATGGTTAATTCACTTTAACAAAAGAGATGATAAGCACTACCACTTCTTTTCCCAAAAATGTCCACCACTTAAATGGGCAGACTCTGAGAACCTCACGGTATCCTTTCTTAAAGAAAGGTTCCCCCAAAGGTTTCCATGTCATGGAAAAACCTTTGATGAAGGTTTTGACAAAGGACTTGTTACTTTATAAATACAGCTAGCTAAATCAATCAATCAATCAATCTATCTATTGGACACCATTTATCTATCTATCTATTGGACACCATTTACCTATCTATCTATTGGACACCATTTACCTACTTATCTATCTATTGGACACGATTTACCTGCAAATATTTAATCATGCAATTTGTTTCTGGAACCACACTTAGCCCAAGAGGTTCTAAATTTTCAAGTTTTAAGGAGTACACTAATCTCAGTGACCCAGTGAGGTAAGAAGCCCTATTTCCAGCTTCTAGGTACTAAATTATGGTTCGGTAGCTGTCAGAAGAGACGAAAGGCACAACAAACATGTAGGGACTTGGTGGCTGAAGATGCCTCTAAGCGTAAGCGCTAATGGTGGCTCAACGAAGTAGTGTCACTGTCAAGAGAAGAGCTAGTGAGTGGTTCCCATGAAGGTGGTGACAGGTGAGGTGCATAAGTGAGCTGGCTAGTGGAACGGACGCAGGCATGTGGCTTAGGGAAGCCTGAGTGCATGCAGAGATGACTGGGCAAAGGAGATTTTTTTGAGAGAAATGGGGTGGGGTAGAAATAGGGGCTCAAGAGAGGAGCAGGAAGTTTGGAGGACAACTGGAAAAAAAGAGAATCAACTTTGGCAACCTCTAGAGTGAGGGGGTAGGGCAAGAGGATGGGGAGCAAGAAGAGAAGCTCCGGGAGGGGGGTGGCGAGAACCCAGAGCCCAGACAATGACACGCATGACTGACAAACGCTGCGGGTAACTCGGCGGCAGGGAGCACAGGGCAGGCCTAGGGTCGTCGCGTTAGGAGGGCCCCGACCCGGCAGAGCAGACAGTGGACGTGGCATTGGGGTCCCGGAGCCATAAGGAGGCGACAGTCAGGAGCCACCGGGTGCGGCGTGCAGAGGCAGGTGTCCCCGACTGGGGCGGAGGTGGTGTTCCCGGGGGCCGGCAGTGTGAGGTTTAGGAGACCCGTACCCTGGCAGTCTTACCCTAGATCTTCCAACGACTCCAAGATGTCAGTCTCCATGAGGTCACACTCCATGCTACTGTGGTATTCAAATTTCCGAGTCGTCAGGCTCCCCTCTTCGCCGGCAACGCGTACACTCGCGCATGCGCTGCCTCCCCGGAACTTCCAAGTCGACAGCTGGCGCCTCAGCCGCTGCACTGCGCATGTCCTGAGCGTGCGCAAGAAACTCGGTCTCGCCCGCTGCCCCACCCCGGCCGGCTAAAGGGTTGCCGGGCGGCACCGTCTTACACATGCGTATTATTAAATAGTGAAGCCGGCGGCCCGAAGAAGGGCAGGAGGACTGGCTGCGTGGCAGCTGGGCGTGGGGACCCACGAGGGGGAGCGCTCTAACCTCTCTTAATTGGGTATACGCATGTGCGAATCTTGGGGCGAGGCGGGCGCGGGAGGAGCTTGGAGAGGGGTGTCTCAAGACGTGGTGGGTGTTGTCTGTGAAAAAGGAGTCTCGGAATCCCAAGGAGTTACCAAGTGGATCTCCGCAGTATGCTGCCGTGTTTTCGCCTGAGCTGTGGGTCGTGCAGAAAGGGAAAACTCCTGTCTAATTCCGTAGGACAGGCGTGGACTGGCCAGCGTCGAGAACGGCAGATAACATGCCTTTTGATTTACTTGTGGCTGCAGTAGCTTTATTTCAGGGTTAGAGAGGTATCAACTTTCCTTTGACAGGGATGTGTTCGCAAAGTTGTTCCATTCCCCTGTTGCTTTCTGTCCCTGATTTCTTAAGCCCGTTCCAGACGTTTTATTCCCAGGCGTCCTGTTATAAAGAGGCGGGAGGGGCTGGGGAGGGGGGGGGGGCTTCCTTCCATATTAGATTGAATCGCTTGTATTTAAATCCACACAATTTAAACCGCGAGTAAACTTTTTTGTTTTTGACATTTGGCTCCCTGTGACATTCAACTCACGATCGCTTATGATTCCTTGTCAGTTATTGATTGGGTATGAACTTAGAAATTATTGATAAGTGAGGAAAATTGTTTCAAAGTGATGGCACATTTAGAAAATTACATTTAACCATGAGTTGGCATAATGTTGAATCGTGTAAGCATTTAAAGAATTTTCACACTCTACCAGTAAATTTTATTTTGTAGTTCTCAAACATTTTTGTGTCTTATGGCTAAATGCCCCTATCCTTAACAGTACTTCTTTTTTAGTTCCTTATTTTGCATTATCTGGAGTGGGGAAAGGAATTAATATTTATTATGTACCTATGCTGGGTTTGACATGGTATTACTCCTTTGATCCATATTATTTTATGCAATCATAAGCCTGTGTATTACTCCCATTTTAAAATAATGACACTAAGGTTCAGTAGCTTAACGATCTGTCAAAAATCATAAGGCCATTAAGGAACTGGATTTTGAGACTGAGTCATATCTGAATCCATATTCCTTCTGATATGACTAGTTAAATAAGGATTTATATGTACGATATGAAAAAATAGGAAGATGTAGCTAGTGGAATTTGTTGAAGCCTGGATATGTTGTACATAATTACCTAATTACAATGAAAATGGAATTATTATTTGTTCTCATAGGGTTATTGAAGGTGCTAACAAAAAATGCTTAATGCAAAATCAGTTGGGGAAAATAAAGGGTATCATTTTTGAGTCACTTCTTCATGTAACACATAATATTCGTGAGTGAACAAGTGATAATTCCCCTAAATTTCTTCTTCTCTCTCTAATGCAAATTGTTAATTTAAATGGAGGGTAGCCAACATAATTTTTAAAATAATTTTATAATGATTTTTGCTGCAATAAAACCAATGAAAAGTAAATATTGTCATTTCTATAAGATCTAGGAATCTTGTGCATTTTATTTTGAAATTGTTTATATTGTAAACTTGATATCTAAAGACCTCATTCAAGCTGAATTTAATAGAATGAAAAGAACACTGATCTGGGAGTTAAGGAGCCCTGGTTTTGGCCTCAGCTCAGTACAAGAATGAATTTTCTAATACTTAAAGGTATCTGAAGTCCATCAGGTACCTATGAGAGATGATGAGTTTTCTGTGTAGAAGTTGTTCAGCTGGAGGCTGGATGAAGACTTGTTGGGGGTGCTCTTGTGAGGAGGCACGGGACTATTTACTAACCCTGGTAAACTTTGATTAGACTCCTACCACAAAAGAATATAAAATACCAGTTTAAACCCCTCCTAGTATCTATCCCTGGGGAGGGCTGGTTGCTGTTTTAGTTTCCTAGGGCTGCTGTAACAGGTGACCACAAATTTAGTGGCTTACAACAAGACAAATTGATTACCTTTTAGTTCTGAAGGTCAGATGTCCGAAAGGGATCTCACAGGCCTAAAATCAGCAAGGCTGCATTCCTTGTGGAATCTTTAGGGGAAAATCTATTTTCTTCCCTTTTCTAGCTTCTGGGAGCTGTCCTCATACCTTGGCTTGTGACCCCTCTCCTTCTTCAACAATCACATCACTCCAATCTCTGCTTCCTTGATGTTACAACTTCTCTCTTACTCTCCTCCCCATCTTTCACTTGTAAGGACCCTTGTCGTTATATTGGGCCAACCCAGATAATCCAGAATCATCTCCCCATTTCAAGATCTTTAATTAAACACACCTACAGAGTCCCTTTTTCCATCTAAAGTTACATACTAATAAATTCCGAGAATTAGGACACAGATAACTTCAGGGGGGGTTCATCATTCTGCCTACCACACTGCCTTTCCTAGAGAGTAGAAATCTTGAATGATCTTTAAAGACCAGGCTTTCCAGACTTTCTTGAAAAGAGTAAAGAGAAATCATATTTCCTACTTGTGAAAAAAAATACAGAGGGGAAAATTGAAATGAAAACTGATTTCAGTTTTCAGAGGAAAATCTTTTTATGTCATAATCTTAAAGATTATTATAAGGGAAGTTTTGAATTAGGTAGTAGTTAAAAATTTATGCAGCTGAGATTCTTAAGAAAGTTACTGCTAAAATCTATAAAAGGGTAATTTGTATAATGGCAATGAAGTAGGTTTGTCATTTGTCAAAGAATGGTCTTCTAAGAGTAAATGTCAAACAGGCATCTACAATTATTTTTCTTTCTCAAAAGGGTTTGAAAAGTAACAGCATTTTCCAGTTTTAATGAAATCGCCTTTAGAATAACCTTCCAACAAGGAGGAAATAAGAAAGACCATAGATTTGTTCATGTTGCTCATGAAATGAGAGTTTGTATATGCACTAAATAAAGTCCTTTTCAGCCTGCACAGAACAGTATTCTTCTCCCCTAAATATTAGCATTTAAAATTAATCTTATAGGGCCTCAAGTACTCCTTTATTATTTTTTAAGTATTTTATTTATTTGTTTAAAGTATGGGGCGCCTGGGTGGCACAGCGGTTGAGCGTCTGCCTTCGGCTCAGGGCGTGGTCCCGGTGTTAGGGGATCGAGCCCCACATCGGGCTCCTCTGCTATGAGCCTGCTTCTTCCTCTCCCACTCCCCCTGCTTGTGTTCCCTCTCTCGCTGTCTCTATCTCTGTGAAATAAATAAATAAAATCTTTAAAAAAAAAAAAAATAAAGTAGGCTCCACATCCAGCATGGGGCTTGAATTCACAACCCCAAGATGAAGAGTTGTATGCTCTACCAACTGAGCCAGCCAGGGGCCCCTCAAATACTCTTACTTTGATAAAGAATGCTTGTTTTCAAATCATGCCTCTGGCTATGTTAGTATATTTTCAGTTAGTATGTTAGTATATGGTATATGTTATTGTATATTTCTGACCATGTTAGCATATTGTTGGGCAATTCTAAGAGAATGTTACAAAGTTTGAGAACGGTATGTTGTCTGTGTTTAAACTGAGGAAGAAGTATAGATGTTGATGATATAGATTAAGATATAACCGGGTCTTTCTTTTTTTTAATTTTTATTTTATTTATTTATTGAGAGAGAATACGGGGAGAAGGCAGAGGGAGAAGAAGAGAGAGAATCTTTTTTTCTTTTAAAGATTTTTATTTATTTGAGAGAGAGAGAGCGCACGCATGATTGGAGAGAGAGGGGGAGGGATAAGCAGACTTCCTGCTGAGTGTGAAGCCCACCACTGGGCTTGATATCAGGACCCTGAGATCGTGACCTGAGCCAAAGTCAGATGGTTAACTTACTGAGCCATCCAGGCACCCCAAGAGAGAGAATCCTCTTCTTCTTCTTCTTTTTTTTTTTTAAGGTTTTATTTATTTATTAGAGAGAGAGAGAGAGCATGAGTGGGGGGCAGAGGTAGAGGGACAGGCAGACTCCCTGCCGAGCAGGGAGCCAGACATGGGGCTCATTCCCAGGACCCCAGGATCAAGAACTGGGTCAAAGGCAGACATCCCGAGAGAGAATTTTTTTTTTTAATTAACATACATTATTTGTCTCAGGTACAGGTCTGTGATTCATCAGTCCTACACAAGACACAGCGCTCACCACAAGAGAATCTTAAGCAGGCTCCATGCTCAACACAGAGCCTGATGCAGGGCTCGATCTCACAACCCTGAGATCATGACCTGAGCTGAAATCAAGAGTCTGACACTTAACTGACTAAGCCACCCAGGCACCTTATTCATTCATTCATTCATTCATTCATTCATTCATTCATTCATTCATTCTAGGTCTTTCTGAAAAAAAGCTCCAAACCTGATTTCCGTTGTCTACCCAACAATGCTTCAGGCTAGTTGTCATGTTCTGCCAACATGTAAATCAGGCACATGGTGAACCAGACAGACACTGGTCTAATTTGGGTGCAGTAAAGTCTTTTAGACTCTAGCCCAGAGGTGATAAACTAGTATCCAAATCAGCCCAAGAGTTGTTTTTTGTTTGGACTAATATTTTAAAGAATTTTGAGTCATTTAGAAGCTTAAAGATAGTGTCTAAAAATCCAGATTTTTGTGTTTTCTTGAAAACATAAATCAGATAACTTGGCAGCACTGGGCTCCTATTGCCCATCAAGCCAACTATTGGCTTGGGTTGAGAAGGCTGCCCCTTATAGTACTATATGGTTTTTGGAACCCATATCACTCATGCAACATATAATATACATTTACACCCAGCAATTTAATTGCCTTCCTGTGAGTTAGATTTCCAATTATTTTTATTCCTTTATGTCTTAATCCTGTTGATCACTTCCCCTACCATACCTCTCATAGGGCTCCTCTCCTTTCTCCTCTGCTTTTTCTAGGGTAGGGGAAGAAAAATTTTTCCTCTGCCCTCTCAGTTAATGAATGACACCTATAAATTAAACAAAGACAGATTAACAGGCAAAAAGACATACACATTTTTATTGTTACTTTTTTTTTTAATGTTCATAGTGCTTCACAGGAAAGAAGTGAAAACCCCCAAAAGGTAGTTAGACTTGAAAGTTTATATACCATTTTAACAATGAGTGATAAATTGTGGAGAAGTGACTACAAAGAGAAGGGATTTGAGCTCCTGGGGTGGTAAACTGTGGGAAGGTAAGTATATGGGGGAAACTAATGGAAGATAAATGTTATTTTTAGAAAGGTTTGTTTGTGCAGACTTGACTCGGTGCCAACTTTCTTCATGGCCATAAAACTCTCTTGGGGTGGGGTTAATGGCAGGCCTAGTTTCTCAGAAGTTTCTGTTTGTAGTCAGTTAGTGGAAGCTCTGAGAAGACTTCTTTCTTCAACTGTTGAGTCTCAATTGCCTTCAGTTAAAAATAATCCAAATGCCAAAGTGGCATACTTTGATTCTTTTCACTAGTCATATGGAACTTCTATTCACTTAACACACCTTACCCTTCCATTCCTCTGTACTTTGTACAAGTTGTTGCTTCTGCCTGGAATCCCTTTTCCCTCATTCTCTGACTGGCAGCTCGGTCTTTAATACTCAGTTTGGGGGAAGTCTTCCCTGACTGCCTTAGGCACTCATTCTCTACCTCTCAGAGATCCCTTAGTGCTTCATCCCAGGTAACATTCCTGTTCTAGACAGGTGCACATAGATCCCCTCTGTTCTCTCTGCTACTTTGCTCACATTCTACCAGATCCTCAAGGTTTAGTTCAGCTTTACTGCCCCGCAAAGAAGGTGTTCTCTCACTGCACCAATTAAAATAAATTTTCCTCTTTGAATTTCTAAGGTGGTGGGGGGTGCCTAACTTGATTGGCTATCATAACTATCTGGGGGACTTAAATGCAGATTCCTGGGCCTTGCCTCCGAGGCATCTTATGTCAGCATTTTTGGGGTGGATTTAGAAATCTGTTTTTCTTAAAACCACCTCAAATGATTTCATAATCAGTCCTTCATAATTTAACATATATTAATGTTATATTTTTATGTTGCTTCTTTAATATGTTCTGATCTTTTCTATCCAGTTGCTATAAAGCTACACATGTCCTACATATTGTTTAGTACATTGATACATACACGATAGGGATAAAAATGTTGATTATTTGATTGACAAGAAAATTTTGCCTTTCTCATGACCAGATTTTGTTTTCTTCTGAAAGAATAAAGTGATTCTTTGCAGGGAATAAATAAGTGTACAATGATGAATTATGCTCTGAGCTCTTGTATCATCCTGGAACTCAGTCAATGCCTATTTAAAACTAGGCTATTCTGGTAGGATGATATGTTCTCTGCTGACTTAGATTGTTATTAGCAACTTTGTCTCTTATCCTAGTGTAGTGATTCTTTATGGTGTGAGGCAATAGAGTCTTTAAGGAGATTTTTCAAGCCTCCCTCCCTCTCATGACTCCCCAGGAGAACCCCAGCTTGTGACAAGAGATGCTGATTGGGAGTGTGCTGTGAAGAAAACAGGGTGAAACCAGAATAAAGGCTGTAAATCACTGTCCTAAGGAGAGCTTATCAATATGACCATTATGATTAGATAAATGAACATGACACTAATTTTGAATATCCTCAGAAATCTTAGTTTCCAATTCTTTGTAACAGTTATTTACTTAATTTCTTTTTTTCTTAAGTTTTTATTTAAGTTACAGTTAGTTAACATAAAATGTAATATTAGTGTCAGGTGTACAATTAAGTGATTCCACACTTCCATACATCACCTGGTGCTCATCATAGCAAGTGCACCCCTTAATCCCCATCACCTATTTCATTCAACCCCCCCACCCACCTCCTCCCAGGTAACCATCAGTTTGTTCTCTATAGTTAAGAGTTAATTTCTTTATTATCAGATGGGATCATTGTTTACAAACACAATAAAAATAAGAATAAAATACATTTTAAGCAGGAATAATTGTATTTAATTTTTTGTGTTGGATCACTTTATGTTTTGGAAAATTTGGGTGAAGTAACATATATTTGACACTGTGGGAATCTTGGGACATTATTCTCAACTATTTCCAAGATAGAATTAAGCCCTAATGCCCTAAGGCATCCAGCATATGTAATTATTAGCTTTTCTCCTATGCATCTAGAATACCCTCTGTCTATGTATCATACTTGGGAGGAATGAGAAAAGAGTCACTGAAATCATTTTGTCTAGGCCTCTAATCGCTTTGACAAAGGCTAAATTATGTAGAGCCCATGTTTTTCAAACTTTTGTGTGTATCAGAGTTACTGGGAGGATTTTTAAAACACAGATTGCCAGGCTCTACCCCTAAAGGTTTTGACTCAGTGGGTCTAGGATGAGGCCCCAAAATTTGTATTTCTAATGAGTTCCCAGGTAATAGCTGACACTGCTGGTGTAGAGACCATAACTTAAGAATCACTGATCTAGACCAACTCTTACCTTATTTAAAAAAAAGACTCACATCAATCAGTAAGCAAATAAATATATATCATGACCCAGTACACACAGGTGCGTGCACACACGCACACAGCTGAAACAGTTTTGTGATATAAAGACTCCTTGTTAGGTGCTGTGCACTGGTTTGTTTTTAAAACTCTATTCTATTTATTAAAAAATGCCGATTGGAAGCCACTAAATTGATCTTCTAGATCACTAACAGGTTGTGAGCAGCAGTCTAAAAAACAGTAGATAAGGAAGTCTCAGTGTCTTTAGCTTTAGTTTTTTCACCCAATGGCTTAACTACCCTCATTTTACAGATAAGTACAAGAGGCTCCAAGTACAAGAGCCTAGAAGAGGGCCACCCACTAAGGATTCAGACACATCTGGGGAAGCCAATGGGAAGATATTTGGGGCCCAATGAGAAAACACCTGAGACAAAGCTTGCCTTTAGCATCCTTTAGCAGTGAAAAACCAACATCCAGGTGCTCAGTTAGATTGGTTAAAGAACTTACCCTAAATAGAGAGGATGACTGTACAAACTTAATCAAAGACCCTGACTAGAGCTTGTCCAGGAGAAATGATTCTGAGCATATATAGGGCACTGACACTTAAGTGGACTTCTGACTTGGCTCAAAGGAAAACCGTGTCTCATTCCAAATGTAGGAAAAGAGAGCTATAGGAGAACTGTAAGTAATCTTTAAAAAACAACAAAACATTATAGGAGTATCACAGACATTTACATTATAAGGAAGCATTGTTGAATGGCTTAAAGACAAGATGAGGGGCAGGGGAGAGGAAAGGTGTTTGTTCTTTTCTTTGCCCATTTTATTATTGCGACCTTGGAAATTTTGAAAAACTATGGATGACAATGTCGGAAGTATGGGAACATCATCTGCACCAGAAGTGATGTCAGGAACTATGCTATCAGATAGGGATGGATTGCTACCTGGATTTTACTGCGGACTGTCTGAAGACGGAGGATTTTTCAGGGAGATTCACAATCTGTGATTGTTCACCAAGCTGATGTAACCTGCGCCAATATATTTACCTAGGAAAGAGAGTTCCCGTTTGTGTGAACTGATCCGTCCCAGGCCACGCGTAATGATGAACCGATACCTAAACCCATATTCTCTGATTCTCAACTTTGTGCGTATGAAGCCTGGCAGCCCAGCGTGACCCCCATTAGCGCCTGCCTCTGACTGTGACTACCCCTCCACCACAGCCAAGAGCGGATGGATTCTTGGGAGCCGGAACACTGCTGTGGCTGGGGCTACATGCGCATGCTCAGTTCACTCTGCTCGCCCTTGCCCCAGACCGCTGGGTCTGTGTGAATGTGGGCGTCCCAGCACAGCAGCCCGTCTTCTTAGACCTCCCGGTTCTCGGAGCTGCACTGCAGATGTGGAGTTGGAGCAGGAAAGGTGGTTTGCGTCAGATCCCCTCTGGCTATAAGCAGGGAAGATACACAGGACCTCAGTGGGCGTCCGGTCCTCCAGGTGTCTCTCCTCAGCGGACTTCCAGTGGATGGTCAGGCCAAGGAGTTCTGGTGAGATCCCGCTTCAGGGAAAGAAGTAAACAACTCTGTTTTGGGGCGGGTGGACCTTGGCGTGGAGGTGTGTCCTCCAGACGTTTCTGCTGGTGGCCTGATTGATCCCTACACGGCTCAGACCCCAGACAGATCCCAGGGTGCCTGGGTGCTCACGTGGCCTGCAAAACGCAGTTTGCTCCGCACACCTGCCCTCGGGCGCTCGGCCTTCTAGGCCTACTGAACAGGGCCTGCCCTCTCCCTCCAGGCCATCCTCCTGGGGTTGTGGATCCCCTCAATACACCGTTGATGAGAAGGTTTGAAGGATGGTTACCATCAGGCCCCATATGCCTTTCTGTTCTAATGGTATAGGGACCTGTCTGGCAATCCTTGTTTTTAATCCAGAGTGTGTTCCCTGTGTAAAAATACTTCTTTGTGAGGTACAATTTATTGTGAGATACTTTATCAATATAATAGATTTGGAGGGGTGTGCCTGGCTGGCTCAGTCAGTAAAGCATGTGACTCTTGATCTCCGTGTTTCAGGATTTTTCTTTAGTTAGTGCCTGCAGCTCTTGGTTGTTGCTTGGAAGAACGAAGAGGTAGACCTGGGGAAGAGGAGTGGGCGGCAAAGCAAAGTTTATTGAGCAATAGTAAAAAGCTCCCGAAGAGGGAGGGGACCCGAGAGGGTTCCCATTTTGGTAGTCACATCTAGGGGTTTTTATGGCTTCTTGGAAGGTTGTTTTAATCTGATTAACCCTCCACGTGCCTGTCACTCAGTCAGGTGTTTGTCCACCGGCTCATCTACCTATCAGGTAGTTGTTCACGTGGGAAAGGGTGGAGGGCTCCATCCAGGGTGGTTTCCTTTTAGGGTGGGAGCCCCTTGTCCCTGCTTACCTTTCTTCCGACTATCCTTCATTATTTGGTTTGCGAGTTCGAGCCCCGTGTTAGATGTAGAGATTACTTAAAAATCTTTGAATAAAACAATGGATTTTGGGGAAAGGAAAATACATGACATGCACATGAATTTCTTCCCATTAAAAAAACTGCAGGATCACAAAGTTTGAGTTTAATCCTTTTATACATTTACTATCTAAAGATTCTTCTGGGTTACTTTTTGCCATTGACAAACTTGCACACCATCGTGATATATTGAGATCAATTGGATAGGGTGGTGAGCAATATTGGGGATGACTGTTGTGTGACTGAATGGAGGGTGATGCTTTCACCTGCTACAGGGACTCGTGAAAAAGACCAGATTTGTGGAACAAGAACATGAGATGAATTCTGGACATGTGGAGACATTTTGACACATTCCTTTGGGACATTCAGATGGAGTTGTTGAATAAGAAATTGGATAAGAGTCCGGAGTTGAGTGGAGAGTCTGGGCTGGAGATGTAGTTCTGTGAGTTACCTCTGAAAGAATGGGACTTGAAGGTGAAGTGTGGATGCAATTAATTACCTAAAGAGAGTAGAGTGAGAGAAAAAAGGGAGACCTTGAGAAACGCCAGTATTTCATGCCAGGTAAAAAGAGATGAAGCTACAGAAGCTAAGAGCAGAGAGGAAGAAAATCAGAGGAGTGTTGTACAATGTATGTTAGGAATAGATTCAGGATGGAGTGTAGTGATGGCTGTGTTCAATGTTGCAGACAGGTCCAATAGGATGAAGATCAGAAAATGTCCAATGCATTTAGTTACATAGAGTCATGAATGACTCAGGAAGAGCTGTTTCAGTGTAGTAATGGAGGCTAAAGTAAGATTGAAATATGTTATTGTGTAATTGAGAGCTGAGAAAGTGAGGATGGTGAGCATAGAGAAAAACTTTGAGAGGTTTGATTTTGAAGGTGTCAAGGTGAGAACAATAGAGACGTTGCAAGAAAGATATGTAGACTCAAGAAAGCTTTGTTGTTTACATTTACGTTGAGAACTTTTTTTTTTTTCAAAGATTTTATTTATTTGAGAGCAAGAGTGAGCACGGGAGCATGAGGGGGTGGGGGAGGGGCGGGGGAAGCATAGGGAGGAGGGGAAGTAGAGGAGGGGGGAAGCAGAGGTAGGGGAGGAAGCAGAGGGAGAGAGGGAAGGGCAGAGGGAGAAGTGGACTCCCCGCTGAGGTGGGAGCTGGAGGCCACTGCTCTGGGGCTTGATCCCAGGACCCTGGGATCATGATGTGAGCCAAAGGCAGATGCTTAACCAACTGAGCCACCCAGGCACCCCTACACTGAACACATTTGAAGGCCAATGAAAAAGATCTAATTGAAAGTAAGTAATTATATACAAGTGGAAGAAGACCAAATTGGTAATATTTTTCAAAGTTTGGGAGTGGGGAGGAGCCAAAGTATGGACAAAGACTCTTTCCTTTGACCAAACTTGAGTCAGGCTCCTGAGTCCTCTTTCTAACTAGACCCTGACCCTGAATTCCATCCTTATCCAGAGGCCCTGCCCGTTTAGTCCAGTTTTATTTTATGTTTTCAAGATTGTGTTTGTCATAGAGCGCAAGAAGGGGGAGCAGAAGGCAGAGGCAGAGAGAGAAGCAGGCTTCCCGTTGAGTAAGGAGCCGGATGCGGGACTCCATCCCAGGATCCTGGGATCATGACCTGAGCCCAAGGCAGGTGCTTAACTGACTGGGCCACCCAGGCATCCCCAGTCCAGTTTTAGCAAGAATCTTGCTGAGTCAGTTTAACACATATCCCCTACCCTTGATATCTATCTGTTCAACTTTTTATTCCCCGCCCTCGATGTCTTATCACCCTGGTCTGCTTTCAGCAGAAATCCTTTCAGTTTACCCAGTATCCCCTCACCCCTGATGTTCCCTCTTAGTAATTTTCCATCCACTGACCCTCTTCCTGCTCCTAGGCTGTAAACCTCCACCTGTCCTTAATGTACTTGGAGTTGAGCTCAATCTCTCTCCCTTCCTGCAAAGACCCCATTGTAGCAGTTCTCTCAAATAAAGTCTAAAGCGTCATGAATAATTTTTTCTTTAACACTACTAGGGTATGAATGAGCCCTGAAGTTGGAAGGATGGTAATCCATGTTATGCAGTGGTGACAGAGTTGATGAAACTATTCCTCGCAATAACTTGGGAGGCATATAGCTAATAAGGTTTAGCTCTAGGGAATGATGTGGGAAAACAATATTAGAAGCTTATGTAGGTTTCTTGTGGCTGAATTTGCAAGGTATTATTCAGAAGAGATGAACTCAGAAAAGAATTGCTATGTTTGCAATCAGGAATGAAAAAGGGTAGAGAAAGTCTTCAAATTCTGGGATTTACTCTTGAAAGAGACCATTGCTTTCAACCTCAACTAACAAAAGCCTTATTCCCCAAGGCTTTTGGGGAATAAAAGCCAATTAAAACTCAATTTTGTGTCAAGAGTCAAACTTGACAGATGTTAAAACAATGGAAGGAATTAAGATGTTTCAGAGTAGGTGTCCACCTAAGTGTGTTGTGCCCAGTAAATCCCTTCAGTGCCTCAAGGAAAAGAGATGAAATGTGAGGCACTCCTACAGAAACCTTATAAACAAGGTATGCACAATCAATTTATTTGGGGGAGTCTTGAGGTCAAGAAAGCAAGGGAATGTAGTGATCCTGAGAACTCTGCTCCCCCCCCCCAAAAGAAGAAGAATAAAATTAAGGACATAGATTTGAGAAGAATCAAAATATGAAAGACTTGTTTAGGAAAGTTAATCTGGCAACTGAGTCTGGTCAAAGAAGCCTGTGACAGACTCATACATAATGATCTGAATTTCTTGAAAAAGCTGCTCAGAATGCAGGAGGGGCTTATTACCCAGTCCTACTTAAGGATTGGCTAAGGAGGATGATGACTAAGAAGGACCTCCCAGAGGGTGGAACCAGGAGTCATGGAGGAGGCTTCTTCTGGACACTTCTCACCATAGTGGCTCTTATTCCATAGTTCAGAGAGCAAGTGTGGGCATTCTTTCAGCTGCTGAGTATACTATCTCTATTATAAGCTGGGAAATGACTGGAGGGTGGGCCTGTTTGACCACCTGGGGGATGGACTTGAGCTATGACTCCATTGCTCCTGTCCTACAGGGAAGTGGGCATGACAGCATCTCCATTCCCTTCATATGGTGCCAGTTTGGACTCTGTATCTAGCAGATCTGGATTTACTCTGTGTATAGTTACTTTGGAAAATGGCCAAATGTGTACCTGTACATTGGAATACCATACAGAAATGAGAATGTACAAACCATAATTACACACAACTATATCAATGAGTCAACAAAATTGAGTAGCAAAAGGAAGACACAAAAGAGTACATAGTGTATGAGTCCCTTTATATAGATCATAAACAGGCAAAACTAATCTCAAGTGGTAGCTTTTATGTGGTAACTTTTGGCGGGGGGGGGCAGTTAGTGACAGGAGGGAAAAAACATGGGTTTGAGACCTTTCTGAAGGTTTATCAGTCTGTACACTTATGACTTGTGTACTTTATGTATGCTATAAATATTCTTATATAAGTCTTTGGTTGGATCTATATGTGTGTATTAATTTCTTTTAGATATATACTTAGGAGTAGTATTACAACGTCATAGAGTAGTCTGTTTAATTTTATTAACTACCAAGTTTTCCAAAGAAACTGTGGCATTTTACATTCTTACCAGGAATAAGTGAGAATTTCAGTTGCTTCACATCTTTGTCATAGCCAAGCCTTATTATTGTTTGTCTTTTTTACTTTAGCATTATGGTGGGTGTTTCTGGTTTATCTTGTTGTGGTTTAATTTTCATTTCTTTCATGGCTAATGATATCAAGCACCTGTTTGCCATTGTGAATATTTAAAACATGGTCTGGCACAATGTAAGCCTTACATATATGTTTAATGAATGAAGGAATTAGATATCAGAAGATTCAACATCGTGCTTCTTATTAAATATGTTTCTACCTTGAAGCACTGTGCAACGTATGGCTTTTCTTCATTCTTTTTTTAAAGATTTTATTTATTTATGAGAAAGAGAGAGAGAGAGCACGAGCAAGCAGGGGGAGTGGCCGAGGGAAAGGGATAAGCAGACTCTGTGCTGAGCACAAGCTCAATGGGGGACTCCATCTGACGATGCTGAGATCATGACCTGAGCCCAAACCAAGAGTCAGAGGTTTAACTGATGGAGCCAACCAGATGCCAAGGCTCTTCTTCATTCTTAAATGTAAAGTTCCTAAAAATGGTCTTTCCTGTCCTCTTTCTATATATGGTATTGTATACCTAGGTTCTAGTAACAGACGCTCTGGCTCTGTCACTTATTACTTACATGAATTTAGGAAATCATAAACCTTCAGTCTCCTCATTCTGCACAGTGGGTATTATAATAGAAACTACTTTTAAGTGCTGTTTTAAGGATTTTTTTTTCCCCTCAGAAGTCAACAAAATTTTTATTAATTTTTTTTTTTTTACTTTTTGGCTTCATTCCCAAGATAATTTTTAAACTTATCATAAAGCATTTTTGATCATCTAGATCAGCTCAAAACCAAACCTTCGTTCATTTATTTGCATTCATGTTTACAATGATTTTGTACTTACAATACCTAATATACTCTCAAAATTTTTTTAAAAAATTTAAATTCAATTAATTAACATATAATGTATTATTACTTTCAGAGGTAGAGGTCAGTGACTCATCAGTCTTATATAATACCCAGTGCTCATTACATCACGTGCCCTCCATAATGTCCATCACCCAGTCACTCTATCCCCCATCCCCCTCCCCTCCAGCAACCCTCAGTTTATTTCCTATAGTTAAGAGTCTGTTACGGTTTGTATCCCTCTCTGATTTTTCTTGTTTTATTTTTTCTTCTCTTCCCCTATGATCCTCTATTTTGTTTCTTAAATTCCACATATCGGTGAGATCATATGATAATTGTCTTTCTCTGATTGACTTCTTTCACTTAGCATAATACCCTCTAGTTCTAGCCATGTTGTTGCAAATGGCAAGATTTCATTTGTTTGGTGGCTGAGTAGTATTCCATTGTATATATATATACTACATCTTCTTTATCCATTCATCTGGGCTCTTTCCATAGTTTGTCTGTTGTGGACATTGCTGCTATAAACACTGGGTTACAGGTGTCCCTTCGGATCACTACATTTGTATCTTTGGGGTAAATACCCAGTAGTGCAATTGCTGGGTTGTAGGGTAGCTCTATTTTCAACTTTTTGAGGAACCTCCATACTGTTTTCTAGAGTGGCTGCACCAGCTTGCATTCCCACCAACAGTGTAGGAGGGTTCCCCTTTCTCTGCATCCTCGCCAACATCGTCATTTTCTGACTTGTTCATTTTAGCT
Source organism: Ursus arctos (assembly GCF_023065955.2). NCBI lineage: Eukaryota > Metazoa > Chordata > Mammalia > Carnivora > Ursidae > Ursus > Ursus arctos. Next base: position 59,434,959 of record NW_026623100.1, on the reverse strand, counting down.
GTTCTGGCCAGTGTGACGTGGTATCTCATTGTGGTTTTGATTTGTATTTCCCTGATGCCAAGTGATGTGGAACATTTTTTCATGTGCCTGTTGGCCATTTGTACCTTTTCTTTTCTTTTTTTTAAGATTTTATTTGTCAGAGAGAGAGAGAGCACAAGCTGGAGGAGCAGCAGACAGAGGGAGGAGCAGGCTCCCCACTGAGCAAGGAGCCTGTCATGGGTCTCGATTCCAGAACCCTGGGATCATGATCTGAGCTGAAGGCAGATGCTTAACCGACTGAGCCACCCAGGCGCCCCCAAAAGCTTTTTATCTTGATGAAGACCCAGTAGTTCATTTTTGCCTTTGTTTCCCTTGCCTTTGGAGCTGTGTCTAGCAAAAAGTTGCTGTGGCCAAGGTCGCAGAGGTTGCTGCCTGTGTTCTTTTCTAGGATTTTGATGGACTCCTGTCTTACATTTAGGTCTTTCATCCATTTTGACGTTTTTTTTGTTTGTGGTGTAAGAAAGTGGTCCAGTTTCATTCTTCAGCATGTCGCTGTCCAGTTTACTCAACACCATTTGTTGAAGAGACTTCTTTCCATTAGATACTCTTTCCTGCTCTGTCAAAGATTAGTTGACCATAGAGTTGAAGGTATGTTTCTGGGTTTTCTATTCTGTTCCATTGATCTGTGTGTGTGTTTTTATGCCAGTACCATACTGTCTTGATGATTACAACTTTGTCATAGAGCTTGAAGTCTTGGATTGTGACACCACCAGTTTTGGTTTTCATTTTCAACATTTCTTTGCTATTCCGGATCTTTTCTGGTTCCATACAAATTTTAGGATTATTTGTTCCAGCTCTGTGAAAAAAGTGGATGGTATTTTGATAGGGATTGCATTGTATGTATAGATTGCTCTGGGTAGCATAGACATTTTAACAATATTTGTTCTTCCAGTCCATGAGCATGGAACATTTTTCCATTTCTTTGTGTCTTGAAAGAAATTTCATGAGTGTTCTATAGTTTTCAGAATACAGATCCTTTACCTCTTTGGTTAGGTTTATTCCTAGGTATCTTATGGTTTTTGGTGCAATTGTACATGGGATCAACTCCTTAATTTCTCTTTCTTCTGCCTCATTGTTAGTGTATAGAAACGTAAATGGTTTCTGTGCAGCGATTTTATAACCTGCGACTTTGCTGAATTCCTGTGTGAATTCTAGCAATTTTGGGGTGGAGTCTTTGGGTTTTCCACTTGGAGTATCATGTCATCTACGAAGAGTGAGAGTTTGACTTCTTCTTTCCTGATTCAGATGCCTTTAATTTCTTTCTGTGGTCTGATTGCTGAGGCTAGGGCTTCTAGTATTATGCTGAACAGCAGTGGTGATAGTGGACGTTCCTGCCATGTTCCTGACCTTAGGGAAAAAGCTCTTAGTTTTTCCTCATTGAGAATGATATTCACTTTGGGCTTTTCACAGATGGCTTTTATGATATTGAGGTATGTTCCCTCTATCCCTACACTGTGAAGAGTTTTTTTTTTTTTTTTAAGGATTTTATTTATTTATTTATTTATTTGACAGAGATAGAGACAGCCAGCGAGAGAGGGAACACAAGTAGAGGGAGTGGGAGAGGAAGAAGCAGGCTCATAGCAGAGGAGCCTGATGTGGGGCTCAATCCCAGAATGCCGGGATCACGCCCTGAGCCGAAGGCAGACGCTTAACCGCTGTGCCACCCAGGTGCCCCTGTGAAGAGTTTTAATCAAGAAAGGATGCTGTATGTTGTGAAATGCTTTTCCTGCATGTATTGAGAGGATCGTATGGTTCTTGTCCTTTCTTTTATTTATGTAGTGTATCACATTGATTGATTTGCAGAATGTTGAACCACCCTGGCAGCCCAGGAATAAATTCCACTTGGCTGTGTTGAATAATCCTTTTAATGTACTGTTGGATCCTACTGGCTAGTATTTTGGTGAGGATTTTTGCATCCATGTTCATCAGGGAAATTGGTCTGTAATTCTCCTTTTCGGTGGGGTCTTTGGTTTGGGGATCAGGGTAATGCTGGTCTCATAGAAAGAGTTTGGAAGTTTTCCTTCCTTTTTTATTTTTTGAAACAGCTTCAGAAGAATAGGTATTATTCTTTAAATGTTTGGTAGAATTCCACTGGAAGCCATTCAGCCCTGGGCTCCTGCTTTTTGGGAAATTTTCGATTACTGCTTCAGTTTCCTTGCTGGTTATGGGTATGTACGGGTTTTCTATTTCTTCCTGGTTCAGTTTTGACAGTTTATGCATCCTTTTCTTCCAGATTGCCCAGTTTGTTGGCATATATTTGCTCATAATATGTTCTTATAATTGTTTGTATTTCTTCAGTGTTGGTTGTGATCTCTCCTCTTTCATTCATGATTTTATTTATGTGAGTCCTTTCTCTTTTCTTTTTGATAAGTCTGGCCAGGGGTTTATCAATCTTATTTATTCTTTCGAAGAGCCAACTCCTAGTTTCATTGATCTGTTCTACTGTTTCTTTTGGTTTCTATTTCATTGATTTCTGCTTTAATCTTTATTATTTCCTTCTCCTGCTGGGTTTAGTTAGGCTTTATTTGCTGTTCTTTCTCCAGCTCCTTTAGGTGTAAGGTTAGGTTGTGTATTTGAGACCTTTCTTATTTCTTGAGAAAGGCTTGTATTGCTGTATACTTTCCTCTTAGGACCACCTTTGCTACATCCCAAAGGTTTTGAACAGTTGTGTTTTTATTTTCATTTCTTTCCATGAATTTTTTAATTCTTTAATTTCCTAATTGACCCATTCATTCTTTAGTAGGATGCTCTTTAGCCTCCATGCATTTGAGTTCTTCCTAAATTTTGTGATCGAATTCCAGTTTCAAAGCATTGTGGTCTGAAAATATGCAGGGCATGATCCCAGTCTTTTGGTACTGGCTGAGAACTGATTTGTGACCCAGTATGTGATCTGTTCTGGAGAATGTTCCATGTGCACTTGAGAAGAATGTGTATTCTCTTGCTTTAGGATGGAATGTGCTGAATATATCTGTGAGGTCCGTCTGGCCCAATGTGGCATTAAAAGCCCTTGTTTCCTTTAGATGATTGTCCATTGCAGTGAGGGGGGACGTTAAAGTCCCCTACTATTATTGTATTATTATTGATGTGTTTCTTTAATTTTGTTATTAATTGGTTTGTATAATTGGCTGTCTCCACCTTAGGGGCATAAATATTTACAATTGTTAGATCTTCTTGTTGGATAGACCATTTAATTATGATATAGTGTCCTTCCTCATCTCTTATTACAGTCTTTGGTTTAAAATCTAATTTGTCTGATATAAAGATTGCCACCTCAGCTTTCCTTTGATGTCCATTAGTATGATAAATGGTTTTCCACCCCCTCACTTTAAATCTGGAGGTGTCTTAGATCTGAAATGAGTCTCTTGCAGACAGCTTATAGATGGGTCTTGCTTTTTATCCAACCTGATACCCTGTGTCTTTTGATTGGGGCATTTAGCCCACTTACATTCAGGGTAACTGTTGGAAGATACGAATTTTGTGCCATTGTATTACCTGTAAAGTCATTGTTTCTGTATATTGTCTCTGTTCCTTTCTGGTCTGTTTTACTTTTGGGCTCTTTGTTTGCTTAAAGATCCCTTTTAATATTTCTTGTAGGGCTGATTTAGTGATCACAGATTCTTTTAGTTTCTGTTTGTCCTGGAAGCTTTTTCTCTCGCCTTCTATTTTGAATGACATCCTAGCTGGATAAAGTATTCTTGGCAGCATATTTTTCTCATTTAGCTTCCTGAATATATCATGCCAGTCCTTTCTGGCCTGCCAGGTCTCTTTGGATAGGTCTGCTGCCAGTCTAATGTTTCTACCCTTGTAGGTTATGGACTTCTTGTCCTGAGCTGCTTTCAGGATTTTCTCTTTGTCTCTGAGATTTGTAAGTTTCACTGTTATATCTTGAGGTGTTGACCTATTTTTATTGATTTTGAGGGGGGTTCTCTTTGCCTCCTGGACTTGAATGCCTGTTTCCTTCCTCAGATTAGGGAAGTTGTCCACTACGGTTTGCTCCAATATGCTTTCTGCCCCCTGCTTCTCTTTTTCCTCTTCTTCTGTGATTCCGATTATGTCTAATATTGTTTCACTTTATGATGTCACTTATCTATCCAATTTTCCCCCTGTGATCCACTAGTTATTTATCTCTTTTTTTCTCAGCTTCTTTATTCTCCATCATTTGGTCTTCTATATCACTAATTCTCTCTTCTGCCTCATGTATCCTAGCAGTTGGAGCCTCCATTTTTGATTATATCTCATTAATAGCCTTTTGATTTTGACTTGATTAGGTTTTAGTTCTTTTATTTCTCCAGAAAGGGATTCTCTAGTGTCTTCTATGCTTTTTTCAAGCCCAGCTAGTATCTTTATAATCATTATTCTGAACTCTAATTCCGACATCCGTACTGATTATGTCTTTGGTAGTCAGTGCTGCTTCTTGTTCTCTTTTTTGAAGTGAGTTTTTTCATCTTGTTGTTATTGCAGAAAGTGCTTACTTTTCTATTTGTAGAGTTGCAGCTATTCTTTTCTTAGATCTCAGGTTGAGTTTGCAGGTGTTCAGAGTGATTTGATAGCTATCTAGCTGAATTCTTGGGAGCAGATGGAACTTAGGTCTCCTACTCCCCCACCATCTTGGACTCAGACCCTGTTTTGAGGCTTAATGACACAGTGTATGCCGTGTTTAGAACAGTGCCTGGCATATAGAAGCTATCAGTGTTACAGGATTTCTTTTCCTTTAGTGCCCCAGTTCTGGGTCACACTGCTTCAAAGAATGAAGAGGCTGACTAGACAGAGTGGTGGGCAGCAAATCAAAGTTTATTCAGTGATAGTAAACCAAAGTTTATTGAGCGGTAGTACAAAGCTCCTGAAGAGGGATGAGAACCAAGAGGGTCGCCACTGGACTTTCTAAATCTAGGGTTTTTTATGGGCTTGTTGGTGGGCTGTTTTAATCTGATTAACCCTCTCCGAGCCTGTCACCCAATCAGGTTTTTGTCATCTGCCTATCATGTAGGAAAGGGTGGAGGACTCCTTCCAGGATCATGTAAAATCCTTTAAAGGGTGGTTTCCTCTTAGGGCAGAGGGGCCCCTTGTCCCTGTCTCCTTTCTTTTGACTATCCTTCATTATCAGTAAATGGTTTTGTTATTATTTTGCAGAAATGTAAAACAAAGCTTACAGCTCTTTTTAGTAAACTGTTGAACAGTGCATTTGAATAAGGGGGAAAAAAGCCCCATATTCCTTTTTACAGTTAAGAAACTGAAGCTCAAAGAGATATTGTTCTAAATTTATACGGAGTGTATCAGTAAGCCTTCCTAAAAATAGAAATTTTTAAAAGGGTTATTTCTCTTGAATAGTGTGGAGAATTCATCTGGCCAACTTTCTTGTTAGAGAAATTGGCCAATGAAAGAGTTCATTGATAGGGTATCTCATTGGGTGGCATTTTATCTATAAAAATGCTATATGGAGGTAAGCTAGAAAAAATAATAGCAGTGGAGAGGGAAGGGGTTGAATACGCATAGTTGTCTTTCAAGATGACAGCTTATTTTATGGATGGAGGTGCAACCTCCTATTCTTACAGGCATTATGTTCAAACTTGCCTTTCAGTCTTTCATTATCCACAGAGTGAACTGTCTGTGATGTTAAAACTGCTGATACATTGAATTTGGACCTTTGAGCTATGAGGCTCCTTGTTTGAGGGGCCAAGAAAAAGATGAACACTTGGTGCTCAAGTGCCTTTTCCATTCTGTACAATCAATGCTAGCCTGTGTTCCAAATGTCAGAATACCAATAGCTAATGTATTGAGCATGTACAGTGTTCCAGGTACTTTTCTTAGAGCCTTACAAATATTATCTCACTCATGTCTGCAACAACTATAAGAGATTGGTACGATTATTATCACATTTTACTAATGAGAACATTGAGACATAGGGAAGGTAAGTAACTTCTTGCAGAGCCAGTAAATGAGAGTGCCAGTGTTAAGAACCATGGCCAGATGACTCCAGAAGCACACTGCTGCCTTGCTTTCCATGGGCAGAATGGTCCTAGAGGAGAAATTTTGGAGATAGGGGAAGGGAGGTGTGGGTAAGGTGAAAATAACAGAAAAAGATGGGAGTGTTGAGATGCAGCATCTGCTTAGACATTCTCTTGTCGTTGAGAGCAGATAGCCTGGAAGGCCTAGCTGTCTCTGCTGGTTATGCAGAGATGCCGCAAAACTGGGCTCCATGTTCCTGGAAACCACCTTACTAAGCAACTGAGGCATATGCTTTCTCCTTGAAAGTATCAGTCTTTGGTAAATTTATTCACGCTAGGGAATACCCTAGCAAGACCACACCTCCGATCTTTGCTTGCCATATGCTTCTCCCCACCTTGGCCAGATTTTGCCTCGTTAAAGTCACCTCTTCTGTTGTTTGCATTATAAACTATTTTTTAAAAAATACTTTGCATTAGAGTCCATCTTAGAGGCACCTGGGTGGCTCATTTGGTTAACTGTTGACTCTTGGTTTTGGCTCAGGTCATGATCTCAGGGTTGTGGGATCAAGCCCGCATCCAGCTTTGGGCTCAGCAGGAAGTGTGCCTCTCTCCCTTGCCATCTGCCCCTCCCCTTGCTAACTCTCTCTCTCTAAAAATAAATAAATAAATCTTTAAAAAAGGAAAAAGAGTCCGTCATAGTTAAAACTGCCTAACTGCTTCACTCTGCCAAAGTAATAGAAAACCAAAAGCATTGATTCATTAATGCATTTGACGAACATTTACTGAGTACCCATTATGTGGTATCATTTTTAATGAAGATCCAGGGCCTGAGCTACTCCCATGCTCCCCTCCCTAGCTGTCTACTAAGGAGACCGAATATTACTCACAAATTACTGGGTAGCATTTGGTGGTTGAGATTGAAAAAAAAAAATCTGTCCCAATAAATGTCTTGGTGATTTATTTATCCAATGATAATATTATTTATCAGATCTCAAACTATAGTATTCTGAAGTGACTAAAATTCTCAAATTTTGAGTTGCCTTGACTTTATTTTTGTGTTTTAATTTTATGAAACTTCATTTTTTTAAATTTCACTGTAACAAAAAAGATCCCTTACAAATTTTTCAAAAAGATTTATTTGTTTATTTGGGAGAGAGAAAGAGGGAGAGAGAGCAAGCATATGCAAGAGGGAGAGGCAGAGGCAGAGGGAGAGGGAGAGAGAATCTCAAGCAGACTTCGAGCTGAGCACAAGCCCAATGTGGGGCTGGTTCTCACAACCCTGAAATCATGACCTGAGCTGAAACCAAGAGTCAGACACTCAACTGATTCCGCCACCCAGGCACCTCACCGTACAGATTTTTGAGTATTGAAAAGTGATAAAGAAACTTCAGAAACATTTATTCTAAATGCACTGTGGATAGATATTTTAATAGAAAATTTAAAATATTTTGTTGTTAAGAAAAAAATATTGTTATTCCAGAGCTATAGATCACTGCCTGCCCCTCTCCCCACCTTCCCCTCTATTGAAATTTTCTCTGCTGTTGCTAAACCAATAACAAAATGACCTTGTGTCATCCCCCCTCAGCTGTAGTTGACTCTGTGAGAGGAGAATATGTGACTTAAGAATGCTCTTCCTGGAGATTTATAGCCTCCTGTGAGAAGATGAACTTGCCCAAGCATTTTTCTTGTGGTGAGTCTGGAATTGGAAAATCAGGGAACTGAGATTGAGCCACGTGACCACTGGGGATGTGTGGAGAGCTGCTGGGATGTGGCATGGCCACGTGCCTGAAGTTAGGTGCAGAGGTGAGGATGCCATCCAGATGACTTTATAGATAAAACTGTAGCTCAGAGAGCTTGAGTTAAGTCATCCAAACATGAAGAGCTAATAAGGTATATTGTACTCACAGCTTTCTCATATCTTCCTCTCCATATAAAAATTAAATCAAACACACCCCCCAAAACCCAACTTGGACGATACCAATGAAATAAAATTCTAGAAGGGACTCATGTTCCTTTTTTCCTTTCTGAGTCTCCCAGACATGCTATGTGTATTTGCTCTCTATCTTCAATAAACTTTGCTTTCACCTCAAAAATAAATAAATAAATAAATAAATAAATAAATAAATAAATAAATAAAATTCTAAAAGAGTCTCCATTTCTCATGGCCTACAATTTCTCTTTCTTTCAAAATACTTAGAGGCCATAAACACATATTTTTATGGGTTACCTAACCCCAACCTAGTAAAATGAAAGATTATTGCTATATTCTTTTTACTTCACTATTAATAAGACTCCATTCATTTCTCACCCCAATTTTATCAGTAAAATTGATCTCTACAGCCCGCTTTTTGCTTATAATTCTAGTGAGTGGAAATCTTTCTGTTTAATGAAGGAGGCACAAAAAGAGGAGCCATGTGGCTTCTGGGGGAGAGAAGCTTTCTGTGCCATAGAAAGCAGTCAAATAATCTCATTTGATAAAGCATTGGAAACATTCATTAGACTCTCAGTCTCGCCTTTCTGTGCAGTAAAGAGATTTCTGTGAATATTCATAATGGTTGCTAACTTGTTTCCTACTAATATAAATCTGGCCTTGGAAGCAAAATTGAAACAAAGGGTCTTGTAAGATTCCAAGGACTTTAAAATAGTGCCATGTTCTTTGAAAATAACCTTCAGAAAGAAACATGTAATTCAGGTTGTTTTTATTACTTGTTATTTATTTATTTTTATCCTGGTAATAATATTGAAATTGACATGTCTATAGTCCTAAAAAGAAAAAAAAAATATTTGTAAGATGCTTTTCTCAAATCAGTGGCCCTTTTGTCCTCATGTGGATGGGGAAGTATTTATGTCTGCTAGTTTCCATCATTTAAAAATTATTAATAGTTTTATTTAAATTAGCAGTTGTTAGATATACACTTATTAACTCAGATAACTTGAATGACCTTCCTGAAATTGATGTGACTTATTTCACCAGCTTAAAGAAAAATATCACTTCATACTTCATCCTCACATGCTTTAATTGAAAAGAAATAAAATATAAATATAATCCCATTGTGGTTTTTTCTGCCCTTCCCAACTGTCCAGGAACGTTTGGACCAAAGCTTCCTTCCACACACCAGGCAGAGAATGAGGTGGGCTGTCGAGTCAGCCTGTTAGCTGTCTGTTGCTTCAGATTGTACTACTGAGTTCAGCTGCTGGCTGTGTTGTACAGCCTGATGGACTCATGTCCATTCTTTTAGTCATGCCCTTCCTGGCATAGATCCTTGCAAAGGCTGATGTCATACTCCGAGGTTATGTTGACATGTTGGGCCACAGCTGTTTTTTCTGACACTGTGCCACAGTGGATTCAGGGGGCCCCACACTCAAGCCCACTCTAAACCAGGGTCAGTTCCCACACTTTACCTTTGGGTGAGCCTGGACTACTAGCCTAGAATCTCCATTCCTCTATGATTCTACTTTGAGGTTCCTGACAAATTTTCCTGCCAGTGGACTATTGTCTAAGCTATCATGATGAAGCCAGGTCCTGTGGGGGCTTCAATTATCTTCCCTCCCAGGGATCTTGGGATCCTTAGCAAAGTGATCATCCTTTCCTCCTGAGTGCTGCATACAAAGGGGTCTTAGATGGGGGACTTTACTCACGGGATTGTGTTAACATTTCCCCCCAGAACATGGCTCCAAGTCTTCCTTTATTTGCACCACTGGAACAGTTACCATTCCAGTGATTTCTCATTTAACAAGACAATCTGCCCCTGAATAAATTGTGCCTCAGTTTTGGACCCAGAAGCAGCAGCCATAATTTAAAATTTTTCCTCATCTGAGGCTTCAAACACCTATGCAAGGCCCTGTGCTGCCAATAATAGAGCCACAAAGGAGTGATTTGAGGGTATGCTGAAGGAGATATGAGTTTTTGAATCAACGTGAATTCATGTTGTTGAGTAGAAATCTCTTTGTGTATTCCAAAACAAATTGGACCTCTGTCTGAAAAATGTAGGGGAGGAAAAAACTTTTTCTCTACCCTCTCATGTTCAGTGTCTGGGATTCTGCAGATTAAACTGACAAAAGACACATTAGAAAGAGAAAAAACCAGTTTATCCATGGATCCAAAATGAGGGTCCCCAGTGATGAGTAACTCAAAGGGCATGGTTAGACTTTGGGGCTTATCTACCATCTTAAATGGTGAAGGTGAAGGGGAAAAAGGCAGTGGGGAAACAAATGACTTCTTAGAAGGGGGAGGGTGGGAGAAAGGGCATTTATGGAAGATAAATGGCATTTCGGAAAGATAAATGGGCTCCCAGGAGAATAGATGGAAGATAGGCTAGCCTTGAGTCTTGAGTCTGTTGGAATGCAGTGCCTACTTCTTGAGTTCTAGTCTCCAAGAAGATTAATTAGAGTTGTCCTCATGGAAAGGATTTATTAATAACAATTGAAGTCTTTTGAGAGACTCTGCTTTTAGGAAGATGAGGGATTTCAGGAACTCAAATGTCTTCAGCTCAAAATAATTTTTATGCTATAGTGGCATATTTTGGGGTGGCATGTCTTGATCCCCTTCAAAAAGGACTAAATTATTTGAACATTACAAAGAATAACAAACTTTTAAAATGTACAAAGGATAGTTGCCTGTTCCTTTTGAAGAAAATTGTAATTCACTTTAAGAAAGTTTAATTTAGAAAAGAACCCAAATATCCACTAATCTCCCTGGAAAGCCAACAACTATAATTAATTTTAACACCAAATATATTTCATTCCAATTGGTCTTGGACAAAGGAGCTCTGTGATCTTGGAATTCCCTTTGCTGTGAAACCTCAGCCAGTAGCAGGACTAAATTGTTGGTGGACCTTGACTTGTGTCTCTCACTGTTCAGTTCCATGCTGCCTCTTGCTATAGGAAGGGAGAGGGTGCTGGTGGCCCACATGGCACACTGGAATAGGGAATGAGAGTACAATCAATGTGTACAATAAAAGCTTGGTTTCTTTTAATTTTTCTACTTTTTGATGTTAAGTGTGTAGTCACTAACTTCTACTTGATTGCTTATCAGATTGGTTTAGTCTCTACTGAGGGCTGGATGTACAATATATATATATTTTAATCTGAAAGATAAATATAGAGAAAGTATTTTCAAGTTAATTGTGTGCCTGTGGACCTGGAAAAGACAAAAGATGAGTTGACTAAACCCTAATGAAGTGGAAAGTATTTGTATTTTGTTTCAATAACTGAGCCCTGGAGCCTGTGGGGACCCTTGGTTTTTACTCTTTGCTACAGCAGGAACTGAACAATGGGTTTGGAATAGTCTCTTTGTTCTGTGGCCAATGAGGTTTTCCTACTGGTAGCAGATGGCAGTTTAATTTTGAATTGGCCTGGACAGGAATACTTTTTTTTTTCCTTGGCTGTGGTGATGACTTTGGAAAGACAAGCCTCCGTAGAATGTTAATTCTGGCAGGTTAGATTTTTCATGTAATCCTAATTGGAAGAATCAGGAAACATGACTGTAAGTTGGCCAATAAATACTTCCCACAGGGGAAAGATCTACTTGGAATTGTTGCTAATGATGTCAAGCCTCTTCTGTAGCTGATGACTGTTATAAATTCAGACTTCTCTCTTGTGCCTTATCCTGGTAGATACGCTTTGAAGACCTTTCTCCCTGTGCTACCACAAGGCCCCTAAACATTCTTGCATAGATGCTATTTTATATTTATGTTTCCTTGATGACTCTCTTGAGCCAATAACAGCATCTGCTCACACAGTTTGCAGGGCATTAAAGCAAGAGTCCTCTCGGTATTCTATCATCTATGACGGACACTTCTTATCGACTGCATTTTAAGCAGGTTCCCTCTTCCCTGCCTCTAAGTAGTGGTGTTTTCTGCATCCTTCCATTGACAGATTGATGCCCTCATCGGTTTTGTTCATAAATTCATAAGAAAATTAGTTTACAGTTATAAAATAATACAGTACATTTTCCTATTCAGATTTGTTTCTATCAAAAGAGGAAGATTTGCTATTTGCTTGCGAAGGACTGAATTGGTTCTCTTCTTTGCTAGAACACTGAATGACACTTTGGCAGTGCCTCTCTGTGTGTGTTTATTCAATTTCAGATAAGAGGACATTTATCTGTTATGTAGCTTATGCCACATGAAAAAGTTTTAGATAAAACAATTCTGTAGATCCAAGCTGTGCTTTGAAATGATCATTTTATAGGAATTTTATTTCTGAAGTGACATTCATAACCTGATATTAAATGACTTCTTATGAAATTATCTCACAGCACTGAAGAAAAATCAGAGAAAGAAATGATTTAAATATATGCATTTACCCAAATCTATCGTTAATCCAAGGGTCATGGTATAGGTATTGCCGTGGAGTTTTATATATAATGAAGAAATCTTAAAATATTCAACTTAGTAGTTATCTTGGGGTAGTGTTGTAGACTGAATATTTGTGTCTCCTCTCTACCCCTATTCATATGTTGAAATCCTAACCTCTAATGTGATGGTATGAGAAGGTAGGGCCTTTGGGAGGTAATTAGGTCACAAGGGTAGAACCCTTATGAATGGCATTTGTATCTTCAGAAAAGGGATCCCGGAGTGGCCTCTTTTGCCCCTTATCTGTTGTGTGAGGCTATACCAAGACAGGAGTTGCAGCCCAGAAGAGGCCTCTCTCCAGAACCTGACCACACTGGAACCCTGATCTCAGACTTCTAGTCTTCAGAACTCCGAAAAACAAATTTCTGTTGTCTGTAAAATATCCAGTCTATGGTTCTTTGTTAAGCAGCCTGAACTGACTAGCACAAGTGGTGTTTCCCTGTGGTTTCCACAGAATAGCAGTTTAGAGAACTGTCAATAACTTTAAAGAAAAAAACACTTTGAGGAAAAAACAGTTTAAGAGATTTATGAAGCAGGTTAAAAAAATGGAAAGTTTTCTTTAAGATTTCACATCTCCTTTAAGATGTTAATGTGGTTTAGAGCCTCCAGGAGACAATTATGTTTTATTGTGCTTCCCAAGGTTATTTGACTACAAATTTAATTTTTTTCCCCCAGCATCTCATTTTGTGGGGCTCATGTTTAGCCAAACATACATGGGAAAGTGCTGTTATAGTGTGGCTCCTTAGTTCTTTAGTAGAAGAAAGTGGGATCAGGAAGAGAGAAGTGGCATTCCTAAGATTACCTAGATGGTGAAGAGCTGTCTCAGAGCTGGAACCAAGCTCCCCATGTCTTTGTTCTTTCCATGACTCCACACTGGCTCCACCTGGTTTTACTTTCCTATGTGAAGACCACTCTTAGAGTAGGTCCTGTGTGCTTTTCATGCTTTTTTGCAGTCTACATTTAAAATAAACTTTATTTTTTAGAGCAGTTTTAGGTTTATAGCAAAATTGAGCAGATGGTTCAGAGATTTCCCATATGCCCCCTCCCCTCCACACATGTATAACGTCGTACCCTGTTATCAACTTCCCTCACCAGAATGGTACATTTGTTATAATGGATGAACCCACGTTAACACATCGTTATCACCCAAAGTCCATTGTTTACATTGGGATTCGCTCTTGGTGTTGTACATCCTGTGGGTTTTGATAAATGTATAAGGACATGTATACATCATCTAGTATCATACAGCGTAGTTTCCCTGCCCTAAAAATCGTCTGTGCTCTTCTCATTCATCCTTCGTTCCCCCCAACCCTGGCAGCCACTGGTCCTTTACTGTCTCCATAGCTATGCCTTTGCCCAGATTGTCACATAGTTGGAATCAATTGATATGTAGTTGTAGGGGAGGAAAAACTTAATTTTTTCCCCTCTGCCTTCCTAGTTCTCTAGCAAGGACCTATAAATGAGACTGACAAAAGATAAATTAGCAAGAAAAAAAAAACACAAAAAGAAGCATATTAATACACGTATCCTGCATTCACAAGGGAACACTCAGAGGTGAGTGATTCAAAAGGATGGTTAGAACTTGGGCTTATACAGCCTTCTTAACAAGAGAAGTGACCAGACAAAGGACTAAGACTTTGAGTTTCTAGGGCGGCAAACTGTGGGAGGGCAAATGTATGGGGAAATCAATGGAAGATAAAGGCTCCTCTTAGCAAGGTTTGTTATGTAGATTCCTCGTTGCCAAATACAGTTGTCTCTGGTGATTAACCTGGGTCTTTTCTCCTAGGGAGGAGGTGACAGCATCTTTATAAATTTCTGTCCTATTTTTAAGCTATAAGGAAAGGGCAGAGAACTTTTCTTTTTTTTTTTTTTTTTTGTGGATAACTCAGTTTTATTTTTTTATTTTTATTTTTTTTTATTTTAATAATGATTTTTTATTATATTATGTTAGTCACCATACAGTACATCCCCGGTTTTCGATGTAAGGCTCGATGATTCATTAGTTGTGTATAACACCCAGTGCACCATGCAATATGTGCCCTCCTTACTACCCATCACCGGTCTATACCATTCCCCCACCCCCCTCCCCTCTGTAGCCCTCAGTTTGTTTCTCATAGTCCATAGTCTCTCATGTTTCATTCCCCCTTCTGATTACCCCCCCTTTCTTTATCCCTTTCTTCCCCTACTGATCATTCTAGTTCTTATGTTCCATAGATGAGAGAAATCATATGATAGTTGTCTTTCTCTGCTTGACTTATTTCACTAAGCATTATCTCCTCCAGTGCCGTCCATGTTGTAGCAAATGTTGAGAACTCATTCTTTCTGATAGCTGAGTAATATTCCATTGTATATATGGACCACAACTTCTTAATCCAGTCATCTGTTGAAGGGCATCTCGGCTCCTTCCACGATTTAGCTATTGTGGACATTGCTGCTATGAACATTGGGGTGCATATGGCCCTTCTCTTCACTACGTCTGTATCTTTGGGGTAAACACCCAGTAGTGCAATGGCTGGATCATAGGGTAGCTCAATTTTTAACTTTTTAAGGGACCTCCACACTGTTTTCCAGAGTGGCTGTACCAACTTGCATTCCCACCAACAATGTAGGAGGGATCCCCTTTCTCCACATCCTCTCCAACAATTGTTGTTTCTTGCCTTGTCTATTTTTGCCATTCTAACTGGCGTAAGGTGGTATCTCAGTGTGGTTTTGATTTGAATTTCCTTGATGGCTAATGATTTTGAACATTTTTTCATGTGTCTGTTAGCCATTTGTATGTCTTCATTGGAAAAGTGTCTGTTCATATCTTCTGCCCATTTTTTGATTTGTTTATTTGTTTCTCGTGTATTGAGTTTGAGAAGTTCTTTGTAGATCTTGGATACCAGTCCTTTATCTGTAGTGTCATTTGCAAATATCTTCTCCCATTCCGTGGGCTGCCTCTTAGTTTTTCTGACTGTTTCCTTGGATGTGCAGAAACTTTTAATCTTGATGAAGTCCCATAAATTCATTTTATCTTTTGTTTCTCT
Organism: Ursus arctos; assembly: GCF_023065955.2. NCBI lineage: Eukaryota > Metazoa > Chordata > Mammalia > Carnivora > Ursidae > Ursus > Ursus arctos. The sequence goes on along the minus strand of NW_026623100.1, from coordinate 59,419,593 downwards.
TGCCTTTGGGGATGTGTCATGGAAAAGGTTGCTTTGGCCGATGTCGTAGAGGTTGCTGCCTATGTTCTCCTCTAGAATTTTGATGGATTCCTGTCTCACATCGAGGTCTTTCATCCATTTGGAGTTTATTTTTGTGTATGGTGTGAGATAGTGGTCAAGTTTCATTCTCTTGCATGTAGCTGTCCAATTTTCCCAGCACCATTTATTGAAGAGACTGTCTTTTTCCCACCGGATGTTTTTTCCTGCTTTATCAAATATTAGTTGCCCAAAGAGCCGAGGGTCCATTTCTGGGCTCTCTATTCTGTTCCATTGGTCTATGTGTCTGTTTTTGTGCCAGTACCATGCTGTCTTTGTGATCACAGCTTTGTAGTACAGCTTGAAATCCGGCATTGTGATGCCCCCAGCTTTGTTTTTCCTTTTCAACAGTTCCTTGGAGATTCGGGGTCTTTTCTGGTTCCATACAAATTTAAGGACTATTTGTTCCAGTTCTTTGAAAAACGTTCTCGGTATTTTGATCGGGATAGCATTGAAAGTGTAGATTGCTCTGGATAGCATGGACATTTTAACTATGTTAATTCTTCCGATCCATGAGCATGGAATATCTTTCCATCTTTTTATGTCTTCCTCAATGTCTTTTAAGAGTGATTTATAGTTTCTAGAATAAAGGTCCTTTACGTCTCTGGTTAAGTTAATTCCAAGGTAACGAATGGTTTTTGGTGCTATTGTAAATGGGATGGATTCCCTGATTTCTCTTTCTTCGTTCTCGTTATTCGTGTACAGAAATGCAACTGATTTCTGAGCATTGATTTTGTATCCCGCCACGTTACTGAATTGCTCTATAACTTCTAATAGTTTGGGAGTGGCTTCTTTTGGGTTTTCCATATAGAGTATCATGTCGTCTGCGAAGAGAGACATTTTGACTTCTTCTTTGCCGATTTGAATACCTTTGATCCCTTTTTGTTGTCTGATTGCTGTTGCAAGGACTTCTAGTACTATGTTGAATAATAGTGGCGAGAGTGGGCATCCTTGTCGTGTTCCTGATCTTAAGGGAAAGGCTTCCAGCTTTTCCCCATTGAGAATAATATTTGCAGTAGGCTTTTCATAGATGGCTTTTATGAGATTGCGAAATGTACCTTCTATTCCTACACTCTGAAGGGTTTTAATCAGGAAAGGATGCTGTATTTTGTCAAAAGCTTTTTCGGCATCGATTGAGAGGATCATATGGTTCTTTTTTTTTTTTTTTTTTTTTTAATGATTTTTTATTATATTATGTTAGTCACCATACAGTACATCCCCGGTTTCCGATGTAAGGCTCGATGATTCATTAGTTGTGTATAACACCCAGTGCACCATGCAATACGTGCCCTCCTTACTACCCATCACCGGTCTATCCCATTCCCCCACCCGCCTCCCCTCTGTAGCCCTCAGTTTGTTTCTCATAGTCCATAGTCTCTCATGTTTCATTCCCCCTTCTGATTACCCCCCCTTTCTTTATCCCTTTCTTCCCCTACCGATCATCCTAGTTCTTATGTTCCATAGATGAGAGAAATCATATGATAGTTGTCTTTCTCTGCTTGACTTATTTCACTTAGCATTATCTCCTCCAGTGCTGTCCATGTTGTAGCAAATGTTGAGAACTCGTTCTTTCTGATAGCTGAGTAATATTCCATTGTATATATGGACCACAACTTCTTAATCCAGTCATCTGTTGAAGGGCATCTCGGCTCCTTCCACGATTTAGCTATTGTGGACATTGCTGCTATGAACATTGGGGTGCATATGGCCCTTCTCTTCACTACGTCTGTATCTTTGGGGTAAATACCCAGTAGTGCAATGGCTGGATCATAGGGTAGCTCAATTTTTAACTTTTTAAGGGACCTCCACACTGTTTTCCAGAGTGGCTGTACCAACTTGCATTCCCACCAACAATGTAGGAGGGATCCCCTTTCTCCACATCCTCTCCAACAATTGTTGTTTCTTGCCTTGTCTATTTTTGCCATTCTAACTGGCGTAAGGTGGTATCTCAGTGTGGTTTTGATTTGAATTTCCTTGATGGCTAATGATTTTGAACATTTTTTCATGTGTCTGTTAGCCATTTGTATGTCTTCATTGGAAAAGTGTCTGTTCATATCTTCTGCCCATTTTTTGATTTGTTTATTTGTTTCTCGTGTATTGAGTTTGAGAAGTTCTTTGTAGATCTTGGATACCAGTCCTTTATCTGTAGTGTCATTTGCAAATATCTTCTCCCATTCCGTGGGCTGCCTCTTAGTTTTTCTGACTGTTTCCTTGGCTGTGCAGAAGCTTTTAATCTTGATGAAGTCCCATAAATTCATTTTATCTTTTGTTTCTCTTGCCTTTGGGGATGTGTCATGAAAAAGGTTGCTTTGGCCGATGTCGTAGAGGTTGTTGCCTATGTTCTCCTCTAGAATTTTGATGGATTCCTGTCTCACATCGAGGTCTTTCATCCATTTGGAGTTTATTTTTGTGTATGGTGTGAGATAGTGGTCAAGTTTCATTCTCTTGCATGTAGCTGTCCAATTTTCCCAGCACCATTTATTGAAGAGACTGTCTTTTTCCCACCGGATGTTTTTTCCTGCTTTATCAAATATTAGTTGCCCAAAGAGCCGAGGGTCCATTTCTGGGCTCTCTATTCTGTTCCATTGGTCTATGTGTCTGTTTTTGTGCCAGTACCATGCTGTCTTTGTGATCACAGCTTTGTAGTACAGCTCGAAATCCGGCATTGTGATGCCCCCAGCTTTGTTTTTCCTTTTCAACAGTTCCTTGGAGATTCGGGGTCTTTTCTGTTTCCATACAAATTTAAGGACTGTTTGTTCCAGTTCTTTGAAAAATGTCCTTGGTATTTTGATCGGGATAGCATTGAAAGTGTAGATTGCTCTGGGTAGCATGGACATTTTAACTATGTTAATTCTTCCGATCCATGAGCATGGAATATCTTTCCATCTTTTTATGTCTTCCTCAATGTCTTTTAAGAGTGATTTATAGTTTCTAGAATATAGGTCCTTTACGTCTCTGGTTAAGTTAATTCCAAGGTAACGTATGGTTTTTGGTGCTATTGTAAATGGGATGGATTCCCTAATTTCTCTTTCTTCAGTCTCGTTATTTGTGTACAGAAATGCAACTGATTTCTGAGCATTTATTTTGTATCCTGCCACGTTACTGAATTGCTCTATAACTTCTAATAGTTTGGGAGTGGCTTCTTTTGGGTTTTCCATATAGAGTATCATGTCATCTGCAAAGAGAGACATTTTGACTTCTTCTTTGCCAATTTGAATACCTTTGATCCCTTTTTGTCGTCTGATTGCTGTTGCAAGGACTTCTAGTACTATGTTGAATAATAGTGGCGAGAGTGGGCATCCTTGTCGAGTTCCTGATCTTAAGGGAAAGGCTTCCAGCTTTTCCCCATTGAGAATAATATTTGCAGTAGGCTTTTCATAGATGGCTTTTATGAGATTGCGAAATGTACCTTCTATTCCTACACTCTGAAGGGTTTTAATCAGGAAAGGATGCTGTATTTTGTCAAATGCTTTTTTGGCATCGATTGAGAGGATCATATGGTTCCTGAGTCTTTTCTTGTTGATATGATGTATCACGCTGATTGATTTGCGAATATTGAACCACGCTTGCATCCCAGGTATGAATCACTTGATCGTGATGGATAATCCTTTTAATGTACTGTTGGATTCTATTAGCAAGGATCTTGTTGAGGATTTTGGCGTCTATATTCATTAGGGAAATCGGTCTGTAATTCTCCTTTTTGATGGGGTCTTTGCCTGGTTTGGGGATCAAGGTAATATTGGCCTCATAGAATGAGTTTGGTAGCTTTCCTTCTGTTTCTATTTTTTGAAATAGCTTTAGGAGAATAGGTATTATTTCTTCTTTGAATGTTTGGTAGAATTCCCCAGGAAAACCGTCCGGGCCTGGAGTTTTGTTATTTGGAAGGTTGTTTATCACTGACTCAATTTCTTCATAATTAATTGGCCTGTTTAAGGAATCAATTTCTTCCGGTTTCAATCTTGGTAGTTTATAGGTTTCCAGGAAGGATTCCATCTCTTCCAGATTGCTTAGTTTATTGGCATATAGCTGTTGATAAAAATTTCTAATAATCCTTCCAATTTCAATGGTGTTCGTCGTGACCTCTCCTTTTTCATTCATAATTTTAATAATCTGGGTCCTTTCTCTTTTCTTTTGGATAAGTCTTGCCAGTGGTCTGTCAATTTTATTGATTCTCTCCAAGAACCAGCTTCTAGTCCTGTTGATCTGCTCTACTGTACTTCTGGTTTCTGCTTGATTGATTTCAGCTTTAATTTTGGTCAACTGCTTCCTTGTGCGTGGATTAGGCCTGTCCCTCTGTTGCTGTTCCAGCTTCTTGAGGTGAGAATATAAAAACTGCATTTTAGATTTTTCTATTCTTTTGAGTGAGGCTTGGATGGCTATGTATTTCCCCCTTAGGACTGCCTTTGCAGTATCCCATAGGTTTTGGACTGTTGTATTTTCATTCTCATCGGTCTCCATAAATTGTTTAATTTGATTTTTGATTTCCTGGTTTATCGAGTCATTCCTGAGCAGGATGGTTCTTAGTCTCCAAGTGTTTGAGTTTCTTCCAAATTTTTCCTTGTGGTTGAGTTCCAATTTCAGAGCGTTGTGGTCTGAGAATATGCAGGGGATAATTTCAATCTTTTGGTATCGACTGAGACCTGTTTTGTGTCCCAGAACATGGTCTATTCTTGAAAATGTTCCGTGGGCATTAGAATAGAATGAGTATTCTTTGGTTCTGGGGTGTAGTGTTCTATATATATCTAAGAGGTCCAACTCGTCGAGTATGGCATTCAAAGCCTTTGATTCTTTGCTTAGTTTTTGCCAGGGTGTTCTGTCTATTTCTGATAGTGGAGTGTTGAGGTCCCCTACTATTAATGTATTTTTATCTATATGTCTCTTTATTCTGGTTAAGAGTTGGCTTGTGTATCTTGCTGCTCCCCTGTTGGGGGCATATATATTTATAATTGTCATATCCACTTGTTGAATACTTCCTTTAAGAATAATATAGTGCTCTTCTGCATCTCTAACTATAGTCTGTAGTTTAAAATCCAATTTATCTGATATGAGAATTGCTACCCCAGCTTTCTTTTGAGGTCCATTTGCGTGAAAGATGGTACTCCATCCCCTTACTCTCAGTCTGAATGCATCTTTGGGTTCGAAATGAGTCTCTTGTAGACAGCAAATGGATGGGTCATGTCTTTTTATCCAATCTGCAACCCTGTGGCGTTTGAAGCCAGAATTTAAACCATTAATGTTCAGGCTGAGTACTGAGAGATATGCTTTTAATTCTGCCATGTTGTCAGTAAAGTCTTTGTTTGTATTGGCTGTGACTTTCTGTTTTGTATCACTCTTGGGGCCTTTTTACTTTTATAGAACCCCCCGTAATACCTCCTGTAGGGCTGGTTTCGTGGTTACGAAATTGGCTAGTGACTGGCGATTCTGAAATGTCTTTATTTCTCCATCAATTCTGAATGACAGCCTTGCTGGATAAAGGATCCTTGGCTGCATGTTTTTCTCTGAAAGAGCTTTAAAAATGCTCCCCCAACCCTTTCTCTCATTCCAGGTCTGTGTAGACAGGTCTGACGTAATTCTGATGCCTTTGCCTTGGTACGTGAGAAATTTCTTTGCCCTGGCCGCTTTCAATACTGTATCCTTGGATCTCATATTTGCGAATTGTACTATGACGTGACGTGGTGTAGGTCTGTCATGGTTGAGCTTGGGAGGGGTCCTCTCTGCCTCTTGGACACGAATTTTTGTTTCCCTTGCTAGATTAGGGAAGTTTTCAGCTACAATTTGTTCAAATATCTCTTCTAGGCCTGTTTTTCTCCACCCCCTCGGGGATGCCGATGATTCTAACATTGGATTGTTCCGTTGAGTCAGTAATCTCCCGTAGCCAACATTCGTGGGCGTGGATTTTTTTAAGACCATCTTCTATTTTTATTTTTTCCTCTATTAACCCATCCTCCAATTCACTAACCCTTTCCTCCGCTTCCGTGACCCTGGCCGTCAGAGCCTCTAGTTTTGCCTGCATTTGGCTCATAGAATTTTTAATTTCTGTCAAATTCGCTCTCATTTCCGCCCTTAGGGATTCTATATTCTCAGTAATATTTTCCTGAATACTTTTTTCAAGTCTACTCATTATCTTGACCATTGTTACTCTGAATTCCATTTCTGATAATTTGGTTACATCCATATCCGTTACTTCTGTGGCAGAGGCCACTGACTCACTGTCTTTTCTTTGCTGGGGGGGGCTTCTCCTTCTTGTCATTCTGATGAAGAGAGGTTGCGGGGTTTCCAGAGCCCAAAATTATTGACTGGGTCCCAGGCCGTGCCCCTTGTTTTATAGGGATCTTAGAGATGTGGGCTTCTTCTTTAAAGATTTTATTTATTTACTTATCTGAGAGAGGGAGACAGACAGTCAGCAAGAACGAAACAGAAGCAGGGGAGTGAGAGAGGAAGAAGCAGGCTCCCAGCGGAGGAGCCCGATGAGGGACTCCTTTCCGGAACGCTGGGATCACGCCCTAAGCCGGAGACAGGAGCTCAATGACTGCGCCACCCAGGCGCCTGGGTTGTGGGCTTCTTGATTTTTCAGCCTGCCTTCTGTGTTCTGGGGGAGGGGCCTGCCGCGCCGATACTCAGGCAACCCTGTTTGGTTAGAGTCTCCGTGTCCCCTGCGAGGGAGGATGGGGATGGGCACTCTCTGAGCCGGTATTTCCAGGCTTTTGTTCTCTGGCGGCTTTCCCTGGCGGCCGGCTATGCCTCTTCTGAGGGTCAGAGCAGCAGAGGCTGCATTGTCGCAGAACAGAGGGATTGCGGCCCGTTCTCCACTGATGTTCTGGCCACTTTAACTCTATTACTGTTGGTGCTGCTCAACCCTGCAGCGTCCCGGGATGTGCGCCCTACACCGGGCGTCCCTGCCCTCACTTCCAGGGCCGGCGCGTCTCTGTCCTTTGTGTTTCTTTTTTTTTTTTTTTTTTTTAAGATTTTATTTATTTATGTGACAGAGAGACAGCCAGCCAGAGAGGGAACACAAGCAGGGGGAGTGGGAGAGGAAGAAGCAGGCTCCCAGCGGAGGAGCCTGATGTGGGACTCGATCCCGGAATGCCAGGATCACGCCCTGAGCTGAAGGCAGACGCTTTAAGGACTGCGCTACCCAGGCGCCCCTGTCCTTTGTGTTTCTAATGCCGCCAGCCACCGGCCGCCCCGCAGGCTCCCGGGTCTCCCGGTCTCAGTCTATGCCCGGTGAGCACACCTCGATTCCGGAGTTTCGGGAGAAGCCTGGTGGCGCGCGCACCCGGTTCAGGGTCTCAGTCTGCTGTTCCGCGGGTGCCGACCGCGAGTCCGCCCGCTCCCCCGTGCAGGTGGCCCGCCAGCCGCCAGCCGCCCCGCGCGCGCTCCGGGAGTTCCCGGTCTCAGTCTGGATCCCCTGAGCACACCGGGATTCCGGTGTTCCGGGAGATGCCTGGTGGCGCGCGCGCGTTCACGGCTCACCGGTCTCAGTCCGCTCTCTCGCGGGTGCCCTCTGTGAGTCCGCCCGCTCCCCCGTGCAGGTGGCTGCCGCTTCCCGGCGCCCAAACTCGGCGGCTCCCTCCCCCTTCCGTTTATCTTCCGATATCCATGCACGGTTTACAGCTCCCCTCTTCGTACCTCAATACTCAGCGCTGGAGATGTTCATTTGTAGAGATCCAGATGCATCATCCTGCGTCTCAGGCTGATTCCATGGTTATTTAGGCTAGTCTGGTACCTATCCAGCTCGACTCAGGGGACCGGCTGAAAAAGGGGTCCCCTACTCCTCCGCCATCTTAACTCCTCCTCGCAGAGAACTTTTCTTGAATCTACTTCTATTCAGTTATCTTGAGCTCAAAATAATCCTTAGGCCAAAGTAACATACTTTGGATGGGATATTCTGCTACCCTTCATAGTCTTTTCAGGCTGGCTTCTTTTGCTTAGTACTATCCATTTAATGTTCTTCCATGTCTTTTCATGGCTTGATAACTCATGTCCTTTTAGCTCTGAATAATAGTTCATTATCTGAATGTACCATAGTTTTCAAAATTTATTCACCTGCTGAAGGGTATCTTGGTTGCTTCCAATATTTGGCAGTTACGAATAAAGCTGCTACAAATATTCGCGTGCAGAATTTTGTGTGAAAGTAAGTTTTCAATGCATTTGAATAAATGCCAAGGAGTACAATTGCTGGAATTTATGGGAAGAGTATGTTTAGTTTTGTGAGAAACTGCCAGACTGTCTTCCAAAGTGGCTGTACCACTTTGTATTTCCACCAGTAAAGAATGAGAGTTCTTGTTCCACATCCTTGTTATCATTTGGTGGTGTCTAATAGATGAATTTATCTAATAGATGTACAGTTCCTTATAATTTTTAAGGTTTTTTTTTCTAATACGGTTTTAACATTTAAATGAAATGGAAGGCTTTTAAGAAAAAAAAATCAACCTATTGTATTCACTTCTTCCCAATCCCCAGTCTTGTTTCCCATTTAACTCTCACCTTTTTCTTTTGCTATCTGCCTCCATATTTCAAAGTAACACTGTATTGTCTTAATTTATTAATTCTATACATTACCTGTTCATTTCGTATTATGAGGGATGATAATTTAACACTGATACTTTTCCTCAGCCTAACTTCATCGATCACTTTCTCTGCTTGTGTTTATTTTTTGTACACTGTTTTTTGTGTATCCTGAAGTTAATAATTGCCTAGCTTTTTTCATTTGCTTTGTTTCATATGTACATACAAATATATTAAAATATTTATGCAAACATATTTATATACATATGAATAAGATATAAATACACATATACATATGAATAAGCAGAAAGAGAGTAAAGGAGGGAGTGAGAAGGGAGGGAGGGAGGGAGAAAGAGAGAACTTCTCAATATAATTTTGCACATATAGACAGGCTTATCAGATATTTTATCAGGACCTCTTTTTCTTTGATGACTTTTCTTGAACCCACAAATTTCCAGTCTCTATTTCTAGGCCTATTGCATAGTCGTCTTCTAGGAATATTCTTTGTCACCATTTTAGATTCAATTCATGGGTACTTTGTTTCTTGATTTAGTTATTATTTTGATGAAGAACATTCTTCAACGTGTCTAATATCTTAAATTTACTCTTTTTTTTTTAAGGATTTTATTTATTTGACAGAGAGAGACAGTGAGAGAGGGAACACAAGCAAGGGAAGTGAGAGAGGGAGAAGCAGGCTTCCCGCTCAGCAGGGAGCCTGATGTCTGGGGCTCCATCCCAGGACCCTGGGATCATGACCTGAGCCAAAGGCAGACGCTTAATGGCTGAGCCACACAGGCGCCCCTTAAATTTACTCTTGTACTTGATAATACTTTGGCTAAGTATAGAAATCTAGGTTGAAAGTGATTTTCTCTCAGAATTTTAAAAAAATTGCTTCCAGATTCCATTGTGGTTTTTGAGAAGTCTAATTTAGTTATTCTAGTTTCCTTTTATGAGTGACCTTTTATATGTTTTGTTCTTTCTGAAAGCTTTTATAATCTTCTCTTTAACCTTGGTGTTCTGAAATTTCACGATAGTATGCCTTGATTGTGGGTCTTTCCTCATTTTCTTGTCTGGTTCTTGGTAGCCTTTTCCCATCCCTAGATTCCTGTTCTTCATGAGTGACTGTGTTCTCTCATATTTTTTTGTGTATTTGTTTAATTGTGGTAAAAGACTCCTAACATAAAATTTACCTTCTTAACCATTTTTAAGTGTACTGTTCGGGCCTTCAACTGATTGGATGAGGCCCACCCACATTTTGGAGGGTAATCTGCTTTCCTCAAAGTCTACTGATTTAATCGTTAATCTCATCTAAAAAATACCTTCATAGGGGCGCCTGGGTGGCTCAGTCATTAAGTCTTTGGCTCAGGGCGTGATCCCAGTGTTCTGGGATCGAGCCCTGCATTGGGCTCCCTGCTCTGCTGGGATCCTGCTTCTTCCTTTCCCACTCACCCTGCTTGTGTTGCCTCTCTCACTGGCTGTCTCTCTCTCTGTCAAATAAATAAATAAATAAATAAATAAATAAATAAAATCTTTAAAAAAAAATAAAATACCTTCATAGCAACATCTAAACTGATGTTTGATCAGGTATCTGGGGATTGTGCCTAGCTAAGTGGACCTATAAAATTAATCATTACTGTCATATAAATAGAATCATACAGTATTTGTCCTTTTCTGACTGGCTTATTTTACATAACATAATATTATCAAGGTTCCTCCATGTTGTGGCATGTGTCAGAATTTCCTTTCTTTTTAAGGCTCAGTAATATTCCATTGTGTGTACACACTACTTTTTGTTTATCTGTTCATCTGTCTATGGACATTTGGGTTACTTCCACCTGTTGGCTATTGCGAATAATGCTGCCATGTACCTGTGTGTGCAACTATGTCTTGAAGTCCTTGTTTACAGTGCTTTGGTGTATATACCCAGAAGTGGGATTTCTGAGTCACATGGCTCTCATTTGTTTTTCATTTTGAAATCCTTTTAGTTGGATCTTAAAATTTTTAGATTGATTCTCTAATTTTCTTACCTTTTATCTTCTCTCATGTGACTTTCTTTTTTATTCTACTTTTTGGAAGTTTTCCTTTACTGTGGTTTTCAACTCGTTTCCCATGCTAATTTTCTTCTTTCCTTCCTCCCTTCCTTCCTTGTTTCCCTCCCTCCCTTCCTCCCTCCTTCCCTTCTTATCCTTCTCTTTCCTTCTTGGACTTCAGCTATATCTCTTATGTTGAACAAGCATTGCTTTGGAGTTAAATCATGAGGGGTTTATTTTTGTCTACTACTCTCCTTTTGTTATTTTGTGGGGCTGGTTCTTTCTTTGCCCTTGAATGAAACTTAACACCTATAACTTTTCTCACATTTTCAGATAACCAAAGATGCTTTCCAGTTGCATGTCATAGTTAAATACTTAATCTTGACTTAAAGTTAAATCTCATTTTCTCCAGCTTAGGCTGCTGGAGATGTGAAGTGTGAGTCAGAAAAGGGAGAGTACAGCCTGCTTCTTTTCTCTTTATACCTGACACTTTTATTCTTTCTGTGCCCTCATTCGAAGCACAGTTCCTGATCTCTATCTCCTCCAGGGTAGGAATCCTGCAAATAGAGAAGGAATCAGAGACCTGTCCATAATGACAATAGGGCCAAGGTATATGGTTTCTTATACTAGCTATTATTTTCTAAATGAGGTTATATGTTTTACAGCCTCATTAACAGACATAAAATGGTAGTATTTCATGCAGTCATATCATTTCAGTTATGTTTAAGCACCTTCTGAGAGCCCTTGCATGGTATCCCACCTGTCTCCAACAGGGTTGACCTCATCCTCATCCTGTATCTTTGCTTGTGCCTCCTTCTGTTTTTCTCATAACAGACTATATTAGAATCTGTTGGCTTGTCTGTTTCCCTCGTAGACAATAAGCTCCTTGAGGGGCCTCATTATTTCTCATGTGCCCAGATTATAGGTTATTCTATACATTTCTATCAGATTGAACAGACAGAATTCAGATGGTAAAAGACCAAAGATTCAGCAAGAATCCCCCTAAATGAGGGCTGATTCCAGAAGAGAGGCTGTTTGTCTGTTTGACATCTCCCATCCCTGATTATGACCTCTGGTCCTCTCCTTTCTTCCTGCTTCAGTGAATAGGGGAAGGAGCTAAAATTTTTTTCCCTTGTCACCTCAGGGTCACCTCCACCCAACAGGTATTAAACAATAGTGCCAGAAACATTTTCCTCCTAATAAGGAAATTCTGGTTACACTGATCATGCTCAGATACCTAAAGGATTGCTGGAACCTGACCTCCAGATACCCAGGGAATTACCATATAGTGAAAAAAATCAGTCTGGAAAAAAAAAAAGATAATGAGATAAGCTTGTTTGTAAATATTTGGTTCACCTTTCTGAGGGACATATCTTTAAGCTATAAAAGTGTACAGTATGTTTTATGGGTTTTATCTTCCTTCCTAGCTCTATAAAATCAGAGTTTTATTGGTGTGAGCCCTCTGTGTGAAATAAATGATAGATAAGCAGATGATCATTTTATTTCATGGTTGAGACAAAATGTGCTGGGCTTTATTGCACCTAATCCCCCACTGGAAGAAGAATTTTAAAGTGCATAGTAGTTAATTCTGTTTGGCAGATATGAGCTATAAACATATTTTCATCTGCTTTCTCTCCTTATTAAATTAGAAATTTTCAGTGATTATAGGTTTTTACTTCTCTTGTGGGGAATTTGGAAATGACTTTTTATATCTATTTTTTCAGATGCAATGGTGATATCCCAGAGTGACCTGGGATATAATATTAATTAGTTTCAGCATATTACTACATCAGTATAAATGGCATTTTTGGCTTAGAATCCAAAGATTAGCCATCTTCATTATTGTCAAAGCAGTGATTCCTCATCACCCCAACCAGAAGAGAGCTCTTCCACATTGGCACTAATGTATCACTCTTTGTCTGCACTTAGTAAATAAAATTCCTTTTACCTGGGAGGCCTGTATAAAAGCATGGCTGATTTCCGCCCTCTTTATCTTTTCTATTCCTGAAGGTGGCACTGCCTAATTTTGACTAGTGTGGGGCAGAAAATTGATTTTATTTTTCATACTAAGTCTGAGAGATTATTTTTGGTTTTGTGGCGCATTGAGCCTAAAAGGTGATGAGGCCACATCCAGACTCAATACGAAGCATGCTACAGTTGGCTAGAGATGCCTCCCTGGGTTCAGTTGTGGGGTTCCAGTTACAGCTCACATTATTAGATTGTGTAGGTGTTGGGAGAGGGGAGTTGGAGACCACCCCTGAATTCATGAATTGTAGGACAGATGACGTTTCACAGGAGCAGTGTGAATCCAGACGTTACCCATTAGGAATGTAGTCACATCTCTCCCTTCTGAATTTCTCTAAGCCACCTTCCCATTCAAAGCACTCACTCAGAGTGAAAAAAACATAGAGCCATGCAGGACACCTTACGTCAAAAATGCTCTAGAGGAGAAGAGGCTCACATTCAATGGATTTCTTATGGCAAGAGCCTCACTCCATCCCAGACCACTTCATGGAGTGGGTAGTCCAGTGGACACAGGCTACCAAAAGGTCTGGTCCTAGCTTGCAGGCCTTTGTGCCTAAAAGAGAGAGGGAGAGGAGGAAGGGAGACAGAGATAGAGACAGGCAGGATGTTTTGCAAAAGCAGGAGGATTAATTTAAAGTTACAATCTCAACTTGTGAGTTTTTTCTTTGTTTCACTTTTCATTTTGATGTTTTAGGGAAGCAATGGTCATTTATTGAACATCTGTCTGACAGAGAAATCCAACACAGATTTGACCTGTCTCTTCTAGTTTCATAAACACTTGCTCATAGACAGACAAACCTAGTTTACATGCTGGCTCGTGACCCCATCTTTCATCATTTTATATTTCAGTGACTAGCTTGTGGTTTTCCATCATCTTCTTGGTCTTCATTCTCATTCTGTCCCCTTTCTCTGGAATGCCCTCTCTCCCCTGCCTGCTCTTTAAGCCACTCTTGCTGAGCCCACCCAGTCTGCCCCATCTCTGCTAGCATGTGAAAACTTAGCTCAGACATTGCCTTTTCCAGGATGTCTTCCTTGGTTCACACTGTGGCACATGCTGGTTCCTTCTACACATCCTCCCTTCTTTCCATTGAGCAACACCCTGATTACTTTTAGCATCAGGGGTGGCTGGCTTCTTCCTGGACCCAGGGGTTGAATCTTTACTGGTTTAAGCCAATAGCAATAATTTTATTCTTACCAGTGACTGTTTTAGAAATAATCTTACCAGTGACTGTTTTAGAAATAATCAAGTAATGCAATTACTTGATGCAAGTAACACAGGAGGGAAAGTCTGATTGTAGCTTCTGGGAAAATGTATCTCACTTTTCAAAAGGGAAGCAAAGGGATATTCTCTCCTCTAGTGTGTTGCTGGTGAGAAAGTGACATGTGGGGCTGTGGCAACCATGTTGTGATCATGAGGGCACAAGCCTGAGAGCAAAGGCCAATAGTTTGAGAATGGAATAACAGAAAGATGAAACAATTAGAATCCTGAAAATGCAACTGAGGCGCTGACTTAACCACCCTGGAACTGTCCTCCTGCCAGATTCCTTGATATAGAAGATAATAAATCTCCTTATTGTTTAATCCAGTTTAGATCGAGTTTCTTGTTATTTGTAGCTGAAATCATCCTTACTGATACCTATCATACTCCTTATCTATATTTCCTTTAGAGTCTTGTGCATCTTTCTATCATGCTTTCATTTTCAAAAATAGCTTTATTGAGGTATAATTTATCTACCATAAAGGTCACCCGAATAGAGTATGTAATTCAATGGATTTTAGTATGTTTACCGTGTTGTATAACTATCACTACTGTTTAATTTTAGAGTATTTATCACCCCCCCCAAAAGGAACTCTGCCCCATTAGCAGTCTCACCTCCAGCCCGCCAGCTCTAGGCACCATTACTCTACTTTCTGTCTCTCTGGGTTTGCCTATTGTGGACATTTCATATGACTGTAATCAAGTGATATATCTTTTGTGACTGTCTTCTTTCATTTAGCATGATCCTTTCTGGGTTCATCTTTCACTTAGCATCATCTTTTCTGGTTTCATCCACATTAATAGCAGGTATTAATTCATTTACCACATTTTGTTTATCCATTCAACAGTTGATAGACATTTGAATTGTTTCCACTTTCTTGGCTTTTAGGAATAATGCTCAACAGCACATTTGTAAACAAATTTTTGTGTGGACATGTGTTTTCATTTCTCTTAGGCATATAACTAGGAGTAGAATTGCTAAGTCATGTGTAACTTTATATTTAACATTTTGGGGTACTGCCAGTCTGTTTCCCAGAGTGGCCGCACCATTTCACAGACCCTCCAGCAGTGTAGGGTGAGTCTACTTCTTCACATCGTTGTCAACACTTGTTACTGTCTGTGGTTTTATTGCTGTTATTGTTGTTGGCTTGTTTGTTTTTTAAGCTATGCTACTTTGGTGTAAAGTGGTACTTTACCTGGTTTTGATTTGTGTTTCTCTGATGGCTAATAATGTTGAGTCTCTTTCATATCATGCTGTATTAATTATTTTTCTGCGCCAGTCATCAATGCTTACCATGCGCCAGGTATGTAAGTACAGCAATATTAATGGACCTGAATCAAACGTATTTGAAAATTGGGGGCATAATGCTTATCTCGTAGAGGTATTATAAGGACCAAACAGTGGTTTACAGCTCAAATATTAGAGTAAATCAGCTAGATTTTAATCCAGGTTCTGTCTCTTACTATCTGCAATTTCATATATTAATGTTTCTTAGCTTTAGTTTATTCATATGCAAAAGGTTATCTATCTCTCCACAGAGTTGTGAGGATTAAATGAGGAAATGCAAGAACATTTTTGAGCATAGCGCCTGGCCCACTGAAAGAGAATTAGCTTTTCCATTATAGATGTTGGTTCTATAGTAGACTGTGCGGTACCCTACCTGGACCCACTTTACTGCACCCACCCATCCCCCTGTTCTCTGAGGGTTGGTTGCTTAGAGCTCACTGATGCCCCCTTCCTTTGGGCATTGTCCTGGCAGAGTATAACCCTGAGACTTAGCCCTACATTCTTTGTTTTTTTTTTTTTTTTAATTTTATTTTTATTTATTTGAGAGAGAGAGCATGTGCACAAGTGGCAGGGAGGGGCCGAGAGAGAGGACAGAAGCCGACTCCCCTGCTGAGCAGGGAGCTGGACCTGGGGTTCGATCCCAGGACACCTGAGATCATGACCTGAGCTGAAGGCAGACAATCAACTGAGCCACCCAGGCACTCCTTGCCCTACCTTTTATTCCCCATGGGCCCGCCCCCACTCAGCAGTATACAACCAATGACTGATTAATCCTTCATAAAAGGCTGGCCCCTGGCCTCAGAGCAGACCATTCTTGGGTGTGATTTCTGTTTCAGAGCTTTCTCCCTGTCTTTGTCCAAGACCACATTCTTGCTTGCTCTTTCTCTTCCCCACTTCACTCCCAGCCCTACATGCTTTTTCTGAGTGCATTCCTTCAACAAATCACATGTACCCAAAATTCGGTCTCAGTTTCTGTCTGTCCTTGCCCACTATTCCCTTCTGCCCTCACCATCATCCTGCTTTCCCTAAAGGTCCCTCGTCATACCTTCACCCACCTTCTTCTTCAAAGAGAAGGGGAGAACCAAGTTATGAAAGTGTGAAGGAGTTAGAAATAATAAAAGAAAAAGGAGCAGGAATTATGGAGAAGAAAACAAAGATTGAAAAGTTGAGGAAGTGCAAGAGAGGAGCAATGTAGCCAAATACAGAGGGAATGTGAGTAAAATAAATTCAAGAAACAGCAAAATCTATGCCTGTGGTATGATAGCAAAAAGTTCTTACTTGCAGTACCCTCCCAAACTCCTTTCTAAGAAGGATGTGTACTACAGATGGATCTTGTTTTAGGAGGTCAGCTGATGTATGTAAAGATGAGAAGCAGACAGAAAATAAATTACAGGGGTGGCAGGGAGGCTGGAGCGGAGAGTGGGGGGAGAGAACAAAGGTGTGCTTGGTGATTGGTGGGATTAACACAGATATGTAAGGCAATTTTGTGATGAAAGGCAGTGAATATATATATGTATGTATGTATGCATATGTTTTACCATATGATGTTCCATGTAAACCAGCCTTACAGCCTTCTCCAGGAAATCATTAAGTATCTATTTCTCACCAATATGTTTGTGGGGAAGGTGCTGATTTCTTTTGGGAACAGTGAGTCCTGATTCAGAAGCCCAGGCATGTCAGGCAGGCAGTCTCATGGGGTCACAGTTGTATACCTTTCCTGCTTCTAAAGGAAAACTCTGAGGAAAAGACAAGACAAACGGAGAGGTTGTGCATATATGTGTGGGTTTTTTTTTTTTTTTTTAAGATTTTATTTTATTTATGTGACAGAGAGACAGCCAGCGAGAGAGGAAACACAGCAGGGGAGAGGGAGAGGAAGAAGCAGGCTCCCAGGAGAGGAGCCTGATGTGGGGCTCAATCCCAGGACTCTAGGATCACGCCCTGAGCCGAAGGCAGACGCTTAACGACTGCGCTACCCAGGTGCCCCCCCCCCTTTTTTTTAACAGAAATTATTCACTACAGTAGAGCCCAGGAGAGAGGAAGCAAAGTGGCAAGGGGCAATGCAGTAGAAATCCCCAGAGCAAATCATTTCATATTTCACTGAGCTGCTCTAGGAAACCTGAGAATTTCCTGTGAAGGAAGTTTCTGGTCTTGTTCCAGGACTTATGTCAATTTCTGGGATCTTTAGTGATTTCAGTGGTTTCTAAGTCATTTTCAATTTTTTGTTTTCACCGTGATTTCTAAAGACCTATTGTAGGGGAGCCTGGCTGGCTCAGTTGGTGGAACTTGTGACTCTTAATCTCAGGGTTGTGAGTTCGAGCCCCATGTTGGGTGTGGAGATTACTTAAAAAAAAATCTTAGTATATACATACATATATACTTACCTGTACATCAGTAGGAGGTATCTGCCCCAAAGGCCCCGGACAAGCCTTGCAGCTCCAGGAAGAAAGGAGGAGAGCAGCGTGAAGACCAGTTCTGCATCTCTTAGGTAGCTCTGCTGCAGCCCCATTTAGTGTCATTGGCTTCCATCTTATAGGCGAGATCTGGGTCCCTCAGCCAGCCCTGGCTTCAGGAGGGTATGAGAAGGTAAACATTTGAGCTGTCCAGCCTTTTTGGTAGAGGATAGAGGAGAGCAAGGATTCACTGTCTAAAATTAGGAAAGTTCATCACAGAAGGTTGAAGTCTCAGAATTTAGAGAAACCAGCCATCATAAAGGTGGGGGTATGGGAAAAAGCTGAAGAAGGGGTCATTGTTGGAAATAACATATAGTGAGCACTCAAACTGCCAAGGCTTCCTCCCCATGCCCCTCCCTCCAATCCCCATGGGAAGTTTAGTCTCTGGAAACCTTGTATGGGACAGCAGAGACCATGGGAGGCCTGCATTTTGAATTGTGGCACCCTCATTCCCCTCCTCCCACCCTGGCCCCAGCATACTGGAACCAGGTGGATGTATCCTGGAAAGGAAATGAAATATTCTTCCTGGGGAAATTAAGAGTCCTTGAGGAAAGACTTACAGACAGTGACATTTGGCTTTTAATTTCTCTATTGCCTTTCTGCCTCTGGGCAAAAATCCCTGTCAGTGCTGCAAAGCTGGGAGTAAGGATAGTTGCCTTCTCTTGCAGTGATGCCTCTTCTTTATGCGTTGTGCACTGGGTGGGGCAGTAGCATGGTCTTCTTGGGTTTGCCTCTTCCGACATGGAACGGCAGCCTTTTGAGCGGGTGAAGGCAATGGGGCCCCAGTATTCTTGGCCTACAGTGTGCTTGGGTAGAGCCTGCACCCTATGAGTGTGGGCTGGGTGGGGGAAGGTAGTCCTCGACCCCTTGGCTGTGCTTACCTAGAATTGAGCCTCTGCCACAGGGAGCCGGGGGATGGGGAGTGGGCAGTCCTGGCAGCATGACCTTCCTGTGGAGATACTTTACCTTGACTAGGAACTGGGGAGACAGGAAGCCTCGCATTCTTGGCCCTATTTATCCAGAGCGGAACTTTCCCTCGTGCTGAGTTGGGGGATCAAGGAGAGAGTGTAATCAGGCACCAAGAATACAAGAGCACCTGCCTCCAGGGCTCCCAAACAGACTAGGTTCAGCCACTCGCCACCGACAAAATCCAAAGACTGAGAGATGAGTGGTGGTGAAACAAGAAAGGAATTTATTTCAGTGAGGCCAACACTGGGAAGGTCACGGACTACTGTCTCAAAGGCCGTCTCGGAAGTGCTAAAAATACTTCTAGGTTTCTATAAGTTGGACAGTAAAGGTCAGGTTGGTCACTGTCTTGTGGTCAGTCATGCAAGGTCTTGCTGGTATCAGGGCAGTCATTACTGTTTGAGGGAGTAGTTTCCAATCCTCCAGGTCTTTTGCCTAAGTTAAGAGATAAGCTGGAAAGAAGAACGGAATCAGAAAGTACAGTCTGATGTCAAAATGGAGGTTGTTAAGGTGAAAACTGGGTCCTCTTTTAGGGGCAAGTCAGGGCTTAAGTGCCACAGATGCTCACTGTTCTTATGAGGATTTAATCGATTTTTGAATAAATCTTTTTTCATTTGCTGTATACCCTTTGGGCAATTTCAAGAGACTTTAAATGGCTATATTTTTATAATTTTTACCAATTATGTGGAAGAGGCATAGAGGCAGTTTTATTTTTATGTAGGAGACATAGAACTCTGAACCTGAGTTCCTCTACCTGCCTCCAGTCTTGGAAGTCATTGGGCAGCTGGAATAGCTGAGTCAAGAGTTCAGCTACATACTTAATGGACCTAATTTCAATGTATGGAGGGGGATTTTCCCTCCACTCCACCAAGCAGTGCTCAGGACAGCAGCTGGGTGTCCTACAGTTCAACTTAATTGTGACACTGATGCAGGCAGGCTGAGTCCCAGAACCCAGGGGAGGTCCCACAGGACCAGCCAAGAGGGTCATTGGCTTCATACAGGTTAGAAATTAACCATGAGCCAGAGAGAGTGAAAAGGGTTTACTGAATAGCATAAGTGACAGGTAGAAAATAGCGGACTGTCCAGTAGACTCAGAAAGGAGAATGAGTCTTGTTATTGCTTGGAATTAGGGGTTTATATTGCCAAAGGGTCTAGGGTACGTGTTCCTTCAGGAATCCAGGATAGGGTCCAATCAAAGGTGAGTGTCAGGTGAACATAGGTGTTATTCTACAAATTACTGATGGTCTGGGTATTGATGCCAGTGTCAGCTGAGGTTTGCTTGAAGCTCATGTTCGGGACCTGGCTCTTCTTCGATGTCATTAGGTGTTTGGGGCCTAGGACAAAACTTCAGAGAAAGATTAACTTTCTTGCTTCCCCCTTGAAGTGGGACCATAGCTTCTCTGGCTTATTCAGAGGCAAAAGACAGAACGTGGATGAACGAGGCCTAACAGCAAAACAGCAGAGATGGAGCCTTTCTAAAATGGGGTCCCTTCCACTTAGCTACTTCAGCACCATCTACCTGGAAGTGGCATCTGATTCAGGCCCAGAAGACTGCCCTCCACTTGACAGGCCAAATTCCAAGCCTAGGAGGTTCCTGTGACCCCCTCCTTGGGTTGGATTAATTTGCTGGAGTGGCTCACAGAACTCAAACATTTTACTAACTAGATCACCCATTCATAGTTTAAAAGGACATAATTCAGAAACAGCTGGGTGGAAAAGATGCACAGGGTAAGGGAGGGAGAAGGGGCGTGGAAGGTCCACTCTCCAGACACACTGCTCTCCCCAAATCACCACATATTCACCAACCTGGAAGCTCTCTGAACCTCTTCCTTTTGAGTTTTTATGGAGGCTTCATTACATAGTCATGATTGATTAAATCATTGGCCATTGGTGTTTGGTCCAACCTCTGCCCTTTTCCCCTCATTGGAGATGGGGTTAGGTAGGACTGAAAATTCCAATTCTCTAATCACGGGATTGCTCCCCTTGCCAGGAGTCCAGTTGCCAGCCTTTGGTGCTTTCCGAGTCACCTCATTAACATAACAAAAGACACCTGTGCTGTTATCACACAGGAAATTCCGAGGCTTTTAAGGAGCTTGGTGCCAGAAATATGGATGAAGACCAAATATATATTTCTGACAAGTATATATTTCCATTTCTTCTCTCATTCTTTTACTGGCTAACAGTAATTTTGTCTTTGCTTACATAGATTGTCCCCTCTCTTCAGTCTTATTCAAAAAACACGACAGCCCAAAGGTGCAGTCATTTGCTCCCAGGACAGCAAACCAAGACTTAATTGCAGTTTCAACCCCCACCCCCCACCCCCAAGAGTGGAATTTTAAACCAATCATTCTGGAATTTCCTGGTCAGCACTAGTGAGTTAATCTGCTTGATAAGCCCCCCTGCTTTCTCCTAAGAGAAGGTAACCTTGCCTGAAATAATCTTTATATTCTTTTGTGAATTATTTCCTTGTCCTGCCCTGTTTCCACCTATAAAATCATTCCATTTTGGACAGCTTCTGGGAGCTTCTTTTTACTTGCTAGGTGGAATGCTGCCTGATTCACAAATTGTTGAATAAAGCCAATTAGGTCTTTAAATTTACTCAGTTGAATTTTGTTTTCTAACAGTTTCTAAGGAGAGTTCTGTCTTTGTCAGCCTAATTCCAGGCTAATTCCCTAAAATTGGGAAAATTGGGAAAACTGGTGAGAAAGGTAAGACCAAAAAAACAGGTAGAGATGCTAAGATGTGGGTGGGAGCAGGAGAATGAAGGTGTGGAGGAGGACACATCTAGGTATTTGGGGTAGAGAAGGGAGGGGGGTAGGGCATGAAAGATTAAGGGGGAAGGAGAAAAGAGATTTAGGAAGTTTTGATCTAGAGGCGCTTGGGTGGCTCAGTCAGCTAAGGGTCTGCCTTCGACTCAGGTCATGATCTGGGGCTCCCTGCTCAACAGGGGAGTCTGCTTCTCACTCCTCTCTGCCCCTCCCCCTACTTGTGCTCGCTCTCTCTCTTTCTCTCTCAAATAAATAAATAAAATCTTTTTTTTTTTAATAAATAAAATCTTAAAGAAAAAAGTTTTGGTCTAGAGTTATGGATGTATTTCCTATTATATTCCTTGAGAAGTACAAGAGAAGTTTGTAATACTGTTCTAATTCTGTTTTGCTGATGGGCCATATTCCTCTATATGCTAATCCTTGCAAAGACTGGTCCATGAAGAGCCCTTATTATTATATTTTAACAAATAAATATTAAATATACCTCTCCCCCTGGTTTCTTATTAGATTTCTTTTAGGGGCACTGACTGTGATCTTTTTATCAGGCCCAGGAGGAATGGGAAAGAATCAAACCCTGTCTTAAAAGCATCTGATTGGGGCACCTGGGTGGCGCAGTCATTAGGCGTCTGCCTTTGGCTCAGGGCGTGATCCTAGCGTTCTGGAATCCAGCCCCACATCAGGCTCCTCGGCTAGGAGCCTGCTTCTTCCTCTCCCACTCCCCCTGCTTGTGTTCCCTCTCTCGCTGGCTGTCTCTGTGAAATAAATAAGTAAATAAATCTTTAAAAAAAATATAAAAGCATCTGATTGACCTTCGATTCTTTAAGTATTTTCATTTCATTAACATATTTATTTCCATAGGTATGTAATGTTTGTTTCCTTAACAGCTGTTTAAACCCAAGGTTCTGAATTGCCATTCCAGCTTATAGAATTCTAACGAAAAGGATATAAAATGGCATTCTGCCCGTCTTCCTCAAAAGAATAAATGCTATCTAAGGAGTAAATCATTGAGGATTTTCCTGGGTTATGTCACTGGCTCATGAAGGGATTGGTGGGGGAAGGGTAACCAATATGAAGAACTCTTCCTACTTTACTACTTACATAACTGAGGGTGGTGGTGTTCTAAGGAGGTCGGAGTGTGGGAGGAGAGCAGTGAGGGAGGTGCCTGTGGGCCATCTAGGTGGATGTTTGGTGGTCAGGTAAATAAATAGACTGGGGCTTTGGGGATGGTTGAGCAGATGATACTAATTTTGAAGTCAGTAATGTAATGATAGAAATAATATACAGGGAAATGAATATGATGATCAAGGGAGAAGGTGAAATCTGTGGTAGAGGAGATTTCTGGGCATGAGACACAAGGAGTGTGGAGTGTGGAGAAAGGAATAGGAACTCTGGGAGGGAAGAAGTTCTAGAGAAGGAAAATGAGCAATAGTATCTAATTCTGAAACAGGGTTAATAAAACAACACTGAAACAGAAAAAGTATTGTGGCCATTCAAACCTTGACCGAGTGTTGAGTGAATGGATTTGGTGGCCAGGAGATTATCGGCCATGTTTGTGGGCAGTGGAGGGGGTGGTAGCTTGCTCTAGGCTGAGGTGTGGATTGGAGGCAAGGAAGCTGACAGATGGAATGTAATCTACTCCTGCAAAAACTTGAAGGAAAAGAAAGGGAAAGCTAGACCTCAGCTCATCTACTGAAATTCGAGCTCCAAGGGAACAGGGTTAATTTCTTTTTATTTTTTAATGAAAAGTGAGTTCCCCACACTCAGTATATTCTGACCTAGTAAATATGGACTGAATAAATCTGTTTGAGGAAAAGAAAGCTGAGGGGTTAGGGAGTTGAAGGTATAGGTAAAAGAACAGTTTAAGTGATTTAGTCTGTCTTGCTCCTTCTTTTCTCATTTCTCCAGACTCAAACCCTTGTTTGGTTCTACTATACTTAACAGACACCTACAGGTTAGCAGGCCTCTGGTTGTGGCCAGCCTGTTGTCTATACCCAAAAGTGATGGTTTAGAAATCACACCAAGGTACATGTTGAGAGTACCATGAATTCACCCTCTCAATATGTATGCATTTTGATCACTCGGAAGTCTAAGAGAAATTCTCAATGAAATGGTTACTTCCTAGGACCTCCCCACCTTGCCTGGCCCTCACCATAAAATAATCAGCTCCCCTGAATTCCTCAGTCACTTCAACCATTAGTTCCACTGGCTCTCCACATTTAACCAAATTGTTTCCTATTTAAATTATGTTTGGTTGGTCTTAAACAGGAGGTTCTCAACTCTGACTACACATTAAAGTCACCTGGAGAGATTTAAAATATACTGATACCCAGGTTGTATCTCAAACTAATTACATCAGAATCTCTAAGCATAGTGGCTGGGTACTGGTATTATTTAATGCTCCCTCGAAGATTTTGATGTGGAGTGTTGAGAACCATTTCAAAACCCTTGAGGGGCTCCCAGTGCCAGGCACGTGAATTGAGCTGACTACGCCCAGTTGTCAGGCAGGAGCACCCCTTAGTGGGGAGGATGAGCTTGCTTTTTTTTTTTTTTGAATAGCAGAAGCAACACTCTCAGAATGCAGTTGTTATATTGATCTCAAGTTGATAGACTGTTTCTTAGAAGAAGCTGAGTTCCTGGGACAAGGTATTCTTGCCTGAATAGATCTTTGGCTTCTGTATTTCTCCTGTCTTCTGGACAATCCTTGTACTGAACCAGCTGTGTTCTAGGGCAATGCTATTCAAATTAAAAAAAAATTTTTTTTTCCAGAATAATCTTTCCAAATAAATTTCCATGTAGAAACTGAATACAGAAATGGATAAAACTATAGTTTCTCCAGTTGAGGCAGGGATGTGGGAGATTTCCCTTTCTGGCTATTGCCTCTTCTTGATCTGCTCTGAGTCACTTCTGCTAATCTTAGGTTTCTGGGAACACAGATTGAAAATCACCGCTGTCAGGTGATAGCAGCAATATTAAGAACCAAAGAGCCAAAGCTAGACAGAGTGTTATGAGTTGTTTTGCCCAACAGATGACAAGGCACTCTCCTTGAGTAGTCAAGGCTGGGGAAGCCAACACGCTTAGTGAGAATGCTGAGTGCAGAGGAAATATCCAAGCAAGGAGTTCAGAACAAGAAAAACAGAGGAGAGTAACCAGAATAGTGGGAAGATTGAGAAATCACACTGTGGGAGAAATAGTTGAAAGAACAGGCAGTGTTAGGCCTGGAGAGAGAAAAAAATGTGATTACTCTTCCAGTATTTTTAGGACTGTCATATGCAAGTAGGAATGAAGCAGTTCTGTGTGGCTGCAGAAAGTAGAACATGCACCATTGGATGGGAGGAAGCTTCAGGAAAAAGCTTTTGGTTCAATTTAAGATGCAAGTTTCTTAATATTATAATGAGTCACCTCAGGAGTTACCAAATTCCTAATCCCTAGAGGTTTGAACCATTGAGTAGATGACAAAGTCACTTATTTACTCCATCCCTCTCTCCCTTTCTTACATACTGGATTTGAAGACTCACATTAATTTAGGTAAAACTATAGTTTTTAACAAAATTAAAATTTGAGTACCTACTATATGCTACATGAGTGATTCCAAACTGCAATGAAGACAGAGAGATGTGTCACAATTAGCTATGAAATGTGTCGTAAGAATTAATTTCTATTAACAAATTACTAAAGCTTGCAAATGATTTGCTTTAAAATGACAAATTGGAATGTTGTACCTATACCACGGTCAGTTCCATTCTTCTGTATTTTGTGATGCATCTTTGAGTGAAGAGTTGTGGGTCATTAGCTAAAACGTATGAAGTTAACTATAATCTGTGTCATATCAAATTTAAGTTACAACCTAGAGTTAAGTCACCAATACTCTTCTGCCACGAAAAAGTGTGGCACAATAAGAATTATTACATTCTTATGTGTTGCCTCTGCACCACTTGTTTTACTTTCCCAGAGATATTTGTGTTAAGAGCCCTGTGGGAGTGTGTCCTCATGTGAATGTCATCTGTTCTAGCACACACGTTGGATGAGATCTATAGGGTCCCTGCATGTGTCACAGTGGAAAGAGTGGCTAAATTCACAGAGCTGTGGAATTGGACATGCCTCCATGTGATGCCAGGACCGCCATTACTAACTCTGCCACGTTGGACAGGCCACTTAACCTCCCTGAGTAGCAGCTTCCTTAGCCATGAAAAAGGGGGGGATTAACTTCCTTACAGGGTTACCCGGAGGTTGAGAGATAATGAATGTACATATTAAGTACATTTATTTAAAGAAAAGAGTAGATTCTGAGTAAATGATAGCCGTTATTATTATTCACAGCATCCGAATAGAGCTGGAGATAACATCCTTTTCAATTGCATTCGGATTTGCTCTAGTAAGATAGAAGTGTACTCCTAGTTCTTCAGAAAATGTAATTACATAGGAAATGGTTATTTTTTTTTTTTTAGCTATTTCATGAAGAGCTACATAGATTTTTATTTTGTTTGATTATTTGTTTATTTTCTTGTGAGGCTTTACTATTTTAAAACAAAACCTACATTTGAATATGAGATATAACTGTTAGATTATCAGCAAAACATAGAGTTGCAGAAAACATTCTTTTGATTTTTTTTCTTAGAAATCATTTTTAATCCTCAGTTATATGCTGAGCACTGTGGCTGGCTGTATTAGACCTTGTTGGTGAGGCTTGCAAATAATTAAAGGGCTTTGAAAAGATGTGACGATTTTTACAGGTGCTAATTTTTTGTATTTCTATAAAATGTAATTGACATGAGCAGGCCTCACTAGGCTGTGATTACAAGGTGGAAATACATTAATGTGCACCTGACCACAGCTCTGAGCTATACCCAATCCCCTTCTACCCAGCAACAGGGCTGGGATGAGGGTGAGGTAAGAGTGCCTTTTTACAAATTAAAAATTTCAGTGGTTGGAAATTATGTGCATATAGCCGACACTTCCAGATAGTAAGCTAATGTATCAATAGAGTAAGAAGTGTTTTCGAAACTCTGCAGAAAATTATTTGAGAGCCACAGGCTCTTTGAGGATTACAAAGCTTTTCTATTGCCGAATAACTTCAGAGCCCATTTAGAGGAGGCCCAGGTGGTGTCCGGTAATTATCTTTCTATCTATTATTGTCATCATCATTATTATTTATTTATCCATCAGCTCCTTGCCTGCCAGTGTTACCTCATTAATTCAACCTATATGTCAGGGCATTATCTGGACTCAGATGTGCTGTTTAAAAAGAGATTTATTCAGAAACTTGGCCATCCTGCCAATGTAATAGTAGAGATAAAATCTAAATCTTTTTCTTGCCTATGGAATTGTGTTAAAATTTATTCAGTAAGGGGAATTTGGAAGCTATTTTGTTCAAGTGTCAGTTCTGTGAAAAGCCATCCTCTGGTGATAAGAGAATAAAAAGCTTTTGGAGTTAAGTGTTCATACAGAACATGCCACGTTACATTCCTGGAATGGTTAGGATCCTTTTTGGCACCCCATCAGTAAGCTGAAGTGGTGGCTAGAAAAAAAATGAGGGCCCGTGACAAAGAACTGTCTACGGTCCGTTATGTGAATGATTTATAAATAATGGATGATGTTTATCATGTTGCTGTCAGGTCAAAGACACTGGTAACCACAGTAGTGAGGAACATCGCCTGGGGGACATGGTCATTACTCAGGATATGATTGCTTTGTTCTTTGATTTAGTAATTCATTTTGCAGAAACTCAGCCATGTTATACTACCCTAGAGATTCTGCCTTGTATATATCAAAACTGATTTTACAGGACAGTTGCAGATGATGAAAAATCAGTGGTGATCAGAAATTTTCGATAAAGCAAGGTTCAGCGAGTGGGACTCATACACTTCTATTCCTTAGATCTTCATCTACAGGTACAAATATAGTACTTTACTTCGAAGGAAAGACGAAATTTTATCTTATGTCATACAGTAAGCCTCTGAATTTAGGTTAAAATGAGATTTGAAGTCTTATTATAGTCTACTTAGAAAAACCTAGGAAGAAGCTGACATCAGAAGTTAGGCAGCACATCAAAAGCTGCACGTAGAAGAAAATTCATAGTATCAATTACGTGGAAAAATTAAAATGAATAAATATTCAAGCAGCTACAACCTGTGGAAAGTAGGATAATATATTCATAAAGAGAAAGTAAAAATGTATTGCCTGAAACAGTTTAGGACTTGATTCATCTGACAAATACTTACCCTTTGCTTCCCATTTCCTATTCATATTTGAAAATACATCTACGGGAATGCCAAATGACTGTCTTTAAAGGGAGGATTTGACTTTCTGAAGAGCCACATGTGCTTGATTTGAGACTTTTAAATAAAATAGGTGATCTGTCTTAATGATTCAGATTTCGTTGTTAAAAAAGAGGTGTGGAAAAGTTACTTGGCCTCTACCCAGTGTTGGACCACCCTTTGTGTAAAGACAGATAATGCTCCACGGAGGGAAGAAGATACTCTCATTATTCAGAGTCATACCTCATTTTGTTTTCTAGATACCCAGGTCCCTTCCTAAAAGCTAAGTGTTTTTTGTTTTTGTTTTTGTTTTTTTTTTAAGTCTTTTAAAAGGATAGTTGATCGATATTCCCTTGGGAGCCCACTATGACACTATTTCAATCCTTGCCTTTTTTCCCCCCGTAACAACATATATTCTTAGAAGAGAATTCCATTCGAGTACTTAAAAAAGCCTCTTGCATCCTTTTTATGGCTGCACAGAATTGGCTGGGCAGGGCATGTTTACTCTCTTCACTCTTCTTCATACTCTCCACTTTTCAATGAATTTAAAATTGGGAGTATGTTAAATTTTAACTGAGCTATAAGATTGGACATCTTCATGATACTGTGTCTTCCTAGCGGTGTATCTTCCCACTTTTTCAAGTCTTTTTAACCTCAATGAGCATTTCAGAGTTTTTCCCTATAGATTGATACATTTCTTAAATTTGTTCCTACATATATAATCTCTTCTGTTATTATTTTAAGTGAAGTCTTTCTTTCCATTATAACTCCTAGTGGGTTGGTTGGCCAGGTGAAGGCTGTTGATAAGTGTGTATTAGTTTTGCACTAGCCACCTTACAGAATTATCTTATTATTTGTGATGGTTTTTCTGTTCTTTTTGTTTCTTCAGGTATACAATTATTCATAATTAGTGATTATTTTGCCTCCTCCATTCCAATTTTCATATCTTTTATTTTCCTCTTTTGTCTACTTGAATTTGCTTATACCTACTAGAACAATGTTAAAAACTAGTGGTCATAGTAGAAATCCTTGACTTATTCTTGACTTTAATAGGATTGCCTTTAGTCCTGTTATGTTGGCTTTGGGATTGAAATGGGACTATATGTATAAGTATGTTTACTTTATGTATTTATACTTATATATAACATAAAATATAAAATATTTTTACATATGTAATATTTATATGATATATAAATATGTAATACCCATCTATCTTTATTTCAGTATGTAAGTGGTTATCATAACTTTCCTGATTAGATATTTAATATATTCTGTTGCAACACATTGCATGTCTGGAATAAATCCTACTTGGTTTTCATACATCTATACATCTACATATAAAGATATATAAGCTTACCCTTAAAATATTCTCTACAGAATATTGTACTAACCCCCTCCCCCTGCCGCCACTTCCTTTTTCTTTGGGCCTATCACCCATTCCTCATTCCCTCTCCTCCTTTTATTAAATCCCAGTTTACGGGATGTAATACACACTGCTTTACATGGCCATTCATTTCATTAAATCAATCATTTTGAATCCTGTTTCCTGACCAGTAATTGGATTAGGAATGGATACATAATACATTAGGCTGCTAAAGATGTGCAATGCCCAAGAAGACGTTCTTCTGCAGACCAAACACAGTGGACAAGGAATGTAATCTCAAAGTGTAAAACCAGAGGCTCAGGAGGACAAAGGACAGGAGAGATCCTTGCAGGGTGCCGACCCAAGGGTGATAGTTGGCCTCCAAAGGCCTTTTCTGTTGCTGTGGAAAGGATTTCTGCATTTTTGTACCTTAGGGTATGTAAAATAGGCACTTAGTGATGATTTTTTTCCCCATTCTTCCCTTTCCTTGAGTTAACAGTAAATTACATTTATCCATTTTTTTTCTTCATTTTTGGATATTGGGCAAAAAAGGCAATAGGGGACTGCATCGTCTGTAGAGAATTTGAAAGCAGTAATAAAGCTGGCTAAAAGTCAGTCTGCTTTTCATTATCACCATGTACCAGCCATTCTGAACAATGTTAATGATAAAAATACCCATCTCTACCAGAGTGGACAGCTCCCACTGGCATCCTCCTGCAGGTTTCACTTTGGTTGACATCACTGAATTACTCAGTTAACCTACCCTGGGGCCACAGTGCCTTGGAACTTCTTGTTATGTGAAGGATTATTGTTAAAGCCATTTTGAGCCAAATTTTCTGTTCCTCCTCCATGAGGCCTTAATTGATCCTCTACTGGAAAGCTAATCTCTGCTATCATTTTCTGCTGTTACTATTATCTTCTTGGTATACCTCTTTGGTCTCACTTGTTTATACTCTTTATTTGGCTTTTCAATGATATTTTGAACTTCTTGACATCAAGGGATTTATCTTACTCATGTTTGTTTGCTTAGGACAATACCACACTGGTATTGAATAACTGATTATTCTATGAATATATCTGTAACCTTATGTGATCATTTATTCTAATGTCCCCAGTTTGTCACTATTAGCATATTACCCTTTAGGAATACCCCTGCTGTAGTTTGGACAAGAGGAATTTAAGACTTGGTAAATGATATATTTGTTTTACATCCCTCAGACCAGCTACCCAGTTCTTAGAAAACGGAACTTCATGTAATGGTGAGCTTCTGTAGTTCTAGTTTTGGGAGATGTCTGCTCAGATACTTTAGTTGAGGATGTAAGAAGTCTACTAAATATACATACAACAAAACCTTTTTTTTAGAAGAAACATACTTTTCCCAAATCAGATTATGGAATCTGTTGGTTTCCTGTGTTACAGATGAGAATCCACTAGATGGTACTATTACATAACTGATCTGACTTGGAACAATACTGAGATTTGCTTCTCCATTAAACAACTGCTCACTGATATTTTATATTTTCAACTCAAACTATGCCAGCTTGATTAATAATGTGACTTACTCTTGAGTGAGGAAGTAAATTGTCACTATTAAGATTTATGATAAGTTTCTTGCAAAATAAATGAGTAAGGTAATCAATTAGCAGTCTTGTAGTAGTTTGTATGCATGGAAAATTGTGAACCACAACATGCTGTTTTTGAAAACTGAGCTCCTTTCAGAAAAACGTTTTGGTGCATTTGAGATGGGAATTGCATTTGGTATGCGTTTAAAATTTCCTGCTTTGTAGATGGCAATTTATTGACTCTTTGGTGTTTACAGAGTTTTGCCAGGAAATCAACCACTAATCTGGGGAAGTTTAAACATTACACACTATGCAATTAGAAGCAGATTTGATTTAGTGGAGCAGCTACACGGAAGCCTCTTTGTAATATTTTCCATGGAGTTCACACTCTGGACCTACCTTGAAGTTGGGGCTATTTAAAAATAAGCCATTTTGACATGGAAGTATCCTTGAAAGTAATCCAAAATGAACCTGCTTCATATAAAATTCACTTTATAGTATCATTATAACAGAATTTCTAAATCACCAAAGTAATGAATTACATATGGAGAATTCAAAGGCTTGAATGTAAAGGAAAAATCTGTATTTGTATTAAAAGTGGCAGTTATATATATCAGCAGTAAAGTTACTACAATTATTTAAGTACCGGGAAATGTACTCTAAGTGACATATAATAGAGTAAGTAGGCTAATATTACATTTTTCCTTCAAGCTCTCAAATCTCTCCGAGGGATTCTTAACCTGATCCATGGGCCTCTTAGGTGTTCATAAATAGAAAATGGGGGTCCAGGAAATTTGAGTAGAAAAATTACATCTAATTGAAATTCAGCATTTTCTTTAATTACAAATGTAGACTATAAACCACAGAAATATGATCAGTACTTGTGCTTTTGACATCAACTGAAATTACAGATATCACATTATAATTATTTCAGTTTCTTAAAATATCTTTCTTATTCATCACTACTTTAAAGTTATGGTGGTTATTAGATGCTTTGCTGGATCTTCTTTTCAAGATGTTAATAAAGAAATAAATGTGTTACTCTGTAATAGTTTAGAAATATTTTATCATATTTCAGTATAAGTGGTTTCCTTTATAATCCTATACATTTTTTATTATGTATTTAGAAATATTCTTCTGACACAACATCCTAAGTTTTGTACTAGACCATCAGAGGGGTCCATAATATAAAAATGTTTAGAAGCCCTTTGCTTTGAGAAAGGACGTTCTGGCAAACCTGAACATTGCTTCTCTGCCTTAAAAAAAAAAAAGATGTAGCATCCCTTGGACTGTACCATTTAAGGGCATTGAATGACCTAGAAGGTGGATGACCTTGAATAGAATCTATGATTACCCTTCCATTTAGCTATAGGAGTTTAGAAGGTGACTATTTCAAGTAAGAGAATATTCAGGATTTCCAAATTTATCAAAAAAATAATGTTTTTAAAATACAGAGCAGTAGACTCTCAACTTCCTATAGCAGATGGGGTTGAGAATTGAACTAAATAGGCAAGAACCTTGTTTCTTAGTATTCACCTCCCCTAAAGCAATTCAAAGGCTGATATTAACTTCTCAATTAACTCACAGGTCCAAATAACTTCAGGAAATTAAGAAACATTAAGAAAATTTTTACCAGGAATAGAGTCAAAAGTTTTTGTGGTAAAGTATACTGCACTGTCCTGAAGATATAAAAGGAAACTGAGAACAAAGCCAAATTATAACCAAATTACTTGAATTTGGTAGAGTTATCAACAAATATTACATCTGCAGCACACTCCTTAGAAACCTAACTATTAGCTATGCCGAATACCTTGAATGTGTGTTTCATCACACATTGCCAACATCTCATTCCCATTTAACTATGAACCTTGGCAAAGGTTTATGTGAGTGGTATGTCTAGTGTGTCCTCCTGGTTCTCCCTATGTGTGCTGAAAATTCCAGTTTTGATTAAACAGTGTATTTAAAGGGAACTTTAAGAACTTGGGGAATTTTGGAAGGAAAGAAGGGAGATTTATGATTTGTCTGTTTGGTAGAAAACACTACAGCACTTTCTCTTGATCTCCTAAAGGCTCTCACATTTTATTTATTTGTTAAACGTGAGGGATCATCTCTGTGTTCAAAGAAAGGCTGATAGTGCTAAGTACTCCTCATTCTGCATGTTTTGACAGTGGAAAAGTTAGAGCTTCTGGGTCAGGGGTGGTGCCCTTCACCTGGTAGGATTTGTTGCTAGAGCAATCCGGGCATGAATGCATTAGGGCAAACTCAAGCATGCTGTTTTAATGTAGGGGCTTCCTGTGAGCTATGGTTCGTCTGCATGTGGAAAATCACTAGGTCTGCTGCTTGGGTCTTGAGCTCTTTTCTCCTGTTCAGCTAATAGCTCACGAGCTGGGTGGAGTGATTTCTGCTCCCTCAGATTTTTCCTTCATTTCTCTTAGAAGCCTATCTTCTCCGTGTCTTAGCCGCACCACTGTTCTTCTAACAGCACACCTCAGAGTTAGTGTTAGTGTTAAATTTATGTCACTCTGCCCACTGAGTCCTTAGGTCCTGATTAGATAGGGTTACCCACCTCTTAGTCTATATTGCTGTGTTAGTTCTTCAGACCTGGTCGTTTCTGGCTGTAGACCAATGAGAATGATTTTCCTTTGTGCCTTCCAGAATTCAGTCTTATCACATTAGCTTAGAGTTGTGCCATGCATTCTTTTCATTTCATTAATCTCTTTTCCCTTCACTCAGTACTAAATGCAATGGTAGCCATCTTGATTGTCACTGAGATTATGTCATTGTAATCCCTTAAGTCCTTCAGTGGCTTCCTCTTTTCCTCTTTATTATCAATGCTTTCATTGTATCCAGCATTTTGTCAATATTAATTTCCTCATAGCCTGAGATACACCTTTATATTCTTTCTGTACCTCCCAGAAGTCTTTCATCCATAAGCTGTTGTGCAAGCTTTCTCCATTATCTCCCTTTCATAATACTCTAGAAACATGACCTCATATTCTAGACTTCCATCCATATTTTTTATAAAATATTTCTCAATTATTTAGAAGAAAATGCAGGCTAATAAGGTTCACCAGTTAGTATATGTCCCTTCAGTGCTAATACTTCTGTTACATACAAATGAGGATTCATCATTGCAGACATTTCAAGAAGGCTACCTATGTGTTTGAGTTGTGTCTTCTTTATGTGCAACTGGTTTTAGCCCGTGAAATATATTACAAACCACCTTTGTAGTTTCTGAAGCTACAGTTAACATCATGGAGAGTTGAGTTACAGACCACATCCACTGGGTTGCCAATAATGGATCGTACTTTTCGTATACTCTAGATCCTTACCAACCTTTCTATATCTAGTTAGACAAATAATTCAACAAGAAAAAGATATGGAATTTTGGAAAAATTCTGAAAACATATTGGTTAAAGCATATATTCAAGGCTGTTATCTTAGCTCGGACTGCTATACCGAAATATCATAGGTGAGGTAGCTTAAGCAACAGACATTCATTCCTCATAGTAGTCCTGGTGACGGGGTGCTTAGTCCAAGATCAAGGTGCTTAGTAGATTGATTCCTGGTGAGAGCCCACTTCCTGATTTATGGACAGATGCCTTCTCATGTATGCTCACATGACCTTTCTCTTCTTATAAGGGCACTAATCCCATCTTGAACTACTTTAAACCTATTTACTTTCCTTGACTCCAAATACTATCACATTGGGGGTTAGGGTTTCAACATAGAAATTTTTAGGAGACATAGGCATTCATTATGGTTACAGAATCTGTAGGATCCAGTGCAAGATGAAAATGTGGAGCCCTTGATTAAAAGCAAGACACAAGTGCCATTGAAAGTACTAAAATATAAAGCTTTCTTCATACTTTTGCAGTCTCCCTTGACCTGTCATAGTATCTTTTTCTTGCTACTGAATGTCATACTCCTTTGGGCACGGGGATTCTTGTTGGGTGAGTGTAGGCCCTTACAGTGGCCGAGGACCCCACCCTGTGCTTTGTATTTGGGTCCACTAGGTGCCAGGCTTCCCCTCCTGCCAGCATCAGACCTCCGTGACAAATCCATCTGCCTTTCCCAGGAAATTGCTGCATTAACCAACTGAGAACAGATGATCCCCAAGGGATTGTAGTCACCACACTGGCTTGTAGTACCTGGATCAGGGGTGGGTAATAGGCTTGCCCTTGCCATGTCTCCTGCTATGTGAGCTATGGCACTGCCAGCCTAGAGCAGTAAGGGCCACCACCATGCCTCTTGCTGAGATTGCTTCCTGTATGCTCTTACATGTACCACCCTGACACACCCAGAAGGTGGAGGGTGGCAGCAATAGCTGGTGGAGGGGAGGACAGGAGGTTGAGTAGGGCCTGGAGTACCAGTGGGTCAGCACCTGGGCAGCTGAGAACCCATCCCAGGGTGGCAGCGGGAGGCAGGACTGTACCTGAGCCAAGGTTCCAATCCCTGGCACATGCTCCATTGTCCCATTGAACTTCACTTACAAAATGCAGATTCAAACATAAAATTATTAAGAATTTTAAGACAGAGACTGCAGCCCCTTAAACTCTTGGGCATAGGGCCTTTCTGAGTTTGAGTGCCTGTGTAGCGGTGCTGGTCACAAGTCCGTGGAGCCAGCAGTGCCTACAGTCCCTAAGACTTGGCTATCATGTAGTATTTCATATCAAGCTAGTAAATCCTCAAAGAATAGGAATGATAGCATAACATATTATGTCACTCCTCATAAATGGATATGAAGCATAGTCATTGTCTCTGAACCCCACAGTATCTGTTATGGTAGCTTATGTCAAAAGTTATTCATTGAACATTGAATATCAAGACAGTGAACCAACAACAGGATCGAATCCCAAATTAAATACTACATTGGTGAGTATTCATCTAGCTGATAAAATTTATACATGATACAGACATTTCATTTTCTACACATAATTTTTCCAAAATCTGAGGATCTCTTTACATAGGTACTACTTTATTTTTTCTTT
Organism: Ursus arctos; assembly: GCF_023065955.2. NCBI lineage: Eukaryota > Metazoa > Chordata > Mammalia > Carnivora > Ursidae > Ursus > Ursus arctos. The sequence continues at coordinate 59,384,055 of NW_026623100.1, read as the reverse complement.
ACTAAATTGATCAATGTTTAGGAAGCAGCATCCACAGATAGAATCCACAAGGAGGAGCTCTGATCTCATTTAAACATCAGGATTTGAAGTTTCTATCTCAAGAGTGTATCCATGGAGAGTAGGATTATCTCGAAGTATAATTAGTTCCAAGGCAGAATTTTATCAGTTGAGTCTTTGGGGAGTGGTAACATGTAAACACTTATTAAAATGTTGTGGTGGGAGGGGGGCTTGATTCTACGTGAGTCAAACTAGGTAGATGCAAATAAAACCAAAGGCTTTCTGCCCTCTGAAATGATTTGTTCCTTGATTGAAGAAACATGTCACATGGTAGATTTTCATCCATGTTAAGAGATAGCAAGGAAAGAGTAAGGACATTTTTGCGGCTCACAAAAAGCTCTGACAAATAGAGATATAAACAGTGTAGCTCTCAGAATCTAGTGTTTTTCCCAGGGCATCTTTTTTTTTGGGGGGGAGGAGCTATTGAGTTATGTTTCCATATATTAAGTTCTCATATCAGGAAAACATGGATTTAAGTGTATTGTGGGATGTCTTATACAAATATAAATAAATTGAGAAATAATCAGTATTTTATAAACAGATGAGACAAAGCAATAGAAATGAAGGCTTATAAGGTGTATCGAATTGTAGACTTTGTTTTTCTGCCTCTATTTCATCTGTATAAAGCACTTAGTCTTTTGAGCCAGATGAAGAAATTAAAAATGAGTGTCTTATCAAGTCAGGAGTATGCTGGGGCAATGGCTGGTGAAACTCGAAGGGTGTACACATTCTTTTGATCATTCTTCTTGGTTCTCCATCATGGCTTTGGGATAAGGACTATATAGTTTGTAAAGGTTGGCAAGCTTTACCTGGCATGGCTAAATACACATGACTTCATTGGTTCTACACAGCTGGAGAGTTTGGGAGACTTTTTTACCCTGGAGTAAGGTTAGTGGAAGTGGATGGGAAGAAATTGTATTAATTGGGGCGCCTGGGTGGCACAGCGGTTAAGCGTCTGCCTTCGGCTCAGGGCGTGATCCTGGAGTTATGGGATCGAGCCCCACATCAGGCTCCTCCGCTATGAGCCTGCTTCTTCCTCTCCCACTCCCCCTGCTTGTGTTCCCTCTCTCGCTGGCTGTCTCTATCTCTGTCAAATAAATAAATAAAATCTTAAAAAAAAAAAAAAAGAAATTGTATTAATTGACCTGGGTATTTTCCAAAAAAAGTGCTGGGTTAGATTCATAGAATAAAAAACCAGAGGCCTTTCCTGGCAAAATAGCACCACCTACCCTTCTATTACTTTCCTTTGTCTTGCTTTTATTTTTCACCATCTGGCCTTATGATATGTATTTATTTGCTTTTACCCCACTAAAATGTAAGCATCATCCTGAGGACAGGGACTTTGCATTATTTTAGAGTCTGTCTCCAGAGTGTAGAACTATGTATGGTACAGAGAGGTGTTCTGTAATTATTTGTGAAATGAATAAATCAGTGATGTGTAATGTCACATGATTTATCTTTTTTTTTTGTATTTGAGATCAAACTCATGATGTTGTAGTGTAATGCTATTCCTTCTTTGATATTTGGAAATATGGAAATTCTCAGCGTTAACTAGGCTGATAACTAAGGTTTTCCCTCGAAGGGAGTCTCCTTTATCTATTTATTTATTTATTTATTTATTTATTTATTTATTTATTTAAATCTTTTTAAAAAATATTTTATTTGAGACAGTGAGTGAGAGAACCAGCATGAGCAGGGGGAGGGGGAGGAGCAGAGGAAGAGGGAGAAGCAGGCTCCCAGCTTATCAGGGAATCTGACACCCGGGGCTTGATCCCAGAAGGATTCTGATCTGAGCTGAGGGCCTACGCTTAACAGACTGAGCCACCCAGGTACCTCTATACCTCTTTATTTGAAGTATGGGTCTGCAGATCAGCAGATCAGCCATTAGGTGACGGGGCCAACCCAAAACTATTGAATCAGAATTTGCATTTTCGTAAGATGCCCGGGTTATTCATGTGTACATTAAAGTTTGAATGGATAACTCCACATAGATGGGACTTTTAATTAGACATATAACTAGATGAGAAAGTCTGGCTTCCATTTCCTTCTTGTGAACAAAGCAAAAGAAGAAAGAAAGGTAGCAGCAAATGGAATGAAAGGAAGTGTTCTGCAGTGCCCTTACTCTTTCTGCCTTTTTATCTTCTTAAATACCTCTTCATAAACTCCCCTCAACTGTGAATCTTTCTTATTGGCACCTTTCATTTATTTCTCATGTTACTATTTTTCCAGCTCTCTTACAGTGTTGCAGTTTCATCTAGTATGTTGAAGGAGAGCAAAATATGCCACTCCAAAATATGCCACTTTGGCATATAGATTTTATTGAATTAAACTTACTTAAGAAATAGCCAGTGCAAGAGAGACCAGACCCTCTGCCTCTCCTTTGTCCCCATCACCCCTCCCCCCACAGTAAGAAATAAACCTCCAATGTGAAAAGGACCTTCCCAGCACCGGGAGGGTAGACAGCATCTTTATTGCCAGAGACAGGGAAGTCAAGGCTGAGGAGGCTGTGTAAACAAACTTTGTTACTTCTTCATTAATTTGCTACCCCAAGCTCAAATCCTTTGTTTTGTCACATCTTCACAAACAATATTTCTTTATCTAAGAGCTATGAAAGGTGCCTGCTTTGGTCACTGCTTTGAATCTCATATTGTTGGGGCTACTGTGCATATGAAATTAAATTTTTCTGTTAATCTACCTTATGTCAATTTGTTTGTTAGACTAGCCAAAGAACCTAGAAGGGAAGAAAGGAAAGGTTTGCTTCCTTTACAATCTCAGTAAGCAAATAGAATGTTTCCTATTTCACATGGGAATGTACTTTATTTAAATAATGGCTTGCGCTAGAGATCTTATCTCTCTGTAAGTATTTTCTTCCTCAACTTTCTTAGACGTCAGGAAAAAAGTCCATTTATAAGTGAGAGTCCATTCTTCTAAGCAGCATCTTCCAAAGGACTATCTTTCATCTTTGGACCACTGCTGACAGCAATGGCCTCCTTGGGTCTGGAGGGGAGGGGGGTCTCTTCTCCTTTGGTGGCTTTTCCGTTTATTGAGAGTTCTTGAGGGAGTGTCATGCTCAAAAAGTAGGCACTGTGCATTTTAATAAACATTACCTGAAATAGAGTCTCAGGAATAGTTGACTTCTTTTTTTTTTAATTTTTTTTTATTTTTTTTAAAGATTTTTTTTTAATTTATTTATTCGACAGAGATAGAGACAGCCAGCGAGAGAGGGAACACAAGCAGGGGGAGTGGGAGAGGAAGAAGCAGGCTCACAGCGGAGGAGCCTGATGTGGGGCTCGATCCCACAACGCCAGGATCACGCCCTGAGCCGAAGGCAGACGCCTAACCGCCGTGCCACCCAGGCGCCCCAGGAATAGTTGACTTCTAATGAACATAATTGAGAGTCAGACAGAAGTCACTCTTAGAGATTGGGTTGAAGAAAACGCCATTTTTTTTTTTTTTTCCTACAAATGTCCTGGATCAACATCCTGAGATTTTTGTGTGTGATGTGTTAATACATACTGTTTCTTCCCCCACTGCCACTATCTTTTCTCCATAGTGAAATTCTAGTTTCTTTGAATGAGAGAAAGTTTACTTTATATTTTGCTTTGTATCTAGCATAGTATTGTATGGTTCATAGTGTTTAATATGAGTTCATGATTTGAAATTTGAAAAAGAATCAACTGCAAATGGAAAGAATTTTGAAGGAGCAAAGGACCTAATAAGACAAGTAAGCCATATATTTAGCAAACAGAAACACACATTGAAAGGCTGTTTTATGATGTTTTCTATGGACAATTTAAAGCTGCATGGATCATTACAATAAGCAATTATAAGGAATGTTTTACATTGTTTAGCCAATTTTTTTTTTTGTAGCCAAAATATCCTTATTTTTAATATGTGGTTAGGCTTAACTATAGGACTGGTATCTATTTCCTCTTGGAGCTATATTCACGTATTCATCTAGGTAAAAATTCATAATGCCAAGATAGCATCATTTTGCTTCATTCATATTCCCTAGTGAAGATCATACCGTGTTTCCTCTGCTGAATAACAAAGACCAGGTTCTTTGTTCTGTCTTGAAAGGTGATACGGAATGAACTCAGCCTGCCTTTGTTTGTCTATATCCTATGCCCTATTAGTCTTACTGAATAATCTAAACGCAGGACAGGCTCTGTTTTTTTGCTCTTGGTGGTGCTGACACATACAGAAACACAGTGTTTTACGCTTTACAAGTTTAAGAGGATACTGTGTAGAGTACAACCTCACAAAAATAAGGTTATACAGGTATGCCATAAATTAAACAGTGCTGACATGGATGTGATAAGGTATAGATAGTCAATAGCAAACTGTTTGCTTACTGCTGTAGTTTATTTTTTAACTGATGCAAAATGTAAAGTACCCAATTTTCATGTCACTGGATTCTATCTTTCTATAATTCTCTCCACTCAGTTTCATCAGGTTCTTAGGCATGTTCCAATTTAACCCTACATGTGCTTACTATTTATGTTATGCATATTATGTATAATTATAGGTGTTAAGTTTGATCCAATTATGCTTTTGGGCTGATGAGAGAAAATTGGTGATGTAAATTAAACTGTCTTTTGGGCACATTTCATAAAAAGCAAGTCCCAAAGCTATAGCAGAGGAAAGACTATTTGAATTTAGCTTTCCTTTGTGCTTTCCTCTCCATATTTACTTTTTCACCGCTGAAAAATAAGAAAGAAAAAAATAAGTGTATCTGAATTGTTTTCCCCCTAGCTGTTATAGTAAAATTAAAAAGCAAAGTATCAAGGTTCACAAAGGGGTGACAGGGCTTGGTACCTTCTAAGCCAAAGGGAACAGAAGAGGGCCTGGTGATGTAAGGTCGGGAAGGAGATAGATGCTCTTTTAATATAATATGATCTAGGAGAGCACTTGCAGAATAGTGAAATGAGAACTATTGAAAATCTACTCCTCTATAAAAGCAATGAGAGCATTGAAAAAATTGTCAAGAACAACATTTCAAAAATTCTAGAAATTAATCAAAGGTTTGCAATAATTTGGGGACCATTTATTTAAGAAAAATGTTTAAGTCTTAGTAAGAACAGTGAGTTTTGCAGTGTTTTTCTTATTTTTAAAAGATTATTTATTTATTTATTTAGTACCAGCCGGGGGAGGGGCAAAGGGAGGGGGGGATAGAATCCCAAGTAGACTCTGCACTAAGTGTAGAACCTAATGCAGGGCTCGATCTCACAACCCTGAGATCATGACCTGAACCGAAATCAAGAGTCAGATGCTTAACCAACTGAACCATCCAGGCACCCCAAGTTTTGCAGTGTTTTAATTTTCCCTATCCTGTGCCCTTCTCATCAGCTTTGAAATTACGGTAGCCAAGAAAACCAGCAACCTAGTAGCCACTGGAAGGGGGGAGAATGGGTTTGGATATCCATACAAAGCCCCATTCCCAGATAATTGTCATTATTTGATTTTCTGTCAGTTCCCTGGAAACCCCATTGGCAGTGTTTGTCTTCACTTGACCTTTTGGCTCAGTGCTAATAGCCTTTTCCCTGAGGCATTTGTCAAAAATAATCAGTCCCAGTTATTTAGCCTTGCAGCTACAGAGGTGGTGATGCTATCTGGGCCACATAAGAAGCTGGCCAAACACTTAAAAGGAAAAGCTGGGTGATGAAATTTTGTAGAGGGCTTGGAAAAGCTCTGACATATTCCTGGGAATCTAGAAGGTCATGCACGTGTGCAAAGCTGTGTGCATGTCTAGGAATAACCTCAGAAGGCTCTTATCTCTTCCTTCTGGCTGATCTCAAGTTCTTCTCAGGCAGGACGTGAAGGCTAAGGCAGTGTAATAAACTGTCAGAGATTGAAACCCACGCAGACCCCCCCCCCCCCTTAGGAAATGCTGGGAGAATTACTGGTTGTAGACATTTAAGAAAAATCTGTATCCAGTTATTAGCTGATCCAAAGCTAACTGGGCAGAGACATCAGTGCCCACACATGACAAAGACTACAGATTTTACAGAATGAGTTAAGGAAAGCCATTACACAAATAACAACAAACCTTGGGGGGAAGATCTGATTTTCAGAGTTGCCATATTATTACTATTATTTAAAGTATTTAGCTTTTGACCAAATGTTCATGGTCAATTCATTTTTTAAAAAAGATTTTATTTATTTATTTGAGAGAAAGAGAAAGTAAGAACAGGGGGAGGAGCAGAGAGAGAGAGAGAGAGGGACAAACAAACTCCCCGCTGAGCACAGAGCCTGACATGGGGCTTGATCCCGGGACCCCAAGATCATGACCTGAGCTGAAATCAGACGGTTAACCAACTGGGCCACCCAGGCACCCCTGTGGTCAATTCATTATTGGCAAGGGCACCAGTACTACTCAGTGGTAGAAGGAATAGTCTTCAATAGAAGTTCTTGGGACAACTGGATATCAAATTGCAAAACAAGCTGGACTCCTACACTATACCGTACATAAAATTTAACTCAAAATGAATGAAAGGCCTAAGGATAACAGCTAAAACTGTAACTTTCTTAGATGTCATCATAGGAGTAAATCTTTGTGTCTTTGAATAATTAATGGTTTCCCACATATGACCAAAACACAAGTGGTAAAAAAAAAAAAAAAAGAAAAAAAAGTCAAACTTCATCAACATTAAAAACTTTGTGCATCACAAGACACCATCACAAATTAAAAAGGCAACCCACAGAGTGAGGGGGAATATTTGCAAATCCTATATCTGATATAGGGACTTTTATAAAGAATATAGAATTATCTCCTGCAACTCAAAATAAATGATAACCCAAATAAAAAATGGGTAAAAGATTTGATACTTCTCTAAAGAGTATATACAAATGTTGAATAAGAACATAAGAATATGCCCAACATCGTTAGTCATTAGGGAAATGCAAATCAAAACCACATTGAAACACTACTTCTCACCTACAAGATGTCTATAATAATAATTAAAAAATGGAAACTAATAAGTGTCGTCAGTGATGTGGAGAAATTGCAACCTTCATACATTCCTAGAAGGATTGTAAATGGTGCAGCATTTTGGAAAACAGTTTGGCAGTTCCTCAAAATGTTAGATTTAGAGTTAACATACGATGCAGCAAACTAGTCATAGGGATATACCTAAAAGAATTGAAAACATATGTTCACACAAAAACCTGTTCATAACAGCATTATTCATAATAGCTGAAAAGTGGAAACAACTCAAATATCCACAGATTGGTGAATGGATAAATAAAATATGGTATATCTATACAATGGAATATTACTTGGTGATAATAAGGAATGAAGCACTGAGGGGCGCCTGGGTAGCGCAGTCGTTAAAGCGTCTGCCTTCGGCTCAGGGCGTGATCCCGGCGTACCGGGATCGAGTCCCACATCGGGCTCCTCCGCTGGGAGCCTGCTTCTTCCTCTCCCACTCCCTCTGCTGTGTTCCCTCTCTCGCTGCCTGTCTCTCTGTCACATAAATAAATAAAATCTTTAAAAAAAAAAAAGGAATGAAGCACTGAAATAATACATGCTTCATCATGTATGAACCCTGAAAACGTGCTATGTGAAAGAAGCCAATCACACAAAGGTACATACTGTATGATTCCATTTATATGAAATGTTCACAATAGGCAAATCTGTTGAGACCAAAAGTAGGTAGTGGTTGCCGGGGGCTGAAGACAGGGTGGAATGGGGAGAGACTGCTAATGTTTGTTTTTAAAGATTTATTTATCTATTTATTTGAGCAAGGGAGAGAGAGAAAGTTTGTAGGTGAGTGGGGGGGAAGGGCAGACAGAGGGAGAGAGAGAATCTTCAAGCATACTCCTGCTGAGAGGAGCCCAACATGGGGCTCGATCTCATGACCCTGATATCATGACCTGAGCTGAAATCAAGAGTTGGACACTTAACGGACTGAGCTACCCAGGTGCCCCTCTTGAGACGTTTTTGGTGCAAAAAGGTGGTTTTATTAAAGTATGGGGACAGGACCTGTGAGCAGAAAGAGCTGCTGCTACAAAGTTTCTCTTTATGGTGATGAAGATGCTTTGAAATTAAGTAGTGGTGATAGTTGCATAGCTCTGTGAATATATTATCAACATGTAGATTATGTACTTTAAAAGGGTGAGTTTTATATGTGACTTATGTCTCGATAAACCTATTATTAAAAAAAAATATATATATATATATATATACACACACACACTATGACCTAAATGTTATACTAGGAAATGATACTAACTTGGATATAGAACAAAAGGGATATGGGAAAGAGATTAATTCTTATTGTATTAGATACCTCAGAAACAAACAACAAACAAAAATCCCACTTATTTAGAGGTGGTCCAAGAATACTGAAGAGAGGAGGAAAAAAAGCAAGTGCTATTCCAGTGTCTCTTCTTTCCTCACCTGTTGCCAGGACTGAGCTTTCACTCCTTCTACCCAGTAGAACAAACTCATGCAAAGCAGTCTGTGTAATACAATATTTATAAGGTGAATCATCAGTCTGTTGCCACTCATACGCCCTAACCCTATACTCTCCTTATTATTCTTTACTCTTCTTTATAGACTTATAATTTCAAGACTCATATAAGAAAACTTTCTTTTATTCCAAATTATTATATATTAGCAAATATTTTGGGAGTTTAAACAATATATCAACATATCTTACAGTTATTTTAACTGAGAATCATAACTAGTTATTTAAAAATAGGACAGTTTCCTTTTCTAAGTTCTCATTCATGCCAGTCTGGGTTCAGTGAGAAAAATAGAAATTAACCTGATATCTCCAGGATTTTCAAGGAGAAACTTTTTTTCCTTCTTCTTCAGGGGATTAGGTACTTACAAAATTGTAGGAAAGGCTAGAAGAGAAAGTAAGAGGTGGAGAGGTCTTCCCCCAAATCAGGAAATTATAGGCAGCGGCTGCCTACATTCCAGCTAAAGCCTGGTAAGCGTACCATGAAACCCAGGAAGGAACCTGCTGCTGGTGTGAACTGATGGTTGAGAGTAGATTCTCCTCCTTACTGCCTTCCAAAGCTCATGCCAGTGTTTCTTTCTGGTGGAATCTCAGTTGGAATTCTAATGGCCAGAGATTCTGGGACGTGTGGTTCCCAAACTTCTAGCGCCTGCATGTATGAGGAGAATATACAAGAGTTCTTAAGTGTTATTAAGCAATACCCAGTATAACATACCTTCAGAAATTAAAGCACTGGTCAAAATGAATTTTATGATCTTTAACCAAGTACAAATCAAATAAAATAACACTAGGAATGCCGTGCTGTTCTTTTACATCAAGCCATTTTCTTCTGGTAAATTTAGCTTTGGGTGAATTACATTTTAGGTTTAGAAATTAAGCTTTGTTCTTTAAAATACTAGAAAATTTACTACTGTGTTTTTGCCTATTTTTGTATTTTACCCTTATGTCTCTGGCTGCCAAATCTTAACTTAAACCCAGAACACGTTTGTGTTAGTGTCTCATTTTGGCTGTAACAAATTGCTGCAAATTTAGTGGCTTAAAAGAATGAAAGTTTACTCTTACCATTCTGGAAGCCAAAAGTTTGAAATCAATGAAAAATCAAGTCTCAGCAGTGCTGGTTTCCTCGGGAAGGTTATGGAGACTATGTTTCCTTGCCTGTGCTAGCTTCTGGAGGCTGCCTACATTCTTTGAGTAGGCCCTTCCTCAAGTCCCCCCAGCCTCTTGCTTCTACCATCACATTTCCTTCTCCTCTTCCCCCATCACATCTCTCTCTGCCTCCCTTCTGTAAGGGCATTGTGATTACATTTAGGCTCGACCTGTAAGTCTTAATCATGGTGGTAAAGTTCTTTCTGCCATGTAAGGAAGCATTCACAGGCTCCAAGGATTGGGACCTGGATATCTTTGGGGACTGTTATGCAGCCTACCACAATATTTAAAAAGTACAGGAACCTTTCTTTTCAAAGACATCCACCCTCAGTCCTGTTTTGTGCCAGGACTTTCCACAATGTAAGCCGCCAGGCTTATCACATCACTATAACTTTGGATCCGAAATTTTACAGAAGCGCAATCTGGCATCTGTTGCCCTTTCTGGGATGATCCTTGCTTAACATGGTGCTAAGAGTTTTAGCTTTCCAGGCACAAAGAGCTCTGGGGCTGTGGATACATTTACAAAGAATTCGTAGTTTTTCAATGTCATATCCTAATTTTTCTCCCAAAGAAGTGGTGTTTTTTTGTTGTTGTTTTGTTTTGTTAGACACTTTGCTTGTTTTGCTTGTTAACTCTTGGCTCACAAATCCCATTTAGGTGGTGTCATGCCTTTCTTTATGTTTGCTCAAGCATGGTCTAAAGTGATGCTCTAATTGGAGCCTGGTAGGAGAACTGGAACCAATACCGGGCCCTTTGCTCCTAGGGCCCTCAGATGTTTTCCCTTTGCTCCATATTCTTGGATCTCGCTTAACCCCATTGGCCTCCATTCTCCCAAGGAAGAAATAATCCCAGTACATTTCCCTCCTGCCAATGCCTAGTTCTTACGGTTCTTCTGTTGGAGATGAGGGCTCCTTTCTGAGGCCTTAGTCATAAAGACAAGAGAGAAGATAGATTTCTTTGAAACTATCAACTGACCGTTGTTTTCACTCAGATTATGTTAGACTCTTCTTTATTAAAATCCTCAGCAGAACTTTATTGAAAAGAAGAAAGATGGTAAGAATATGTAGTAATTGGAGGTCAACAGTGGCAAATGGCCAGGTAATCCTTCAATTTTGGGGAAGTATATTGTTTATTTCATTTGAACATGGAAAAAATAGGTGCTCTGGGAGTCCAAAATAAATTGCATACAGTCTGTATATAGACTAAAAAAGACCCTGAAAACTAACTAGATTTCATAACCAACTTTCTGCACATACTTCTTGCTTTCTTGCTATTTTACTGTTGGAAATGGATGAAAGTAGCCTCTTAATCTTACATAGAATTGCTGATTTTCTAGGATGGTGCAGTAATTAAATAGTCATTTTTATCAAAGGTTTTTATTTTTGCTCCTATCTGGAACAGAGTAAACAAAGATCTAATTTATGTCAACAAAACACTTTACGAAGCTGAGTAAATGACAATGTCAATAAATACTTGAAAGGAAGATTTGCTTCCAATTCATTGTGAATAATTGAGGTGACAAAAATCTCATATCAACAGCTCCTTCTGAACTAAAGCTTGGATGAAGTAGAAATGTGCTAGCACACTCTTTTGGTCTCTATCTTCTTGCATCCTTATTATACCGCATTTTTCCCCTGTAGTAGCAAAGTAACATTCAGGCATACCGAGATTAGCAGCATTTGGAAAAGGACAGGCCCTCAGTGTTTGGTTATACAGTCAGATACTTGCTAGCATCTAACATCAGACTACTTTATACAAGAGCACCATTCTACCAAGCAAATTATCCCAAGCTAGAGGCACAGAGGGGTCACTTAGGTGTGGACCTTTCCTGTTAAAGCAATTTTTTAAGGGCCAAGAAGGAAAGACTTCAACATGGAATCATACAGAAGATTTCCTTTGTTCCATGAAATAGTCAGATGTGCAAAAATGATCCTTTATTTACACAGAACGTTTCTAACAATAGATTCTGATTCTGCTATTAGGACTCCTCTTTCTCATTTTTTTCCAAGAGAATTTGAAATTCAAAAAGAAAAGAGAAGAACTGAGAATGCAGGATGTCTTGAATATGCCACTGATGTAAAGATTAACCTTTAGAATAGGGCATCTGCTATGGCACAGCTCCATGCTGAAAGTCTGTTTACAAAGGAAGGCATTAATCAAGACGTATGAATCCATTTATAACGTCTTTGCAATGTTGCTAACTCTGTAGTGAGCTAGTGAGTGAGATGGCTGAACCCTGACAGCTAATTTAAACCCAAGGTCTTCACTGTCCGGAGATTTATCAGAGAGTCAAGCAGCCAGTATCTTTTACGACTCACACCTTCTCCCTTTTCAGAGGTAGTAAATGAAAAAGACGGAAAAAGGAGGTGCCATCTATTGCAGTTGTGTAAAATCACATAAACACCATGCCCTGGGCTTTCATTATAACACCTCCTTCTTAGCTAATTACTGTCAGCATTAAATTACAGAGTCAGGAGGCCCCACTCAATACCAATTCATTCATTTCAGGTCACAGTTTGGCAGAAAACCTGTAGCGAAAGGCCAAACCTTTATCCACTAAGCCTTTTATTTGTGACTAAACAAAAGTCTTGACAAGTAGTATAATTTGCATCAAGCAGGGCTACACCAAAGGCCAATTAATAATTTTTTTAAATAAAAGTTTGCGCTAGCCTGTAGTCCACTTGACAAGATTTATCATTTTGCATATCAAAAGACATGAAATGTGGTAGATTATTTTCTTCCAGGTTCAAGCATTGTATCTCTTAGTATTACCAACCTTACAGCCAAGTAACATGACTTTAAAAAAAAATAAGCTCAACATTTTACACCCGTCAGAGCTGAGTGATTTTAATACTGTGCTGGAGAGGCAAAATTTTGTGGTGGTATTGGTTTTTTAATATGTTGATTGGAGAGATTTACTATCCTAACTGTTTTAAATTCCATTTTTGTATAATTCAGCATGCAGGTGGTCAGATTGAAATGTGTTTTTTAAGAAATGCAGAAAGGTTTTAATCTGCCTAGGTGTTTTCTGGGATATAAAAGTATATAAAGCTCCTAACCATCCCATGGGTTTGATTTCCTTTTTTACTACCTGTCATTCTTCAAACTGCTTATTTAGGAAAAAGAAATCAAACGTAGTAAAGCCTGGGATATATGGTTGACAGTTTGATATAGTTTCTTAAATAAACTGATTTTCTGATCATATAGAAATCTAAGGTTGAAATGAGAAATTCAAAATCAGCATATTTTAAGCTCATTAGGGTAGAGTGATGATTCCGATTCATAAGAATCTGTTTCTTCCGCTCTGCTATGCTTCAGTTTTAGGGAATAAAGGAGATGCTTTCAGTAAAAACATTTGTTGTGGCTTTAATGACGTTAGAGCCTGGGCTAGGCACTTTCTTTTCTTTCTCTCTCTCTCTTTAAAGATTTTATTTTAAGTAATCTCTCCACCCAGCGTGGGGCTCAAACTCACAACCCCAAGATCAAGAGTCACATGCTCCACTGACTGAGCCAGCCAGGTGCCCCTAGGCACTTTCTTACGTGTGACCTATTTATTTGATTCTCACAAGGATAGGGTGAGTTAGGAATAATCTCCATTTTATAGTTAAGAAGTAAAGCCAGGAGAAGTGAAATGTCTTGTTCAAGATCCCATGCTGCTAAGCTAGGACCGAAGAAGCACAAGTGTTCTATTCTGAAGACCACTGACTTCTGCCACACCACTGCCTCTTCTGCATACTGGGATTGTCATTGGGGGAAGATCATACTTCTGTGGCGGTCATTATTACCATTATCAATTATATGTGTACGTATACACACACACACAACACACACATACATATATATGTATACATATATCTACGTCAATATTTAAATGCAGTGCTCCCACAGCAAAGTTTTTAAAAGGAGAGCCTACTCTTTGTTAATTAGCAAACCAAGAAAATTCTAGATTTTTTTTTCAATTTATGTGTGTTTTGGCAGTGTTTACACTTGTGAACATACAAAACAAAGAAGCACTTAGACTGTTGTTGTTCTGGTAGGCCCACTATCTTTTTTCTGTAGACTGGAAGAATGAATAAATACTCTTTGTAAAGTCTTCACAGACTGGGAACTGCTAAGTTAAAGAGTTTAACTGAAGTGCTTGAATATGGAAATGTAGTGGTCTGTGGGGGTCTTTAAGATGTTAGCTGCCTGAGACTTGCAGGGATGGGGCATGGCAGTGACATTTGTAATGTAAACAACATCGTACGTAAGTTTCTGCAGCTCTTTATTCCTGCCCCTCCTCTCTCAGGGCCCAGTGAAAGATGGATTCTATAATTGCAAAATGGTTGCTAACAAGGGATCTAATTTACAGATATGTTTCGTGATTATGCCTTTTTTCCAAGCCTACATCAGAATGAGATAGCCTTTGCAAGTGTCTATGAAGTGACTGGCACTGTGCTAGGTGCTAGGGGAGGGGTCAATATTGAATAGGATAAAGTCTATAAATATGTTTCTGTAGGAAGTGGTGGCATGCAGTTGAGCAGCAGAGACGGGCAGATGCTTACAGTGGTGGTACAACAGTATAAAACTACGCAATATACAACAGAGTTACAAGGAGGGTGTTAGGGACTCTGAGTGTGGAGCTGAGGAAGGCTTTCGAAAAAGGTGGCTCAAAAGAATAAAAAAAATGATTTGCTAAGTGGAGGAAATTGCAGGTTGAAAGACAGGCAAGAGGGTGTGGAAACAGCATAGTCACAATATCATGGGTCTAGCGTGGGAGAAGGTGGGTGGAAAGGCTATATGGGAAGGCAGGTCATGAAGAGACTTGTAGACCAAAATGTTGTCTTGAAGGCCACTGAGACCACTGAGGGGCTTCAACAGGGGATCACCATGGTCAGATTTGTGGGTTGGAAGCATCAGTCAGCAGTGTGAGGACACATTCCAGTGTGTCATGGAAAGCAGTTAGGACCTCTTGTCATGTTATCTTTAAGCCTAGACAGAGATGAAACAAGCATCGGTGCTCTATGATCCCTAAACTTGATGGTGGTGCTGCTGTTAATATTTATATGTGCCTTAAATGATCCACTTAGAACTCCAGCTGGATTCCCCAGAAGAAGAGCAGCTGAGATGAAGATGTGTGTACTGAAGGTATATTGGGACATGCCTTCAGCATCAGTGCCTATAGCAGAGTGAAGGAAGCAGGACTGGGCAGAGGGGGAGCTGAGCTGTGATACAGTTACACAGAGCCAGCATGGGGCTTCTCAGGAGCTGGAAACAAGGGGCTCAGAAGCAAGGGGCTAGATCTTTATGCCTTTGTGGCCAGTCATTGGGTACAGACTGCACGGAGGTGAGAGACTCTTGGGCTGTGGGCCATTCCTGGAGTGGGACTCAGCTAGGAGCCATCAGCAGCTACAGTGCAGCAGCTGGGGGAACAAAGTGCCTCTGTCTCTGACACCGAACTGAGTGCTCTGATGCAGAAAGGCATCCACTATCACTACAGATGTTAGAGTTTTTCAAGAACATTCTTGTAGAACAATAGTGCTCAGGAAGAGCTCGCTTAGGCATTTGTTCTGACCCTTTCCTCTGCCTGGAAGTCTTTCCCCAGCTTTATCTTGTGACTTGGTTCCCAGTTTACTGTCTCCACTGGAAAGGCTTTTCTGATCACTCCTTGTAATTTGCCCCGAGCCCCAGCAGTCACTGTCTAGAACATCAACCTATTTTATTTTCTTTATAGCCCAACAAGATGAGTACAAAACTTATCTGTCTTCCTACACCTAAATATGAGCTCTAGGGATCTTTTCTATCTTGTTCACTGTTGCATCCCCTACACCCAGCTCAGTGCTGGCCACATAGTAGAGGTTCCATCAATACTTGCCCAGTGAACACATGAAAATTAAGTTCAAGAAAATGGATATCTGGAGAGTTAGAATTTTTCAAACACAGGATCCTGAGGACTTCTTGTCTTCTGCTTTTGACACAGGTGCAGCTCAAGTCCAGGATGAGGGTTTGTGTCTCATTGCTTTGCTGCACTTTCCAGTCGCCCACAGAGAACTACGGGAGAATATCTCTTGATCATGTAAGATGGATAGGCCTCTGGGAAGAGCTTAGCTCTTAGATCTCACATTGAGTACCTTTTTTTTTTTTTTTTTTTTTTTTTTGCCTCTGGTAAGTTTGAGGGCTTTTATTATTCTAAAATAAAACTATCTTAGAGGAACATAAATTATCTATTAAAGAGACTTTTGGAATTTTAGCATAAAAATCATGAGTGGAATTTGTGCGGAATCGACAAGCTACTCCTCTATAATCACCTAAACCATTTTCTTTCAAATAGAAACAAACTGAAAAATGTAGTAATTTTCAAGTTTAGAAGCAAAAAGGCACTTAGCACAGCTTGAAGATTCAAATTATTCTGGAAACAACACTGCTGTACTTGGCTTTAATTTGAACTTCGGCTCTTAGAAACGGATTTAGAGTCTAGCCTCATGACAACTGCTGCCTTCAGAAGAGCCTGTGGATGGCAAGGCATCGGAGGCAGAGCCCTGCTTTTCCTTTCCTTCGTCTTCCTCTGTCCTAGCAGCACTCATCAGGTTTGTCTCAGAGGAGTGGAAGGAATCTCTGGAAGTCATTTATTCAAGTCCTTGTTGCTAGCCAAGAAGAAATGGACATCATTCTATATAAATTCACTTTTAGTTATATTTAAGTATTCATATACTTTTACTAGAATGTTGGGTCCTCAAATTCAATTAAGAGTCCAGAGAATAGACAGGAAAGCACTGGGGTAGTTACCGGAAGTGCTGAGGATACGTAGGGCCAGGTCCCAGTGTGTTCAGGCAGCGATAGAGAGTAAAGAGCCCAGGTCGAACTGGGGCCAATGCAGATCTGTCTTTACTGAAGAAAGTCCCATTCAATAATTAGAGGAGCCTGAGGTAGAAATGAAGTGCCTGAGGATATGGTGAACGGTCAGTTGGCTGGATGTATCCATGGATAGCCCTTGTAAAAGAGTATCCATGGATAGCCCTTGTAGAAGAGATTCAAGAAAGGATTTAAGAAACAGAAGCAAGATGGCATTTAAAGGTCCTTGCAGCTTTAAAATTCTGTAAGTTCTAAAGAGAGCAGCTCTCCATGATTTTGTGTCACTAAGTAGTTATTTGTTGTCACACACACTGTATTTTTTACTTACAATTCTTACTCTCTTTAAATCCCACCCTTTTCTTTGGACGCTCCCATCCTCCTAGTTACTTAAATCTGAAAACTGGAGTCATTTATATGTCATTCTCTTTCTTTCTCACATTCATCCCTTCCTCATCCTTGGCCGTTGGTTTTTTAAATTTAAATAGTCTTTTTATTCAGCCTTTTTTAAATGAAAGTTATACATACACACAGTTTGAGTCAGATGATTTTATAAGACTTGTGGAAACAGAAGTCTTTCCTGTGCTTCATTTCCTCTTCTGTATGGACAACCACTTTTAGCTTATTGGCTATTTGATTGGGTGCCTATCACTATTTCTAAAAAGCAAGTTTATATTTCTGGTTCTTAATTTTTCAGATTTAGGAATGATTTATTGACTTCCCACTAGGAAGAGGAGAATTTAGTTCTCTTTTACCTCTTTCCACACCCCCTTTCCATCCCCTCCCCTGTTACATAATAACTTAGGTTAAAGCGTTATTCAGTATTATGGCTATAGATGTTGAGACAGACAACAAGCATTTTCCTTGCCAAATTTTATTTTCCTGGAGTTAATATTTAAGGCTTTAGGTTGTTTGTGTGTTTTCTGTCTACATACTCATCATTAATTCAACCCAAAGCACTTCTACAGTTTTCTAAGTATCAAGTAATTTATTAATTTATTAATTTCATCTTCTTGATGAAATGCTCTTGTGGACTCTTTTATCTCATTTTGACTTGCCTGGAGTAGTCTGGACTAGTTGCTTTTGTAGCTGGTGCACAGCTGACATCCTGAGATTTCCCTTTCCCTAGTGATCCTTTTTCTTCCTGGGGAGGGCCCCCTTTTACCTGAATCTTGTGTCTTCCTCCTTCTTGTTTTGGTAGAATCAATATTTTCCAGAGAGAGGGTGTATGGAGGTAAATTTTTTGAAGATTTTTGAGAAGATATTATTTTTATTCTAATCTCTCACTTGACTGATAATTTATGTCTGGTAGTAGAAATCTAGAATATTACCCCCAGCCCCTGAATATTTAATGCATTATTTTCTGGTTTCCAAGGTTAATGTTAAGAAGTTAAAAGCCATTCAGATTCCTGAACTTTGTGTTGTGAACTGTGTTTTTTTCCCTTGTACCCCTTGTAAGATTTTCTTTTTTTTCTCAGTGTTCTGAAATTTCCCAGTGATGTCTATCTTCATCCGTTGTGTTGGCTGCTTTTGATTGAGCCTTTAAAATCTAGAAAGTCATGTTCTTTACCCCTGGGCTATTTTCTTGAATTATTTCTTTAATGATTTCTTCCCCTTCATTTTCTCTTTGCCCGTGCTGGAAGCTTTGCCATTTGGCTGGTGGATCTCCTTAGCTGGCTCTCTTATATTCCTGTCTGTCCATTCGTGTTTTCCATCTTTTGTCTTACTGCTCTCCTCTCTGGAAGATCCCCCCATCTTTATTTTCCAAACTGTCTACTGAGATTTCATGTCTACTCTTGGATTTTTAATGAATTTTACTTTGGCTCTCTTGTCTCTCTAATAACATTCTGTTTTTGGTTCATAGATATCTTTTATCTCCCTGACTTAATTAACATTATTTTTCTTTGCCTTGTTCCTCAAAGAGTCCTTTTCCTCTAAGTTGCTTTTCTTAATTAGCTATTTAACTATTTAACTTTTGGTTCTAATATTAACAATAGGTACTTTTTTCGTGTGTCTAATGATCCTCGTAAAAGAGTAGAAGTTAAACCTGATTAGAAAATCTCAGTGGATTGTGGCGCCTGGGTGGCTCAGTCGTTAAGCGTCTGCCTTCGGCTCAGGGCGTGATCCCAGCGTTCTGGGATTGAGCCCCGCATCAGGCTCCTCTGATGGGAGCCTGCTTCTTCCTCTCCCACTCCCCCTGTTTGTGTTCCCTCTCTTGCTGGCTGTCTCTCTCTTTCTGTCAAATAAATAAATCAAATCTTAAAAAAAAAAAAAAAAGAAAGAAATCTCAGTGGATAGTTGGTGATTCTCATCTGTGAGATGCTCCATAAGCTGACCTGGCTGGGCCCTTTCATTGGAGGACTTCTTGTATCAGTATCTTTAGGTCTTTCCATTTGAGCTGGTCAGTGCTCCAGAAAGAATCTTTCTATTTCCAGTCTGGGGGATATATGTTTGTTTCTGGGCATTGAATCTGGAAAGAGAGCTTGGAATCTCAGTACTGAGTATGTAAACATTAGCTTCATAACCTCACATTCAGTATCATACTCCTATGCTAATTTGTACCAGAGGTCCTCCAGTGTGAAGATCTGTTTTACTCCTTTCAGATAATAAACCTGCTATTTGGAGGGAAGGAAGGGTTTCGGTGACCTATTTCCTACATAGAGTTCCAGCTAGTCTTCTTCACTTTCAACCCCATTTTTAGAAGTACCTGGTGCTGCCGATTCATGAGCCTTTGGGGGACTCTGTGTTATAAATCAGGTTGCTTTAATCCACCATTTTATTCAGAAATCTCATCCCTGTTATTACTACCCCCAGAAATCTCTCTTTTATCTGTACTCTCCTTAAAAGTTACAGTATCTTCATGAGTTTTTTTTTTTTTAAAGATTTATTTAATTATTTTAGAGTGGGGGAAGAGGGGCAGAGAGAGACATAGAGAATCTCAAGCGGACTCCCCGCTGAGTGCAGAATCTGACATGGGGTTCCATCCCATGACCCTGAGCTCATGATCTGAGCAGAAATCAGGAGGTGATGCCCAACTGACTGAGCCACCCAGGCGCCCTCATGAGTTTTAAATACATGATAGCAATATGATTTAAAAATACTTTGTTCTCTATGGTGATAATAGCATGGGCATTTAAATGGTCTTACCCTCTTCATCAGTGAGCACAGAATACTGCCCAAATTTCACTTTCTACCTGTCACCTCCTGCTCTTAAGATGGCAGTGGCTCACTTTGTAATTAAGCACTGATTTTTTTTATCCTGCATTCTAGACTTTTCATGACAGAACCGTGTCTTTCTGGGCTCATATTCCATTACACATTATTCTCAACACAGTAAGTCTGGATTCTTCATGGTCCCACTACTGCTTTATGACTTTCTGTGTGTTTTCTGTTCTTGGAGGCTGAAAGTCTGTCTCTACCTTTTTTTGATGATCACAGTCTTACTTTTCCCTTACCACTTATTTCCAATGTTACTTCTTTCATGCAATCTTTATTTTAGTATTTATTTATTCATTCATTTATTTATCCTTCTGTTTAATCAGTATATTTATTGAGCTCTTACAGTGTGCCAGGCAACATACCAGGAAAGCACATAAGACATTGTCCTTACCCTCATGCTTCTTACAGTGCAGTAGGAACAGGGTAGGAGGAGATAGATGTTAAATAATCACACAATAAATATACAGTTGTAAGTTGCGATGGGTATTACAAAGGAAAAGTATGAAGTCCTACGAGAGGATCTGATTGTGTTTGGGAAGTTGATGATGGTTTCCATGCCTAAGTGATATTTCATCTGTGATTAAAAGATGAAGTGGGGGCAGAACATTTGTGGTCAAGGAAAGGACAAGTGAAAATGCCAGGAGGTGTGAGGACTAAGTAATAGTCAAAGACCTGAAGGAAGGCCACAGTGGCAGAGAGCAGAGGGGGAGGGTGGGACAGTGGTAGATCATGGGTGTGGAGAGGTAAGCAGGGGCTTCACCCAGCAAGGCCCTATAGGCCAGCTTAGGGGAGTTTGGGCTTTACCATACAGATAATAAAAAGTTTCTGGAGTGGTTTCAGTGGGAGAACTTATAATTAGATTTGTATTTTTACAAGGTCACTCCCATTGCAATAGATAGAATACACTGGATGGGTCCAGAATTGAAGCAGAGAGACTATTTAGGAGGTAGTTGCAATTTATACATATGGGAAGTAGTGGTGGCTTGAATTCAGGTGATGACAGTGGTAATGGAAAGAGCGTTTGAGAAATATTTAGGAGGTAAAATGGCAGAACTTGCTGGCGACTGGATGTGCTTGGTAAGGAAGAAAGAAGAATGAGGGAAGATTTTTAAGTTTCTGGCTTGCTCAAGTAAGGGGATCTTGGTGCTATTCACTGAGATGGGGAACAATTTAATCCCACTTTATTTTGCATGTTTTTTTATCTGACTCTCTCCACTGAAATAAGGGCTTGATGAGGGAGAGGATTTGCCTTAGTCATTTCTGTATTTTTTTTTTTTAAAGATTTTATTTATTTATTTGACAGAGAGAGAGACAGCTAGCGAGGGAACACAAGCAGGGGGAGTGGGAGAAGAAGAAGCAGGGGGAGTGGGAGAAGAAGAAGCAGGCTCCCGGAGGAGGGATCCGGATGCGGGGCTCGATCCCAGAACCCTGGGGTCACGCCCTGAGCTGAAGGCAGACACTTAACGACTGAGCCACTCAGGCACCCCTATTTCTGTATTTGTACCTCCAACTCCAAAGTATCCTGCCCAGTGTTTATACTGGTGGAAGAGAGAAATAATGCTTGACCCTGATTTGGAGAGCTGGAATGTGACTGAGAGTTTACCTCCATCTTTACTTTTAAAATACGTATATTTTCAAGTTGTATGAAGACTAAGTGAGATAGCAAATGTAAAAATATTTGGGAGGGAAAAAAGGACTCTCAAAAGGAATTTATTTCATCATTATTATTATGCTTACGCTTTCTTTGGCCCTCGTGTTAAGTTCCACACTTTTATTTGTAAAAAGAACTAGGTAAGACATTTTAGCTAAGGATCTAATCAATGCCAAACATAATGAGATGGATTAGTTTTTGCCACCCACCACTCCATGGGACGTCTGCTGAACCACTTCCAGATATTATTCCACATGTGTTTGCGGAAACTTCTGTTAACCTACATCTGGGCAATCACCTTTCCATTTGGTTTCTCTGAAAATTTCACTCTCTATAATGGAAGCAAGGAAAAGAGAACACATTTAATGAGCAATTACAATTAATACACCGACTTAAGAGTGTGTTTGAAAGATAACTATTTTAATACAGTGTGTTAACTATTAGTGTATATATTTGTAATTATGTTTGATTTTGATTTTCTTTAAGTTTTATGGCTAGCATTTTTTCTAAGACAATTTTTTGGGTATTTTTGAAAAGAAGCCAGAGTCCTGGTTCAATGCAGATTCAAGGGATACTAGAGAGATGTTTTGTGGCCCTGGCCTGATAAATGGCAAATCACTTTATAGGTAATGAGGGGCTGGGTTAAATCAGTGTTTCTTCACCATGGCTGAAGCTTTTAAAAATGCCAGTTCCCAGGAGCTATCCCAGATCAGTTAAATCAGACTGTGGGGTGGGATCTGGCATTATTATTAGCATTATTTAACAGCTTCTCCACATGATTTTACTGTGCATCCAGCATTGAGAACCATTGCATCAGATAATCTTTTTTTCCCCCAGATGACCTAACTTTCACAGTCTATGAATTAGTTCGTTTTTCTAGGAAGAAACTTCCCATTATCCTGTAGTCTTTTTATTCAAATTGCTGATGGCATTTCCCCTGTCCATTTTTCAATTTAAGTGTTAGGTAATTAAAAGAAATAAACATTACAATTTTACCCTTCTGAGATCTCTAAAATATAAGCAGAGAGGTGGGCAGTTCTGGTATTAGCTGGGCTGCCAGTTGGTATGCAAATGAGGGGCTGTCTTGCACACCAGTCTGTTACTTAAGCAGTGTGTCTGTGTACCCAAGGATGTAGCTGACTCCTTCAAGGAGTATTCCTGCCTCAGCACCCAGAGTCATCTGAAACAATTTAACGTGACATGGAGGAAATCATTGAGTAGACATCCAGATGTGGAAGCTATTAGGTTGGTGCTAATGTGCAGCTGGGCTGGGAAACATTAATCTAATACAACTCCTTATAAAATGTCAAGTACAATTTAGATACCCTGTAATTAATTACCACATGTGAAGCATAGACCAGCTGTGTGACTTTCGGCAAGTTAATTTACCTTCTCTAAGCCGGAGTTCTGATCTGTAACATGGAGCTAATAATACGACCTTTTAATTGGATTGTGGTGACACTTGGTTGAAATATTTTATGCAAAGAGCTTAGCTCAGTGCTTGGTACATGGCAATCACTTTAAAAAGTTACCTATTAGTACTACTACTACTACTATTCCTGCTGTTATTTTTATTGTGGTGGTAGTGGTTGATATTCTTATTATTGATCTCTGGTCAAGGATGTCTCCAGACAAATTCCCAGTCATAAACATACCCTCTTGCCTGTCATTTCTTGAGTCTCACACTTGCCAGCCTGGAGGTCATAGGTTTGGGGGACCTAGGGGTTGAGAAGCATAGCTATGTACTAACCTTCAGCTTTTCTTTGCATCTTTTACTGTCTCCTAGGCCATCTGCCCCTTGGATGAATCACAGGTGTCCTAACTCTCCTGGAGACCACATTCTCAAAGCTCTTCATAGTTCATTCATCCATTTGTTCATTCATAAATTCATTTATTTATTCCCTCATTCAAAGTAGTACTTAGGAACTGAAAATAAATATTCTGAAAAGTTTTTATTTTTTTCCTGAGGCAGAAATCATTTGTATTCAAGCTTGCAAACATAGCAACTTCATTTTCTGTTGCATTTAGAGTGAGAGCATGTTTTTAAAAGAAATAGGGAAGGACCTCCGAGAAAACTGCATGTTGCCTCCAAGGCCCTGAAAGCTACTCTCTCACCCCCCAAATCACATTTGCAGGGGGAAATTTCCTTTCTGAGGTGCTAGAAGAGGCTGTCAGGGCCTAGACTCCAGACCCCAGCCTTCTGTCTAGCACATGGCAGATACTTGGTAATGATACTTCTCCCCACCCTATATTTGCATTAATCTACCAGCTGGTAGCATGTACACAATACTACTGATTTATTTGTTCGGAGGTGTGACCAGGGGTTTGAAATCCTGAGGGGAAAAAAAAAAAAAAAAAAAAAAAAAATTTCCACAGAAGTGGAAGAAGGAAGAAAATTTGCAAACTTGTGTTTGTTGCCTTTGTATCACTGAGGCTCTTGCTCATTAGTGTCTGGGAATCCAGGTCAGACTTTCAATATGTTTGTTCATGTGCTAAGTGCTATAGGAAGTGACAAGCTGCTGGTAGTGTTACCTGTGTGGTGCAAGATGTAGAAACGGATCTTTATGTTCTTTCCACGTGGAATCCAGGGCAAAAAAGAACATTAAGGGCCTTCGTTTGTAAAATATGTCCTTTTCACCATTTCTCTTTTCTTTTAAAGGCCTATGTATGGGCTTACCTAACTGACAATAATTACATGTTCAGTTTGGTTTATTTTCTCATTTTTTTACATGCCTGCTATTCTCCTGCATTGCTGATTTTAAGAACTGATTCTGTATATGTTGCCTTAATTAATTTGGATGTTGTGTTTCTATAGATTTCTGAGGCACGCCTTCTGTTTATGCATTCTGTTGTTGAGCACTAGGAGTTTAGCTACCATCTCTCCCTTGGGGGACCTGAATGGAGCCGTAATTCAGGAAGAATGCCTACATATTGGCATACCTGCTAAAAATTCAAGAGTTTGGTTGGGAAAATCTTTTTTTCTTAATCAAGTTTTTTATTTTAATTCCAGTATAGTTAACTTACAATGTTATATTAATTTTGGGTGTACAATATAGTGATTCACTAATTGTATATATTACTCAGTGCTCAAGATAAGTATACTCTTAATCTCTGTTTCACCCATCCCTTTACCTACCTCCCCTCTGGTAACCATCAGTTCGTTCTCTATAGTTAACAGTCTGTTTCTTGGTTTCTCTCTCTCTCTATTTGCTCATTGTTTTGTTTCTTACATTTTACATACGAGTGAGATCATAATGGTATTTATTTTTCTCTGACTGACTTATTTCACTTAGCACTATACTTCCTAGCTCCTTCCATGTTGTTGCAAATGGCAAGATTTCATTCTTTTTTATGACTGAATAATATTCTATTATATATATACCACCTCTTCTTGATCCATTCATCTATTAATGGTCACTTGGGCTGCTTCCATAATTTGGCTATTATAAATAATGCTGCAAAACATAGCAGTACATGTATCCCTTTGAATTAGTGTTTTTGAATTTTTTTGTATAAATACCCAGTAGTGTGATTACTGGATCATAGGGTAGTTCTATTTTTAACTTTTTGAGGAACCTCCATACTGTTTTCCACACAAGTGGTTGCACCAGTTTGCATTTGGTTGTGGGAAATCTTGATTTGCCTTGAAAGTAACTTTGCTTGTTTCTTTTTTTTAATAAAAGAATATGTATTTATTGCAAAAGTGTTTGAAACTAGAAGAAATTATAAGGAAAAGAAAATTACTTTCAATTTGACCATGTGTGTAAACACACATACCTATTATCCTCCTTAACCCCTCTTCCCTGGATCAATTTAACAAAATTATATTGTTTACTTAGTATTATATCAAAAATTTTTTATCGTGTTTTCATACTTTTTTGTGTGTATTTTTTCAGCTTTATTGAGATATAAATTGACATACAGCACTGTATAAGTTTAAGGTATATGTATCTTATGGTTTTTGGTACAATTGTAAGTGGGATCAATTTCTTGATTTCTTTTTGTTCTGCCTTAGAGTATAGAAATGCAACTGGATTCTGTGCATTGATTTTATATCCTGTGACTTTGCTGAATTCCTGTATCAGTTCTAACAATTTTTGGGCAGAGTCTTTTAGGTTTTCTACATAGATTACCATGTCATCTGCGAAGAGTGCAAGTTTGACTTTTTCTTTGCCAATTTGGGTGCCTTTTATTTCTTTTTGTTGTCTGCTTGCTGAGCCTCGGACTTCCAGTGCTATGTTAAACAATAGTGGTGAGAGTGGACATCCCTGTCATGATCCTGTCCTTAGGGGAAAAGGTCTCATTTTTTCCCCATTGAGGATGATATTCGCTGTGGGTTTTTCTTATATAGCTTTTATGATATTGAGTTATGTTCCTTCTATCCCTATGCTGCGAGAGTTTTTATCAAGAAAGGATGCTGTATTTTGTCAAATGCTTTTTCTGCATCTGTTGAGAGGATCGTATGGCTCTTATCCTTTCTTTTATTAATGTAGTGTATCACCTTTATTGATTTGTGGATGTTGAGCCACCCTTGCAGCCTAGGAATAAATCCCACTTGGTTGTGGTGAATAATTCTCTCAATGTACTCTTGGATCCTATTGGCTAGTATCTTGGTGAGGATTTTTGCATCCATGTTCATCAGGGATATTGGCCTGTAATTCTCCTTTTTGGTAGGGTCTTTGTATGGTTTTGGGATCCAGGTAATGCTGGCCTCATAGAATGAGTTAGGAATAAACCTAATCAAAGAGGTAAAGGATCTGTACTCTGAAAACTACAGAACACTTATGAAAGAAATTGAGGAAGATAAAAGAAATGGAAAAACGTTCCATGTTCATGGATTGGAAGAACAAATATTGTTAAAATGTCTATGCTGCCCAAAGCAGTCTACACGTTCAGTGCGATTCCTATCAAAATAACATCAACATTTTTCACAGAGCTGGAACAAACAATCCTAAAATTTGTATGGCACCGGTAAAGACCCTAAATAGCCAAAGGAATGTTGAAAAAGAAAACCAAAGCTGGAGGCATCACAATTTCAGACTTCACACTGTATTACAAAGCTGTAATCATTAAGAGAGAATGGTACTGGCACAAAAATAGACATATAGATCAGTGGAACATAATAGAGAGCTCAGAAATGGACCTTCAACTCTAATCAACTAATCTTTGACAAAGGAAAGAATATGCAATGCAAAGAAGACAGTCTCTTCAACAAATGGTGTTGGGAAAATTGGACAGCCCCATGCAGAAGAATGAAACTGGACCACTTCTTACACCATACACAAAAATAAAGTAAAAACGGATGAAAGACCTAAATGTGAGACAGGAATTCCTTCAAAATCCTAGAGGAGAACACAGGTAGCAACCTCTTTGACCTCAGCCACAGCAACTTCTTGCTAGACGTATCTTCAGAGGCAAGGGAAACAAAAGCAAAAATGAACTATTGGGACTTCATCAAGATAAAAAGCTTTTGCACAGCAAAGGAAACAGTGAGCAAAACTAAAAGACAACTGAGAGAATGGGAGAAGATATGTGCAAATGTCTTATCAGATAAAGAGCTAGTATCCAAAACCTTAACTTGTCAAACTTAATACCCAAAAACCAAAAAAATCCAGTCAAGAAATGGGCCGAAGACTTGAACAGACATTTCTCCAAAGAAGACATACAAATGGCTAACAGACACATGAAAAAATGGTCAACATCACTCGGCATCAGGGAAATACAGATCAAAACCACAATGAAATACCACCTCACACCAGTCAGGATGGCTTAAATGACCAACTCAGGAAACAATAGATGTTGGCAAGGATGTGGAGAAAGGGGAACCCTCTTACACTGTTGGTGGGAATGCGAGCTGGTACAGTCACTCTAGAAAACAGTTTGGAGGTTCCTCAAAAAGTTAAAAATGGAACTACCGTATGATCCAGCAATTGCACTACTAGGTATTTACACCAAAGATACTAATGTAGTGATCTGAAAAGGCACCTGCACCCCAATGTTTGTAGCAGCGATGTCCACAACAGCCAAACTCTGGAAAGAGTCATGATGTCCACTGACAGATGAATGGATAAAGAAGATGTGGTATATATACAATGGAATATTACTCAGCCATCAAAAATAATGAAATCTTGCCATTTGCAACGATGTGGTTAGAACTAGAGGGTATTATGCTAAGTGAAATAAGTGAGTCAGAGAAAGGCAAATACCATATGATTTCACTCATACGTGGACTTTAAGAAATAAAACATGAATGTAGGGGAAAGGAAGGGAAAAAAAGAGTAAGACAAAAACAGAGAGGGAGAAAAACCGTAGGAGACTCTTAATTATAGGAAACAGACTGAGGGTTGCTGGAGGGGAGGTTGGTGGGGGGAAAGGATAATTGGTTGATGGGCATTAAGGAGGGCACTTGATATAATGAGCACTGGGCATTATATAGACCTGATGAATCACTAAATTCTACCTCTGAAACTAATAATACACTACATGTTAATTAAATTGAATTTAGATAAAAAATTTTTTAAAAGTTTAAGGGGTATGACATAATGATTTGACCTACATATATTGCAAAATGGTTACCTCCACAGGTTAATATCTATCACCTCATATAGATGACAAAAAAAAAAAAAAAAAGAAAAAAAGAAAAAAAATTTTTCATTGTGATGAGAACTTCTGGATTTACTCTCTGCAACTTTCAAGTATACCAAATAGCAGTCTGAACTGTGGTCATCATGCCATTACACTTTTTGAAAGCATTATTTTTAGTGGCTGTATAATATTCTGTGTTTTGGGTAGATAACTTATTTGTACCCTCATGCTTTGTCATTAGGTTGTTTCTGATTTTTCACAGTTACCAATAATGGTATGAGCAACAGTATGTGCTGCAGGTATGATTTGTAGGTGACACTGATAATATACCCGATTGCTAGCTCTAATCTAGATCAGGACTATGTCTGATAGTTGTGCTAGTAGAAGGTTGGAAGTTTATGTGACCTGATCGTTAACACATAGGTTGGTCTGGAGCTTGTTTCTAAGTTTACACAACAGTTCATTTTCCAAGGAATATATCGTTTTGTTCTTAATTCACTATTCTGCTTCCCTGTCTTAGTGAGGTATTCTTTAACACACAAACAGGGTCAAATGAGGCTATAAAAAACAGTGCAAAACCTTTTTGATTCAATTCTCCTACATTCATTGTTACTTTGTGGGATAAATGTTGAGAATTATCTTCTTCATTCCACAAAGTGTTTCCTATGGTTTAAAAGGATCATAGAATAAAAGAAGAGAAAATAAAGATATATGAAAATGGAATCATGAAAAATAAATCCTAACTAAGAATTTAAATTTAAGGGAAAGTTTTAGAACGTAGAAATGTGGCCCAAAGGGCTCCCAGTTACTAGCTTTGAGCTTGAATTAGACCCTGAACTGCCAAAACAAAGCGGGAACCATATCCTGTCACAAAATCCACAATGATCTCAAACTGAAAATATACAAAGTGCATTAGGAGGTAAAGCACTTTGTGGTACACAGAAACAGTTTTACCTTATTCAGTCTACCTTGTCAATTCTATTAAAGGCATCCTAGAATATTTCATGATTGCCCTTAAGAAATATCTTTCTGTTGAGGCATAAGACATAAAAAAACAATAGAAAAGTGTAAAACACCCAAATGGTGGCCCCTGTATATATTCAAAATGCATGTGTCTTATTCAGCTGGGTTTGATCTGAGACTCCAAACTTTTCTTTAAATTTATTTATTCATTTTTTACTGGGTAAGACATTCACATCACATGGTTCAAATTACATAAAGTACCAGACAGAGCATACACAGCAAACATCTTCCTCTTACTCCAGTCCTGCAACGACCCTGCTCCTTACCCCAGGGGTAACCCACATTACCAGTTTCTTGTCCCAATATTTTTTTAGGGTCCTCTGGGTTTGATGAAACCATCAAATGAGATCAAGAAAGAAACAAAATTTATCAGATGATTTCAATCCTTGGCTTGGAGGAAGAGAAATACACATAACCGTGCCATCAAAATATTGACTCAGTTTGGCTGTTGTGATCTCTGTGGTCAGGGCTGGCTTCCTGGGCACTGAACTTGTAAGGTTGCACAAGGCCGCCTGGGCTTGCTTTAATGCTCTGCTCTCACCATCTTGAAATTGTTCGTGAATTTTGAACACAAAGAAAACGCGTTTTCGTTTTGCACTGGGTCCCACAAATTATGTAGCCAGTCCTGTTGACAGTACTTTCCAGATTTAAAAAACCAGTATAATTTATGACTCGAGTAGTCCAAGATTGACATGGGACAGTCACCTGGTGTGAATAAAATTCAGGTTCTCACCAATCTCTGAGGTACACCAGGTAGAAACATTGGCTGAAAATGTGAGAAACCTCCTGGTAGAATAAAATTTCTAAAAGAATGGGAAAAATATCGAACTGAATAGTAATGAACTGCTTTTGAAAGCTGAATTCCAGATAGATTCATTATATTTATATGACTGTATGTGTAACATTCGTCTTATTCTTAAAGACGTAAAGGTTTGGTTTTGGCAACTTCGATGTTTTAACCATATCTAATGACTAAGGTTATACTTGACAATGGCCTCTTAACATGTTTTTGCACTCACACATTATTTTTGTGTGTGTTTGTGTTTTTCATGTAAACCACAGATACTGGATATTAAGTTCTGGCCTCAGTTATTGCTGGAGAAAGTAGGTGGTTATTGCCCAGAACAGATCTGTGCAATTGCAGTTGTCCCATTCCCACCAGGAGCAACATTTCCAACTAGAAGAGTTTAATCTGCCTCATATATTGCCATGGTGCAGACAAATGCTGATGTCTTGGGGTAACAAGATCTGCATCGAGAACAAAAACTGTGGTGTAGACAACTTAGAGATGGAAGAACTACTAGTCTTTGGAAGTAAGGCCATCATTTTGTAGGGCATATGGGAGTGGAGTCATGGTAGAAATCTATTAATAAATTTGCAGTACCCCATGGGTGGGCTTTGAGCATGGGCACTTGCTAAGGCTTAATAAGAAGGGCTGTGATGCCAAATGAGGCCTTCCAACCTAGTGTAGACCTCATGGGTAATAGGGTTGCCAGATGCCCAGCTAAATTTGAAGTTTGGGTAAGCAACAAATAATTTTTTTTTAGTAGAAGTATCCTAAATATTGCAGAATTTTTAAATATTAGTATGTCCTATGAAACATTTGGGACATATTTATAATAAGAAAAAATAACTAGTTTGTCTGAAATTCAGATTTAACTGGGTTTCCTATATTTTTAGCTTTTAAATCTAGTCATCCCACTTTGGGGCAACATAAGCATGGGATTCTCAGAAGAGGTTGCAGACTGGATCAGAGCTACTCCTTTAGCCACACAGCTTAAGGTCAGTCACTAGATCACAGTGGGGAAACTCTGGAGGTCAGATGAGAACCCACTGCATACTTATTATAGTTCATTGTATGTTAACTGTGAGTGGAAAGTTGAATCAAGTTCTCATTAATAATTACCATTATTTGGCATTTACTATGTGCTGGTCACTGTATTAATATGCATTACTTGCATTATTTTATTTAATTGTTAATCTGAGGAGAGAGAAACTTTTATTAATCTGTTTTAAAAGAGGAGAAACAGGGTCCCCTCGCACCAACAATTGCAATATAATTCACATATCATAAAATTCACCCTTTTAAAGTATATGGTTCAGTAACTTTTGGTATGTTCACCAGGCTATTCAGCCATCACCACTGTCAAATATCAGGATGTTTTTCATTACCTACAGAAGAAACCCGGTACACGTTAGCAGTCACTCTCTGTTCTTCCATCTCACCAGACCCTGGGAACCACTAATCTGCTATCTCTATGAATTTACCCATTCTGGACATTTCATATAAATGGAATCATATTATATGTAGCCTTTTTTGACTGGTTCTTTCACTTAATATGATATTTTTAAGGTTTATCCACATTGTAGCATGTATCAGTCCTCCTGTTCCTTTTTATGGCTGAATAATATTCCATTGGAGGGATGCAGGGCATTTTGCTTATCCATTCATCAATTTGGATGAACTTTTGGGTTACTTCCATTTTTGGGCTGTTAGGAAGAATGTTGCTATGAAGACAGAGGTTTGATAGGGTAAGGAATTTGCTCAATGTCATGCAATTCATAGATGAAAGATCTAAGATGCAAAGATTTGATGATAAAGATCTGTGATGATTCAGAGCCTGACCTTGCAGCAACTATTTCGTGTGATATTTTGGCAGTCTCAAAAATCCTGCCTTCATGAAGTCTCCATCTTTATGCAGATTATCCAGATTAACTCGTTGGGTTCTTAATGATGAGATCCAGAGTGGTTATACCCAGATAAGTGGCCTATCTCCTTGCAGAATTCTGCCCTAACAACACATATTACCAAGTGGAATTGCAGCTTTTTACATATTTCCATATTGTAGCCCAAAGAAGGAAGATGGGGAGAGATCCCTCTAGTTTTCCGCATTCTCTGTCTCAATTCCAAATCCTCTGCTGCTCAGAGTTCA
This sequence comes from Ursus arctos, assembly GCF_023065955.2. NCBI lineage: Eukaryota > Metazoa > Chordata > Mammalia > Carnivora > Ursidae > Ursus > Ursus arctos. The sequence goes on along the minus strand of NW_026623100.1, from coordinate 59,352,145 downwards.
GGTTAAAAAAAAAAAAAGTTACATAAAAGAATATTTTGTGTCTTTTTTTTTTGAAGCTTGACAAAGTTAATACTTTATATCAGTTTCTCTCTTGTGCTGCCAAGGAGCAGAAAATAAAAACAGGAAAATAACTACCAAAAAAAAAAAAAAAACCAAAAACCAAAAACAAACCCACACACAAAAAAACCCATACACATAAAAAAACCCAAACAAAAACAAAAACAAAACACCCACCCCAAAACCCCTCAAACAAACAAACTAAAACTCCCATAAAGCAAGAGAGAAATGGTTTGAGGGCATCTGTTGTTTTATTGCTTGTGTCAATTTCTCTCTTTTTTACACCATCCAACTGTGCAAAGGCCTGCAGCTCCTACAAGCAAGAGGCAGCATGAGAACAGCAGAGAAGCCAAAGAATGCATCCAATTTCACTCCTTAGTAGTGACTCACTGGAGTTCTACCCGCTGTAAACAAGAATCCCAAAATGCAGAAGGGAGACATGCATTTCTTTTCTTTCTTACAGTTCCAATTAGCCAATATTTAACCATTCAACTAGGAAACGTACATGCTTCATTCCAGTATCAGCATCTTTTGCACAGTGCTTCATTAGGGAGAGCATAAAAAGGGGAATACATTTGAGTTGAGCTGCTTAAAACAAAGCACTCTGCACCAGCTGGTTGGAAGGAAGGCAGACTCCCCCCGGGGCATGATTTCAAGCTGGGGCAAGCAAAGGTAAAATCTTGAGTTCACATTTCCATTAAAAACAGGGATTATGATTTTGATCCTGCTGTTCAGTGTTCTCTCTCCCTTTTTTTCCCCAAATGAAAAATCCCCAGTCTGTCAAAAATAAAAATTAAAAAGAATCTTTCTGGTACCCTGCAGCAGAGCCACAAAGCTCAACCATATTTTAAAGCTCCTGTACCATGATTCTGCTCAAAAGGCTCCCAGATGCTTCCGTGTGGCTTCCTCACAGCAATGGGTGCAAGGAACTCTTTGCTCTAATTCCAGGGGGTTGTATGATTGGGGCAAACCATTTAACTTCCCAGTGTCTGAATTCTAACTTGTGAAATAGGCAAAAGAGACTTATCCACAGGGGTTTAAAGAAACTAATTAAAATTTAAAAGACTTTCTTGGATTTACCATAAAGAATACGACTGCCGAATTCTCATTGTTACCCTCTTGCCCTAAGGGACCCAACAGACTTTCATGCATATGAGCCTATTTAAACTTCGCAGCTCCCTCAGGAGGTAGAAGAAGACAGATCTTTACACTCACATTCTACAAGGAGAGACTGAGGACTTAAGAGGTTAAACTTTGTGCCCACATTTTTGTTACCTGACTCCCAGTGGGATGCATTTTTTCACAAATTCATATTGTACTTTAGTAGAATCATGGAGAAAACTTGATTTTATGATTCACATTTGTCTCCCAGGAGAGCTGTGTGAATATTTTACTGCCCAGTAATTTATGTAACAGGAAAAGAATGTGCGAATGTATTTGCTAGATGATGTCATGGTGTATAGATGATATGGAGAAAACAAACACCTTTAGAGAAAAAAATAAGAAAAAGAATAATTCAACACAACAATTTGGAAATGCTACATTTCTAAGTCAGACACCAACACACACACACACACACACACACACACACAAACACACACACACGGCCTTAGGGGAGTGACAAAGTATGGGTTCTATCTTTATATATAATGAAAATTATTCTCCAAAGGCAGTTTAACTTATCTTAATGGAATATTACCAGTATATTAAAAAATTCCTATAAATTACTCAGCTGGCTTTTATAATACTGGCCTATTCTATTTTAAATATCTAGGAAGTTATATTCTGCTTCTAATTGGACTTGATACAACTGGTTAGAAAAGAGTCAATTGCTCACTTTGGGGAAATATAATAACTCTTCTGGGCAATTTGGGTGCCACTTAGTACATTGGATGAGGTAATTTTCTAAATGGTATCCTAGAATTAATGCACATTTGAAAGAGTCATTTACCCTTTTTTAGAGGTAGGTGCAGGCTTTACAATGGAATTCAATGGCTAAATCTAATTAAAACACCAGTCATATGATTTTTTTATGCTTTAATCAGTCCCAGTCTTGGAGAAGTACCCTGAGTAATCCCTCCTTTGCTAGAGCTGTTGGATCCTGATGGCTGTGTTCTGTGCCATTTACAAGGTTTGGATTTCAGATTCTATTTTATCCTACTTATTTTCTGAACAAGCTATGGAATTCCAGAGTGAATGGGCTTGTATCTCTGGGGGAGATTTGAGTCCCCTTTACTTTTTCTTCTTCCCTGCTCTGTGGGATCTGGTGAGGAGAATGTCCTAGAGCTGTAATATATCATACATCTCTAAATTGGAATGAAGAGAGATTGGTTGATGGTAGGTGGGCTTTATGTGAGTTGAGGGGGAATGCTGACACAAGGAAGAGTGGGGTTATGGCTCAGAATACCATAATATAGTCTATCTTGGTATATGTTCTGTGGGTCCTTGAAAAGAATGTGTATTCTGTTGTTAGGTGAAGTATTCTATCAGTGTTGATTAGATCTTGTTGGCTGATGTTGTGTTTGAGTTCTTCTGTATCCTTGCTGAATTTCTAGGTAGTTGTTCTGTTGATTTTTGAGAGATGGATATTGAAGTCTCTAACTAGAAATGTGGAATTGCCTGTTCCTCCTTTCACTTTATTAGCTTTGCTACAAATATTTTGCAGTTCTGTGGTTTGGTGTATACATATTTAGAATTGCTGTGTTCTCTTGCAGCATTGACCCATTTATCATTACATAATAATGTCCTTCTCTGTCTCTGATAATTTTCTCTGTTCTGAAGTCAATGTTATATGACATTAATAGCCATTCCTGCTTTCTTTTGATTAAATGTCTGCATAATATATCTTTTCCATACTTTTAATTTTTAACTTGCCTAGATTATTATATTTGATGTGCATTTCTTATAAACAGCATATAGTTGGGTCATATTTTTTATTTTTATTTTTTTAAAGATTTTATTTATTTATTGGACAGAGAGAGACACAGCCAGAGAGGGAACACCAGCAGGGGGAGTGGGAGAGGGAGAATCAGACTTCCTGCTCAGCAGGGAGCCCAATGCTGAGCTCTATCCCAGGACCCTGGGAACTTGACCTGAGCTGAAGGCAGACGCTTAATGACTGAGCCACCCAGGCGCCCCAGGTCATGTTTTTTAATACACTTTGCTAATCTCCTTTAGTTGCTGTATTTAGATAATTTAAATTAAATGTAATTATTCATATGTTAGGGTTTAAGTCGGCTATTTCGTTTTTTATTTTCTGTTTGCTCTTTCTGTTTTTTGTTTCTCTATTTTCTTTTCCCTGCATTCCTGTGGGTTACTTGAACATTTTTTAGAATTACATCTTGATTTTTCTATAGTGTTTTGAGTGTTATCACCGTATGTAGCTTTTTAAATAATTTCTATAGGCATTGCTGCATATATATATATTATGTGTATATATATATATATATATATATATATATATATATATACAATTTATCACAGATTACTGGTGTCAGCATTTTGTCAGCTTGAGTAAAGCATAAACACCTTATTCCTCTTTATGTCCCTATACTCTTCCCCATTTATGATACAATTGTCTGAGATAAATCTTCTGCATACATTTAGAACCACATCAGTGTTGTGATTTTTGCTTCATTCATCAAACATAATTTAGAAAAGTCAAGAGGAGTAGGGAAGTCTGTTGTTTTAACCCATATTTTTATTTATCATGTTCTTTTCTTTTTTCCTGATGTTTTAAGATTCCTTCTTCAGTCTTCTCCTTTCTGTTTAGAGAACTTTAATCATTCTTTTATGGTAGACTGGCGTCCAACAAATTCTCTTAGCTTTTTTTCATCTGAGAATGCCTTGATTTCTCCATCATTCCTGAGAGATATTTTTGCTGGATATAAGATTCTGGGTTGATAATTCTTTTCTTTCAGCACTTAAAAAATATGTCTTTCTTTCCCTGGTGAGATATTTGCTGTAATTTGAATGGTTTTTCCTTCATAGGTAAAGTGTTACTTTTCTCTCACTGTTTTCAAAACTTATTTTAATTTTCAAAAGTTTGACTATGATGTGTCTTGGTGTGGATTTTTTTCAAATATTCTGTTTGTGGGTCACTCAGCTCCTCTTGAATATGTAGGTTTCTATCCTTTGCCTAATTTGGGAAGTTTTCATTCATTATTTCTGTAAATACTTTTCAGTCCCATCATCTTTCTCCTTTCATCCACTCTGATATCTCAAATATTAGATTTTTTTTTGAAGTCCTAGAGGTCCCTGAGCCTCTGTTCATTTATTTTGTTTTAGTCTATATTTTCTTAGTTGTTCATATTGGGTAATTTCTATTGTTTGCCCTCAAGCTCAGTGATTCTTTCCTCTGTCCTTTGTGTTCTGCTCATTGAATTTTTTCTTTCAGTTATTGAATTTTTCAGTTTTTAAAATTTTTATTTGTTCTTTTCTAGATCCCCATTCCTTTGTTGAGACTTTATATTTGAAAATTTTTTTCAAGTAATTTCTTGTAATTGCTTGTTGAGGTGTTTTTAAGAAACCTGCTTCAAAATCCTTGTCAGGTAATTTTAACACCTTTGTCATCTTGGGGTTGGCATTTGTTGATTGTGTTTTTTAAATTAAGTTTGACATCTTGCTGGTTCTTGTTATGATGTATGATTTTTGACTGAACCCTAGATATTTTGGGTTATATACTGTAAGACCCTGGAAGGTATTTATTTATTTATTTATTTATTTATTTATTTATTTATTTATTTTAAGATTTTATTTATTTATGTGACAGAGAGACAGCCAGCGAGAGAGGGAACACAAGCAGGGGGAGTGGGAGAGGAAGAAGCAGGCTCCCAGCAGAGGAGCCTGATGTGGGACTTGATCCCGGAACGCCAGGATCACGCCCTGAGCCAAAGGCAGACGCTTAACGACTGCGCTACCCAGGCGCCCCCCTGGAAGGTATTTAAACCTTCTATTTTAGCTGGCTTCTCTGATATGCTCTGGCAGGGAAGGGGTGGAGGACACCATCTCATTACTGCCAGGAAGAGGTAGAAGTCCAGCTTCCTCACTCAGCCTCTCTTGACATCTGAGATGGGGGACTCCTCATAACTGCTGGGTGGGCTCACTAGATCTCTACTGTTATCTCCCTGGCTGGGAGGAGGAGGGTTGCCTTTTTACTGCTTCCCACATGGTCTTCACTGACACCATGGGACTTTTGGGATGGGGTTCATTACTATTTGGCAGTGGTGAAAGTCTTGACTCTCCACTAGGCCCAGTATGACTCTTTCCCATTGGGGAAGGAGAGGGATGCTTTATTTTTGCCAAGGAGTGGTGAAGGTCCAGGCTTCCCTGACTCTATGGGAGAAGTTCTCATTACACCTGGTAGGGATGAAAGCCTCACTTCCCTACCACACCTTTTTTGACACCACCCTGGCAAAGAGTATTAGCTTCATTCCATCCTTTTGAGGGCAGAAGTCTAGACTCCCACTTGGACTTTGCTGGCAAGAGTGGGGGTGGGGCCACAGGTCGTGTGTGTGTGTGTGTGTGTGTGTGTGTGTGTGTGTGTGTGTGTGTGTGTTGGTGTTTGGCTGCTGTAGAATAGTCTATCTAAAAGTTATGTTTTGCTAGGCTGCCTGTCTCCTGGTCCTTTGGGGCTATTTTTTGTCTGTGCCCTTTGGCATTTCTGAGTTGCTGGCTTCTCAGTACCCAGTCTGTGTGGCTAAAAGAAACTCAAGATGCTCACTACCAAGTTGTTCCTGCGATCATGAGATTTTCCTGCTGCTTTTCACCTTTCAGAGTCTTCTTATGTTTGCTTTATAATGTCCAGGGTTTTTCTTTGTCTTTAGTGGGAGTAATGGGAAATGTATATATACACATCCTCTTTCTGTGAATCATAGACTTTGTAAACTATAAGAAACTTAGAAGCTATTTAACATTGTACCTGTAGTCCACAATACTGTATTGTACACTTGAAAATGTGCTAAGAGGGTGGATCTCATGTGAAGTGTTCTTACCACACGCACAAAAAGATTTTTAAGTCTATGCCCATATGTTCCAGATGGACTTCTGAACATTAATTGTGCTCTTAAGATCACCTAGTTATTTCTTGGCAGAAAACTAGACTACAAGGGAGTTATCCTACTTCATAGCTTGTTATTCATGTTGGACTGTGCTGCGTCATGCCTAGCTACTAAAAAATTATTTTTGAAACATGAGAGAAATACATCAAACAAATTCTATCACCCCCTTCCCCTCCAGTCCCCCCCAAAAGCAAGGAAAGGAGAACAAGGTAGTAGTATGAGAAGTGGTGGCTAAAAAAGATGAAGAGTGCTCTGAAGCAACAGGGTATAGCTTATAAACTAAACCTGATACCCCTTAGGTTAAACCAGTATGTTAAAAACAACAAAACAAAAGCAGACCCTAGGAGTTTTTCCTAAAACATGTTCTCTTTTATAAGACATGTTTTTTCTTTTCTTTCTTTTCTTTCTTTCTTTCTTTCTTTCTTTCTTTCTTTCTTTCTTTCTTTCTTTCTTTCTTTTTTTTTTTTAAAGATTTTATTTATTTATTTGACAGAGAGAGACAGCCAGTGAGAGAGGGAACACAAGCAGGGGGAGTGAGAGAGAAAGAAGCAGGCTCCCAGTGGAGGAGCCTGATGCAGGGCTCGATCCCAGAATGCCAGGATCACGCCCTGAGCCAAAGGCAAACGCTTAACAACTGAGCCACCCAGGCGCCCCTAAGACATGTTTTTTCAATGTGAATTTGTTAACATAGAATGATGAGAAAAGTTTTGGTTCATGTGTGAGTTCCCTCCCCCATCCTATTAATATTTTGAAGTGATCAGGGGCAGACTTTCTCAAAATTGAAGAGAAAACCTAGGCGATATGTTAAAACCCTATGAAAAAAGTTTCACATCTTATAAATGTATCTTCTTTGAGTGCAAATAGTAGTGATGTTAGTGGCTTCGAGAACTACTACCTTTCCTAAAACACAAAGGCCTTTGTTAAATCTGTGAGTAATAGACTCTTCAGATGAAGAAACCATAAGGACATTATTTTCTGTGTTAAAACTGATTGTTGAAAAAGACGATAAGCTGGATCAAGTGTTTATTTTTTAAGAAATTGGTCTCTTAAGGACCCAGATCTTAAAGGCTAAGAGAAATTCCCAAGATTTAAGGAACAATTGTGATGTTGGATGCAAATGGTTTTAAACCAGAAACCATGAAGGGTCTAAGGTCCTACTTGCAAGCTAGCAAGTTAGCTTACGACAGGATGTGTGTGTACGTGTGTGTGTCTTACGTATATACATATACACACACATATGTACAGAAGAACACAAGACTCTTGGATCAGAGACACAGGTGGTTTATTACTCCACAGCGAAAATAGCCAGAGTAGCATCTTGCATTAGTTCCCCAACCCCAGTTTTCCACAGGGAGATGCGAATGAGGGTCAGGTACTGCCTGTACATACATGGGTTTTCATCACAGGAGACAAATCCCAAATTTAGGAGACTCTGCCCTTTTATCAGGGTTGCTAATGACCTGCCTGTCCTCTCTTCTGGAAAGCTATTATTCTTGTCTTTGGAACATAAGCAAGTATCCTTGGGGAAGAGAAACAAGACCTTACTGTTGCTGAGTATCTTTGGGGAAGGAGATGTTCTCTATCTTAGGTTTGCTATCCAATCGTCCCTGAACAAAAGCCTATCATTGACCTTTGCTCAGAAAGCGTGGGCTGTATAAAAAAGTATGGAATCCAAGAAAAATCCTAACGGTGGCTGGTATTTTTGTTTGGATTAGTATTGTGTTAGCATTCTGCTTACAAAGTAGCACAGGTTTTGAGTGAACTGTTCCAAATGTATTTTTTCCCCATAAACATTTTAGTGCATAATTTTATAGTAAATAAAATTTGTCAGGAACACATAATTGCATTACAGCAGCAATGTCTATTACTTTCAAATATGGAAAGAGGACAATTGAGTGGATTTATCTTTTTCTTCCTCTTATGGGAGGTATTGGAATGAGGAGAGAAGAGTAAGTGGAAGAAACGTGAGGAAGGGAAGGGTCCAGGTTTTCACATCAGTTGGAGAGCCAGCCTAAGACCTGAGGATGTCCATTCATTTAGAGGTAGATATACAGTGAATATAGTAAAGCTTAAGCTTCAGAGTCTCTCATTTGCATAGGTCCTTTGAAATGACACAGGAGGGGTTCTAGCACACTATTCTCACATTACCTTGTGTTTTGGTAAAATTTGCTAAAGGAAGGTATTTTGACTGTGGTCAATTAAGAGCTGTTTTTTTCTAGTCTGGCTTCTCCTTGTGTTGGGTGGCAGTGGAGTGGCCAGTAGAGTATTTTTGTGAATTAGCTAAGGGTAAGTTGAGCTGGGGATACAGTTCGATTAGATTTAGTGAGGTATATTTAAGTGGTTTGCAATTCTGTTCATGAATATTAAGTTATTGTTAGCTGGACCAGTGTAGAAATTGCCTTCAGAATTACTTTTACCTTGTGTTCTGCAAGTCCTACTGGAGTCACTTTAAGTAACTGCAAAGCCAGAGGCTGAATAATGATATGAAAGTGTCCATGGTAACTGGCACTGGAAATATGTGAGTGCTACCAGAGAAACACGGTATGAAAAATTTGGAACCAGAGCCAGAAGTTGGGGAGAATCTTCCAAATATGATATATGGAAGAACTTTGATAGAGAATCTCCAATTTGATATTCCCCCAGATTTATATATTACCAAGTATGAATTGTGAAGATAAATTCTCCATAACAAAACTATCAATAATAGAAGCGAATTACTGATAAATATGTTAGCAGAGACTAGATTATCTTTCTAGTCTATCCACAGAAAGTGATTTTACAAAATTGTGGTCATATTAAGAGGTAAATGAAAGACTGTGGCAAAAATGTAAGGGAAAAAAATTATTACTGAAGTGTGTAGACAGTTAATTATTAATTGTAATTCTCAATGCAATGATTTTGTGGTATTTGCCATCTTTTTAACACTTACAATGTTTAGGTATCTTTCTTGTTCTAAACAAAAGTTCATGTTCATATCTAATTTTGTTCCATAAATTTGTGTTCATTTCCTTAAAGAGAGTCCCTCAAATTGTATAAACTTTATGCACAAAAATCCCAGATCTACCCGTGATCATACGCATGGTGTCACCTCATGCCCTCATTCCCCTTCCCTGAATAGATGGAGTGTATGCTCTCAAAAGAGAGAATGGAGTCCCTGTATTCTTCAAGCAACTGTACATAGCAGCAGTAGAGCCCTTCCTTCCTTCCTTCCTTCCTTCCTTCCTTCTTTCCTTTCTCATCCGTACTTGCTGTGACTTAGTCTATGAGTGAATATGAGATATTCAGCTCTCAAATTATAGCTGAGAGGAGATAACTAACAGTAACCCACACTACATCTGAGAAAAATTATTGGAATAAAGCAGCTCAGATTGAGTATGGAAAGCATGAGAAGAAATGACAGTGCAACTGTGAAGACATAATTCAGCAACAATAAAAGCAGACATGAACAAAAACAAAAAAGAACAAACTGTGAATCCAGTCTGGGAAATACCAATGACCCAGAACAAAAGAAATTCCCACAAATTCTCTAGTGTTATTTGGCAATGTAGCAAAAATGACAGTCACGTACCATCTCAGGGAAGAGATAATAGATAATATAATGAAGATCCTCTAGAGCAAATGAAACAAATTGAGGACTAAACTAAGACATTACAGACACAATAAAGCGATTAGAAACAGGGAACAGACTAGCATAGGTAAAAATAAAAATACTGATGTAGACAAAAGACTCGACATAGCCATAATGAATGCAAATAAAAAAATTACTAAAATTTAATTATTTTAGTAATTAAATATAAAGTAATAGACACGGAAGAGAGACAAAGACAATCCATCCAATGCAAAGATGACTGATGACCCTGATATATATAATCTCACAAATGGAACTGAAAATGTATTCAGAGATTGATATAATAGAAGAAAATTTCTGTGAAATAAAGAACTACATGAGTAAATTGGACAAGGTTACTGTATCCTAGCAAAAATAAAAAAAGCAATCGACATCTAGACATAGCCTGATTAGGTTGAGCTTCATAGATAAAGAGAGAATTCTTAAGGCATTGAGGTAGAAAAAGAATATCACATACGAAGAGAAAAATGACATGCTGCATCCAAGTTTTCTTTTAGTATAGAAATAAATGCCATATTGGAAAAAGTGGCAATCTAATATAACATTCAGACAAGCTGTTTTCAAGTAGAAAGGAAACCTACATTCTCAGTAGTGTATCATAAACTTCAGGCAATGAAGCACTCATGAGCCCTTTCTAGGGAAAAAAAAACAACTTGGTGAGATTAAAGAAAGAGAATAAAACAAAACCATCTGTGGAAGGCAGAATAATGTACCTTCTCCCCAGATGTCCAAGTTCTAATCCCCAGAACCTGTGAATATATTACCTTATATGGCAAAAAGGACTTTGTAGATGTAGTTAAGTTAGGGGTCTTGAGAAGGGGAATCTGTCTTGAATTACTAATGGTCCCGATGTGAGTACAACTTTTCTTATAAGCGAAAGAGTGAGGCAAGAAGGTCAGAATCAGAGAGATATTTGAAGATTTACTATATTGTAGGCTTTGAGGATGGAGGAAGGGGCCATGAGCTAAGGAATGCAGGCAGCCTTTAAAAGCTGGAAAAGGCAATCAGACTAAGTCTCTCCTGGAGCCTTCAAAAGGAACACAGCCCTGTCAACACCTTGAATTTAGCCCAGTGAAATCTGTTTTGCACTTATGACACACAGAACTGTAAGATAATAAGTTTGTGTTGTTTTAAGCTCTAAGTGTATGGTAATTTGTTGTAATAGCAATATGAAACTAATATACTACCAACAAACCAAATAAAAACAGAGAGGAAGAAATCTCCCTGAATTCAGGAATGGAGATACCATGGCAAAAGGGACTTGCTGTGAACATTGAATGGCTTTGAATATGGAACTAAGATAAACTAACTCTGGGAATTATGGTTTTAGAGTAGACAATAAATGATGTATTCTGTTGATGGATTAGTTGAGATATTAGTTAGAATGCAGTTAGGTTGCTATAAAAGGAAACCTAAAAACGAACTGGCTTTAATGAAATAGAAATGTATTTCATTCTCATGTAAAAGTCTGGGTGGATAAACCAGGGCTGGTTTGGAGGCTAAAGGTATTGGGACCCAGGTGTCTACTGCTTTGTTTTTCTGCCCATCATCAGCGTGTGGCTTTCATCTCATATTCCCACCTGGGTGTTCTAGCCATCACCATCATGTCTGCGTGCTTGCCTGTGGAGAGGTGCAAAAGGGATGTAGGCAGGGGCTTGCTCCTTCTCTGTTAAGGCATGGTGTAGAAGTTGCAGACGTTACTTCTCCAGTATTTTGTTTTCCAGAATTTTGTCAGATGGCTACAGTTGTCTGTAAAGAAGGCAGGGAAATGTTGTCTTTGGCAGGGATGTCTTGGGCTCAACTAAAACTTTTAATTGGAAAAGGGGGAAACAGAGATTGGGGCAGAAGGAGCAATTTTTGCCACACTTGATGATATAAAAATAATGATATCTGAATCAGGGCAGGGATTGAGGAGGGAGACAGAAGATAATGTGGTCTGCTTCTTCCCTCCCATTTTTATGGCAGGACATGGTTCCATGTGAAGCATCTAGAGTTGAAATATGTAGTTGAAATTATTTCAACTTAAAGCTTTCATAATCAGTTTTTGACCCAAGAGTGATCCTTTTGGGAATACTTCTTACGGTAAAGAAACATTTGATATTCAAGGATTACTTCAATTTTACCTCATTTTAATTCTTTTTTGTTAAATAAAATCAAAAATAAAATTTTAAAGTTGAAATAGCATGCATATCGTGATTTCATTTTAATGAAAGTCAATTGATTTTTCTGGATATATAAATAGATAGCTAGAATAATGCTCTCACATAATATTAACTAGGGTTATTTATGGGCAGTAGGATTTTGGGCAATTTTTTTCTTTGTTAGACTCTTCTGTGTCACTTTAATTTTTATAATGAGACACATAATTTTAAACAAAATGAGTAAGTCTTTTTTCTTAACAAAGGTACAGTCATTACTAATAGGAGGAGGAAGGGATTTTTAAAATTTTATAAGAAGTATCACAGAGTGTCCTTAATTAGTGCAGTAACACAAGCTTGAATTTCTAAAAATCTCTTTAACAACTCTTCTTAACGTATTAATTATGTTTGCTGTTTTACATATCTCCTTTCTGTTTTCCTGTCATGATTCGCAGGAAACCCCTCCAACTCAAAAGGGAATGTTTTTAGATAGCAGTGAAGTGGAGATGTTTTCATTCCCAACGTTCTTGCGTGGGCAGGGATCTCTAGGAAGCAGAGGAGATGGTGATAGTTATAAAGAAAAAAGAACTTAGACTGAATTCTGTGGATTGTGGGAAGAACAGGACGCATCTATCCCTCTAGCCTGGGACTGTAAGAGAATGTACAGAGCTGGTCAAACCTGCCACTTAGCCCAGAGCTTCTGCTGCTCTGAAAATGGTGTTTTCTACCACATCATTCATTCCGACATTACACTGTATGATGGAACAAAATATTCTGACAGTGGATATTTAGTAAATAAGTACTCTGAGAGTATTTAGTTAAATGAGATGGAGCAGTATTTATTATTGACCTTCATAATATTGAAGATATTGATATTAAATAATATCAATAATATAAACATTTGTTGTGCACATATCACATGTCAACAACGACATAAAGGGCTTGGCATATATTACTTCAATTAATACTCGAATGTCAAATGATAGGTAAGTGTTTTTCTCCTCTTTTTGCAGATGAGGGAACTAGTGGTCAGGAGACTAAGCATCTTGTCAAAGGTCATAAGGCCAGTAAGTGGTAGAGTGATGGTGGTCTGGTGAGCTCTGTTCTCTCACTCAGGGGCTGCTCTGCCTGAAATTCAACCCTTTGAGATTCCCTCCTGAGCCTCTTCTTGCAGCTGGCCTCTTTCAAGTGGCACAAATATTATAGGACACCTGACACTTGGATTCATTTTCACCAAGATATTACTAGATTGTTGAAGCAGTTCAATCCCATAAAACCAATCCTGGATATCAGATGTTTGGGAGTCTGGAGCACACTGAAGAGAAAAGACCAGGTTGAAGCCCCCAAAGGCAAATTTCCCTGCTCCTGACCCTGTTTAAAGATAAGCTTATGTGTAGGATATCCTTTAGTTCACAGAAGATAAGGGCCAGAGTCATGCAGCAAATGCCAGTTGAATTTTAAAAGTTGGATACAATCCAAATAATGTTCATTTTACTCATTTTGTAAATCAACATATTAAAATTGCTAAAACATGCTGAAATATGATTTTGGAGAATGGCAGTTGTTCTGAGTTATGTTCCAGACTCCTCACTGTCAGTTTTCTTTTGTTGCTTCCAGCAAGGACCTTCAGGTGGTGGAAATACAGTAGTCTCTTTGTTATCTTGAAAGCTAAAGCTTGTGCCTGGTGGTTGCCTAGCAACCTTTGTCTCTTTTGTATTCTTTTGTAAAAAGGTATTTTTCTATTGTACAATGCAAAATTTTGTATTTGTATTTATTGACGATTTAAAAACGAGATTCTTATTTGTGTGTTAGAATACAACAAAGTCCATGTGAGTCCATCAAACCTCTGAGTAATAATTACGAGACAGTGAGGCCTTATTTGGTGAAACTATAAGCAGAAATGGCCCCACAATCATAAAGGCATTTCAGAATCCTGCTGTAAAACATAAAGGACTCAAAGAATGTGCTACTCCTAATGGAACCACATGTTTCTTATGAAATGTTGCTTTTTTAATACATATATTATTAGTGCTCTCATGGGCTAAATGTACTTTTATTGAGGACACTATCCCAAAGTTACTTAGCACTCAAAGCTATAGAAATAAGAAAGATACAAAACAATATAAAACATGTGTAAAATATTTTCAATATTTTTTTAATTTTTCAGAACTTATGGACATGATGATTTGCTAGTTTTTTGCTTTTTTTTTTTTTCTCTCAGTGAAGGAACCCTTAGGCACTTGTGTGGTTTACATTCTAATTTTCCTCTTTGAACACACCTTTCCTTGGTCTCTCAAGGGTTTTGGAGGGTGATACCCAGAAGGCATGAGAACCTCCATAAGTATTCATGGTGAAAGCCATGATTCTCTTAACGTCTGGAGAAATTAAATTTTAATCTATAGAGATAATCTTATGGCAAATATTTAGCTGCCCTAAACATAGAAGCTAAGTTTGTATTTACAATGAAACCCAAACATGGAGTTGAAGTGGAATTTAAGGCCTTCATCTGTGCAAAAGATTCTTTTTTTATTTTTTTAAAGATTTTATTTATTTATTAGAGAGAGACAGCCAGTGAGAGAGGGAACACGAGCAGGGGGAGTGGGAGAGGAAGAAGCAGGCTCCCATCAGAGGAGCCCGATGTGGGGCTCGATCCCAGGACTCTGGGATCACACCCTAGCCGAAGGTAGACGCTTAATGACTGAGCCACCCAGGCACCCCTATGCAAAAGATTCTTAATTAAGTAATGTCAGGATCAAATGGAAGAATATTCTTAGAGATTAATGTGCTCCTTTTAGTAACAAGGAACTAGTATTAAACAGCGCTCAGAAGTTTGCAAATGCGCTTACATTTGATAAGACTTTGGTATAAGACTGGTTTTACAAATAACTTATTTAAGCAGGTTCCCTGAATGATCTACCCAGATGTTCTACATCTGTGGCAAGAAGCAATGGATCATTCATTTGCCAAAGACTCTTTTGGAACAACCTCTCGTCTGCAATATGAGAATTTTATTCACTATACTTTCTAAAAAGAAGTCAGGACTTGAATAAAAATGTGGAGGGGAGCCTTCTTCCTGCAGTCCTTCCACAAAGTTTGCAATGAACTGGGGCTTGCCCTTTGGGGACTGTTTTATTAGGGTCCAGCCACAGAGCTGACTCAAGAGGGTTCCAGGTAGCCAGAGGGAGGAAGTTAAATTTGCCAAAGTTTAAAAAAGATCTGAAGTTGATGTTTATTTCATCATCTCCTAATCTGGTGAAAACCATACCCATGACTTAGACAAACTGAGTGCATGTGTGTGTATGTACATGTGCACATGTGACCTCTTTTCATTCATTCCCTATTTGTAGGTTTTGTGATTTTTAAATGTCTTTTTTCCCCTTAATCATTCTCTGACTGTTCATTTCTTTTTTAAAGATTTGGTTTACTTATTTGTCAGGGAGAGAGAGCACAAGCAAAGGGAATGTCAGGCAGAGAGAGAAAACAGGCTCCCCGCTGAGCAAGGAGCCCAGTGCGGGACTCGATCCCAGAACCCCGGGATCATGACTGAGCCACCCAGTTGTCCCTCTAACGGTTCATCTTGACTAGATCCTACAGGCACGAAGTGTGTGTGTGCCTGGCTGGAGAGAAGCAAGGATGCGACATTACTCTGTGGTTCATGGCAGGGTCCACCCCCTCATCCTTTTGAGTTGACTTATGGACATGGTATGTCTTTGGACAATTATATCCATAGGAAGTGTGGGTGAGGAAGGATTTTGAATTTGAGGATTACCTGATTTTTCTCCCTTCATATGTCAGTAGGGAGAGCACCGTTACGGCAGCTCTGCTCATGGAGTCAGTCGTTCTTCTGTAACGCATCTGTTGGGGAGGGAGAGCTGCTGTCGACTTGTTATTAGCAGCAGCACACCATTTTAAGAGCCTTACATATAAGCATGACATTGGAATCTAGTTCCTTTTTCTATCTGTTCTTGAAGACCAGAAAAGAACTCAGAGTCACTTGAAGTTTTCCCAATCGAAGATCAGCAGTTCCTGAGTATCACTAATTCATTGGCTCTTCCCTGACTGGCAGGTGAATCTCAGCCTGCTTTTAGTTCTTTCCATTGTTTTATGTACTTCTTGGAAGTTCTCAGGTGGGGTCTTCTGTGTTCTCACAAGTCAGCCCATTTGCTCCCTATGCTACTAGACTAGTCTGTGTCATGCTGTTGCTGCCAACATGCCTGCAGCATGCGGAGATACTACTGCTCTGCTCAGGGATCCTGCCTATCTAGATTGGTGTTCTCCTGCAGCCACCATGCTGCTCTATAATCCCTTCTCCCGGTGTGGATGCCCTCCAGGGCTCCAGTCGCATGCTGTCTTGGCCCTAACACTGCTGTAGTATTCTGGCAGTCTGCTGCTATTTATGCTTATCCGGCATCTCATTCTCTTCATCCCACCTTTCCTTTGGGAACCTCCCCTTCCCTCTTCTGTGTGGTCCAGAAGGATTGTTAATCAGTGCCTTGCACACACATGGCCCGCAGGTGTCTTCCTAACCCAAACTTGGATGAGGCGACTCAGTCTCCAGAAAATTTGCACCAAGATTTGCAGGGACACATCCTTGGAAGGAAGTTGTTATTCCAATGGTACTGCCTCAAAGAGACACTCTGTGAGATTTTGAAAGTGGTCCCTGGGGACTATTCTGCCTTCTGTCCTTCCTGGGTTTAGGTGGATCAGCTTTCCTTCTATGGCTAAGATAGCCAAAGTCAGTTTGGTTGCTTAGAACCAGTTAACTGTCCCTGACACCATAGGGGAATGATCACCTTTCTGATCACTTAGGGTTAGTTGCAGCAGGTTACTTGGCCCTTAAGGAGTTAGAAGATTTAATGAGATGCCTATTTTGGTTATAACTACAACTTCAGTCTTTCCAGAGGATCTGTTGATGTTCTGGGTGGGTGGGGGATAGCCATGTCCTGAATCAGGAGAACAGCTTCCTCCTGACTCCAGGCCCTGTTACTGAAGCTGTCTGGTATAGTGACTCTCCACTTGGGCACAAGGTCCCGGTGGGCAAATAATTGCCTGAAGATACAAGTAATTTGAGAATGTATATTTCATTCTGTGTAATTATGTGAGTTACAAGTTGTACAAATTTGACACATCCCACCCCATGGTGGACTCTCTCTTTCTAGTCCCAGTGGTTCCTCTTCTCACAGTTTGGTTTCTGCCACTTCCTCTCCTATTTCTTAATCAGTTTTCTCCAGTTAAATTGTTCTATGTACCACACAAGTTCTTTCCCTAGAAGTAACCCCATCCCGTGTGAACCTAATGGATATAAATAAAACAGGTGTCAAGAGGAAGGTATTACCTAACTCCACACAACTGATTCCAAAATCACAGCCTGTACTCAGCAAAGATGCCATTATAGTGTGTTTATTGAGTGATTACATGGTCTATGTTGTGCTAACAACATTTACAGTTATTTTATTTCAGCCTCTCAACAGCCTGGAAGGTAGCTAGTATTGTCTCCCTGCTCCAGTATTTTCGTGTTTTATAGATGAGAAAATTGAGGTTCAGTGTTGTTGAATATGGTCCCAGGTGTTACCTGTATTTGAGTTCCATCTATCCGGACAGAGTAAGCAAGAAAACTAAGTAACAGATATATATGTTAGAATGTGATAAGTGCAGTGGAGTAAAATAAAGCAGGGAAGGGGGATAAGAAATGTTGGGGTATAGTGGGGCAATTTTTTTGATGAGGTGGTAACATGGGAAGGGCATTTTGGGTAGAGGTACCAAGTGCAAAGGAACATGAGATGTGAACATCTGCAGCAAGTTTAAGGAAGAGTAAGAAGGTGAGTGTGGTTTCATAGAGTGAGGAAAGGAAGCATAGTAGAAGACAAGGTCAGGGTGTTAAAGGGGGTGGGTGCAGAGCATTTAGGGCCTTGTAGATCACCATAAGGGCTTTTGCATTTTGCACTGAGTGAGATGGAAAGCCGTCATCCTGGCCTCTAAGTACCTTATCTTCCTTACTTCTAATGATCTTTTTCTCCATTCCTTTACTATTATCTTCAAAATCTCCATTTTAAGTATCCCACTCTCTGACCATCTGCCTCCTATTTGTCCTGTTGTAGTCTAACATCCCAAATCCAACCATTTGTGACCACATTAGGACCTTTTATCCATTGACTGCAGAATTTTTCATTATTTGTTGCCTTCACCTGTCTTCTTTTCTGTTTCTCTTTTACAGGCAAGATTTCAAGCACATTTTGTTTTATTTTATTATTTTTTAAGTATAGCTGATACACAATGTTACATTAGTTTAAGGTGTATAACATAGTGAGTCAGCAACTCTGTATGTTATGCTATGCTCACCAGAATGTTCTCTCTTCTCTCATCCAACCTAGATCCTGTATGTGTCACTGTGGTCACTCTTGGTGTATAGCCCTTGACTCCTGGGCCTCTTTCTTTACTACTGTACTCACCCAGAAGAGGCCCAACCCTGTTTTAACCCAATCTACCCATTCTGCATCTGTCCCCTGGGCTGGATATACCTGAGACGGGACACCCACCCATGGTGACAGGCCCTAAATTTAGAATTTATGACCTTGAATCCCAAGTGGGTCCTGAACACAGCCCAGCAATCTTAATTATTTCCTTCTTCCCTTTATCATTTTTCTATGATCTCAGAAGACTATTTTCATCCTACCTACTCCCCTCAAATCTGTAACATCCTTCACCATTTTTCATTCTCACTGATGATTCTGATTCTTACTTCATAGAAAATAATGAACATAGAAGTCCCGTTCGTTTGCAGCATCAAATCTTCTGACCTGTCTGCGTCTGTACTTTATGCTCTGCCCTTGCTCCTTTTTACAGAGGAACTGTCCTTGCCCTTCCCTAAGGCCAGCTACCTGTTGCTACCCAGATACTGCCCTTGGAACTGTTCCTCTCCCTCTGGCAATACGAGTTTTTTCTCCTTTCTATGGAGTCACCATGCATGTTAGAATATATTCTGTCTTTAAGCAGGCAAGCAAGCAAGCCCTTCCTTGAGCCCATACCCTCTTTTTTCTCTTTCTATTTATAGTAAAACTCTTCAAAAGATTGTCCATGCTTACTGTCTCCACTTTTCCCTCTTTCAGTCTTGCTTGAACCCTTCAGTAAAAATTCTATCCTCACCATGACAAAAAAACAGCTTTTACCAGGGTGTCACCAATGACCCTTCTTCATTTTTTGTTTTATGTGAATCTCAGCAGTGTTCACCAGTGGATCACTCCCTTCCTGAAGCAGTTCCTTCTCTTGGATTCTGGAACACCTTACTTTCCTGATTTCCCTCCAGCTTTATTAGTTTGAAAAATTATATATCTCTTATTGGGTTATTATTTGTTAACATTTGGAATAGATTATGCATTTTATAAAATATCTTTTATATCAAGAAAATTTTATGATTTAATCTTTAAACTTACTATGATGAGTGTATTAATACATATTGACTACTTGTCATTCTTAGAATGAACTATTTGGTTGTGGCATATTACTCTTTTGTTGTACTTACTGTATTTGTTTATATTTTAATTGGGATTTTTGTTTAAATAGTCATAAATGAAATTTGCATGTATGATATTTTGGTGCATTTTTTTGGTCAAGTTTTATATGTGTTTCTCTCTCTCTCTCTCTCTTTTAAGATTTTATTTATTTATTTGACAGAGAGAGACAGCCAGTGAGAGAGGGAACACAGGCAGGGGGAGTGGGAGAGGAAGAAGCAGGCTCATAGCGGAGGAGCCTGATGTGGGGCTCGATCCCATAACGCCGGGATCACGCCCTGAGCCGAAGGCAGACGCTTAACCGCTGTGCCACCCAGGCGCCCCTGTTTTTCTTGTTTTTAAAAATTAAATGTTATTTCCTCCTTTCTCCATGTTCTGTGGTAATTGGTTGCTTTTATAAAAATGATATCCATTCCTTATAAATAATTCAAGCTTGAAAGGAAAAAACAAAACAAAATGGAGGCTCACTCCAAATTCAATCATTTGAAAATAACTATCATTAATATTAGACATGATACCAGGTATCTCTTGTTGAGTGTATATATATTATGTTTGAGGATGCAAAGAGCAGTGTGGCTGGAACTTGGTAGGTGCTCAATTAATGATATCTGTTTATTGAATAAATAGAATGTTAGATGGAATTAATTTTGCAAACTTGAGGTCCTACTAAATTGCATATTTATTAAATTTTATTAATATTTGTTTTAAATAAAAATTAACAAAATTAATTTACTTGGTATTAACAGAAAACAAATAGTTGAAATAACTGAAACTGAAAACAGTTCAGAAATTTAGATGAACTTTTTATCACAAAATATTAATTTTTAAAAGATGCCTCAGTGGTTTCAGAAAAATAATTTAATAAAAAAGGAAGATTTGATTTATTATATTTATTCTTTTTATTTACTTTTACTTAACTTTTAGGTAATGATGATTGATAGCAATTTAACAATTCCTATCTTCACCTCATTATTTTTTATTAATGTTGTATTATTTTAAGTCCTCATATTTATTTTGCTTACTTTCTGCTCTTTACTCATCATTTCTAAGTTTGTCTTAGCCTTATAACCATAATTTAATATTTTCAGTATTCACTGCCGATCCTTTTAGTAAGCCTTCTTTATTCATCTCAGTTGCCTTGTTTCCATTGTTCAATGAAATTTGCAAGACAGTCTTGTGAGTGCTACACTTCATTATCATTAATCAACCTCTTGGTTGGTTAGGTTCTTGATATTTCACATTGCCTCAGAACTTTGCATATATTGTTAATATCATTTTCTGGTAGTATATGCTTCTATGGAAATGTCTGAGACCAGCCTGTTTTTTATTTTATTTCATTTTATTTTATTTCTTAATGATACCGTGGAGTTTCTGTTGTAGCGGAAGAATTCCTGGATTCACTTCATCTTCACTCACCCATTTTTTTCTCTGGAGCCGTTCCCATTCTATCTGGTGACGAAAAGGAAACAAAAGGGCATCTCTCTGATTCTGGTTCTTATAGAGTAGACGAACATGATCTGTGACTCCCAGTTAAATTTGAATTTCAGATAAACAATGAACACCTTTTTAGTATAAGTGTATCCAAGTGAAACTGGGTGTGCCGTAATTTTATTTGTTAAATCTGGCCACCTTCGGTACCATCGGCGATAGGTTGCTTTTCTCGCCTTTGTTGGGTTGTGAGTGGGAGGTGAGTGCCTGACTGGGGCATGTCAGTGTTTCTTCTGTCCCCTGACTTACTGTTTCCTCAGAAGGTCTTATGTCATTAATGTTCTCATTTGTTTTAGATCCTCCATGATCCTTTGGGGGATAATTAGGTCTGAATAGAACAGATAGCCTCCCTGTACTATAGAGACAGTAGCAGCCATTCTTCCCAACTCACTGGTAACTTGGGGAAAAGTGACAAGGGCTTCTGCCTCCTTCAGAATTGATTTGTTCATGTCTTTCCAGGGAACATCATTGTCACTCAGTTCGCTTCTCTGTGAATTGGGGCTATTAGTGAGAATTCTCAGTATATTTTAACTTCTCTTTCCCTTGTTGTGATATGGATCAAAAACCACACTATGCCATGTTACATCATAATAGAATCTTTGCCTCTTTTCTTCTAGACATTTATGGCAGAGACTTGGACTCTATTTTATTTGACTTGTTTGTGTGTGTTTCTGTGTGCGTGTTCATTAGCTTTCACTACTTTTTTTCTTCATTTTGGGGGAAAATGGAGTATCTGTGACTGGCTTCAATCTACCATTTTTACTCAAAACCAGTAAATAACACAGTAATTATCCCAGCCTTAAAGTTGGAAATATTTTATTCATAAACTTGCCTGAATTCAGTGTTTTTGTGAGAATTAGCTATTTGAAAACTTTGGAATTTTTTCCGTGTTTTGGTTTTAAGTTTTCTGTTTTGTTTTTAAAGATTTATTTATTTATTTATTTATTTATTTATTTATTTATTTATTTGACAGAGATAGAGACAGCCAGCGAGAGAGGGAACACAAGCAGGGGGAGTGGGAGAGGAAGAAGCAGGCTCATAGCAGAGGAGCCTGATGTGGGGCTCGATCCCATAACGTCGGGATCACGCCCTGAGCTGAAGGCAGACGCTTAACCGCTGTGCCACCCAGGCGCCCCTAAGTTTTCTGTTTTTTGAGGGTTTTAACGTTTTTAGAAAAAAATGTACAAACTATTCTTTTAAAATTATTTTAGCTTTTATTTATTATATTTCCCTTATCATATTCTTAAATTCGTGTTTTTGTGTTTTCTTCCTTTTGAAATCTTTGGTAGTGTTGTGGTTTTGCCTATTTATTTACCCACTCTCCTAAGAGACTAGCTTTTATATTTATCAATGAATTCTACTTTTTTGTTTTCTAATTTATTAATTACTATTGTTTAATTATTATTTTCTTAAGTTGATATTTATCAATGCAGCATGCACATATCTTGAATCTAATGAAATTTTACCTTTGTATACAGCCACATAACCAATCCACAGGCCAATTTATAGAACTTTTCATTACCCCAGAAAGTTTCTTATGACTTTTTCTTATGAACACTTCCCCATCATCCTGCAAGAGGTAATTATTCTGCTGATTTCTATTGCCATAAATTAGGATGGACTATTATTGAACTTCTGATAAATCAGTATTACACTGGGGCTCTGGCTTCTTTTGCTCAACATAAAATTTTCAAAATTCATTTATGTTACTGAGTATATTTATTTAGAATTTATTTTTATGCTGTCTTACATATGTTTTGTTATTTTCCAATTCAAGTGTGGTGGTTAAGTTTTGTTTATTTTTGTTTGGTAACATGGTAGAGGTCATAGATTTTCCTGGTGGTGCAGTATTAATTTCCCCCTAGTTCTGGTAAGCATTGCCAGTGTCTTAATCAGTGATTGTACATTAGCCGTTTTTGTTTTTTTGTTTTTTTTTTTTTTTGCCACTCAGCGTCTCTGATTGTCTGTTTATGGAGTTGGAAACTTTATATATCATGTTTTTGTAACCCAGTAGAGGTCGTGATGATTGATGAGATACTATAAATTCACCAGATGTCCTCATCCATAAAGAAAGCCCAGCACCCTGCATACTTGGCTAAAATTTCTAGTCGTTTTCATTTCAGAACCAGGATTTCTGTATCCTGCTGGTAGTCAGTCCACAGGGAAGTTACAGCTCCCCCCCCCCCCCAAAATGTGAAGATTGACAAAATGGTGGGGAAATGAAGAATTAAAAGTTTAAGTATGATTTCCTTTTCAAGATAACGTATGTTGGCCGAACTAGATTACTTTAACCAAACAAACTAAAAGATTCCGTATACTTATTTTGGTCTCAAGGCTCCTGTTTCAGAATTTATTTATTTATTTTTTTCAGTTTAAGTTTTCACATCACATAGTGATAAGAGTTTTAGTCTGGTCTTCAAACTGAAGTCTGAATTCATAGTAATCAGGTTATGTGTTTCCCTGCAGGTATGTCTTGTTGTTAAATTATGTTTTTAATTTTCATTTTAGGAATTAGAATCTTGTACTAGATACTCTCTCTGCCTGGAATGCTTTCATCCCAAGATCATAGCTCGCTGGTTCCATCTAAGTTAGACCTTAGAGAGACCTTCCTTGATGATCCATCTAAAAATAGCTACTGATCTCTCCTTTTCCCTTTTTTTCTGTTTTAAATCTCTGTGTAGCACTATGGTCATTGCGTATTTTCCCTTCCTTTCTTCCCTCCTTCCCTCCTTCCCTCCTTCTCTCTAGTTTTAGATGTCTGTCCTAGTTTAGATGTTTGTCTCCCAACTGCTCACAAGGTGGTGTAAATGCCAAGGAGTAGGAACCTTGTCTGTGAGAGTCACCTCTATTTCCAGTGGTTAGAGCAGGACCCAGAATAGGACATTGTGAGACATTAAATGAGTTAATGAAGGAATGAATTGGAAGTACCCTATTATTCCAGTGAATACAATATTGAAGGAATTATAACTAGTGAACATTCTATAAAGCATCATTTAATGTTTGAGTGAGTGAACTCTACATCCTTAGGGAAGATGTGTTTCTTTGTATGTTCCCTTATGTAAATGTTTAATAATTCCTTCTCATTGAAACGGTGCATTCTTGAGTTTATCCTGAGCTCAGTCCCTGGCCTCCTTTTTCTTATTTTAACTGGGCACATCTAAAATATGATTATTAAAAAAGATGGCTATAAAGAAAAAAATAAAAAAATGGCCGTGGTTCTTCTCATATAACAAGAATAACCTAAAACAGTGATTAACTAATTATTTTTTCATTTTAGATTGCTTTATATTTTAGCAGTTGACATATTCAGGAGAAAAATTCATACTTACAATGTGCTGGGCACTGGGGATATAAAGTTGGGAAATGCTAAGTTCTTATCTTTGACGAGCTCACATACTGTCATGAAAGATAAACTTTTAAACATATAATTTGATGAGTTCAAAAAGGTGTCATAGGACATATACACTCTTCTTGAAAATTGCGTAGGAGTTCATCAAGAGGGTAAGGATGAGAAGAACATTCTTAAGCATGCGCCCAGATTCTCATCAATTCCAAGTCATTCTCCCACAGACGCCTACCCTACGCCAGCACTTCTAAGCAAGGGGGGATGTTGCTTAGCAGTGTCTGGCATATGGTACACACTCAAAAAATATTCAGCGAATAAATAATAACTTTGTTTATTGGATGACAAAGATCCATCAAGAGTTTCCTATTGGGGTATACATGAGTAATGTTTTTTTTTTTTTTTTTTTTAATGCTCACACTGACATCAGGGTAGAAAGACCTAAAATTGGCAAGAGCCTGGTACCTGTGGGACCACTGGGATAATCCAGGGAATCAATGACTCTGGCTTTCCTTGGAGGATCTGAGCAGGAGCGTTCACGGAGCATCTGTAAAGCAGGGGGGCGGTCCTGGAATCAGGAAAAAAAATGTAGAGTTTAGAGGAAGGGGAAGGCACTATTTTGTTCAAGAACCAATTGCACACTGCAAATAATCTTTCTGAGTTACTCAGAAGTGTTTAGAAGCAAATGCCCTTTGTGTTACAATCATTGGATTGTTATTGTTACTCTCTTAAGTTACAGCTTCCAAAATGAAATCTTTTGCTGTACTCCTCTAAGACCTGATGTTTGTCTGTTGGCTCCTGCTCTGGGGCAATTTGGCTTTTTAATTTTTTTTTTCCTAAGAAAGAAAAACACTGCTATCCTCCTTCAGTAAGAACTTGTCTGTGATGGAAAATAATCTCCCCTAGAATTTCTCCCACATTGATGGAGATTGAACTCAGGGCATGATCCATTTGTCAGGGCAAGTTTGGTAAAAGGACTCTTGCTCTTCAGGCTGCCGCTCAAGTCCCTCCGTTTAAGATTCTGTGGTGGTGCTGGTGTGTCTGGGTGGCGCAGTCGTTAAGCGTCTGCCTTCGGCTCAGGGCGTGATCCCAGCGTTCTGAGATCGAGCCCCACATCAGACTCCTCCGCTAGGAGCCTGCTTCTTCCTCTCCCACTCCCCTGATTGTGTTCCCTCTCTCGCTGGCTATCTCTCTCTGTAATTAATAAATAAAATTAATTAAAAAAAAGATTCTGTGGTAGTGGTTGGGGCACCTGGGTGGTTCAGTTGTTAAGCATCTGCCTTCGGCTCAGGTCATGATCCCAGGGTCCTGGGTCCAGCTCCCTGCTCAGCGGGAAGCCTGCTTCTCACTCTCCCACTCCCCCTGCTTGTGTTCCCTCTCTCGCTGTGTCTCTCTTTGTCAAATAAATACAAAATCTTAAAAAAAAAAAAAAAGATTTTGTGGTGGTGTCTGTATGTAATGTAGTAGTGCTTCCTGAATCTGTCACATAAAACCTCTTGCGTATATGAGAGGTCCCACCTGTATGATTATGATGTTGTTTAAATTAAGCTTTAAATTAAGCAAAGTGTATTAAAAAATTAGACTGATAATCAAAGCAAGTGCGGTCATGGAATCACAGATTTTGTGTGCTTTTTTTTTTTTTTCCACTGATGCATGTTCGCATAAATTCATAACCCATAAAAGATGTTTGTTCTCATATCAGATAAAATGATCTTGTGTTTCCCTAATGGTATAGGAACTTCCACATCAGGAAACTCTGGCATAGTGTTTCAAAGTTGAGCCACAGCTCCAGCTAAAATCTGGAGAAGAGTTAAGAATAGTGGAGGGGCCCAGTACCTCAGCCTCAACCGCTGTTTCAGTCTGCTGATGTATTTGAGGGGAAGTAATAGGGTCCCAGTGGACGAGGAGCCAAGAGTACACATTTTTCTTCCCAGAAAGAGGAAGGTAAGCCCCGGTTTTGGTGTGACCAATGAAGACATGGTACCAGAGGCTGAGAGATCAGCTGCACAGAATGCCGCAGGAGGAAGGGGTGAACGACGCTGCAGGTGGGGCAGGATTCTGGGAGGAAGTCATGACGCATGAGAGGCCTGTGCTTTTTCTGGAACCCTGGCCTCCAGTGTGATCTTAGCTACTGGGAATTACCAGATCTCCAGGTAATTGGGGCTTACCTACTCACGTTGGCCAAAAGTCAAGGACGTACAGCTTTTATAGCTCCTGTTCCAGGGAAGAATCAGGATTCTCATTGACCAAGCTGTCACTCTGTTATATGTGTTTGATAATTGAGGAGCCAAGTGGAGAAAGACTACAGCTTTTAGCTGCAAGTACAGGAAGAATTCAGAATGACAGAAATGTAGTTACAATGGCACTTCAATTAATACAACCCATGGGAAACATGCCCTTTTACAAGGAAATCATCATGTTTGAGAAAATACAAAACAAAAACAACTATAAATCACATAGTTGCTGTATGTGCCTTTACTTGAATAAAGAAAACCAACCCAACACACCCACAAATAAAAAATCCAAGCAATCAACCAAAAACCTCTCTTTCACAGCTTGTGTTGTCTCCTCACAGTTTGAAGTGAAGAAAGAATTCTTTGAGCAAAAATTCCTTTGAGTATCCAGTCTCATCTTTCTGCACCTGCCCAGCATAAGGCCCACCGGCTCCAGCATACCGTACCCTGCCTGAATTCACAGGTTACTCCCTCCTCTTTCCCAGTGTACAAGACCTTTCATTTCTTCTTCTTCCTCATCGAAATTAAGAAGAACCCTGAAATCCAAACCGTTTATCCTCACCGATTATTGATTGATTATATTTTAACTCAACATATCTGTGAGTATGCCCCATGGACCACAGTTTTTTAGATATCCCTGAGTGCTTTATGACCAAAAGGAAAAGATTGCAGGTCAAATTAATTTGGAAAATGTGTAATTGAGCAACTTGAATGGACTTCTTAGAAACTTTACTGGGTATATGTAAATTTATAAGCCACAAGAAGGGTATATAGCATCCGGTGCTTCCCAGACTTATTTGATTGCGGTAGAAGTTTATTTTTGAGCCTCTTTAGGAACTTAAATTTGTCTGACGTACTCTGGAGAATGCCATTTTAGCTGAAACTCATCTAAGCGTGCTTAAGCAGAGGGTATCTAAACAATCTGTTTACATTTTACTCCTATAGTCGGTTGACTAGTGGCCCCCAAAAGATGTGGGTAAGTCCTAACTTCTGGTATTTGTGAATGTGGTATTATTTGGAAATAAGGTCTTTACAGATGTAATTAAGTATCTCAAAATGAGATCATCCCAGTTTTAGGGTGGTCCCTGAACCTAATGACTGTCCTTAGTAAGGAATACAAAAGGAAAGGATACAGAAATACACAGGGAGAAGGAGGTCACGTGAAGAAGGAAGCAGAGACTAGAGTTATGGTACCATAGCCAAGGAATGCCAGGAACCAAAAGAACTTGGAAGGTTCAAGGAGGGATTCTTTCCAAGAGCCTTTGGAGGAGACATGACCCTAATGACACTGATTGTGGACTTCTAGCATTCAGAACTGAGAGAGAATACATTTCTCTTGTTTTAAGCCTCTTGGTTTCTGGTAATTTGTTGTGGCATCCCTAGGAAAGTAATATAATGCCATTTATTTCTAATTGTGGAGTGTGGTTGACGGAGGCTTACTTTTTATTTTTTAAAAAAAGTTTAGGCATCAGTGAGCAATGGACAGATATTTTTGAAAGCAGAGACAGACTCTTTGTTTTGATCACTGAAAATGAAGTTGATTTAATCTTTTGAGTTGGTTGGGGGGGGAGAGGGTAGGTATATTAGAAGAAATAACCATGATTTCTATTCAAAAGACAGTTTCCTTCTTTTCGGGTCCCTTTCTGTTGTTTTCCTGTCTTGGTGATGGGCTCCCGCATCTGTTTGTTGTCTTCAGTTTCCACACCTGATCAATCACAAACCCTGATGATGTTAACTTACAGATATTGCTCCAGTCCATTTTCTTATTCATCTGTTTAATGCAGTACCTGAGTCCAGGCTTCATCACTTCTTGTCTGGGCTCCTGGAACTCCTAACTGTTCTCCATGTATTTACTTTAGCTTCACTCCAAGACATTTTTGTTTCCCAAGCATGTTATGTATCCTCGTCTCTCCCATCACTTTAAATACTACCCACTTTAAATGGCCTCCCACTTCTTTTAGATGAAGACCATTATCCTTAACATGTGCAGCAAGGCCTGCTATCATCTGATCTCGAACTACCCAAACTCATCTCACACCCCCTTTCCCTCTGCTCTCTTCTCCCTATCCTAGAGGATAGAAGGAGTCCAAATGTTGAACCCGTGCATAACTTTCATTCCTGCCTCCACGGCCACCTTGTTTATGAACTCAGTGAGTAAGCATGGGTTGGTGGGGGAAGGAGGCTAACACATAACTGTTTATAGAAAGCCTCCTTCCCAGTGGGGGTTCTTTGGTCATTATTCATACAGGGCAAAAATATCCTCCACTGTGGGTCCATTCTGATAGGTCTCTATACGTAGACAGCTCTTTCCTGAATCCCCTTTTCCTGAATTTCCCAAGGAACTTCATCCTTCCAAGTTCCTGACAGTCTGGATCAATCACTAAACACTGTCCATGACCTGATATAAATTCTGACCTTAGGTCTTATCCTCTTCCAGGCAAAGTAACCCACAGGAAGAACTGCTCAAAGACCTACTCCATGCTGTAGTCCACTTCTGGTGCCAGCAGTTTGGATAGAAGTATCTCTAGGTCAGGCTTAAATGCCCTCTTGGTCAAGTGGTCATAGAGACTGTCTTTCTGAACTTTAAAAGTAGGTTGACAAAAGGTGGTTACCCAGCCTTTAGGAATGAGACTTTAGGAGCAGCTGCAGCAGCAGGGTGAGCCACCTGCTTATGCCTTCGGGATGTGCTCAAGCCTGATCTCATAAATACCATGTCCACTTGATAACTGGGTGCTGCTGGACGTACTTATATTTATGGGTTGTTAAAAATCAAAGAACACTTAGTTTGCATGTCTTCTGGTTTTCCATTATAAGGTATTCAGTCTCTGCCAGGGCTCAATAGCAAGCTAAGAGTGGTTTCTCAAAATGTGAATAGTTATTTAACAGAGTGCATGATTTTACTGTAAAATTCTTGAGGCCATTTCCCCCAGTGGAGAGAGCTGTACTTTTCTTACAATATGCTATTCTGCTATAGACAATCTAAGTATCTTCAGATCTTCTGGGTCACAACTCTATGGGGGCCCCCTGGGTCCCACTCACTGCACTCACTTTGGGAGCTCCCAGTTAGTGGCATTGAGAGAATCCTGGTATGGATCTTTTTTTCTTCCATCCTTCCAACCCTGTTTCCTTCCTTCCTCCCCCTTTGCCTTTCTATTCTCCCTGCTACTTACTGAGCTCTCTCTATTGCAGTTGGCCCTGCCTAACCATGGAAAGCCCTGCCTAACTGCAGAAAGAAACTGTCTCCTTCTTTCCTTCTTCCATCTCAAACTTAATGCCGTCCTTGCCCTTTTCTCCCTATACCCCAAGACTCCCAGATATAACTTTTATTATTCTGTCACTTTTGACATTATAATAGTTAGCACTTAATTCATTTTTTTTAGTACTGTAACTCTTCCTTACTCTGGAGTTCTGGAACACATCATTGATTCTGCTACATCGTTTGACCTTTGTCAGAAACTTTCTAAGTAGAAAAAGTGTGTTGAAGCCACATGTCCCTTTTGCTAATGGAAGTGTCACAAATTATGTTGAATTTGCCTTGGGATTTGGGTCGCTGCTGAAACCGGGTCTTGGGACACATAATAACTGTAGGGAGCCAGGATTTTTGCTTTGTTCTTATTTGAGAGATGTTCCCTCTGAGACCAGGACATATGTTTCTTCTTATCATAAACCTTTTCTCAGGAAGGGCTTGATAGGTCGTTTGGTCCATTGCACCAGCAAGACCATATCTCAGGAGGAAGGATGCTCTCTAGCATCTGAGCCCAGCTGGTTTAAAAGCCTGGAGACATGGCCTTGCCCTGGTTTCCTGGGCAGCATTAGATTCATGGCTTCACTGTTCATGGGTTTACCAGGTTATTACACTTCATTTCTCTTTCGAAAATTCCTCCTCTTTCTTAATTTCTCTTCAGACAAAATGCCACCCCCCATTAAACATCGTTCTCACATATTTATGGACTAATTTCATGTGCTTCTCATTTTTTATGAACCACTCAGCTGCCCTTGTTTATCTTCCTGGGAACTATCATTTCCCTTATTATAGCATTTTTATTCCTTGTCACTCATTTCCCTCACTTCCAACATAATTCTGTGACCTTCCAAATCCCCAAACTTGGTATGTCATCATCAGGACAATCTCAATAGATTCATGCTGTTTTTTTTTTTTTTTTTCTCAGTGGAAAAATAGGATTTTGTACATGTACTCAAACGGTGGTATTTATTCTTTTCCCTGGCTGAGCTCATAATATAAACTTCTTTCTAATTTGCTATTCTTGTTTGCCCCTCCGTGTCTTTTTTCATTATTAGTTCCCTATTTCCTCCACTCCCTTGGGCATAGCAAACGTCTCTGTTGAATGAGTTAGCATTTTTCATGTTGAGTTTTATACAGCTACATCTTGCCTGTGTTTCCAAGCTTATTTTATGTTTTTGTATTATTTTATCTTTGCTTACTGATATTTGCAACATCCCTCAGATTAGTAATATCAGGAAAATCTCATTAACTTGCTGATCACTCTTTCTCCCAGATCTTTATTAAGATATAAAGATTTAACACCATTTCCTTAGCACTCTGCTAGTCATTTAGCTTTCACACAAGTCTTTGAGCCAGAATGAGAAAGGACCCTGGAGGTGCGTCTGTCGGCTCTATTAATACTCTACCTTGTGTGTCATCTGAATCTGCTAATTTATACATGCTCTTTAGATTTTCTAACTCTTCCTCCACTTCTACTTTTCTGTAAGAAACTCTTTATAAGACTGTCATAATTTATTAATTGTCCATATTTAGAATCTTTCAAAATTAAAGATGGATTCCCCCTATCTCTGCAAATTGTTGTAGGAGGTGGGGGATACCAATGTTATTGAATTCTTCTTATCATGTTTTAATCATCTTAATATTATTTTAATATGTGGGCAGCACTCCCATGTCAGGAGGTTTTATAACCTCCTTTTTGTATATTTTGAAGCTGAAGTGCAGAGAGATTAAGTAACCTTATTACTGGCACATGGTGAAGAAGTGGCTGAGCTGGAATTTGAACACAGGGCACCAACTAACTGTAGAGAGTCAGTCAGTCAGGCAGCCACATTGCTCTGTGGCCTGTTGGCTCTGCCGAGGGTTTTGGTGTACGTGGTGAAAGCTGAAGGTATCCGGTGACGAAGGTAGTCAGGGTGCCCCTGAGGATGAAGCAACCACGATATGCTCTGGAAGGATTTCAGGAATCTCATGGGGAAAGGTGATGCCAAAAAGGCAGCCCTAAAAAGCACCTGTGTGGCAGCCTCCTCCTTTTGTGACCTACCTTTGTGACCTCTTACCACTCCCTACAATTCAACACAGACCTGACTATGCTTGGCTCCCTGTGTCTGCAGCAGGAAACTTTTGGCCCATTTAGCAGAGTACCACTTTGGGATATGGTATTACTCTTTAAGGATCATGGCTCTCTTTTCCTACCCTGTCTCTGGTGGGGCATGTATTTGGAAAGACACAGCTATTTCATTTTCTCAGAAGAAAGCTAGCATACAGCAGTGTGATGAAAGGCACAGAGAAAAATCATGGTAAGTGTATAAAAGATTGACTTTAGTGAACTCGAGGGAGGAATTTTGTCCAAATGAACTCAGTGTCTTGGACACTCTCTCCCTGAGTTTGACTGTAGCTGCTCTGTGAGATTCTCTCAGTCACACATACCTTCCTGCAACTGACCTTTCTCTTCTGATCTACACCTGACCCTTGGGTGGCCGCTCGTGGAGCCTGCCAGCCTGGGGTGTGAAACTTGTTTCCCTGGATGTCAGCATTGGACCAGTCCTCTACCTTCCATGCTCCCCAAACAACCGTTAGGAACTAAACCAGCGAGTTCAGATTCCTGGTTATCCAGAGGAGAGGTCAGGTGGATCACGGTTGGTCCCTTGGAACAGGGAGGAACCAAGGGCCACATGCTGGAGATGTGTTCTATAATAGCCATACTTAGGTTTGTTTAGATTATAGTAGCTCCACTAAAATTAGCATATGCTGTTACACTCACTCTCCTGGAGTATTGTGCTGGGCATTCAAAGTGATCTAAGTGTCCCAAATAAGGCTGCCAGATTTAGTGAATAAAAATATAGGATACCTGGGGGCGCCTGGGTGGCACAGCGGTTAAGTGTCTGCCTTCGGCTCAGGGCGTGATCCCGGCGTTCTGGGATCGAGCCTCACATCAGGCTCCTCTGCTATGAGCCTGCTTCTTCCTCTCCCACTCTCCCTGCTTGTGTTCCCTCTCTCGCTGGCTGTCTCTATCTCTGTCAAATAAATAAATAAAATCTTTAAAAAAATATATAGGATACCTAGTTAATTTGAATTTCAGATAAACAGTATTTTTTTAAGTGTATGTTCTAAATACTGCATGGAAACTTTTTCTCGACTGCATCGAGAGTGCGTGGGTGTTAAGTGGCACAGCTGCAGCTGACATCCTCCACCCTGATGAGCTTGAAATACTGCATGGGACATATTTATACTAAAAAAGTTATTTGTTGTTTATCTGAAATTCAAATTTAGCTAGGCATCCTATATTTTATTTGGCAACCCTAGTCCCAAGGGCAGATGCCTTAACTCAAGTAGTAAACACTTCACTGGGAAGATCAACTCCCGTGTGCAGACGTGCAGCAGTACCAGGCATTTCCTAATAAGGGCCAGGTGAATGCCGTGAACAGAAAGCTCAGAAATGCGAAACTTCCGCTAGATTCAGAGAGTCCACAGGACTTCAGTAGGCAGAAATAAGGGGCGCTTGGAGAGGGGAGTGGATTTCAGGTGGGCGAAGAGACCTAAGCAAAGGTATGGAGGTGGGGGGGACCTCAAGACACTGTCAAAGGCTGATGAGTAGGGCTGTGGGAGAGTAACCTGGGGAAGGCTTAAAGGGGAAACCAGTTCTGAACTCTGTTCTGTTTTTTGTGTGGAGCCTTTAAAATTTTTAACCAGGAAATGGGGTGGGGGGGCACCTGGGTGGCTCAGTCGGTTAAGCATCTGCCTTTGGGCTCAGGTCATGATCCCCGAGTCCTAGGATCAAGCCCGCATTGGGCTCTCTCAGCGGACAGCCTGCTTCTCCCCCTGCCCCTTACCCCACTTGTGCTCCTGCTTGCACACGTGCTCTCTGTCTCTCTCAAATAAATAAAATCTTTAAACAAATTTTTTTAACCATGGGGAAGAAACACTGTGATCATGTGTTAGGAAGATCATGGTTTTGTATAAGAGGAACCTGAGGCAGAGAGAGGTTAAGTAACTTGCCAGTGCCAGCCTTGTTGTGAGGAAAGGGGAAAGGCCATGTGGATCTGGTCAACTTTAAACAATTAAGAATTACATATGAAGGGGCGCCTGGGTGGCACAGCGGTTAAGCCTCTGCCTTTGGCTTAGGGCGTGATCCCGGCGTTATGGGATCGAGCCCCACATCAGGCTCCTCTGCTATGAGCCTGCTTCTTCCTCTCCCACTCCCCCTGCTTGTGTTCCCTCTCTCGCTGGCTGTCTCTATCTCTGTCAAATAAATAAATAAAATCTTAAAAAAAAAAAAAGAATTACATATGAAAACCTGGCCTTAGGGCGTATTTTTTTTCTTTGTGCTCTTTCCCTAGGTTGTGTAGAAACCACATAAGTGGCAGGGTTGTAAGCTGACAGCTTCCACCCTGAGTGAACTTGGCTTCTTTCTCGGCCTCTTTTGATATTTGGAGCTTAGGAAACAAAATTTCGTAGCTCCTGAGAGTATGTCTCCCTGTGTGCTGGAATGACAGCGAGGAAGTACGCATTCACCTGCTTTAGGCTGGCCTAACCTGTCCTATCCAGGAGGGTCATGACTGCCTTTACTGCTGCAAAAGAGTCAGGCTTAGTTTAATCTAAATTGTTGTCATGGCCAGTGAAGACCCTTCTCTGACCCCCCTCTTCTCTTTTTCAAAAGGATATATAGGGGAATAAGAATATGGCCTCTTAGCTCAGCTCTGCCAACTTTAGAACTGTTTGCAATTTGTGAATTTTGTAGTGATTATGCTATTTCTGCCTCAGGATAAGGGCAGTATTTTCAAGGAACCACCATCCTGGTTGGATAGTCTAGTGCTTTGATGCAGTTTTTTTTTTGTTTAGGCCAAGCTCAAATTTCTGTGTCAAATTAACATCAAGAAAACATGAGCATTAAATATCCATCCTTGTAATTTTCTGGGAGGCTGAGATTGCTTTCACATAAGTGTTTATAATTTTGCTTTTCATTCACAGGTTTATATTTTGTTCTTTTCGCGTTAGCTAATAAATTCTTGTTTTCTGGATATGCCAGGCTGTAAAATCACCTGTCAGAGGTGCTTTAGTAGGGATTCAGGCTTTTGAGAAGATGTTGGACTGATTGACTTTTAAGGTCCTTTCCATTTATGAGATTCTGTTATTCTATTTCCTTGGTAACTCAAAATCAAATTATATACTGATTTTCCCATAGTGCTCAAAAATTGTAGTTGACAGAAAGAGGGCTTACAAATATTGATTTATCACACATTCTGTCTTTTGTAGGCTTAATCAAGTGATATATTACTGAAATTTGTATTTCGATAATAATGATTTAATTGCTTAGCAACTGTTTATATAATGTTGCCTGGTGAAGATTTCAGATGATTCTCCATGCTTTGGGCTGTCTGAAAGATTACAGTGTTAGGACCAGAAAAGAAAAAGATGTGTAATATAGGTGTCATTCAGAGTAAGATATGATGCAAAAGTCATTCTTAAAAGAGGGCAATGGCCTTGATAATTCAGAACCAGCTAGGGAGTTTAAAAAAAAAAAAAATACAGGTTGCTAGATCTCACCTTAGAGATTTTGATTCAGTAGATCTGGGGTAATACATTGGAGTTCTCTTCTCCCTAAAGAAAGCTGGGCTCTGGCCTTCTACCTGCTTAACAAAAATTGAGCACTCCCCACACTTGCCAGTGTCTGTGAGTGTGCATGTGAGCTGGGGTGATCCTGGGAAGCAGTCATTTCTTGGAGCAGGCACAGTTTGGGGCAACCCCTCTCCCCAATGCCCTGTGATTTCCTTTGGTTTTTCTAGCACCCCACCCTCACTGTGCCAGACCTCATGCATCTCATACCGCGTTTCTCCTGATGCTGTCTCCTCAGGCATCAGTAAAATCAAGAAATCCAGCCATTTAAAAAATTTTTTTTTCCTCCATGCCTTACCTTCCTTCCTGAATCCACCCTCACAAGTAAGCCTTAAAAAGGCAGATGGGATCCAGAAGGGAAAGACTAACTTACTGTCTTAGTCCATTTGGGCAGCTATAACAAAAGACCACAAACTGGGTAGTTTATAAATAGCAGAAATTTATTGCTTCGAGCTCTAGAGGCTGGAATTCCAAGATCAGGGTGCCAGCATGGTCAGGTGAGGGCTCTCTTCCATCTCTATAAACTTCTGTCCTCATCTAGTGAAAGGGGCTAGGGAGCTCTGTGAGATTATTATTTTTTTAAATAAATACTAATCCTGTCAGGAGGGCTCCACCCTCATGACCTAATCATGTCCCAAAGACCTCCACCTCGTAATGCTGTCACCTCTGGAGACTAGAATTTCAAGGTGTGAATTTTGGGGGAACACAGACATTCAGACCATAGTACTTACCATTGGATGATGCCAAATTGAGAGGTGTTTCTGTAATCTTGTATGTATTTCAATAGCTTTATAGATCTGCAGAACAGTCTGTCTTTTCATTTCATAGTTTGGTCAATAGGTCCTTCCCATTACTGACTGCTTGAAATTAGTAAGTAAGGATTTTTTGCTTTTAGTGTGGATCTTCCCCAAACTACAAAATACATTGCTCCCACAATGCATTCTGTTTTCCAGGTTAGAGACAATTACTGGCCCAGTCTAACTTTAACTTACAAAGGAGCTTGAAAGTGTATGTCGGCTTGTTTGTTTTCCTTTTGGTTCAGGTTTCACTTCTTCCTTAGTAATTGCTTTTGGAAAAGACACTTAACAGAAAAGCAAACTGTTGCACCTAAAGATTGATTATACCTTTTCTTCCATTATTCTGTCCTTATCAATTTTATGTGACATACGTGAAAGTCAATATAATGTTCATTTTTCATGACTACATGAAGAAAATGCTCAGCTCTGACAACCTTTAAAAAGAAATCAAAGACTTCCTCCCTACCCACTTCCATCACTACTGAACATAATGTTTACCACTAATAGTTTTTCATATGTACATGCATGTTTTGAAAGTCTTCTTTTACTTTGAATATTCTGTGTGGATATTTTAGAAAATGTAGAGAAAAGTTTATTAAGAACAGAATAATAATAAAAAAAAGAAAACAAAACCATTTGCAATCTTACCATCCAGAGAAAATCACTATATGTGTGTGTGTGTGTGTGTGTGTGTGTGTGTGTGTGTGTATACATATGGGTATACACGCATATATATATTTGAAATCACTGATAAATTCTATGCTGTTATGTGCATAGAATATATATTCTGTCTCTCTCTTTTAACACAGAACATATTCACACTGTTTGTTTGTTTGTTTGTTTATTTATTTATTTATTTATTATAATTTACCAGTACATCTTGCAGTCAAGTTGGGCTGCTTCATTCTTTTCAGAGGCTGAATATTATTGCATTGTATTGAAGTCCCTGAATTTATTTAACTAGTCTCCTATTGATGCCTGTTTGAGTTGTGTTATATGTTTGGTTATTAAAAATGTGGCAGTGAACATCCCTGAATCGATATATTTTTATCCTAATGTGAGTCTGTCTGCAGGACAGAGTTCTAGCAGGCTGTGAAGTGTGATGCATATAGCAAATTGCTCTCCGGAGAGGTTGTAGCAATGAATGCTTCCATCACCATGTTTGACAGTGCCCGCTGTCCCACACATGCACACTGTTCAACACTTTGGACCTTGTCATTCTGATGGATGATACTTGTTATCTCATTTAATTTGCATTTCTCATTATGAGTTTGAGCATCTTTTCCTTTGTTTAAGAGCTATTTTAATGTCCTTTTCTCTGTATTCACTCTACAGACATATATCACTTAGCTATTTTCCTATATTTACTATTTCCTATATTGTCTTCGTAAAATTTAATTTTAAGGAATCTTTGACTTCAACGTGCTTGCTTGTGACCTTTTTTTTCTCCCATGCAGGTATTTTTTAGAGTTTTCATGTCACCAAATTTTTCAGTATTTTCTTTTTTTTAAAAAAATATTTATTTACTTTTTAGAGATCGAGAGAAAGAGGGGGAGAGAGAGAGAGGAACAGAGGGACAGGGAGAGAGAATCCAAGCAGACTGTGTGCTGAGCAAGGAGCCCATTGTGGCATTTGATCTCACCACCCTGAGACCACCACCCGAGCCAAAACCAAGAGTTGGATGCCCAATTGACTGTGCCACGCAGGCACCCCAATTGGTATTTTTTGGTGTGCATTTTAGATTTTGTATTTTCTGTAGAAATAACTTCTTCCATTTAAGATTATATGTAAAAACCATTATTTCTGGTTTGTGTTTTTATGCTTCACTTTTTGTTTCATTTGAACTTTAGTTAAGATTGGGGACATTGATTAAAGTGCTTTTCCCCCCAGATGACCACCTGTTTGACTACATATTGAATTATCTATCTTCTCTTCCTTGTTTTGAATATTTTTAACACATACTAAATTTATATACCTATTTTGTCTGTTCTGATCCACTTATCCACCTATTTATGTGCCAATATCTTGCTGTTTTAGTTATTGTAACTTTAAAATATGTTTTAATATTAGGATAGGACTAGTGCTGTCTTTTTACTTTCCTTTTGAATTGTCTTCTTTAAGAAATCTTATTGGTATTTTTATGTATTTCCAGTATTTGGGGGGCATTTGGCTTATTTTGAAATTTTAAGCATTATAAGTAATAGTTTTAAGATTTACTCTCAAAAATAACATTTAGTTTTTCTTGTAAATGATCTTTTATCAGATTCCAATTAATTTGTTTATAAAGAATACTAGATGTAGAATTATTGGGTAAAAATGGATAAAATTTCGGGGCACCTGGATGGCTCAGTCATTGAGCGTCTGCCTTCGGCTCAGGGCGTGATCCTAGAGTCCTGGGATTGAGCCCCACATCAGGCTCCTCTCCTGGGAGCCTGCTTCTTCCTCTCCCACTCCCCCTGCTTGTGTTCCCTCTCTTGCTGGCTGTCTCTCTCTCTGTCAAATAAATAAATAAAATCTTTTAAAAAAATGGATAAAATTTCTACAAGGCTCTTAATGCATATTGTCATGCTAACTTTCCAGAATCTTAAAGTATATTAGAGGATGTATTGGTTATCTATTGTTGCATAAAAAATTACCTCACAATTTAGCAGCTGAAAACAACAAGCATCTATTGTCTCCCAGTTTGTGAGGGTCTGATATCCCAGCATGGTTTATCATGGTTTTACTGGGTTAGGGTCTCTCAAAGGGCTGCAGTCAAGGTGTTGATCAGTGCTGCTTTTATCTCGAAGCTCAAAGGAGGGAGTGCTTGCTTTCAAGTTCACTCAGGTGGCTGTAGGCAGACCTCAGGTTTTTGCTGGCTCTTGGGCAGAAGTATCAGTTACTTGCCACATTGGCCTCTCCTTAGCACAGTTCACAACATGGCAGCTTACTTCTCTCAGAGTAAACAAGGGACAGATTGAGAGAGAGCAAACAATCTGGACGGAAGGCAGTTAACCTCGGAAAATGACACTCTTTTTCTGTACTCTCTTTGTAAGAAGCAAGTTATCAAATCAAGCCCACACGTGGGGATGGGGATTACACAAGGTGAGAGGACAAGGAGGTGGGAATCATGGCAGCCATCTCTGAGGCTGCCTACCACAGAGCACTTCTGCTATTGCATCATTACCGGCACTGAATGCTTTTGTATTTTAAAATTTTTTCAGTTTGATGAGTAAAAGTAATCATATTTCACTGTAATTTCATTTTTTATTTCTTGTGTTATTAGTGAATAAAAAGTTTTATTTATTGTTTATGGGGTGGGTCAGAGGGAAAGAGAGAGAATCTTAAGCAGGCTCCAATGCTCAGTGTGAAGCCTGACTCGGGGCTCCATCTCACGACCCTGAGATCACGACCTGAGCAGAAATCAAGAGTTGGGTGCTTAACTGACTGAGCCACCCAGGTGCCCCTCTAATTTTATTTAGATTGTCTATTTATTTCCATTTATCCCTTTGTAGATCATAGTTTC
Source organism: Ursus arctos (assembly GCF_023065955.2). Taxonomy (NCBI): domain Eukaryota; kingdom Metazoa; phylum Chordata; class Mammalia; order Carnivora; family Ursidae; genus Ursus; species Ursus arctos. Next base: position 59,312,531 of record NW_026623100.1, on the reverse strand, counting down.
TTCCCCTCCCACCACTATAGTTTTGTAATGCTAATTTAATTTGAAATTATGACCTATCTATGGAAGAAAGAGTTCACTGTAAACTTTAGGTAGTTGAGAAAAATTTATATCTCATTTTGCTTTGTGGTTCAATGCAAGCGCTTGTTTCTTAACAAAAAGATTGGACTATTAACTGTGGCTACCACTGGCAGTTCCTATTGAAACTCGGAAGAAAAATAATGAAAAATTTGACATTTATTTTCCCAACTGCCACTGGATTTGTAATGACATGTTGACATTTAATAGTTTTAACATTTGTTACAGATGATCTATCAATTTGTAGGCTAATCATTAGCATCAAGCTTGTTTGATTCAAAATTGGTTAAAACTAATTAAAGTGCCATGCCTAAGAATTTGCAGAACTATAAAAGCCTTACTTATTAAAATGTTCCAAGTAGGTGAACTTCTATTTTTTATTTTTATTTTTTTAAAGATTTTATGTATTTATTTGAGAGAGTGAGAGAGAGAATGAGGATGAGGGGGAGGGGTAAAAGGAGACAGAGAGGAGAAGCAGACTCCCCCATGAGCTTAGAGCCTGATGTGGGGCTCAGTCCCAGGAACCTGAGATCATAACCTGAGCCGAAGTCAGATGCTTAACCAACTGAGCCACCTAGGTGCCCCAGGTGAACTTTTAGATATAAAAATCCAAGTTTTGCTTAGAGGATTAAGAATTAAATAGCAATAAGTAACATCACCTGTAATTGCAGGAAGCTTATTATTTCTGAAGACGATAAATAAATGTTATATAACAAAAAGAACATCAAATTTGTATCAGTCAATATGTGTGACCTTGGGCAAATCGTTTAAGCCTGTTGATTTCTTCATCTACAAAAGAGAGACCTGTGGCTTCATCACATATTTCAAAATGCTATGAACATGGCATAATGAAGTAGTATCTGTAAGACATAAAATTAATGGAAGTATTTCTTTTTATACTCTCACTAAATTCTCTGTTTTGTAACTCAGCCCCCTCAATTGTTGAACAGCTTTAATGGCAGGAGAAACAGTTCTTCCTTATTTTAAGCTAAAATCTGTCTTCTGATTTCTACCCATATATTAAAGTTTTATCCTCTGAAACCATGCTAACTTTAATTCCTCTACTGCATGTTAGCACTTTAAATATTTGAAATAAGCTCCTTGGTTCCCCCGTAAGATTTTAAAAAATCCATACTAAGCACTATTCAGTCTAAAATAAAATTTGCTTTTTTATTTAGGAAAAATTTAAAGAACCTGAAGGAATCGTCTCTTTCTTATGTCAAGTCATAATAACTTAAACTACTCAATAAAAACTCAGCTACATGCAGTGCTTTACTGTGAAAAGACACTTGCAAAGAGATATTTGGTCATTATTTTATAGTTGTTTATAATATAGAGGAGACAAGTAATGGGGCCGACAGAGAGCAAAAGCATCTTGATAGCTGAGCACATGCTGCATTTGTAAGATGAATTTGGCTCTCAGAGAATGCCTTGTTCTGGCAGGGAGAAGACTCTATAATGGGGGAATTGGAGGAGGATCTGCTTTACATTTGGGGATGGTAGTGCAGTGGATTAGAAGGTAAGAAATTTCTTTTCTAGTCCCATGGCCATAGTAAATGCTCTGTATATTCATTGGATCTTTTAGTGTGATGATGTTTTGTTTTAGTCTTTTAGGTGGGGTTGATGAAAGTGCAAAATCCATAGGGCTGTTTTGTTACTGGTGATCTTTAATCTTTCTTCATTCAATTTGTTTAATTTTATCAATTCATGTTTTATAAGTATCAGACATCATGCCAGGCACTGGAGATATTAAAGTGAATTAGTTAAGGTCTCTTTACTGAGGCAGCTTGTACTATAGACAAGTGACAGACAGGAAGACAAGGGAGTCCCATCGAGAGGTCTAGGCCTTCCCATGGAGGTGGATCACAAGGCTTCTCAGAGAGAGACTGAGGCTAAGTCGTGAAGGCTGAGTGAAGACAGAGAGGGGCATCCTGGTATAGGGGTGGGTATATGCAAAGGCCCTAAGGAAAGAATCCTCATTGCCTATTTCGGCAATTGCTAGGCATTGAAAATGGCTTGAGTTAGGGAGCTAGAGAGGAGCAGTGATGGGCAATGAATCTGGAGAAGGAGCCACGGGCCATGTTACACTAGCCACCTGCCAAGTCCTTCTTTAAAAAGAATTGTGTTATGTACTCTTCTTATTTCCAGTTGTCTCTGGCTTAGACTAATGTTTTCATCTCTTCCCAAAAGCCTTGTTCCATAAACACCCCTGCTTTGTTTTCCCACAGGCACTACTTTTTTTTCTTTTTCTTTTCTTTTTTTTTTGAAAGGGAGAGAGAGAGAGAGAGAGAGGGAGGAGGGGCAGAGGGAGAGGGAAAGACAGAATCCTAAGCAGGCTCCATACCCAGCACGGAGCCCAATGTGGGCTTGACCTTACAACCCTGAGATTATGACCTGAGCTGAAATCAAGAGTCATATGCTTAACTGATTGAGCCCCTGCAGGCACTACTTCTAAGCTCTTCTGCCCATAGGCCTCATCCCCATAGGCCTCATCCCATAGGTCTCATCCTCCTCGCCTAACTCTAGGCCTTTGGTTTAGTCTTTGACTCCTGGTTATAGGCTCAGCAAGCCCAGGCTATTTAACTGTACTGCTAATTATCAGGAGGTTTATGGAACCTTAATTAGGAGTTATGTAAATCAATATAAGTTAAATTTTTAAAACCTTTAAAAATGTTTTTTTTTTTATTTATCTAAGACTAAGTCAGTAATTAAAAGTTTAGTAGTTTCAATTAGTACACTCTCATTGCAAAGGTCAGAAACAACTCACACTAGCTTTACAAAAGAATATGTATTAGTTCATATTACTGAAAAGTTCAAGTATTGAACTCTCAGCATCATTCATTGCTAGATCTAAGGCTCACCAAAGGGCAGCAAGACTTGGGCTGTGACTCTCCTATTTCGGCTCTTCTTTATTCTGTGCTGGCTGCATCCTCAGGCACGCTCTTCCATTTAGTGGCCTCTGGTAGCTCTAGATTGATGGCATCCATACAGTTAGCATTCTCAGTGTAAAGAGTGCTTCTCTTTCCCAGTGGTTCCATCCATCCTGGATTTGAGCGTCATTGGCAGGGGTGTCTTGTATCCATTTTTTGAAGAAGTTACTATGGCCAGAGGGATGGAACATGGCTAAGTGACAAGGTCACTTCACATGCCTATATCAAGAGCTAGAGGCTTTGAGATAACTCACACCACATGCATTATTAGAATGCCATTACCAGAAGGAGAAATGCGTGCTTGGCAGCAAAAACAGAATTATCTAAAAAAAAGATTTTACAATTGAACATTCCTTTTTTCGTTCAACAAAATTTACTGAGTGTCTGGGATTTTAAGATACTATGATAAATAAATATGGTCACTGTCCTTACAATGGTCATAGCCTTCAAGTGGAAATAAGGCACCACATTAATCAACAAGCAACAGTTATCTTTGGGTCCACTTCAGTCTTATCCTCAACGTGATCCTGAAAAACTCTGTCAAGGCTTTGCTGAAATGATTTTGTGCTGCAGATACTAGGAATGTCAGGCTTGATATGAAAATATAAATTAGATTTTTATTGCATTAAAAACATCCAGAAAAATGTTTTGAATACTATGCCAGAGACTATGAATGAAGACTTTGATATATTCATTAGAGGAGAGCCAGTGGGTTATCACCAGCTGATTCTCATTTCTTGGGTGGGATGTTGGAAAATCTGGGACTTCAGAACACATTGAAAGGATAAAAGAATATGAGTTTGGCAATCCTAGCTGTGGAAATTGTCTTTAAAGAAGATGGTTGAGAGTGATCATAATCTTAAAGAGGAGAAATGATCCTAAGGGAAAATCACAGACAAGATACAAAATGAGAAAGAATACAAGTGTTCTAGGAGAGAACACCCTTATAAGATTCAGCACTGAGTTGAAATTCTTACTGGAATGCCAAGACACTTACATGAAATATACCACACATTCGAAGATATAATATACATTTTTTATGACTAATTACCCCAGACAGCATGGCATTTTACATTTACCTCAGCTCATTTATCCCCAGATCCAATCAGACCATCTAGATAAGTGCGAAATATAAGTGGCTTATTCAGGGTCATGCATCTTACCTTCCTGTTCTCCTCATAGTTTATTTTTTTAAAAGATTTTATTTATTTGAAAGAGAGAGAGTGAGCGAGAGAGACAGCAGGAGCAGGGGGAGAGGGGAAAGCAGACTCCCCTGCTGAGCAGGGAGCCTGACCTGGGTGGGGTGGGGGGGCTTGATCTCAGGACCCTGAGCCAAAGGCAGTCACTCAACTGACTGAGCCACCCAGGTACCCCCTCCTCATAATTTAAGTAAAATTCTAACCTTCTATTAGTATACATTATAGCTTAAATTTAAAAAAAAATTTAAATGTCAAGGCCTGTGGCCCTCTTTTTAAAAAAAAAAAAAGATTTTACTTATTTGAGAGAGAGAGAGAGAGAACACGAGCAGGGGGAGGGGCAGAGGGAAAAGGAGAGGCAGGCTCTCCACTGAGCAGGGAGCGCAAGGCGGCTTGGTCCCAGGACCCTGGGATCATGACCTGGGCTGCAGGCAGCTGCTTAACTGACTGAGCCTCCTAGGTGCCTCTAAATTTAATTTTTTGTTGTTGTTGGCTTTAAGGATCTTCTATGTAAAGATTAAGAAGAAAAATGCATAAATGTAACACTCTGGAAGAGCATAAGTGCTCTGGTCAAAAATCTCAATATAGGAAGCATAACCTGCTTTCTCTAATGTAGATTGTTCATAAGAAATACAAATCCTTTCTCTTTCTCTTTTATTATTAATTAGATAGAAGATTATTTAAAAATACGAAGTGACATTAACAACCAATAGCGGTCTATTAGAGTTTCAGTTGTTCCACATCCTTGCAACACTTGATATACAGGCATAAATTTTTATCAGTCTGTAAGTTTGGAATGCTTTTTTATTATGTTTTATTTTGTATTCTTTGATCACTAATCAAGTTGAGTGTCTTTGTAACTTACTAGCCTCTTGGGAGTATTGTCTGTTCTAGTCTTTGAACTGTCTCCTGCTGAAATTTTGTCTTTTTCTCATTGACCTTTTAGTATTTCTTAATTTTCTTCTTTCTTTTCCTTTTTTTTTTTTTTAAGAGGAGTATTGAGGAGGAACAGAGGGAGGGGGACGGAGAATCTTAAGTAGGCTTCATGCCCAGCGCAGAGCCTGATGGGCTCCATCTCATGAGCCTGAGATGATGACCTGAGCTGAAATCAAGAGTCAGATGCTTAACCAACTAAGGCGCCCCTAGTATTTCTGTATATATTGAATTAATGTTCACTTTTTCATGACTTGCCTGTTCACTTTCTTCTGTCAGGGTCTTTTGATGAACAGAAGATCATAACTGTAATAAACTTAAATGTGTTCATCTCTTCCTTTATAGTGAACTTTTTGCCTTGTGTAAGAAATCCTTCCCTACTCCAGTGGTCAAATAGACATTCTTCTGTTCTTTTTATAAAAAATTATCGTTTTGTTCCCCCCGCCCCATGCATAAGTATTTAATCCCCTGGAATTGATTGTTCGTAATGTGAGGGTCCACTTCCCCTTTCCTCATATGGACATCAGTGATTTCAGAGCCAATTAATGAAAAGGCATCATTTTCACACTTCCTGGTAATGTCATCTTTGTCATACTGCTGTATGACATATTTGAGGGTCTTTTTGGGGGGCTATTTATGCTTTGGTCTAGTTTTCTAGTCTGCCACTAGCATGGTGTATTAACTGCTATAGATTCAAAGCAATTACTAGCTGCTGTGGCATTCCTCACTTTACTTTCTTCTTCAAAATTTATCTATTTTGGGTCATTTGAGAGTCAGTTACAGATATTATGAACTTTTATTCCTAAATACTTAAGTGTATATAATTATCACAGTCATGAAATTTTACATTGATCTATTATTTACTATAAGATATATTCAGATTTTTACAATTATCCCAATAATGCCTTTTATAGCAACACTCTTTCCTTGATTCCAGATCCAATTTAGGTCACATATCTCCGTGTTAGTTGTTATATCCCTTACTTTCCTTTAATCTGGAACATTTCCTCAGTTATTCTTTGTCTTTAATGGTAGTAACATTTTTGAAGAATACACAAGCCAGTTGTTTTGTGGAATGTCTCCCTCAGTTTGGGTCCAATTACATTTTTAATAGGAATGCTCTGTAAGTTACACTGTTCCCTTTTCAGTGCCTGATATCAGAATGTCAATTTTTCTCATTATTGAGGCTATTAATTTTGGTCACCTGGAGTGTCAGCCAGTTTTCTCCACTGTAAAGGTTTCATATTTCCCTTTGCAATTAATAAGCAATCAGTGGAGAAAAACTTTTAAATTCTGTTAATGTTCTGTGCTTTATCAAACTTTTATCCAGTAGTTCTGGCATTCATTGGTGATTCCTGCCTGAATCGATTATTTTTACTGTGGTTTCTACTCAATTATGTTTTAGGCGTATCATTCCTTCTACATTTATTTACCATTAACATTTTAGAAATAGATACAAGTTCTGTTTTGTTCCTTTTCAAATCTTCTTGGCCATTTAAAAATATTTTTTTAACTTATATGTTTATCTCTTTTATCTCTCTCTGTATGATAAAGTTAGCTATCCTTTTTATGTGTGTGATAATTCCAACATCCAATCTGTTTGGGTCTGATTTTTCTATTTACTGTTCCTTTGTATGTCTTGTAGTTTTAGATTATGAACTCAATTTTCTTGGTACTTTATCTGAGTCACTTCTTTGCCTTTTTCCAGGCATTTTTGGAAATAGCAAGTGTTCTACCTTCCAATTGCCAACTTCCAGGCACTTTACATTAAATTCTCTGCTGAAGTTTTTCAGACCATTCAGTAATGTGAATTTGGGCTATAGAACTCAAGAAGGTTGATTTATAGTTAAGAACTTTTAGAGAAGAATTTTTCTCCTGCCACTCAGCACTGAAATGCAACAGGCAATGCTTTCTTGCTGTCTTTGAGATGAGGAAGATGTGGGCCTATGCCCAGTCTATCCTTTCTCTGAGAATGTTGCCTTTGGACAGCCAGCTTCATGGATGGAGTCTTTTGTGAGATTCCCTGACTTGGAAGGGCCCTGACTTTATCTTTTGTCCCCAGTGCCCCTGGAAGCCATGCAAATGAAGCTCAGATTCACAGTTTTGACCTGCATCAGGGCAAAATCTGGCTTTTGCAATTCGCTCATCTCTCTGAATTCTTGTTTCCACTTAATTTTGGCTTCTGTATATTTCTTATCATTTCTGTTCTCATTTCAAACATCTTAAAATAACCTTCAATAATTTATCCTGCCTTTTTAGTTGTTTTTAGAGACAGAGTCATTAACCACCATGCTCCTGGAAATGGAGTCCTCCATGCTCTCTTTATCTTCATATTGAGACCCATTTTACCTTTTACAAAGTCACACAAACATGAACATATTCAAGTATGTTAGGGGGGTAGACTTCAATGTGCCTGTTTGTTCTTCTCTTGGAATAATGCATAAAAATCCATTAGAGTCTTAATGAGGTTATTTCATGGAATTGTAGTCTAAAATCCAGTTTCATAGGTGATTTATTTGATCACAGATGTTTCAACTTTTTGGCTGTGTTGATGAAACAGTAAGTAAAATGTTTTGGCAGGGAATTAAATTAGGTCTTACGGTCCAAACAAAACTCAGGAATTTTTTTTTTTTTTTTACTTTTTCTTCTAATTATTTGTTTGAAGTGACTCATATAACAAACAGGCACTTAGTAAATATTAACTAGGTAGGCAAGCAATGAATGCATGAACAAATAAATAAGTATTGTTCAACAGCTCCCACCCAGTTAAATGTACACGGGCTAGCCTTCAATTGGCCATCAATGACCGAGTCAGGTTTATACCTAGCCTCATCCATCTTTAGTACCTTCTACAAACCTGACAAGAGGGGAGGGTTGGAAAAAGAGGCTTTCAATGAAACACTGTAAATGCTTGCCTCACTTCAGCCACTAAATTGAATTTCTAACATAAATCCTATCCTAGGCATCAACAGTGCAGTATTATTTGGAAAGGTACAATTGATGTAAATATAAGTGCTGCCTATTTATCAAGCCATACCTTTCTTTTTCCACCAAGAGCTAAACAGATTGTAGTATTTGCTGTCATTGAAATACATTGAATTTTCAAGGACTGCTTCCTAAAGTCTGGGTATTTTATTTGGAAACATTTTTGCCTGAAATTCTGGCTGCTGTTGGCTCTGAACAGGGTGGACTGTGAGAATAGTCAGAACTATAACAGAATTATAAAGACCTTAAAATCTCAGAAGGGAGCCTCCCGCTGCCCTGGAGAGTAGCCCAAAGCAAACAGAGTTTCCTGAGCAGGATAGAGAGCTTTGGTGTCCGTGTTCAGAAAGGAGTCATCTCAGTAACTGGTCATTAAGTAGGTATAATCACAGGAGCAGAGCAGGACTGGGTCTCTGCAATACAGGCAAGAGTTAAGCATGGCTGGATGTAACATCTGAATATTAACTGAGAGACACATGAGGCTATAATAGATCAGCTTCATCTAAGCTACTTCCTAAAAGGATTATTCATTCCTTCTACCCCGTCTCCCACTCCTCTTTGAACAGGATAGAACAACTTTTAATTCTTTATCTTCTGAGTCTTTGTACATCTTTAATGGTAATAAAAGCTTTACTAATGTATTCATTTAAATGTATTCACACAGTGGCCTTTCCTAAGGAATCCTCCCTGGTATGCTAGAGAGGTACCCAAGTCCTGTAAGACCAGAGGTCCTGTATTCTAGAAACCAAGTTTTAAAGGTTATGAAAATCATGACTGCTAAGTATTCATTCCTTCATTTCCATTATAAATAAAAATATTACTGCCTTCCTCCCCTACATTAGATAGAGCCAGCGGCTAAGTGGAAAGGGATCTATTTGTAGGTTGCTTAATTTATATCACCTCTAAGTAAGTCATTCAGCTAGACAGCTCATACTGAGTTTGGTTACATAATTGATAAAGACTATATTAATTTATTCTTTATTTTTGCCAGTGACTGAACATTGGAGGAATAAAAATGTATATTTAAAGTACCTATTTATGTTAAAATATTTTTGGTTCAATAACCAAGTCTGTAATCTGTTCAGTACAGAAAACTACTGGATGTTGCTTTTTGATAGCTGCCTGCTGAACACGGTGGTGGTGGTATATTCTGACAGGTGCAGTAGACATAGTGATACAAAGATCTTCAAATTTTGTCACAATCTGGGTCTCCATCACTATCTACTAACCTGGCAAATAAGCAATTGTAGGGGACTTATCAATTTTAGAGAAGAGTTCTGACCATGAGAATTTAAATCACTTGAAAAGCACCCCTAGGGGCACCTGGGTGGCTCAGTTGGTTAAGTGTCTGACTCTTGATTTCAGCTCACGTAGTGATCTCAGGGTCCTGAGATCGAGCCCTGAGTCAGGTTCCATGCTGGGCATAGATTCTGCTTAAGATTCTCTCTCTCCCTCTCCCTCTGCCCCACTTCCCCTGCTTGCATGCCAGCACGGGCATGCGCGTGCCCGCTCTCTCTCTCAATAAACAAACAAACAAACAAACAAACAAACAGAAGTTTCACTTAAAAAAGAAGAAAAGCACCCCTATGGATAATGTCTTGGCGCAATTTAAAATCAGAAGAAATTAAACGTGATTTTGGGTTTCCTAAGAGGTTGAATTGTTCTCATTGTTGACTGAAAATTCAAGATGTAGCAGCAGTATTCAAAGGGCCATATTACATCCGTTTCACTTATTCTTCTTTATTTCCCTAATATGAGCAGATATTTGATATAGAGCAAAATCATCCCCAGCATTTACAGTGTCTAGTTTAATTTGGTTTGATTGCTTAACTATGATGTATAACCCCAGATATTATGTGTTTTCTGGGAAGATACAGGTATAATTCCAAAATTTGGAAAATAGATGATATATATATTTGGCAGAAATGCTAATCTAGAAAATTTTAGATTCAATCTTGAGTCAGAGGAGAAATACTAAGATGACATCCTACACCTGGAGTACAGTATGTATGGCGTGAGGAAGGCAGCAGAATCAAGGATTAATTCAGTGATTCTCAGGTGTATGGAACAAACTCAAATACTGCGTTTAGGTGGGTTATGGGTGAGAAGCTGAGTGAATGAAGATTTTAACAACAAAAACAAGTAAGCATGATTTTCTCATATTTCCAATGGTATAATTTGTGAGGGTTAGTTTTTCTGAAGAAGGTGTTGAGTAGTGATAATAATAACTATAATATTAACAGTTATAGCTAGTTTTTATTCAGAATTTAAGTTCTACTCATTGCTACTATTTTTTAAAAAGTGTCTTGTAATAACCCCCAATATAGGTAATATTATCATCTCTATTTTACAGGTGAAGAAATTGAAATGTAGAGATAACATGTAACTTTTGCAGCTGGGATAAGGAGCCAGGATTTAAAAACTGGAACTTTACAAATTACTAAATTATGGGTCAGTGGATTTAGAGAAGCATATTCCAGGGTTAGAGTAGAAAGAAACTGGGGGTAATGGTCATTTGCCTAGACGGCACATTGAGAAGGATGCAGTGAAGTCTGGAAAATAATTATATGGGCATTATAATTCTGTAGCAGGTGGGTGGGTAAGTGGGAGCAGGATATCCAAGGCTGTCTGTGGGTGGTGAACTTGAGGCAGCCTGCTCTCCACTGCGGGGCCTTTTTTTGGGGGGGGGTGGCGGGGGGGTTGGCGTGGCATATTTTGGTAACCCTAGACCACTGGTGAGATGGGGTGAGATTAAGGTCTAGAAGAGGATAATGCCATTGAATCTTACCTCCCAGTAGTTCTTCCCTGCCCCGCCCCCCACCTCCACTTGTAATTCTCATTCAGTCTCCACATACTTGTTTTCAGACATGCTGTTTCTTTTGTTTGGAGACAGATCATCTCCCTTTAACACTCCTTTCTTTAAAGTCATTTGAGTGTGACTTCAGTTGTGAAGCTTTTCCTGACCTCCCATTAAGGGAAGGCTTCCGTGTTCAACCTGAAGTTCCCACAGTCCTCCATTAAAGCAATCATGTAAGAATACTGTGATTGTTTGCTTGTTTGAATTCCCACTAGCCTGTATACTCTAATGCAAGAAGTGTGGGTTTTAATTTTTAATTTTTTTGTATCTTTGTGTCTTGTATATGATATCCCCTAATAAAAAATGTATTAAAGCTCAATAACTAGGGGCACCTGGGTGGCTCAGTTGGTTAAGCGTCTGCCTTCAGCTCAGGTCATGATCCCGGGGTCCTGGGATGGAGCCCCACATCGGGCTCCCTGCTCCACGGAGAGCCTGCTTCTTCCTCTCCCCTCTGCTCATGCTCTCTCTCTAGCTCTTTCTCTCTGTCTCTCAAATAAATAAATAAAATCTTTAAAAAAGGAGAAAAGCTCAATAACTAAATAAGTGAATGAATTGATAATAGTTGACAAAAGAACAGTAAAGTGGCATAGTAAGAAAATGAGTAAAGAAGGTGTTCAGGTGACTTCAAAAATCTGAGTGGAGCTCAGTAGAGAGAGGGGGTGAGGATGAAAGGGGAGAGAAGCAGAGGACGTCCTTGTGAGAGGAGTTGGTGGGCCGCACAGCCTGTTCATATATTGCTGATTACAAAATAGGCCAAACAGCAACATGTACCAGTGATAATACAATTCAGCTCTTTGGAGAGCTGCTCAGAATTTTATTGTGCTAAAAGCAGAACACCTGATTAATATTTTACCATTTTAGCTTTCACAAAGCTGGGGGAGTAACATGGGGAAGGCTGTTCAGGACCTGCTGTTTACACAGTGCTAACAGGGTTGGTGTGGAGGACAAAAGAGCTCTGGGGAAAGGACAGTTGGATCTCTTTGCACTTTTATTTTTCTGACCACTAAAATTATACACATATTTGTAAAAGCTGGAAGGTAAAGAAATGTAGGAAGAAAAAAAAAAGAGAAATAACCCTAAATTTCCTTTGATCCCTACTACTGCTATCTAATTTGTGGTATACAGGTCTTTAAAAATATGAATTTACATATAATATATGCAGTGTTTATGTATTTGGGGAATATGGTTTGGTAACACTTTAAAAAATTAATGCTATTTTGAGAATAATCTTTCTATATTATTTCAGATTCCCTTATAATAATACTTAATTAGATAAATGAATATCTGTGGTTCTATCATGTCAGGAATACTTAATCTTATTGTTGGATGCTTAAGTTATTTTCAAGTTTTGCAATAATAAGTAATACTGCAATGCATATATTTATGCAAGGCTTAATTCGTATTGTTATGTGTACATTTTCTGGATGGATTTCTCAGAGATGAAATTATAGGTAGAGTAAGACTATTAATATTAAGGTGCTTCATGCATTTACTACAGTTCCCTTCCAGAATTATACTCCCATTAGTGGAGTATGGAAGTGATATTTTCTTTTCCTTTTTTTTTTTTTTAAAGATTTATTTATTTATTTGACAGAGAGAGCACAAGCAGGGGGAGTGGGAGAGGGAGAAACAGGCTCCCTGCCGAGCAGGGAGCCTAATGCGGGGCTTGATCCCAGGACCAGGGGATCATGACCTGAGCTGAAGGCAGACACTTAGCCGACTGAGCCACCCTGGCACCCCGTGGAAGTGATATTTTCACTTTACCTTGGCTTATATTCAAAAACATATTCACACCACATATATATGTACATACATACATTGTGTATAATATTAATAAATACACTATATACATCCTGATTTGTATTTTCTCGATTACTGAAGAGTGTCTTTGATTACTAAAGAAATTAACAATTACAAAGACTTCAATACACGTGTCAGTTAATGAATTGTCTCTTTAAGGCTTTCACCCGTTTTTTTTCTTATTTATTTTTCTTATAAATAAATGTGATTCTATATTAATTTTTTAGATTTATTTTCTTTACCCTTACTTTGCTTATGCCTGTAATAAGAAGAAACAGGAAATGACCTAGCAAGTAAAAGTCCTCCCTCCTTGCAGGAGCAGGGATGGAGTGGTCAATTTTTCTGACATTTGTGTGGAGGTGGAGAAAGAGAATCTAACAAGGGAGAGTGATAGAGGAGTGATGAGTTGAGGTGGGGAACCAGGAGAGAGCAATGAAGGATGGCAGAATAGGCTTCCCCAAAATATGCCATTTTAGTGTAAGGATTATTTTTGAGCTAAAGGCCCTTGAAAAGCAGGTACAAGAAGGCCACTCTGACCCCTCCTTTTATTCCAGAAAGCAGGAGATATAACTTCCATGTGAAAGATGCCCTCCCTGTACCAGGAGGAAAGAAACATTCTTATTATCAGAGACAGTAGTCAAGGGCAAGAGAATTTTGTACAAACAGACCTTGTCAAAATAACTTTTATTTTCCTTCAGTCTGTCCATAAACTTTGGTTACTTCCCACACTTGCTTCTTTTTGTTTAACCTCATATATAAAGCACTTAGGTTTGGCATTTCTTTGGGTCTCCAGTTCCTTATGAGGGCCCCCATGTCATGTAAAATTTAAATAAATTTGTGTGCTTTTCTCTTATTACTCTGTCTTTTGTCACAGAGTCCTAGCTGAGAACCTAAGGTGGGTAGAGAAAAACATTTTCCTCCTCTACAGCAACGTAGTGGAAAACAAGGCAAGAGAGAGTTTAAAGAAGGAGCTGTGGTCAACAGAGATAATGCCCCAGAGTAGTCACATGATGTAAGAACATGACCAAACACTGGGATTATCAGTAACAATATTAGTTATATACTTACTTTCATTCATTGTTTAGTGCTTTATATACTTTCTCCACTTAATCCTGATAGCAATTCTTTGAGATGGTATTATTATCTCCATTTACAGATTGGGAAACTGAGATTTGCAGAGGCTAAGAATTGTGTCTAAGGTCACGCTACTAGTATGAGATTCATATCTAGTTTTTTCTGGCTCTAAATTTCAAATATTTTCACCATAACAATTTACTGCAACGTGAGGAAGAGCAGTGAGGCAACTTTGAAATGCTGTGCTCTCTATACGGTTTATTCAAGCAGACATTAGACAATCATCTACCAGGATGTTGTAGGTTTTCTTCAATCAAATGGGAAGGAACATACAAGGTTCTCCTGAAAAATTGTAACTGTTGGGTTTGGTGGTCTTCCCAAAGAAGAGGGGAACATGCCGGTTACAAGAAGGTAATGTGTTGTCATTTCAGGCATCTCATATTTTCAGTGATATAATGCATGACTCTGGTCATCATTTCTGGAGGAATTTTGTATTTTTATATAAATTATATCTACACATGGATTTATAATGGGAGATACTGGTCATTAATGTTCAGTTGCTGGTTATTGAACAGTGTTTGACAGTAATATGCTGTTGACTCCAGAGCTACAAAATTCTGAGCAGAAGAAAATATTTCATGCTTATATTTCCGGATATGTTTATTAGTTTGATCTCTGTTTTATCAAATCTGCAGCAGATCAAGTATTTCTGCCATTCTTGCATATTTCCCTATCCGTGACCTTCATAATATATATAATGGTAAGTGATTGGTGGCCACATACTTACTGATATTTGTAGCTGCAAAGACCTCTGCCTTCTTGTAAATGGCAATTACATTTCTTTAATCAATTTGAAGCACATTCTGGATTCACTGCTAATCTCCTGACTGTGGGCTCTGTTCAGTACAGGTCAGGAAAGTAATCATAACAAAAATGTGAAAGACATAATTATGGTACCATCCAATCTAATGCAATCAAAGCAAATAGCTAATTTCCATGTGTAAGTTCAAATGATACTATCTATGTAGTCTGTCAAATACATTTAAAAGCTGTAACTGTGTGAGATGAGTCATTCATAATGTATGGACCAGCAAATTCTTCGGGGCACAGACTGTCTGCAACAGTTCCCACAAACCCTGGCATGAAATAAGTGCTCAGTAAACATGATAGATCACATAGTTGTGGTTTAGAGTAATTAAGGTCACCTGTGACTATCAAAAATTGTATTTTGATTTGTGATGTAAAATGAACCGAAGATTTTTCCATTGAATTTGATTTAGTGGTATGTTTGAGTATTGATTTTTAGGGAGGTTTCGTTAAAGAAGTATCGATTTTTTATTTTAGTGGGGATATTAAATTTTTGTTTTGGCATTATTACCAAATTATAATGTGAAAACATTGTAAGATGTTTTAAAAAAAACTTTTTGAAGGTAAAACAAAGTTTAAAGCCTGAAAGAAGTTGAAAGGTCTAAAGATTGTCCCCATTTCCTTGGGGGACCAACCAGGTGGATTGGGCTGGAGGTTGTAGATGTTTTTAGTGGCATCTTGGGGACTTCCTAGTGGGAGGTTAGGGAGAAAGGGCAGGGTGAAGGTTAGGGACCAGAGGAGGAGCAGTTTGCCAGGAAGAAGTGAATGTATCACGTTATCTTCCTCCATGCCCTCATTCTCTTCCTCTCTCCCTCCCACGGTTCCTTCCCTCTCCTCCCTCCCTCCCTGCCTCCCAGCCACCCTTCCTCTCTCCCTCCCTCCCTGTCTCTCTCTCTGTGTGTATATGTGGACCCTCTAGCCCCATGAAAACAGATACCTCATACCTAGAGATACGTAAATCTCAGGTGAGCTCCCCCCTGCCATTTGATTTGGAGGAGAAAGAGTGGGAGTGAGGCCTGGAGACTGTGTGGTTCTAGAGCTAGGAGAAGCACAGGATCTCACTGGTCAGTGCAGTTCTGTCACTGTGTGGATGACTCTGGAAGAGCTGAGACCCCTACATAGTGAGTCTTGCTTCTGAGCCAGGTGTCCTGCTTGCCTCCCAGCTGGAGAGGGTGAGCTGATTTCTTAAGGCAGAGGTGCCACTTGCTTGCCCAGTTCTGGTCCTTCTGGGGTGCTTCTGCCCAAAGAAGAAGCCCTTTACTGCTGCACAGGGCACTTCATGGCACAGGGCCATGTGGTGGCATCTCCCAAAGCATCGTCAGATGCCCCCCTGAGGGGGGGGGGCAGGATCTGGACATTCAATACTTGTAGCTCTAGTTCATTCCTTTTAACTGCTGTTATATAGTATCCCATTATATGAATCATTAGGACGGTTATGATATTTATTCAAGGGAGAATTGATTTTCCCTTCTGTTCTGTACTTTTTAATCCTATAATGCTCCCAGATTTCTTTGCATAGCCACAGAAGCTATATAATTATTGACACATGTATGAGCGCATTTGTTCAAAGAGTATTTTTAAAGTGCCTTCCAGCTTCTCAGGCCCCACCTTCAGTCCCGAGACTGAATTAGTGCCCACCACTTACAGCACATGTAGCACCTTTTTATAGCCACTGAGAAATATGGGTGTATGTGTACACCCCACTCATTGAGATGGATTTCTAAAACTCTCCAGTGTTCCCTCCTTCAGGGATTAAAAAGCAGGGTCTTTGTGGTCCAACAGCCCTGCCAAGTATGATCTTAACTCTTCTGAACCTCAGTTTCCTTATCTGTGACTTGGAACAGTATCAGGTTCCCTGCTATTGAAGTAGTTCAGAAAGATACCCTAATATAGTCATTGCCCCTCCAGGCATTTACTCTTTCTTGGACTGGTAGGACTCATGCTCTCAGTAGGGTTCTGGAGACATGGCTGGCAAAACTGCAGAGTCCCTGGTATTCCTAATTTCATTTCAATCAGGGAACAGGGTGGGCTACCCGTTACAGTAGTTTCATAAATTTGAGTGCAGAATATTTATAGGGATCCTGTGGAAACAGCCTTTCGTGCTCAAAAAAGGCTTTTGAAAAGCTAGATTAAGCAAAGTAAAACAACTTTCTTGACTGCAGGATTTCCTAAAGACGTTCATAAGTTAATGAGTGTTTTGAATCTCAAAGAACGAGATCACGGTATAGAGCATTTTCTGAACTTACCAGACAAGGGAATCCCCTTTCAGGGTACCTCTATTACCATCTTCTTGAACCACAGTGCTTCACAGAACAAAGCTTGGGAGTTCACATAGCACATACCTAAGACTTCATTCAGTGTCAGGACACGAAACAGATTCTCAGTTTCATCCTTGGATCTTACGGTTCAATATTTCTCCTCTGGAAGTGATACAGAGAATGCATTATAGAAGTCATGTTTATCCTGTGACATGTTAATTTCCAAGAGTTTGTGATGCCTCAGAAAAATCTCTCTGATCTTCCTTATTAGTCTGTTATGACTCTATCATCCCATCCTGAAATTTCTCTAAATCTTTCTTTAATCTATTGGATTTTTTATTATGAATCGTATCTTTTTTAAAATTTGAGTAGAGTTGACACACAATGTTACATTAGTTTAAGGTGTAGCACATAGTGATTGGACAAGTTTATACACAGTGCTATGCTCACCACAAGTGTAGCTACCGTCTGTCCCAATACATTACAATATCAGTGACTATATTCTTTATATTCTGCCTTTTATTTCTGTGACTTATTCATTCCGTAACCGGAATCTGTATCTTCCACTCCCCTTCACCCATTTTGCCCATTCCTCATTCTCCTCCCCTCTGGCAACCATCAGTTTGCTATCTGTATTTACATGTCCAGTTCTGCTTTTTGTTTCTTTATTCATTTGGGTTTATTGTTTGTTTGTTTGTTTTTTAGATTCCACTTATGAGTGAAAT
This sequence comes from Ursus arctos, assembly GCF_023065955.2. NCBI lineage: Eukaryota > Metazoa > Chordata > Mammalia > Carnivora > Ursidae > Ursus > Ursus arctos. Next base: position 59,294,834 of record NW_026623100.1, on the reverse strand, counting down.
CGTACGGTATTTGTCTTTCTCAGCCAGACTTATTTCACTTAGTATAATACTCAGTAGGCCCATCCATTAGGCCCATTAAATGGCATGATGTCATCCTTTCTTGTAGCTGCATAACATTTCACTGTGTGTGTGTGTGTGTGTGTGTACATTGTATACACATTGTATATACATGGGTGTGTATATACATACATTATACACACACACAACACACACACACACATACACACACCATGTCTTCCTTATCCATTCTTCTATTAACAGACACCTTGGTTGCGTTCATACTTAGCTACTGTAAATAACACTGCAGTAAACATAGGAGTGCATATATCTTTTCAAATTAGTGTTTTCATTTTCTTTGGATAAATACCCAGTAGTGGAATTATTGGATCATATGATATTTCTATTTTTCATTTTTCGAGGAACCTCCATACTGTTTTTAACAGTGGCTGTTAAAATTATAATCCCAACAACAGTGAATGAGGGTTCCTTTTTCTCCACATCCTCATCAACACTTGTCATTTCTATTGGTTTTGATTTTAGCATTTTTTTTTAAAGATTTTATTTATTTATTTGACAGAGATAGAGAGAGGGAACACAAGCAGGGGGAATGGGAGAGGAAGAGCAGGCTCCCAGCAGAGGAGCCCGATGTGGGGCTCGATCCCACAACGCTGGGATCACGCCCCGAGCCGAAGGCAGGCGCTTAACCGCTGTGCCACCCAGGCGCCCCTGATTTTAGCATTTTAATATGTGTAAGCTGATGTCTCATTGTGGTTTTGATTTGCATTTCCCTGATGACGAGTGGTATTGAGCATATTTTTCTATATTTTTTGGACATCTGTATATCTGGAAAAAATGCCTATTTAGGTCTTCTGCTTATTGTTTGGACTTTTTTTTTTTTTTGGTGTTAAGTTCTTTATATATTTTTGACATTATCCCCTTATTGGATATATCATTTGCGAATATCTTCTCCCATTCAGTAGGTTGTCTTTTTCTTCTGTTGATGGTTTTCTTTGCAGTGCAGAAGCTTTTTATTTTGATGAGGTCCCAGTAATTTATTTTTGCTTTTGTTTCCCTTGTTTTAGGAGACATATCTAGAAAAATATTGTTACAGCCAATATCAGAGAAATTACAGCCTATGTTCTTTTCTATGATTTTTATGGTTTCAGGTCTCACATTTAGGTCTTTAATCCATTTTGAGTTTATTTTTGTACACAATTTTAATAGATGGCCCAGTTTCATTCTCTCTCTCTCTCTCTCTATATATATATATATATATATATAAAGATCTTATTATTATTTTTTTTTTTGTATTTTATTTGGGGAGGGTAGCAGGGAGGGACAAGGGAGAGGGAGAAAAAGAATCTCAAGCAGATTGTCTGCTGAGAGCCGAGCACCATGCAGAGCTCAATCTCATGACTGTAAGATCACAACTTGAGCTGAAACCAAGAGTCAGACAGTTAACCAACTGCATCACCCAGGCACCCCCATAAAGATCTTATTTTTAAGTAATCTCTACACCCAACATGGGACTCGAACTTATAGCCCCAAGGTCAAGAGTCACATGCTCTACGGACTGAGTCAGCTGGGTGCCCCCAGTTTCATTTTTTTGCATTCTCTTCCCAGCACCATTTACTGAAGAGACTGTCTTTTCCCCATTGTATATTCTTGCCTCCTTTGTCATAGATTAATTCACCATATAATTGTGAGTTTATTTCTGGATTCTCTATTCTGTTCCACTGATCTATTTTTGTGCCAGTCCCATACTGTTGATTACTATAGCTTTGTAGTTTATCTTGAAATCTGGGATTGTGGTACCTCCAGTTTTGTTATTCTTTTTCAAGACTGCTTTGGCTATTCAGGGCCTTTTGTGGCTCTATACAAATTTTGGCATTATTCTAATTTTGCAAAAAATGCTGTTGTATTTTGATAGGGATTTCATTGAATATAGATTCCTTTGGATAATGTGAACATTTTTTCAAAAGATTTTATTTACCTATTTCAGAGAGAGAGCAGGGAGTGAGGCATGAGCCAGGAGAGGGGCAGTAGGAGAGGGAGAGTGAGGCATGAGCCAGGAGAGGGGCAGTAGGAGAGGGAGAAGCAGATTCCCTGCTGAGCAGGGAGCCTGATGTGGGGCTTTATCCCAGGACTCCGGGATCATGACTTGAGCCAAAGGCAGATGCTTAACCAACTGAGCCACCCAGGCACCCTAATGTGAATGTTTTAACAGTATTAATCTTTCCAATTCATGAGCATGGAATATCTTCACATTTGTTTGTATCATCTTCAGTTTCTTTCATCAATGTTTTATAGTTTTTGTAGTACAGATTTTTCACCTCTTTGGTTAACTTTATTCCTAGTTATTTTATTCTTTTTGGTACAACAGTAAATGGCATTGTTTTCTTGATTTTCTGCTACTTTGTTATTAGTGTATAGAAATGCAATTGATTTCTGTGTCTTAATTTTGTATCATGCAACTTTACTGAATTCAGTTGTTACTTCTAGTAGTGTTTTGGTGGTGTCTTAAGGGTTTTATATGTATAGTATAATGACATCTGCAAATAGTGACTGTATAACTTCTTTACCAGTATGGATGCCTCATGTCTTTTTTTTATCTGATTGCCGTGGGTAGGATTTCCAGTACTATGTCAAATAAAAGTGGTAAGAGTGGACATCGTTATCTTGCTCCTGATCTTAGAAAAAAAACTCTCAGTTTTTCACCATTGAGTATAATGTTAGCTGTGGGTTTTTCATATATGGCCTTTATCATGTTGAGGTATGTCCCTCTAACCCCACTTTGTTGAGAGTTTTTTTTTATCATGAATGGATGTTGAATTTTGTCAACAAAATATTAGCAAATCACATTAAAGAGATCATTCACCATGACCAAGTAAGATCATGAATCATATCTTAGAAGTAATATAATAAAAAATACTATCTGTTTTGTAAATAGCGCTCCCTTTTAAAAAAATATATTTTTTTAATTTTTTAAAATTCCAATGTAGTTAATATACAGTGTTATGTTAGTTTTAGGTGTATAATGTAGTGATTCAGCAATTCCATATATTACTCAGTGTTTATCAAGATAAATGTACTCTTAATCCCCTTCACCTGTTTCACCCATCCTCCTAGCTACCTCCCTGTAGATCCGTCCATATTGTTACAAATGGCAAGATTTCATTCTTTTTTATGGCCTTCATTCTTCTTTATCCATTCATCTGTTGATGGGCTGCTTCCATATCTTGGCTATTATAAATAATGTTACAATAAACATAGGGGTTCATGTATCCCTTTGAATTAGTGTTTTTGTATTATTTGAGTAAATAACCAGTAGTGTGATTACTGGGTCATAGTGTAGTTCTATTTTTAATTTTTTGAGGATAGTTCACACTGTTTTCCACAGCAGCTCACCGGTTTGCGTTCCCACCAACAGTACATGAGGGTTCCTTTTTCTCCACATCCTCACTGACACTTGTTTCTTGTGTTTTTGATTGTAGCCATTCTGACAGGTATGAGGTGATATGTCATTTGTGGTTTTGATTTGCATTTCCCTGATGATGAGTGATGTTGAGCATCTTTTTATGTGTCTGTTGGACATCTGTATGTCTTCTTTGAGAACTGTCTGTTCATGTCTGCTGCCCATTTTTTAATTGGATTATTAGGGTTTTTTTGTAAGCAAGTTAGGTAGTGTCAAGACTCCCACAAGTGACCATGTGTTTATGCTCGGGGTGGGGAAGGGAGATGGCACCTGCCAACTCCTTTGTACATGGAGGGGTCTTCCTACAAATCCCTGCCCCTCTGCGACACATTCTGAAATGAGTAAACCACTCTCCCTTTCATGTGCCCCAGACATTTTTCAAACTGCTATTTCTCTGCTGTATCTCTAGGACTGTTTGTCGGTGCTTTCTGTTTAAGGCTGGGTACTCAACTTCCTCTCGTCCTCTGGGCTGTCCCAGAGTGGAGCCTGCTGATTTTTAAAATTCCAGGTTTTAAGTACAACTCATTGTGAGAACTCATGAAATTCAGGCCCTCTTACTTTCAAAGCCAAATAATATTGGGATTCGTCTTCCCCCATGCATGCTCCCTGGCTGATAGTCTTTTTCCCCTGTTCTCTGTGCTCCCTGCTCTATCCTCCCCTGAGACAACCACTATCTATTTTGCTTCCCACTGCATTTCAACTCTTCCTGTCCTCTTTGATGTGGCCTCTTCTCTACCTTTAGTTGTGGAGTTTGTTCTGCCAATCTTTGTGTCGTTTTCAGGGTTACTTACACTGATGTGAGTGTTACCTAGTTGTATCCCTGGGACGAAGTGAGCCTAGGCCCTCTTACTCCACCATTGTCCCAGCCTACTATAGTACTCCTTATTTGTCACCAAGTTTCCTGTCTCAGACTTCAGTTGTACCTCATTTGAGCATTCTAGGATTCTCCACTGTTGTAGAGTTTCAGATATGGATCTCTCATTATAGCAATAAATGATTAAAAAAAAAACTGTGGGTATTCTAAACTTCTCTGATCTGGCATATCAGTAGTAGCAAAATTTCTGATTTCCTAATGAGAAATTCAGAAGGGAGTATACATTAATTATCAATGGTGAATAATAAAATAGGTTCTTTTTCTATTTATAATTTATTATGTATTCTTTATTTTCTTCCATATAGGGTTTGAGAAGTTTACAAGTAAAAGGCATATTTACAATAGCACTTTTAAGCAGAAAGAAGGCAGTTAACAACAACAATAAATTATACAAGTGGGCAGAAATATGTGTGCCAAAATGTCGGTTACTGTTGTCACAGCAATTGAAAATTAAATTTGGATTAGGACTTCCTGGCAGCCAGGGGAAAAAAGGTGGTAGGGATGAGGAGAGAACAAAGCATCGTGAGGTTATAACATTCAAGCTCTGATCAGCAAAATTATTTCCTTGAGGGCTTAGCTAATGAGATCAGAATGCATTGTGGCCTTGTGGGTTAAAGGCTCCCATATCCTTTGGGTTTTGATAGTTTTCACTGGGCAGAAAAAAAAAAAAAAAACACATAGTCAGAGGTGCTTTTACAAAAATATATCCTGATGGATTGCTTAATCTCTTTACCACAAGCAATCTCAATGAAACTGTGGGCCAGACAGCCAGGAAATCGCATGGATGGGATTGGGTACAAGTCACTTAACTTCTGCTCACTGTTGGAAGGATGCCTTCAGCCTTTCCAGATGCGTGGGTCAGAAGGCAGCCCCACTTGGGGCATCTCTGGGTTTGCTACATCCCAGATCATGCCATGAAAACAATTTAGAAACAGAGGTTCTCAGGTTGCCAAGCTGTTTACCTGTCTGGAACCCATTGCTGTGTCACTTGTGGTCCCTCAAGAGCCTCATTCCTGGGAGTCTGCACCTGCTGCTTGAAGCATTCTTCTTACTTGTTGAGACTCCAAAGAGTGCTGTTCCCTGGGCCACCCTTTGACAAAGAGTTAATGTTTTGAGGCTTAGAGTCATCTGCCAATGAGTATTCCCCTGAGCAGAATGAATGAGTATCTCAGATAGGTCAATAATTTGATGTCCCTTGGAAATAATGTTCTTCAAGAAGTCAGTCATTATTTATTTAGAGGGAAGGCAGAGAATGTATAAAAGAAGCAGGAGAAGGAGATTCTCTGGTGGTAGCTCTCAACCTCTCCTCTGTGGTCAGCTCTGGCCCCAAACATTCACATCACGCTCCGCAAAGCACAATCGTGCCACTGACTGGACACATCAGAATTCAGTGGTAATACTGAATTTGTAGGTTTCTGGGGGTCTCAAGTCCCATCTGAAGTGGCTTATCAGAAATTCTTGCCAACAACTTATAGTCTTCCTGAGAGGACTTCTGGTAAATGTAAGCTTCTCCATTTAATTACATTTCCAGTGATGTTTTAATGCCTCTTATTGATCGCTGCTCTGGTCAGCTGCTTGACTGGCCTGCCCCTTAATCTTGCTCTGGTAGGCCTCAATGGAAATTTCTCTGGGGTCTTTTACATACACATTTATGACCTTTTAGCAGTACTGAAAACTACAGAAATCAATCAAACAAATTCCAACAAAGGCCAATAGTGAAGTCACATTTCAGCAAACGAAACATTAAAAAATCTTGCCTGAGGAAAGTGTGGAAGAAACTTGGCCTTTTATTTGCCCCGATTGCTTTTTCTTGGATGTACTTTTGACAAGTGAAAAGAAAACAGAAATTTGGACAGTTTAAAAAGCAACCAACATGTACACAGGAGCAGGACACACAGGATAATCTACCACAGGACTTTTTTCACATTAGGGTGAGTGCCACTTAGAGGGTGTTTAAAGCTCCTTTAAACCATTTAAGTGAATGTGTCATCTTTGATGAATAGTACCTATTGTATGGTGGGAAAAGTAGTAATGCTTGGGAAAATTGAAATTGGTGAACATAAGAAAGAAGAAAAGGGATATTGGGAAGAAATTTTAATTACATGAGACTTGGTGTTTAGATGGAAAATGCCTTATTATCATATGGCTTGTCATCCATCACTGCCATCCAACCATCTTTACCATTGGAAAATTCAACTTGTATGGTCTAGATGTCAGAAACAAAGGGCATATGTACCCTCTGGTAGCTTGGAGAAGCGAAGAAACTGGGCTGTGTATCTTTTAAAAAGAGATTTGTGTACTTAGTTTTTTCTGAATGTTTTGCCTAAATGTACAACTACAATTTTAGAAAACAGAGAAGAGTCTTGTGTTTAATATAATGGATCAAGTTGACTGATGATTAGGTCTCCCGCCCACGAGAGCCCTGAAGGTGTTAACTCCTCTGTTCATTGATGCACATACCCATCCAGTCCTTTTCTTAATCCTCCTTCCCACTCACTGTGGTGTGCTGTGGGACAGGTATCAGGATTATTATGACACCGACCCTGTTCTGTTATCAGTGACAGAGCTCATGCTTGGAGAAAGCCAGGAGAGAACTTTCTCTGATTGATAAAAAAGAATAGGAGTGCATGTGGGAAGAAGGTTGGGGGTGAAGAGGCAAAAAGACTTTTTGAGGGAGGAAATAGGGATCTTGGTGGATGAACTATTAGTCAAACCAAATTTGCTGCCTCTCTGCATGTTTTTGGTGTATATATGCGATTATAAAAATAGTATCTAATGAGGAAATGTGGGAACATATTTAAAAAAAAAAAGACCGAATGCATGATTCTTCAACTTGGCAAGTCAACGCTATTCTCTACACACCATTACTGCAGTGATCATAGCAACTGGGTAGAGTTGGTGAGAGACCCATTTGTCCTTTCTGGTAGTCTGACCTCTTCATTTGATAGGATTAGAAACCGGGCCAGGGGTTGGGGATCATAAAAAGGCATGTCTGTTGACTCTTCATGAGTTAATAGATCAGCTGGGGCCAAATTCTTTGTGTCCTAACTCCTAATCTGAAGTCCTCTCTGCTGTGCCACACACATGGCTTCAAATTAACTTTCGGTCAGAGAATAACACTGTGTGGTGCATATTCTGGAGACTTTGTGCCTGATTATTATAGTTTCCATGATCGTCCCACATTTTCTGGGTTCTTTGTGAAGAACTGATATCAGAAAGTGAAGGTATGTACCTAACTCGAAGGTGACTTCCGAGTGTGGTTAATCTCCTGTGTACAATGAGTTTTTTAAAAGATTCATTTTTTTGGAAGCTAAGGCAATGCAGAGCAGTGAGTCTATTTAAATGCAGTAGCGCTTTTTAAGGAATCAGGTCCAGCCAATTTCTGATTCCCTGGGGCTAAATTCTATTAGGCATTAAAACTCGAATTTCAGGCACCTTGCACTGATGAACACAAGGAACATCTGTAGCAAGTTTCCAGCATTATAACCACTGAATACTGATTACTCTCGGAAGACCTAGGTCTACAATGCTAACGGGCTAAAATGAAGAAGGATTTGTTTCTAAAAATACATAAGTACCTTCTACTTTTCAACTGGATGGAGAGGATGGTGGATGATTTTGATAAATATCACCTGTAAATTTTCAGTTTGATTTTTTTAACTCCAGAGCATTTATAGGACTTAGCAATAGACGTGCCAATAATAAGTACCATTACTTTGGCATCTGCCACTTTCTAGACATTTTATGTACATGATTCCAATCTTTATAGTAACCCTAAAAGTCAGGAGTATTATCTTCATTTGACAGGAGAGAACACTAAGGCTCATAGAGGTTAGGCACCTTCCTGCAAGTAAGGCAATTAGAAGGTAGGTCAGGCTAATCAAATGAGGCCAGAGTGACTCTATGCCCTTTACTCAATTCCAGGGATTGTCTTATTTGTTTTTGTATCCTCACCTCCTAGCCAGTCCTTAGTTTATAAAGTATACGGTTTTTTGAATTGGCTCTAGTTAAATAGTGAGGACTTTGGTGTTTAAAAAGTTTATATATCCAAAAATGTCAGCTAAGAAATAGTCCATGAGTGCAGTATGCTTAGCCTTGAACATGAAGCTGCTTGCTTTCTACCCTGTATTTATATTATTTGCAGTCTGGAGACAACCTGAGGCCCACAAGTTTCCATTCTTCCATCTAGAAGAAATCAGAGACTCACAGGGGAATCTCTTTTCTAGATTTACTCTACAGAGTAAAGCAGCCATCAGTGTGGTCTCTTACTTGGCCTCTGAAGCTTTTCTGTGTTTACTCTCTTTGTTTGCCTCTCCTGATGCTTACCTATGCAGACTTTATCCTTTCTTTTCCCTTTGCCTTGCCATGGTAGCCCAGATCAGGAGCTCATTCTGGACTGAAGGTGGCCACATGCTCTGACCTGCTTTGTGAATTGACATGTATTTGCTGAGAGATGAGTGTTCTTGGCTTGCTTCCTCCAACTTGTTAGATTTGTGGCTTCAGCCATTTCTAATTTGTTCTTCCCAGTAGTCCCTATGACCTGATGTCAGGGGGATCAGAAAGAAGTGTTGATGCACAGAACGATAGGAGTAGGAGTCAGAGAGCAGGAATCCGTCCTTGAGTGGTAGGAGGCCAGGAATTGATAGGATGTGACAGGGGACTTCAAGAGGATATGTGGGGGTTGACTTAGGGGACAGACTGTATTCTCATTAGAGATTGAGGAACAGGATGAAAAGTGGGTATGAGGACTTTTTTTTGGTTACATAGTCAAACTTTAGCTAAGCTAAGTAAAAGAGGATAATGCTTGGATGTCTCACAATATCCAAAGATGAATGAAACTGCCCTCTGAAGTAGGAACCTGAATGCTACTGCCTTTTTCCACATCTCTCTTCTGTGCTTCTTTCTGCCTCACTGCCTTATTTTTCTCCCTCCCCAGCATCTGGTACACAGGACAGGGAACATGGACACCAAAATGATCTTAGTCTTATATGTTACAGGTACAGTGGCTGGGAAAGTTACTAGCCTTTTTGTTTACTCTTGCATTTTTCCACCCTTCTTTCACTTTCTTCATTTTCCCCTTTCTTTCCTTTGAAGGTCCATAATTTTCAAGAGTAAATAATCAAACCAGTTTGTGTTAGGTTTTAACCCCTGGACCAATTAACTGTGGCAAATGGCACAGACTTCATAGAAACATGGCAGGTTTTGTTGCTGTCATGTGGATGGGTCGGGGAGTTGCAGTTTTTCTAGAACAGAGGTGCAGGGATGACAATTTATAATCACTACCCTCAAAATCCAGAATCTGACAGGAACAGGTCAGTGCTCCAATAACAGTGTCAATTAATATGGTGATTATGTATAATAATGAAAACAGCCAACTTTTATCGGGCCCAACCAATACTCTGATGTGTGTGTGTGTGTGTTATAAAAAAAATCTCATTTAATCATTATGATTCTAAGAAGTAGTTAGTGGGGCATCTGGATGGCTCACTTGGTTAAGCATCTGCCTTTGACTCAGGTCATGATATCAGGGTCCTGGGATTGAGCGCCACGTTGGGCTCTGAGCTCGGGGGGAGTCTGCTTCTCTCTCTCCCTCTGACCCCTCTCCCCTGACTCGTGCTCTCTCCCTCTCTCTCAAATAAATAAATAGAATCTTAAAAAAAAAAAAAGTAGTTAGTATTATTCTCATTTTATTGATCAGGAATCAAATTCAGCATAGCCCACACCATTAACTACCATACTATATTGTCTGATCTAATGATTGGCAATCATTATAAAAGTATAACTTGAGATATTTGATAAGGTTTATTGATAGTGCAAATTAACTCTTTGTAATCCTTTTTTGTGATCAGCATACCAAATAGGTGCTAATTGAAACCATGCAACAAGCTATGCAAGACACATTAATAGTGCTTCATTATCATGCAGTGTCTTTTGAGTATTTTTAAATTGTCAATGTCTATTTTTTTTATCCCAACTGGATAAAGTAATACACCATTACACAAAGTGACCTAATAAAGTCTACCATAAGCCCAGTGCCAAAGTGAAGAATACAATTTCGGTTTCTGACTGCCCAGATTTTCTGATGCCCTTACTGCTTTTCAGTGAGTAGCTGTAGAGAGTTTTTCTTTCTTTCTTTTTTTTTTTTTAAAAGATTTTATTTATTTATTTGACAGAGATAGAGACAGCCAGCGAGAGAGGGAACACAAGCAGGGGGAGTGGGAGAGGAAGAAGCAGGCTCATAGCGGAGGAGCCTGATGTGGGGCTCGTTCCCATAACGCTGGGATCACGCCCTGAGCCGAAGGCAGAGGCTTAACCGCTGTGCCACCCAGGCGCCCTGAGAGTTTTTATTTCTAGAGAGAAAAAAAATTGCTTCTGTGGTTCTGAATAATAACTGATACCTTCTACATTGATCTTATGATGCCGGAGAGGAATTGATAATATATAAAGTTTCAGTAAACTAGGAAGAAAGACCTTTCATAACCTTGGACATAGCAGCAGCAACTCAGTAAGTATTTCTTGGTTTCAATTTTATTTAACATAATTTTAACACAAAGCAAGAAAAAGACAAACTGGGGTGGTTTTAGCTTTGACTCTAAACTGATTACATTCTCACTGACCACATATTATCCTATTGAAGAAAGTGTGGTGACTTGGACCCCATACAGCTAGTTTTGGCCCTGCCTCTTTATTTACTACTTGTGGCATATTAATTGAGCCTCGATTTCTTCATTTATAAAATAAAAATGTTAATGACAATTACTTTCACTATCTCAGGTTTATCCTACATATCAAATGATATAATTTATATGAAAGCATCCAATGGACACTAAAAATATTATATACTTTTTTTACCCCTATAATTCTTATTTCAGAAATTCATAAACTGTAGAGAATTATAAAATGAACATTCCTGTATCTACCACATAGTTTAAGATATAAAAGACTACTGGTAATTTGAATTCCCCTCCTATCCCATCCTGGGAAACATCTGAAAAAGTAGAATCACATACTGAGTTGTTTCAAACATTCTTTTTTTTTTTTTTTTTTTTTTTAAGATTTTATTTATTTATTCGACAGAGATAGAGACAGCCAGCGAGAGAGGGAACACAAGCAGGGGAAGTGGGAGAGGAAGAAGCAGGCTCACAGCAGAGGAGCCTGATGTGGGGCTCGATCCCATAACGCCGGGATCACGCCCTGAGCCGAAGGCAGACGCTTAACCGCTGTGCCACCCAGGCGCCCCTGTTTCAAACATTCTTAAAAGTTTTCCAATAATTGAGTATCAAAAATGATTTTCTTTTGGTATTCACACTTACGCTAACCAAGTTCATCTTTTTTAGAAGAATTGATTTGATTTTGAAACAAAAGCACATCAGTTTCAAGACTATGTATATCAAAGTTAAATAACTTCACTATTTTGTCAACTCAGTGTTATTAACGTTGAATCGAACAAGTACTGTATGAATTGACAAGCAGTTATGAATTTATCAATAGCAACAAAGTATTCTTCAATTTACATAATGGTGTCAATAGTAGTTTAAATCTCTATATTGGTTCAAATATGCAAAATGTTTAAAATCATTGTTACTGATTTTTATTATGAAATTTTCAATTTCAGCATGAATGTTTATTACCTGTCTAGGGGGGTCACAAGTAAGCTTCTCTTTTCCTTCAGGTGTCACAGATAACTTTTTCATATAAAATGTGATATCTGTGAGGACATAGAAATCACACTATCATTTGTGTGTGTGTGGGGGGGGCGGGTGGGTGTTTAATTATTGGATATTTGGGATATATGTTTTATTTCAAGAAAACCTTAACTAGAAGTTAAAAAAGATGTGCGGTAAAGTGTTAGCTCAGCAGGTTTGGTTGCTCAAACCTTGCACATTCCAAAGAAAGTACTGGCCCTTAATCCTTTGGTGAGAGATAATCTCTAGGCCCCTGTAATAGTCTGCTTGATAAGAGTTACATACCTGAGGCCTTTGGCCACACCAGATAGTTCATGCCAAGAATGTGGTTTATGGTGAATGCCTGTTTTTGTTCACCTGGAACCCTGGTCCATGCTCTATGTAATTACCTTCAAGGAAATTGGAGATTGAATAGGTAAGGTGCTCAGCCACACAGACATTCTATGCCAACTGACTGACCCCTAATAAAAACTCTAAACGCCAGGGGTCATGTGAACTTCGTGGTTGGCAATACTTTGCACACGTTGTGACACATCATTGCTGGAAGAATTAAGCACTGTCCTTTTGGCTTTACTGGGGGAGATTAACTGGAAGCTCATACCTGGTCTTTTCTAATGCTTTTGTTTTTGCTGATTTTAATTGGTCTTCTTTTACCATAACAAGCCATAATCATGAGTATAAAAACTTCTCTGAGTTCTATGAGTTGTTCTAGTGAATCGGTGAACCTGAAGGTAGTCTTGGGGAACCTCTGATACAGTTCTGTGCCAGAACCGGGACTGGCTAGACTGACCCTGACTCACTGAAACATGGTAAAAACATAGTTTGGGAAAAGGAAGAGTGAGAGGGTAGGGGTCGACAGACTTTGATTCCTGTATGGCTTCCTGGTCACCCATGATATGAAATAGCAGCTGTGCTGTGATCAGTTACTATATATAAAAGTTACCAGTCAAATTTAGAAATAATAAATCCAATTCCTGAGGCGGCGGTTAACTGGATACCTAAGGAAATGCAAAATAACAAGAAACAAGTTAAATATGCAGTCTCTTGGTTATCATTATTTGTAATAGCTAAAATGAAAGTAAAGGAGAGTGTTAGAATAGATCCTGAGGCTGGACCACGCTTGTATTTTGGCCAGTTCAAGGTATAGCTCTAGCCTGAGGGCCACCACCAAAGAGATAAATTATGCTGAGACAATAGTTAGAAACTTTATGATCTCTCTTCACCAAGAAGATAATCCAGGTAGCAGAGGACCAAACCAAGAAATTACTAGAAGCAGGAGGTGTGACGCAAAGGAGTTGTTTTATCTTCTGGATTAACACCATCAGCTTCCTAAAGAACCTGCACTAAAATGAATGTCAGAGTGGCTAATTTAGGGATAGTATCCTTGGTTTCAGATGCAGAGTAGAAGAGCATGTCTTGGTCGATACAGGATGCACAGCTCATATTGAACAATTACGATGGCTGTCTGCAATCCAGACACATAGAAGGTTATTCCAGAGAGGATAACTAGCCTGGGGGACTGGATAATGTAATGTTTGTTTACTCTGAGAAGGAGGATTATCTTTCTCTTCCTTTAAATGCTAACTGAACTCCCCTGATGAAATATTTGATATGCTTTGTATACAAGCTGCGCTGGATTGACACTATGATGATTAAGGTATTCATCCACTTAATCTGCCTTTTAACCAGGTCATGATAAATGCTGTGATTGAGGGAGCTCCTTTTGCATGGGCATCCCATGTATACTTACCGCCATAAAATTAAGCAGTGGTTTGGGAGGCCTTATCAGATTTGTCTCAATTTCCTCTTATGGATCTTACAAATGCTAAGAAAATGAGAATGATTCACAAAAGAATGGGGGAACACAGGAGATTCAAGGGACTCACCTCAGCAGGGTAGAAATTGTTAGGAGGTTATTAATAAATAGGATGAATAAGGTAGACATTGACGAGGTTGAAACAAGTCTTCAGTGCAGCACCATGGGAGGTTGGGTGGACTGTTGGGAGCCTTTGCTGTTCCTCAGCATTGAAGGGCCCCAAACACATATGCGGTGTTTACCCTAGTTTGGAAGAATTTAAAGTGTTAGGAGGCAAAGATGACAATGAAAAAATTGACTTCTAATTGCTGAGGGTGATGGTCTGGCAAGTTAATCAGGATGAGGACTGATAAAAGAGCAAGGGTCTTTTAGTTCATCACCTGGGAGGGGACTGAAGGCCATATGCACAATATGTGGGGAAAATGGCCAGGGACTGGAGAAGAAACTTTTCTAGGACTCCTTATATGAGAGTCAAATATACTATGATTCTAAAACTTGTTGGTGAAATCCTAACAAGGGCTACAGTTACACTGGGAAGATACAGGGACATGTGGATGGGATGTAGGTAAAATTTTAGATGAAAATTGGAATATTTGAATTGGCTTTACATGAAGTGATTATGCCTCTTTCAACTGAATTCATTATTGGGATGGATATTCTATATGATTGTGGAACACTACTCTGTTATAAAGCAAAAGGCGTATAAGTTCGTCAAATTAGATTCCTCCACTTTTTTGTGTGACTTGTGGAAGTGGGTGGGAAATATCCTGGTACAACCATACAGTTCTTCCTCATATCACCTCAGCTTCCCCCCTGCCCCCCACCTAATGTAATGATCCTGGGACCAGGGCTGAAAGTACCTGTGCCAGAAGCAGGGATGATCCCTATGCAAGAAACTGTAATGGTACCTTTAAACCTTTATGCTTAAATTTCTAGAGGCCTGATGGCATGGATTGTGCCTATATCCCATCTGGCAAAATCAGAGTTGACAGTAAATGCAGCTATATTGCTCAGTGGTTGAGACAGCCCTGGACCTATGTACCAAGAGATAGTTCTGTTCCTATATATTCCTACCCTTTATGGATGGAAATGAGTTGAGGGGAAGATGCTTGATAGACTGGATTGCTGCTCGTCATCTGGACCAGCACAGTGGCTGAACCTAACATCCATTCCAAAGGTGGAAAAGTTTTGGTAAAAATCAGTAACAAGTGAAGAGAAAGAGAAATAGTAGCTGAAAGTAAAGGAATGAATACACATGTTATGAAACAAGGGAAATCCAGTATAACATTGGTCCTTTGAGAGAGGCTTGGAGTAAGAGAACAGTACTTTCTCTCAGCACAATTATACCAGGTACTGGAAAGGATAGAATCATATATTTGCTGAGATCACTCCTGCTTTTTGAAACTACTTTTTGACAAGTCCAAATGGAAGCCTGAAAACCTGAGTGGTATTGCTCTGGGAGGTATTTTGGTCATACAATGCAGTGATGTACTGGATCCACTGTTAGTAACTCAGTGGAACTCTAGTAATATGCTAGTGTCTGCTGACTGTCATTTCAGGTTACAACTACTACAAAGGATAACATTTGGGAGGGAATTTCCGGGAACTACTCCCTACCAGGCCATCAAACCCTGTGGTATACAACTCTTGGCAGACTGATTACTGTGTAACCATAAACTTTGATGATAAAATGCTTAGAAAGTTTGCTGGTTATGATGGGAAAAAATATAGCAGTGGTATGCCTGACCTGCCACAGTGTGCTATCTACAAATACATATTGCCCTAATTTTTGTGGATGGAAAGCTATTAAATAGAATAGAAAGAGATTGTGGGTTTCTGATGGGTTTTATAGCAACAGGCATTACATGGAGGTCCACATTTCCCTGGGGAACAGTCCCACCCTGAGATGAAGAAGGCTTTATGGTTTAGTCAAAGTAAAATAAACTAAATCTAGATGTGATTACTACTCATCTTACCCTAGTATGGGTGGCCCAACATTTTGGGGTGCAGAACCTATATCCTGATTGCACTCAAGTCATTAGTACACAATGGTAACAACATGCATGACAGATTTCACACTGGCCCACAAGGCAGAAAAGGGTTTTAGGGGAGAAGGATGCCTATCTGGGTATTATGGAACAAGCTAAATTCACCTTTGATGAGGAGCATCATTCAGAGGAAAAAAAATGTTAATTAGAATAAACAGATTAGGGGAAATTCTATGTCAGGAGGAAAGCAAGGGGTGGGAGTCAGCCTGGAAAGTTTAATGAAGTATGATAAACAGACTCAAAAATAATGCTGAATAATTTCCACATTGTTGGGAAAGGGCTTGTGCTTTGACCTAATAGGGCCTCTTCTCTGTTTTTACATAGACATAGGACAAAGTATCCATGGGCAGTGGCCCTCATCCTAACTGCTGAGGCTCAAGGAGCACAGCTGTGGGGGTTTTAAGGACCTTCAAATCTATGGAAGTTCTCTGAGGGCATTCATAATTATGTCGATGCATTATGACTGTCTTGGCTCCAAGAAGACATCAGAATAAGACATATCCTGTGGTATAATTAGCAGGGTAGTATTGGAACTATTCTAGGTATTATCCACATCTTCAGAGGGAAGTCAGTTGTGCTGTATAACAGCACACGGTATAAACCAGTTTCAGTGTAAGTGTGAACTGAAATAGGGTACTAGCTTTGTCTCCAGTGGACTTAGAGCCCAGAAATAACCCAACTGTGGCTAACTCTAACAATCCTGTCTGTAATAATAGTACCTGGTATATGGGCAAAGGCCAGTTCTGATAAGGCATGGTGATAACCTCTGTAATTCTTCCTAATTTGTTCTGTAATGAAATAGAACTGTGCTATGACCATACTGTGATAAGGTGTAACACTGGGATTGTTGGTGAAATTCAACGACCTTATGTAAATAAATCAGTTGTATGATAATATTGATATTGATGATCAAGTGTATTAGGAGGTTTGATTAAAGCCTTCTCAGGATATAATACCATTGTAAGATGACTGGCCTGGAGAAGAACTGGATTTATCTAACCATAAGCTAATTTCTGTACTAAGTAGTTTAGTACAAGTTTATCATAAGGTATAAACATTAGTAGAAAAAAGGGGGGAGTCTACTAATCAAATTAGCACAACAATATAAAAATGTATGGAATAGCTTTATAGCCTGGATGAGTTGTTTCTTTAAATCTACCCTAATCCACCCTGGCTCCCCCAAATGTTAGGCATATTCATATTGATACTATTGCCGTATCAGTTATGTAAATGCTACACTAAATGTAGTTGTTCAAGCAGGAGCACTTTGCTCTAAGAGAGCCTAGGCCTAGGACCAGCGTGGTGGTCTGTGCAATATAGGGGCTACACATTCCAAAAAAAGGACTGGCTGTTGACCAGCTTCTGGAAGATAACCTCTAAGCCCTGGAATATCCTTTCTGATAAGAATGTCTTTGTATACCCAGGGCTTTGGGCCTGGACAGATAGGTAAGTGCCTCCCTCTTACAAGAACCCTTGCAATTACATTGGGCCCACTTGAATAACCCAGAATAATCTGTCCATTTTAAGAATCTTAAGTTCATCACATCTGCAAAGTCCCTCTTGCCACTTAAGGTAACACATTCACAGGTTTGGGAATTTAAGACAGGGACAACTTTGGGGAGCCATTATTCAGTGTATCACATGGAAAAAAGTAAGCAGGTGTAAGAAAAGCTACTGAGCAAGTCTTTTGAAAAAAGTGACACTTACTCAGCCCCCCTGTGTGTCTTGGGAGACAACAGGACGTTGGTTGCTTGTGTGGAAGGGGAGAGCACACGTCCTATCCGAGAGGGGCAGAACTGCTGCTCAGTTCTTTTTTTTGTTTTGTTTTTTTGTTTAAGATTTTATTTATTTATTTGACAGAGAGAGACAGCCAGCGAGAGGGGGAGCACAAGCAGGGGGAGTGGGAGAGGAAGAAGGAGGCTCCCAGCGGAGGAGCCTGATGTGGGGCTCGATCCCAGAACACTGGGATCACGCCCTGACCCAGAACGCTGGGATCACGCCCTGAGCAGAAGGCAGAGGCTTAACGACTGAGCCACCCAGGCGCCCCCTGCTGCTCAGTTCTGTTTGTTATTGCTGTGTGGGAGGTTTGGCCTTAGCTGTCGGAGAAGATCGGGACTCCAATCAATGTGTGTGTAAAATAGCTCAATGTTAACATGTTGATGACTTATTCGTTTTAAAGTTTAAAAATACACTGTGGGGGTCACACAAAGCAAAAACAAATCTTGTCTTATCTGCTGTTTACACTTTCACAATCGTAATGAAATTGTTTGAACAAAGCAGTGATTCTCCCACTATAGGCTGGGGCTTTTTTCCCTTATGAGGCAAAACAATGCATTATAGTAATGAAAATGCAATTTAGAAGATGCTCCTGCATTTAATCCTTACGGTTGCTATGTGAGATTGGTTGCATTATCCCCAACTTCAAAGGAAGAGTCTGAGGAATTTAGAAGGTGAAGGGTGAGCCCAAGGACGCCAGGTGAGGGCTGAGACGCAGAGCCAGGATGCGAACTCCTATCTTTTCCTTCCACATTCTATCCTTTTTTCACTTAACTTTTTTCACTTTCCATTATCTATAACTAAGTTTTGTTCAATTTATTAAACAAGGAGGCCTTTAGACTGAGGTGGCTCTAGTTCTATGGCCGTCCCTCGCAAACCAAAATATAAGCTTGTAAATGCCTCAAGTTATGAAATTGGAACCTAGAACAACTAATCACAAATCAGCTTTGAGCTACACCTAATCAGTAATCTCCTTGCTTTGCTCCCGCCTTTTCTGTAGAGAAGTCTCTCCCAGGGCTCCTCCTGTTGGCGGAGCATACCCTACGATGCTCGGTTTGCTGCTGCCCAATTTCAATTGATTTCTGCTTCAATAAACTATTAAAATGTTTAATATGTCTCAGTTTCACTTTTAACAGCCTCAACATACACTATGCCAGTTAGGGTTTTTCATGTAGGTCCTGCGAAAACGCTCTCTCACGGACTCTGCTTGTCTCACGGATCAGAGGCGCGCGCCTGCATGGCGTCCCTCAGCTTTGTTCACAGAGCTGTTTGCAGCTCCGACCCAGAGCACACAGACGTGGAGAGACGAAGGTTGTCAAAACCTGAATTGCCCTCGCTATGCCGCAAGAAAACACATTTTCCCACCATTCTTGCATTATCGGTAAACATGCTAAAAGCAGCCCCTATTCTCCCTCCT
The DNA here is from genome assembly GCF_023065955.2 of Ursus arctos. Classification (NCBI taxonomy): domain Eukaryota; kingdom Metazoa; phylum Chordata; class Mammalia; order Carnivora; family Ursidae; genus Ursus; species Ursus arctos. Next base: position 59,275,743 of record NW_026623100.1, on the reverse strand, counting down.
CGCAGCGAAGCTCAGAAAGAATCCACAGCTCCGTTTTTCAGGAGGGACCCAAAAGAAAGGAATGTGAGAGGTCAGGGCAGAGAGTGGCTTGAACAGGCACTCTCGTGGCCATCTCATTTTAAAGTCTACTTCCCATTCCTTTAACGGAGCAGAGCTCTTTTGCTCCGCGTTTCAACTTCCTTTCCCCACCTGCAGATGTGTATTGTGTACATCACACACTTACAGTTGTTAGCCATTAGCTGGCTTTTACTATTGATTCTTTTTTCTGTTACGTTTTTCCTTTGAAAGCTTCATTTGGTACTCTGGCATTAAAAAAGCTCGGCATGAATAAAAACAACATAATTCTCCCCCTTTCTGTCTCTGTGAGAAGCCAATCTCAGAACAAGTTGCGTCCATTTTCTGTAGCTAAAGCGACTTAAAACTTGTGGTTGTGCTTAGGGTTCTGGAGCAGGATGTGCAGAGAACATTGGAAGAGGGCCATTAGTCAGTGAACAAACTTCCCTGGGCAGATATGCAGGGAGGATCTTGAAGGCTGAATTTTTGTCTTTGTTTTTTTCCTGTTTGCTGCCAACTGCAAGTTACAAATTGGATACAAATTCCTTAACCTTTGGCCAGCAGCACTCAATTTCATGCTTTCTAATTTATATGTAAACAAAATTGCAAATTTGACTTAATTATGTTTCCCTCAAGTTTTTCCACCGGATTCTGGGGGGGATTGTTTTGTGATTTATTTCATTCTGGTTAACTCTTGACTTCCTGGAATATTGTGCAGCATTACCCAGGAAATTTCAACCTGTAACAAGCACTCAGTCTGACCGATTTGAGCACCGGATTATAGCTTCACAATTGCAGACTGTTGCCTGAAGCTAAAAACAAAACCTTGGAACACCTTCAAACAAAAATATCTCCATTTGAAAAAATAATAATTAGCAAAACCTTATTTTCCCTAAATAAAAAAAGAGAAGTGAGAGAATTAAGTGAAGGCGAATATGGCTGTGAATGCAAGTGGTATCTAGAAACTTCTTCGAATAGAGTCATTCTTCACATTTTTCCCACCCCAAGGAAAAGGCAACTATTTCCAATTGATGTGGACTTCTCCCATAGTTTATATTTGCTTTACAAACTCTATTCTCAAGGAAAAAATCCTCCCCAAATCAACCTGGGAACTTTTCTGGAATCTTCTGTTTGTTGCTGTATTAGTTTTCTAGGGTTGCCAAAACAAATTGCCACAAACTAGATGGCTTAAACCCACAGAAATTTGTCCTCTTACAGTTCTGGCTAGAAGTTTGAAATCGAGGTGTTGGCAGGACCATGCTCCCTCCAAAGCCTCCATTTTCTAGCTTCTGGTGGTTACTGACAATCTTTGGCATTCATTGGTTTGTAGACACATGACTCCAACCTCTGCCAGGGTTTTCAAATGGCATTCTCCTTTGAGTCTCTCTGTGTGTTTTCTCCTCTTACTCAGACACCAATCATTGGATTTAGAGCCCACCCTAATCCAGTGTCCTCTCATCTTAACCAGTTACATCTGCAAAGACCATATTTCCAAAGAAGGTCACATTCTGGGGTTTTGGGTGGACATGAATTTTGGGGGGCACACTATTAAACCCACAACAGTTGCTGTTCACTGATTTAAACTAACTATACAGGATGCCAAATGTGAGAATTTCAGTCACGTGTCTGGAAGTTTTGTTTATTCAGTCATCTAATTTTGACATTTTGGGGCTACAGACCTCTATTTTTTTTGTGGGTTTGATGGATAGAATCCAGGTCTTCTTTTCATTCATATGTGGACAGTCTTTTCCATGTACCCAAAACAAACAGATAAGATATTGAAGCAGTCAAGCCAGAAAGAACTAAATCCAGAATGCAGGGCGATCATTTTGAATTCTTTCTGCTAGGGACAGCACAAAGATGCACCCTGCAAAGCCCCAGAGGGGGTTCAGGCTAAGACCTATATTATTATTATTATTATTATTATTATTATTATTATTATTATTTAAATGGGTACAGTTTTTTAAAAGATTTTATTTATTTATTTGACAGAGAGAGACACAGCCAGTGAGAGAGGGAACACAAGCAGAGGGAGTGGGAGAGGAAGAAGCACGCTCCCAGTGGAGCAGGGAGCCTGATGCAGGGCTCGATCCCAGGACGCTGGGATCACGCCCTGGGCCAAAGGCAGATGCTTAAACTGAGCCACCCAGGCACCCCTAAGACCTATATTATTATTTTCTGAAAATCCTTCTTACCTAAGCTTTAGCTTATAATTGAGGTTTTAGAATTGACATTTAGCATATGACTTACACTTTCAAGATCCACTGGAAAGCCTATCTAGTTGAAGTGGGATAATAACTTTTTGTCATCAGGAAAGTAGGCCTGTCTGGGTGCTACTGAAATATTTTAGTGATATGCTAATACAGAAATGTACTAATTTAAAAATTCTGACCTTAAGTGACCTGTTAGTGCTAATGCCTAGTCCTTTGAATTTGACCCAGTTCAGCAACAACCAATATATTCTGGGAAAGAAGGAGAAAAGAACAAAGGATGAGCATAAGTCCCAGAGCTACTTTCTTTCCAGAGCTCTCAACTTAATTTCCGGTGTTTAATTAGTCTCTCACCCACTCTTCTAAACAGCCAGACATCTGGTTAATAGTGTAAGCTGCTGGTAATAAGGGAAGTTTATACAAGGAACAAAGTTCCTAAAGGTGTTACTAGGTGTATGCATGGGGAGAAGCTCAGAATGAGGGGATCTGGAGGATTGGCCTTGATAAGAAAAGGTAGGAGTCAGAGAAGTGCCTTCCCAGAAAATAGTGAATGGATCTAGGGACAGTAGACATCAGGAAGCTTGAAGCACAGAAACCCGATGAATCCCAAAATGGGCATACTGAGATAATTATAGTTAACCCATATATTGAAGGCATTTGTTGACTCTTCAATATGCAGTCTGCCCTAATAACCACTATTTCTCCACATCTGCTAAATTTATGCAGCTATCCATGGATTATCCACAGGGAAGCAGAATAAATGATAAAGATAAATAATTATAACAGCAGTTTGCTTTATTGTAACAACGAGGCATCATTAATAAGAACTTGTTGATTCTTGGATTATCAGTTGCTCAAGTGGATTTTGATTATTCTAGGGTTTTTAAATGAAATAAAAATTCTTTTCTATCTGAGAGTTGATAGGATATGGATTTTGAAAATAAATAGCATTTTTATTTTTCCTCCCACGCTGATCACTTTGAAGCTTACCATGGTTTCTGAATTGTGTGTATTCGTCATTCTATAGCTACATTACCCAATACAGTAAATTTAGTAGATTAGCTAAGAAACAGAAACATAAGTTAATCAGTGTATTTTCAATCATCATAATGTCTGCAGTTTCAACCATCATAATATTTGTACTGTGTGAAAAGATATCAGATGACTGCTAAGATCATCTGCTTTGCAGAGATTCATTAAATTTGCAATTATTTTGCTTACAACATCAATGTTAAATTAATTTATTTCACAATCTCAGAAATAGATGCATTTGTGAAGATATCATTTTATTTCTAGACATTTATAACAGATACCCAGTCCACAAAAGCAAAAATACTTCAGGCAAAAAATTAATTCAAGCTATACTATAATATTTCAATCTAATTTTCATTTATTCATTCACTCATTTACTCAATGATTATTTTTGTGAGAACCTATTATATGTCGTTGACTGTCCTAGACACCAATGACATAAGGAACAAAACAAGCCCTACCCTAATACTAGAGTTCATACTCCAGTTCGATATAGTCAGGGAGACAGAAAATAAGCAACAATAGCAAATACCTAAGATCTCAGGGGCTGTCAAAATGTGTAAGTGCCATGAAAAATGGGAAGCAGGTAGGAGGATAGTGAGTGAAATGGGATGGTGGCTTTTCTGCAGAGACCAGAGGGAGCCATGGGCAGAGCTAGACTTCTCGTGAAGCAAATGAAGCTTAAGGTTCAGGGACTTACACTGGTATGGGTTTCTATGAGCGATGGGAGCTGCTGGGCACATAGAGTGTAAGTATGGGGAGGGGAAGCCAGGTTGCCATTGGGAAGCATTTCTACGTAAGCATTTCTGTTAAAATGCTAAAGATATCTACAAAGAAAGTGAACAATTAACTCCAAACTAATCTCCAGAGCTCCAATAATTTGCTATAATTTCCATTCTCATTCTAAAAAAAAAAAAAGTAACCTAATTTTGTATTTGATGTTTTATTTCTTTTTCTAAAAGAACATTCCCTTTCGGGGCGCCTGGGTGGCTTAGTGGGTTGAGCATCCAACTCTTGGTTTCGGCTCAGGTCATGATCTCAGGATCCTGGGATTGAGCCCTGTGTTGGACTCCACGCTGAGTGTGCAGTCTGTTTGAGATTCTTTCCCTTCCCTTTCCATCTGCTCTATCCCCTGCTCTCATGTGCGTGCATGCTCTTTCTCTAATAAATAAATAAAATCTTTAAAAAAGAAAAAGAAAAAAGAATATTCCCTCTCATAATTATATTAGTTTCAGGTCCCAACCAGGCTTTATCCACTCCAGCCCTGGGAATCTCAGGGCAAGTGGCAGACAGAGGGATAGCAAGAAGGCCAGTGGCCACAGCTCACAGGGGGTGATAGACATGAGGTATCTTGCAAAGGTTGTGGGAAGAGACAACAGAAATTCAAGAACTTTGGGTTTTATTCTTACTAGGTTGTGAAGCCAATGAAAATTTAGATGGAGGAATTACTCGATCTGATTTACATTTTAATCAGTTTGTTTTAGAAGAATCACTCCTACTACTCTTTGGAGTTCAAGTGAAGAGGTAAAAGTAGAAGCAAGAGATATGGTGGAGGAATGACACCAAGTGGCAATGGTTGGGGCTATGTGGGTAGCAGTAGAGGTGGTGAAAAATGCTAGCATTTGGGATATATTTGTAAAGCAGAGCTGAGAACACTTGCAAGTGGATTGGATGTAGCTAATAAGGAAGAGAGAGGAGTCAAAGAACATGCCAAGGGTTTTGGTTTGAATAATGAGTGGATGGAGGTGCTGTTCACTGAGTTGGGGACTTGAATCAGAGTTCAGCTTTGGAGATACTAAGTTCAAGGTAGACATCCAAATGGAGATGGGAAGTAGTTGAGTTATGAATCTATCACAGTTACCATGTCATTTAATCCTCAGTTCAATCCTGCTATGGAGTATCATTATTCCTGTCTAAAGGTTAAAAAAAATTAGATGTTATCTAATATCATCTAACAATACATGGCAATTCTAAGATTTGAATTCAGATCTTCTCAATATCTGATCTCTTGTTCTTCCCATTGTATTATCTTTCTTCACCTTTTCATTCTCCTGTTTTTCCTTCCTCCCCCTCTCCCTCCCTCCCTCCTTCCCTCCCTTCCATCCTTTCTTCCTTTCTTCTTTCTTTCATAAATTATATACTTAACAGCTCTTTAGTGCTAGGTATTGGGATTACAAATACAAGCAAGATATGGTCCCAGCCTTCAACTTGCCTTATGATCCTAGTAACTTCTTCGCTATATTAAAGTGAGGAGCAAACAGAACCCAGTAGCACTGATAGCCTGATATTTTCTTGAGTCTAAGTAACCATGAGTTATAAAAAGTAGAATTCATAATAACAGTTTTGGGAAGAAGGAAACACTAAAATTAATAAATGTCAAGTTTAAGACACTTAACTGACTTTAGGTAGAACATATAAAAATATATCTTAGATTTCAGAAAATATAATACATAGTTAACATTTATTGGGCCCTTATATTTTAAGCCCTTTGTATGCCTTATTTTATTTAATATTCATAATAAGCCTTTGAGAGAGCTAATATTATTATTCCCATTTTATAGCAGGAAACTAGGCATAAAGAGGTTAAGTGGTAAGTGGCAAAGCTAGAAACCAAACCCAAGGTATCTGATTAAAAGGGGGCATTTAATCATTTTGCCGAACTGACTTTAAGAGTCAAGAGACTCAGACTCTAGTCCAGATTCGGTTTCTAAGTATTGGGACACTTGTCCTTGGACTTTAGCATCCTTATCAGTAAAGTTGGATTTGAAGATCTCTGGACAGGTCATATTCTCTGCTAAGATTCTAACCATAGTTATTACATTTTATCATGAGATATACTTCTTATTTCAAAAATGACTTAGACAAGAAATACGTGTAACTAACATTTGTTCAGTACCTACTATATCCTGAGTTGTTAAGTGCTTTTATGTAGCTTATGTGCTTTAGTGACAGGGTCAGATTTATTAGGTGTGTTATAGATGAAGAGGCAAATTAATTTGCTGAAGGTCAAATAGCTCGAAGGTTTTGAAACTGGATCTAATCCAGTTCTGAATCCAAATTCCATGGATTTTATAACATTTTATTTTTTCTCCAGTAAAGTAGGGATAACCTTAAATGCAAAAACTCCAAAAAATGTCAGCTCTCAGAAAAAAACAGAGGACATTTTTGGAAGTGTTGAGTCTAGTTAGCAGAAGAAGGTGCTAAAATGCTGAAGTTGTTTGCCATAACTTCAGCCTAGTGAGAAAACCTCAAATAACTTAATGTCCCTGTTTGGCAAGCTTTTTGTAGATAAGAACCTGCCAACATTCATCCATTAGTAGAATCTAAGATTTCCTTAGGAAGTTCTGCTGTCATTAATATCATATTACATAAATCATCTTGCAGACATCAAAATGTTTAGGAAAACAGACCCAATGTGAGCCTTGTTGGATGGAAATCTACTTACAACTTTAATTATCGAAAGGACTGCTTATGAGAATGAAATGTCCTGATATTTATGTATATCAGTATCCTAATTTCAAACATAAACAAAAGAAGAAAGGATAGTATGATGACCCTCATTCCCAATACCTAGTTTCAGCAGTTATCAATATATTGCCAATTTTGGTTTATCTCTAATTCCCTGTAGCTTACTCCTTACTGTTTTTTTCCATAGCTTTATTGAAGCATAATTTACATTCTGTAAATTAATTCATGATAAGTATATGGTTCAGTCATTATCAGTAAATTTGTAGAGTTGTGCAACTGTCACCCACAATCTTGTTTTAGAACACTTCCTATTGCCTCAAAAAATCCCCTCATATCCATTTGTAGTCAGTCTCCCTCCTACAACCAGCCCTGAGAAATCACTTATCTGCTTTCTATATCTGTATATTTGACTTTCCTGGATATTTAATATAAAGGGAATCATACAATATTTGTTCTTTTGCATCTTTTGCAAATGATGCATCTTTTGCATCATTTCTTTCACTTTGCAAAATGCTCTTAAGGTTCATTCGTATTTTAAAATGTATCAGTAGTTGGTTCATTTTTATTGTTGAATAATATTGCATTATATGAATATACCACTTTTTGTCTAACAATTCAGTACTTGATGAACACAGACTATTTTAAGCTTTTGTCTATAATGTATAATGCTGCTGTGAACATCTGTGTACAAGTCTTTGCATGAACGTAAGTTATCTCTTTTTGGTAGTTCTGTAGGCATGGAATTGTTATGTTGTAAAATAAGTTAATATTCAACTTTTTAAGTAACTACCAAACACTTTTCAAAATGGGTGTATCATCTTACATTTCCATCAGGAGTTTATTATTATAATATATAATTTTATAATCTATATAAATTTTAGAATCAGCTTATCTAAATCTACAAAATTTTCTGCATGGATTTTGATGGGAATAGCATTAGATCAATCTGCAGGTAATTTTGGTGAGAATTGACACTTCAGCTATGTTGAATCCTCCAATTCATGAACAAGTATGCTTCTTCACTTCTTTGGGTCTCCTTTGATTTTTTTGTCAGTGTTTTACGGTTTTCAGCATGTAGATTCAATATATGCCTTTTAGATTTCTGCCGAAGTATTACATTTTTTAGGGGAGGTGTTGTAAATGGTATTGCTTTTAAATATTAATTTTTCAGTTGTTCATTGCTACCATAGAAACAAGATTAAGTTTTGTGTTCTGACCTTGTATCCTACAGCCTTGCTAAACTCACCCATTGGTACTTGGATCCTTTTAAAAATTTATTTATTTATTATTATTTTTGTACAATTGGTATTTTCTATGTAGAGTTTCATGTCATCCCTGAATAAGAGCAGTTTTATTTCTTCCTTTGTCATTTTGTATGTCTTTTATTTATGTTCCTGTTTTATTACTTTGGCTAAGGGTTCCAGTATGATATCAAGTAGGAGTGAATAGAGTGGTCGTCTTTGCCTTACACCTGATCTTGGGGAAAAGGATTCAGTCCTTCATTATTAAGTATGATGTTCTCTATAGCTGTTTTGTTTGTTTTTGTTGTTGGTTTTTATAGATGCCTTCTTACTAGATTGAGTAAATTATCTTCTAAGTTGTGGAGAGTGTTTCTCATGGATGGATATTAAATTCTGTCAAATGCTTTCTGTTTCAATTGATGTGATCATATAGTTTTCTTCTTTAGGCTCTTTATGTGGTGGATCATGCTGCTTAATTTTCACATTTTAAACTAGCCCTGCATTTCTGAGATATCCTCTATTTTGTTGGGGTACTTACTTGCTTTCCTATGTTGCTTGATTCTGTTTGCTCATATTCTTTGAGGGTTTTTGTGCCATCTTGGCATTGGTAGCTGCTGACGTTTTTTCTCTTGCTGGTTGGATTTTTCTGGTTTTTCATATGCAGAATAATTTTGGATTATATCCTAAACATGGAAGTATTATGGTATGAGACTCTGATCTTGCCTAAATCCTACTGAGAATTTTGCAGTTTTTGTTTTAGCATGTAATGAATCCAGTTCAATTCAAGATGCAAGTTCCAAATAGGTTTTCGTGGCTTGTGGTTTCAATATCAGTTCTATATTCAAAGCTTTTGCAGTGTTTTCTGGATCTATTCTGTGTGTGCAGTACCTACTGAGTGGCCAGTGTGGGATTTGGGCAGTGGGTCTGTCCTGTAGTTCAGTTCTTAGTCTTTGGTATGCTAATTAGGGTTATAATCACATATGCACAATTTGGGATTGAGTATAGAATTCATGAACAACTTCATGGTTTGCTTTCTGTAGCTTCTGGCTCTCTCTGATCTCTCTGGTCCTTACTGGCTTCCTGAGGCTTCCTTTTTTCAGTCTTTTGGCCATTTATCTGGAACTTTAGATACTCTGCTCTTCTCCATGTTTCTTGGGACTGCAGCTGCATCTTAGGCTAAGCAGGAGGAGGACAGAGATAGCAGAGTCTGTCTTCTCTCACTCACCCTTAAGAAGGTCTGTCATTTTGGGACCATATCTCCTCCAACTGGAGAAGAAGGTTCACCTCTCTCAGAGTTTTAGATGCTTGTGAACCCCTGTTGCCTTGATTGGGGCTGTGATGGGATTGCCTTAGGGCAGGTGGAGTAGAACCAGGACCCACACAGGATCAGTGTATGCATCATTGTGCTAGTGAGTGCTTCCTGCTGTTGTTGGAATATGTGGGGCAGGGGTGCAAAGTGCACACAGGTAAGTGTGGCTATGCTGTGATCCACTGCTATGATTCTCTCTCATGTGGTGTTGATTTGCATTTGCCTAATGACTAACAATGTGGAGCATCTTCTTATGTGTTTACTGGCTATTTGTATATCTTTTTTTGGAGAAATCTTGACTTAAATCCTTTCCCCATTTTAAAAAATTGGATTATCATTTTGTTATTGAGTTATATGGGTCCCTTTGTATATTCTGTATACAAGTCCCTTATAGATATTTGATTTATACATATATTCTTTCATTATGTAAGTTTTTTGTTTTTGTTTCATCACTTTCTTGATGTAAAGTATTTTTAACCACAAAACTTTTTTATTTAGATAAGTCCAATTATATAATTTTTTCTCTTTTGTTGCTTGGGCTATTGATATCATATCCAAGAAACCATTTCTAGTCGAAGTTCATAAAGATTTGCACTTATGTTTTTACTAAGAGTTTTATAGTTTTAGGTCTTATATTTAGTTGAGGATCCATTTTGAGTTAGTTTTGTGCATGGTGTGAGGTAAGGGTCCAACCTCGTTTTTTGTTTTGTTTTGTTTTGTTTTGTTTTGTTTTGCATGCGAATGTTCAGTTGTTCTTGCATCATTTGTTGAAAAGATTATTCGTTCTGCTATTGGATTGTCTTGGCACCTTGGTAAAGAATCAATTGACCGTAAGTGTAAGAGTTTATTTCTGGACTCTCAATTCTGTTCCATTGATCTACATGTCTATTACTATGCTAGTACTAAGCTGTTTTGATTACTGTAACACTGTAGTAAGTTTTGAAATTGAGAAATGTGAGTCCTTCAACTTTGTTCTCTTTTTCAAGATTGTTTTGGCAGGAGTATGTTTTCACCCTAGGATAATATGTATTTAAGACTGGAAAATCAAAGAAGTGGCAGGGTTAGTTATTCTGGTTCTTATCCAGGTTATACTTTTTTTTTTTTTTAATCCTGTGTTTTCCAACCAAACAACTCTATCCAAATGCTATTCATATTGTTAAAAATGTGCCTGGCCAGCCCCATGTGCCATAGCAGTTTTGGGCACATATTTTACTCTTAGCTGCTAATGTCTATTCTTGAATCTGCTAGACACTTTACCTTTGGTTTTATCTCTTATGCTGTCAGCCCCAGATTAACATTTGAGCTTCTTATTTGGTTTTCTGAGTACATATTTTCAAATGAGTTTGTTAACATGTGGACACTGTATCTTTCTTTGTGCTATGTGTACACTACTGCTGGGATAGGATCATTGCCCCTCCTTGGGACTATGCCCTGGCATCATAGGAACCTTCTGGACAGACTTCTAAGGTACATATTGGTATTCTTTCTTGTGGCTTGGTGCTCAAGTCCATCTCTGGTACTAATTGGATGTTTGTTTATTATAATTTTTTTTTGAGAGAGGGAGTGCACATGTGTGCAAAAAGGGAGGAGAGGGGCAGAAGGAGAGGGAGAGAGAGAATCTTAAGCAGGCTCCCGCTCAGCAGTGTGGAGCCCGATTTGGGGCTCCATCTCATGACCCTGAAATTGTGACCTGAGCCAAGATAAGGAGTTGGACGCTTAAGTAACTGAGCCACCAAGGCGCCATAAATGTTTAAATCTTTCCAGCCAGTGGAGAACATCTTTGGTGTTGGTGTAGGACAATCCTATATGTGTCTATGCAGAGATAGTATTTCTAGTGTTTCTTTTTGAATTAAATGGAGAGGTTAATTTAAGGTAATAGGTTTATACTAAACAGTTAAGCCCTTTACATGCAGCAGTTAACAATCTTTTCAATTCTCTGGATCTTTATTTTGACTTTGATTTTGAGGTTTTAACCCATTTTCTTTCTTTCTTTTCTTTTTTAAAAGATTTTATTTATTTAATAGAGAGCAGAAGGCAGAGGGAGAAGGAGAAGCAGGCTCCCTGCTTGTGGGGCTTCATCCCAGCACCCCAGGATCATGACCTGAGCTGAAGGCAGATGCTTAACTGACTCAGCCACCCAGGTGCCCCAACCCGTTTTCAATAAAATAGTAAAAAATGATGGAAAACAGGCATGTCAATTTACTAGGAAGTGTGTGTGTACATTCAGGCTAAGTGATGGCTCCATAACCTGAAAACAAATAGGCAATTGGTCTCACTTACTGATGTAACATATTCACAGGAGACAATATAACTATTGAGAGAATGCACATGTTTGTAGAGTTACAGAAACTGGAGCTTACTGCTTAGTAGATAAGAACCTGTGGGAGTTGGAGAGATTTAATCGACATTCAAACTGTAAACATACTCTATGCCAATTTCAGGTTATATTTAAGTTTTAGGTTGATTTCCCAAGAAGCAAGAGGTTCAGCACTTGTACCAGGATGTTTCAATGTTTCTTTTTAAAACTGGAATCCCAGTTGCTTATTGTTTATAGAGGTCAATGGCATTGTTTTGGAAATGGGAATGGAAAATTCTCCAGAGTCCTAGTGAGGTCAGGTCAGGCTCTCCCTGAAGGTTGTTTGAGAGCCTGAGTTTTGAATCAATCTCATGAATACAGTTTTGTGTCAGGGTCAAGCACTGGGCACCTGCTTGTCTACTGGCTACCTATTTGTCCTTGAATTCTAAAGACTGGACTGAAAAATGGCCTAGGCTCTGGCTAAGTAATTCTCTTTCCAGTATTTATGGAAGGAGAAGTGTTACATGCCTTAGCAAGGCTGTCTTTAGAGATTAACATTCCTGGTTCTTTTTTATTCCTTTTGATGAAGGCCTGTAGCTTAAAAAATTTTTTTTTTAAGATTTATTTGAGAGAGAGAGTACGCATGGGCACACACATGCACGTACATGAATGCGGGGAGAGGCTGACAGAGAGGGGGAGAGAGAATCTCAAGCCGACTCATTGCTGAGCGCAAAGCCTGTTGGGGGGCTGGATCCCACGGCCCTGAGAGCATGACCTGAGCCAAAATCAAGAGTCAGATGCTCAACTGACTGAACCACCCAGGTACCCCAAGACCTGTAGCTTTTTAAATAGTTTCTGGAGTGAGCCTTTGCCCAGGCTGTGCTAGCCATTCTTTGTCTCCTCCTTCCTTCATCATTCTTATATGTAAAAAAAAAAAAAAAAATGAAGTTTTTATCCTTTGAATGGAATAATCTACAAAGTCTCAGGAACTCCAGCTCTTTAATTTTCTCTCTGATTCTGATTTGATGAGTGGCAATTTGGTTTTTACTCCTTTGCATCTTTCCTGACCATTTTAGAAATACTGAAGTGATTGCAAATGCAGGGGAAGCCTCCTTAGGGGAACGGACTCAGCAGCCCTCTGCAGAGAGAAAAGGCTCTCCCCTTCCTCTTCTTCACTATGACCAGGGCCACTCAAATTATTTGTCCACAGGAGATTCCCTGGCTTGCTGGGAGCTCTAATGGGCATGAAAGCAATATTGCCTATACTAATACATCACACTCTCAGTAAAGGATTTAAACAGATTTTATTTTCTCTGGGGATTCAGTTAACAACTTTTATACAATACCCACAGCATGCAAAACATGACACTAGACATGGGAAGGGAATCACAGAGAATCACAAGGAATGGTTCCTGCTCTTTAGGAGCTTCTTAGTTGAGAGAGAGAAGTGTATTAGTCAGGGTTCTCTAGAGAAACAGAACCATAGGACACACATGCAGAAAGAGAGAGAGAGAGAAAGGAAGAGTGAGAGAAACAGACAGTCAGAGAGGTTTATTATAAGAGGTTGGCTCACACAGTTGTGGAGGCTGAGAAGTCCCAAGCTGGAGACCCAGGAGAACTGGTGGTATAAGTTCCGGTTCATGGGTAGGAGAAGGTTGATGTTGCAGCTCAAACAGGCCAGAGATGTTCTCTCTTACTCAGATTTTTGGTCTATTCAGGCCTTCAATCGAGTGGATGAGGGCTACCCAATTAGGGACAGCAATCTGCTTTATTCTGTGTACCCATTCAAATGTTAAACTCATCCAGAAACACCCTCTTCATGAACTTCGAACGTTGTTAAATAAAGAGAGGGTGGTTGAGGAGTCCCTGGTATCAAATGTGATAGGAAGAGGAGGATGGAGAAGAGATGTAGGTCATGGACAGTGGGATTCTGAATGATGTGGCCAGAAGTATATAAGACACATCTCAAAAGATAGTGGAAAGAACAGGGCATATCTGTTTGAGAAGCAGGACTGGAAAATGAGCAGAACAGAAGCAAGCATTGTATAGAGGGCAGTAAAAGCAAATGATTTCTTTTGGAGTTTGGAACAACTTAGCATATTTAAATGCCACTGTTCTCGTTGTTGTTAATGATGAAGGCTCAAAAATAATTTCAGCTGGAATTTAAATAGTAGTGGGACTTCTGTCACTCAACAAAGAGTGTAGATGTTCATCTTTGTTCTTGGAATGGCTGATTGGGAAGGAGCCTTCGAAATCTTCTAGGCCAATCTGCCTGTCATTCGTATAGGGCTCCATTTGAAGCATCTGGATGATCAAATGCTTCTAGAGGAAGGAAGCTCAAAATTTTCAGTTTAGACCATTTGTTGTTGTTCTATTAAGTCTTCATTTGTGACATAAGAAGCTTACTTTTACAACAAAAAATTTCCTTATCGAGCATATATGCACTAACTAGGAGGAAGGATTCTAGGCGCTTGTCTTTGGGGAAAGTACACTTCACTTTCTTCACAAAACTTAAGTGCCTGTCCATCCAAGGATAGCAGCTCCTCCAAAACACAGACCTCTGCTCCTTCTCATAGGATTTAATCAAGGAAGAATCTTTTCTTTGGGATTCTCACCTCTTCCATTTATCCTCAGCCTTTTAAACTTGTTGGACTCCATCTCTCAGTGGGCACCATTAGTCTCACTTCCTAAATGTGGGTTATGGTTTCAAGAATTATATAGTCTATATCTTATCTGATGGGCCTAATTTTAAATGCCCAATTCTACAATTCTGCATTCATTCTTGCTCTTTGTATGACCCATTTATAATAGTAGCCCTATCTGGAAGAATACAAACTCATTTTATGTATCTGTTTGAAAAATGAATATTATGTTAGCTACTGTCACATCTGAAATCTACCACACTCGAGGTCTGGAATTCAGAGAAAACTGCTCTAAAAATACAAATGCACCATTTTATTCTGCAGATGTTTCCAGAGTTGCTGAGTACTTTAGCTTTAATTAACGTCATTAATGAATTTTAAATTGAGTAAAAAAATCAAGTGAAAAATGACAGGAAACAAGAATGTGATTCTGAAGTATCATTATCACTATTATATAGTGATATTTTTGCCAAAGTTTATATGGGATAAAATGTGACTCTCGTATAGCATATATCAGAACAACAGTGTAATTTTGAGATTTCAGTAGAGAAGGATGACCTGAAAAATGTTTTCTAACAAGTGCCAAAGTACCCCGTGACAAGCTTATTAGTACCAAGTAGTAATAATTATATTCCACAACTCTAGAGCCCAGGAATCATGTCACATTTAACTTTTTCTCATGGAACCCGGAATAGTATGATTTTAGGAATTATTCAGAATGCATTTGTTGAATCGTGTGTTGTTTGTCTTAAAAGCCAAGTTTTTCCTCCCCAAAAAGGATATCATGAAGTAAAAGATCAGGCTTGAGGAGGACATGTGTGTGTGAATGAGTGTGTATGTGTATGAAGAAAAGGTGTTAAAACTAAATCCACTCTTATCTGGAGAGCAAGAGCTTCCTATCTACTAGTGATACCTTGTGACTTCTTAGTGTTCTGAGTGTTAGAAAACATTTCTTCCCTTGTCCTAAGGTGCTTCTGCTGATGGATGATATATTACTAACCTGCTTAACACTATTCAATATATTACCATTGTACTTGGAAAAAAATCCAGTGCTTTCCCATGCCCCCAAAGATTCCAGTTTCCAACTTCTGACTAGCTCACTAGTCTCATCCCTTGCTCTTCTTCCCTTCACTCATTCTGCCACTGTCTCTTCTGCCTCAAATGCCGTTTCCCTAGATTTTTGCACTGGTTAGACCCTTATCATCCTCTTTGCCTCAACTCAAATGTGACTTTTGCAGAGGCTTTTTTTGCAAGTCCTAATAAAGTGGCACTTCCCATCTCTACCCATTCTCTGCTTGTTCTCACTCTATCCTGTTCTAATTCAGGAAGGCAAGTGCCTCAGACTCTCAGATCTAGAAAATCATTATTTAAAGAGACTGATTTTGATTTTCAATCCAGGGAGCTCAGTGAATTCTTAAGGATTTTGCCAGTGTCATCAACTCATCTTATTTGACCAGCATAGGAAAGAGGATGGATGACAGAGGCAACTTAACACCACCCTGGATAAAACCTGGTCCCTTTCTATTCTCTTTCACTCTTTTGTTGTCTTTGTGGCACTTATTACTATAGAAATTAATACTTATTTGCTTACTGGTTTATTGTTGATCTGCTCTTGACAGATATCTGTGAGAGCAGAGATCTTGTCTGTTATATTCACTGTTGAATTTTCAGTGTTTAAAATAGAGTCTAGCACATGTGAGTACTCAAATATCTGGGTAATACAGTTGAATGGTGAAATGATTCTGCATGTGTGGTTTACTTTAGATGACTTCCTTATGAGAGAAAGCCCATGATCTCTTTGCAAGTGCTACTTGAGCAGCATTTAAATTCAGATATAAAGTTGGTTATATGGTTTTCTTACCTATTTATTGAAATACAAGGTAATCTACAACTTAGACCCTGTTAACACTTTCTCTCTTCTTGGCAAGTACCTGTTTTTGTAATGGCTCTTTATACTTTGTAACTCAGAGATTTTACCAAGTTCAGTCATTTCCTTCATTAACCAGCATTTGTTAATGAGACTGTTATTAAATTATAAAATTAGGTTGATAAGAGTGATTTTTAACTTAATCAGATCCTCATATGTCCATTGTATTTCATATACTTTATAGTGTTACTCAGATAAGAATGGTGTACAAATATTGGTATACACCACAAAATTAGATTGTGACTTATATGCCATCTTAAAAAGAACTCTGTCAGTGCTTACCGGCTCTATCTGAACAGATTAAGTCTGTCTGGTATTTTTCTTACAAGGAGATCTGTTAATTAGCTCAGCTCCACACAGCTTAGTTAAGCTTGCACATCATACATAGACTTATTGTCCATTGACTCCCTCCTGTTCTAATTCAGAAAGAGAGCTGCCCCAGACTCTAGATCCAGAAAAATTATTACCTAAAAAGGTTTATTTTGACTTTAAATCCAGGGAGTTTGGTGAATTCCAAAAGTTTTTGCAAATGTTATCAATTCACCTTATCTTGCCCAGATGAAAAAGAGTATAGATGATATAGGCAACATCACCACCCTGGATAAAACCTGAAAAGTCCTTCTGCTTAATTTGAGAAAGTCAGGATTCCCCTGGCTGTGCCCAATGAGCAAGAAGCACCATTGCTACCCCCTTACCCTCATTTTTTGTGTCTTGTAGAGCCCTTGGGAAGATTTCTCCCACCTTTCACATTTGTGCGCTCTAGCCATTGCTAGTAATTGGAGCTTTGTTCTCCCTACTGTTTGGGGACTGGCATATTTCAGCTTCCATAAAGAAAGTCTCAGGTTTTTGGGGTATCTGGGTGGCTCAGTTGGTTAAGGCTTGACTCTTGATTTAAGCTCAGATCCTGGTCTCAGGGTTGTGAGATGGAGCCCTGTGAAGAGTCTCAGGGCTTTTCCTTTAGCTACTGTATGCCTGAAACTTAGACTTCAGCCGAGGCTCACTGACTTCCTAAGAGAGAGAGTAAATCCTTTACCTCTGCCCTATAGGGATATAGCGTCAGTGCAAAGGACCTAACATGGTATCAGGTTGAAGGACAAAATATGCAATTTGATACCGTGTGGAATGGTAGATCATCTGAAACCTGCATACAAACACTGGTCTTGTAGGTCCAGTTTTTACAACGAAAACTGGCTACGAGAAGATTGAACAGTCAAGGAAAGCAATTTGCATTCTGAGGGCTGGCATAGATTATAACTTGAACCTGCTTGGAAATTAATATTATTCCTCTAGGAAGGGGTCTGGTGGATCTGTTGAGTGCTCCCTTTGAATGGGTCTGTACTTTGCTTTTCACAACCCTGAATGATGAGAAAGTGGAAAAGGCTTGTCCTGATGGGTGGCTTGAAGGAGGAGCTCCAGTGTGAGCCACAGCTAGATGTAGCAAAGGCAAAGGCACTCACTCAGAGGTGTTTTGATTCTATAACTATGAAAAAACACTCGTGCGTATAGCAGCAGTCTGAAACCCTCTCTCCATTAGTCTCTTTCTGATATTCATTTAAAAACAGAGTGCATTAAGCTCCTACTGTGTGCTCAGCCCCAGGTACATACTGGTGAGCCGAAAGCTAAATATATTCCAACCCAATTTTTGATTATGCAAATATTTTAAGACTCTGAGTTTATCTAGGAGCAGGAGGTGTTTTAGGGCCACAGTTCTCTCATTACCACAGAACAGACTGTGTTTCTAATTCTAAAGCTCCTCAAATGAAATTCTGTGTTTCCTGTATTTCCCTTCCTCTACCTTTAATGTATGCACTTGACAGGCACTAACTGGGAACGCACCATGGTCCAGAATTCTGAAAAGATCTGGGGAGAAGGAGATAAAGCAGGTCCAGTTTCTGCTTTAATGGAGCTCACAGTGTATTCAGACTATAAATGTTGAACAAATAATGAATCACACTGTGATAAATATAGGAATAGAGGTCTGCCTAAAGCCCTTCAGAAGGTAGGCTACATGCTACAGGGTCGGAAAGCTTGTGAAGGAGTCTCACCAACCCAAGTGAGATAATCTTATCTAATTTACAGGTTCGGGGCATTTAGTGTGAGATATTCTATCTAGACAACTCAGCATATGGTAATCCTTCACACAGTTAGTATGATGATGACAAATTCACTTTGTTTCTTATTACTCTTGGACTAGAGAAATTTTATATGAAATTTTATATATCTTAACACTCCCAGAATGTTGAACTTATGCCTACTTTCTTTTTCTTTACAATCTCCTTTTTTTTAAAAAGAGGCTTCCTTATCTATTTTTCTTCTTCTTCCACTCTAGAATACTTGTCTATCAACTTGGCTAAATTAAAACAAAAGATCTAAAGCAGAGATGGGGTGTGAATGGAACTGGGAAAATAAAAGCAAATGGAAATTAGACTGTTGCAATTCTGTACACATCTTTTCCTATCCACAGAAATCGGAAATCACATAAGGAAAGTGCCCAGAGAATGAGGATGTTTTCCTTCTGCTGTACCTGAGAATAATAAGATCAGTCAGTGGGGATGGGATTGGGTTTTCCAGCCCATGAATAGAAAGCATAGGGCAAATATTGTTCTCAGCATGTGCGTGGTTCTTGAGCAGGAAGGCAACAAGTGGGTTTAGAATAACAGAGTTAATTTGTACTTACAGGAATTTTTTGGAGAGGTACTTAATACAATTTCCAACTGCAACATGTAAATTAATGTATTTTTCTAGGGATAAACAATCTGGGGATAGCAGTGCCCTTGGTAGATGTAAGTAGATACCATCTTTGGAAAGTATTGAGAGCATTAAGCTGCCTGAAAATGAGCAAATACAGCTACAGTCTTACTGGTATTTTTTATGACATTTAGTATTCTATTTTTCTAAAAAGTTGAACATGGTTAAGAGGCAGTATTGTGTAGAGGTTAAAAACACAGACAAAGTCTTTCATTAGTTATGTGACCTTCAAACATCAGCTTCTTCATCTCTAAATTGAGTACAAAACCAGTTATCTCACAGGGTTTCATAAGGATTAAATAAAAGAAAGCTCTTGGTATAGTATTGGCACTCAGTAAATTTTATCAGTTGTCATATCATCGTGTACATCTATAATTATTTAGTAACTCGTGATCATACCACGGAGCTCCCATAGATGCGGACGTTATCTTCTTGTGATAATGTTCTGTTCGCTTTTTAGTTCTTTTGAGGATAAGGAATAAACTATGAAAATGTTTCTGTATCACATTTTAGTTTAAGCTCTTTGTTTTATGGCTAACTGGGTGTGTTCCAAGACTTGGAGGGGCATGGTTTTTCCCATTACTTGTGCCACGGAAGTCTCTCACCTGGCACTCCACCTGCTTCAAATGCGCTTAGGTGGGTAGGCCCTGTAGCTCGTTTGGGTTTGTCGTAAAATCAACAGTCCCTCTGTGACTTGAACAATCTGCCTCAGAGGAGACCAAGCCAACAGAAACACATGCTGCCTGCCAATATGAGGTTCGACCTGGCATCTGCACAGAAAGAAATTTCTTTTTGTGCCAGGCTTTAGTGGCAGCATGTTGGGTCATGGTATGCAGGCTGGATGCTTGAGACCCGAACTGGATGTCCATGCCATACCTGTCAGCTTCCCTGTGTGGTTGGAGGTGTTGATCAGGGCAGAAAAACCTGGCTAGTCTCATTTTTTATATGTGAGTTAGCATTCTACAAAAGAGAAGCTTCTAGAAGTGGCACTTTTAGAAGAAAGCAACCAGAAGTCCAGAAGGTAAAGGACGAAAACTGTTGATCTCTGAAAAGTTTGTGGTTGCTTCAGGATTGGTCTGGCAAAGTTTGCAGAATGCCCTAAAACTTCCAATTCGTCTTTCACCTGTCAATTAGCTAATGCCTGACTGCATTTATTATTAGCAGTGCCACTGTCCTGTTTTACCAGGGCACAGAGTGACAGTGTCATTAGCTCTGAGCGCTCACAGGAGTGGAGCTCTAGCCTGGGCTAATGTAATGAGGTAGGGAGTTGGTTAGATGGTTGGTATACGTGGAAACACTAGTTTTTCATTACAAGCTCTATAACACTTGAATTTGTCCATATGCCCGTTCTGAATTAGTGATTTTAACTAAACTGACTTGTTACGTCATTAAAAAAATCAGTTGTTAATAATTTTTCCATTTATTTTCATGGTTCTCTGTATCTGCCAAATCATTTGACTGCGTTATTGCAAAAAAGGCACAATGGCTGTTGCTTATGGTTGTCAAGCAGAAAAAGAAAAGAGCAGAGAGTCCTAGCCTCATGTCTCCATAAGGGATAACATAGTTTTTAATGTCAACTTAAAAGGTTTTAATAAGATAACTTCATAAGGATCTATTTGAGGAAATATGTGAAAGTACCTTTATGCAAAGGCAGGACATTTCCAAAATGGACTCAAGTTGGAAAGAAGAGTTCCACTAGGATTATAAATTTGGAATCATCCAGCTAGGAAATAGAGTTGAAGCTGTGGGGCATGAAGGAGGTCCTGGGAGAGAGAGAGGGGTGTGTGTATGTAGGGGTGAGAGAGAGAGAAAGAAGGAGGGGGAAGGGATTGGAGGGGGAGGAAAGGGAAGGAAGGAGGGGAGGGGAGGAGTGGTTAAATGAGAGGAGAGATCTACAATTTAGAAAAGGTGGATGAGAAGACCCTTTATTCCCATGGGACAGGACCCAGCTGCT
Source organism: Ursus arctos (assembly GCF_023065955.2). Taxonomy (NCBI): domain Eukaryota; kingdom Metazoa; phylum Chordata; class Mammalia; order Carnivora; family Ursidae; genus Ursus; species Ursus arctos. Next base: position 59,254,862 of record NW_026623100.1, on the reverse strand, counting down.
GGCTACCCTGATGTTCAGAATCTTAATTCCCATCACCATCTCCAACCCTAACTCCAAAGGAAAGCTTTGCCTGTCTGCCATTGCTGTTTTGGGAGCTTTCTTATTCCCCATCTCCATGAATGTGATTTTAAAAAACACTGTAGAGTAATTATATAAACTGCAGTACCCAAAGGAAGTCTAGAAATATAAAGAATACTGAACCGAGAGTGCTAAGATGTTTATTTTCTTATGATAATTTTGCTGCATGTTCAGTGCTGATAGCAAGAGATATGTACGGTAAAGGGCGTTAACGTTTGTTTTCAGTTGGCATTCATTCTTATTGGTTGGTGCCGATGGTACTGATTGTTAAAAATGTTACAAATGTCATTTCCATCTATATATAGCCCAACCACCTCCTGTTCCTCTGCTCCTCTCCCCCGTACAAACAAACTTCCTTCTCTTAGTTTTTCTCAGGTCTATTTCTAATATTACCAGGACCTGTTACCTAGGGTGACAGGAATGTATGTCAAACACATCTTCATGCTCTGAAATAAATTCTTAAAAGTTCACGAATTTCATTGTTTCATTGAATGAATGCAAGCCTTGCCAACCTCCATGGGAAAATAAGCTGTTTATCCCCCCCCTTTTAAAAATAAACCTTCAAGTTGGAAGATAGTCAAAGCCTTGCCTATGAGTTAATGTTGGAAATTTGTAAGACAACGTCTGTTTTGCAATTAGTGTCTGTAGAACTTGTCAGAATTAAAGAAGGCTATGACAGCTGACTTTTTTATTTTATAAAACAAAGGAGGCAAGCGTTTACCAACATTTCTTATGTGTGCATCTTGTCTAACTGGAAGACTTTGGGTAAATTTTTCTTAGAGCTCTTTGATATCTTTAGTAGCTAGTGTGAAGTTCAGTATCAAGCTTCGTAATAATCTTCAGTCCTGTGTGTGAATGCCAAATTCATGGAAGTATTGGTCATTTTGTTTCCCCTGCTTTGTCCAAACCCCAAAAGGGTACCTTGGTAGGGTAAATAATGGCCTCCAAAGATATCCGGATACTAATTTCTGAGGGACAGAGGCAGAGGGAGAGGGAGAGAGAAAATCTCAAGCAGGCTCCACACTCTGCAGTGAGGAGCCTGATGCGGCAGCTCAATCTCACGACCCTGAGATCATGACCTGAGCTGAAATCAGGAGTCAGACACTTTATTGACTGAGCCACCCAGGTGCCCCCTGGAACCTGTGAATGTTTCCTTATATGGCAAAAGGGACTTTGCAGTTATGATTAAGTTAAGGATCTTGAGATGGGGGAATTTATCCTGGATTATTCAGGGGATAATGTAATCACCCTTGTCCTTAGAACAGAGAGAAAAAGAGAGAGGGATATTTGACTACAGAAGAGAAGTAGGAGCTGGGCGGGGGGGGGAGGGTAGAAGCTAGAGGCTGAAGTGGTCTCAGAAGGAATGCAGGCCTCCAGAAGCTGGAAAAGGCAGGACAACAGATTCTCCCCAACAAGTTTAAGGTACAGCGTGTCAATTTGATATACTTACATATTACAAAATGATTATCATCATAGCATTAGCTAACACCTCCCTTTCATCACATAGTTATCATTTCTTTTTTGTGATGAGACATTTGTTCACTTTTTCTTGTTGTAAGGACTGGAGTGATGACTTCCAAATTATTTACCTTTTGGAGCTAAACTAAATGTTATCTCAGGAGCCTACTTAAACATGCAAAGGTAATGAATGTCTCTTCCTTCAGGAATGGGTGACCCCTTAGCAGCCCTAAATTTCTATACAGATTACCCATCAGAGGGGATGGAGTCATGTACAAGTACATTTAATGAACTGGTGAGGGTTGAGAGATTGGTGAGAAAGGAGCCTGGGGTTGGGGTGGAGAGAGAGAAGGATCCCTAACGATTGCTTGCAAAGGAGAGCTGGACAAGATGGTGGCGTGGGGAAAGAAAGCATGATTGCTAGCTTTTCTCAACTCAAGGAATGAGGAAATGTGTTGGGGCAGGAGGAAAGGGGAATGTGAATTCGGATGAAAGGGACAGTTACAAAGGGGGAGTCACCAAAGTTGACAAAAATTGTTTAGTCTTCAAAGCTTTAAAATTTGACACACTGCTGCCCTCTGGGGAGAATGCTTGGGACTTATAAAAGAACTCATTTTTTGAATCTACTTAATAAATGTCTATGTGGGCAAAAAATTGTTTTCCCTCTGCCTTTATACTAGCAAATACTTTATCTTCTCATCTTCTCATATCTTCCCAGAGAATGTAGATTTTATTTATAATTTTCAAGGTTACAAATTTAACAAAAAGGTGTAATTATTAAGGTTGTTGTTTCTAGAGTCCTGCCCTGTTCACTAAGTAATTGTTCGATCTTGGACGAGTTATTTAACTTCATTAAGCTTTAGTTTTTTATCTGAAAAACCTGGGTAACATATGTCTCATAGAGTTATTGTAAGGTTTCAGTAAGATGTTATATGTAATATGTGTGGTTACCAGGCACTGGTAAATAGTAAATACTAAATAACGAGTATCTGTTATTATTTTTTTATTATCATTATTACTATATTTTCTATTATTACATATGATTTTTTTTCCTGTGAGAAAATTCAGCCATGATCTAAAAATGGCAGGGCCTTTTTTCTGGGTTCCTAAAAACTCAGTTTATATAATTGACTTCGGGCATAGTTATCAACACTTGTTAACAAAGGAAGATAAGTGTAGTATGTGAACACATACGTACATGTATATGTATATATGCATGTTTATACATATATATTTGTATATATATGCATGTATATACACACACATTGGTATTTGCTTAGAAAAAATTCTGGAAGGATACACAAAAAAATTATTTACACTAGTTGCTGGAGAATTGAGATAGAAAATGGGGAGGAGAGTAAAATTTTACTTTTTATTTTATGCTTTTCTCTTCTGTTTAAAGTTTTTCACAATGAACAGTATTACTTTGAATAATATTAACTCACTTTGATGTCTTTTACTTATGTATGTGTGTATATATGTATACATATATGTGTATTTATGTATCCATAATTAGATTTTCATGCCATTGAATTCTATCCCTTGCTTTAGGGTTGTTCAAGAGAAAGTGTCTATTGAATGGTATCATTCCATAAGAGAGGAAATAAAACTTGCATGTTCTCAGTGAACAACCTTTGAATTATATAGATACATGATAAGGATTACAGTATTCAATTTAAATGTTGTTTCAATAATTGTGATATAAAATGGATTTTATTTGTGGTGAAATGAAAGGGACAACATTGAAGTGATTTAAGAAAAGTGCATGAAATAAATATGAGTAACTATTTTGGACATGGCATTTGAAGCTTCAGCAATTGGAAAGTGTTAGAGACCAATGTGCTTTTTCATGTTGTCATACTCTTGACTTGAGATCGCATCAAGAGAAGACTGTGGAGAGTTCTGCAGGGCATAGAACACAATTCTGTGTTTTAGCAGAAGGGACACAAATCCTTTGGTTGTCTAACTGAACGCTTCATATGCAAGTTCAAACCTTTCAGGGAAAAATAAAATACCCAGTTAACACCCTCTTCTTTTAAAAAGAGAAAAACACATCCTTTGGGGTATTTTAGTGAACACACACAGCAAATCCAGCCCTTCTCTTTTGTCGTGCACTCAGAATCGAGATGTAAGCGCCCGTAAGCCCTCTAAGCCTTTCCCAGGCACTAAGGTTCTTTGCATGCACCACTGACACCCGACACAATACAAATCTTGAATTGCACTACGTGTTTAGGGGTGGGCTGAATTATATCAAAACATGTTTTCTGGTGCAGTGATGATGATCTGAGCCATCAAAGATTGTTATCAGCCCTGACAGTTTACGTTTCCCACCGGAGAATAAACACAAGCCCAAGAGTTATATGTTCATATCACCTTTCAAGCTATAGTTTTAGAGCAGGTGGTATTACTGAGGGACCAACGTACTCGGGGTGTTTAAAGACATTGTCGGATTTCACTGCTCCGGACTGTACTGCTGACTCTGGATGGCTAACCTGTAAATGTATGCAACAGATCAGAAGGTGGGATTTTGGGGGTCAGATAAGAGAGGGGATAGATGAATTTTTACAGATCTCTGTCTTCTACTGGAAATATCCCTAAAGCAGATAACTGCAGATAGTATGTCTGTTGCCTCATCTTTCAAAGAATAGAACCCTAGACTCAGAGCTAGAAGGGCTTTTTAAATAATATAGGCTAATTTCTCCTTTTTTTTTTTTTTTTTTTTTAACATATGAGGACACTGAAGCCCAGAGAGGCAACTGAGTTACCTAAGGGAATAACACTTCTTATAAAAAAGTGACAGTGGTATTCAGATAATTACTGGATATTTATTACAAGATTATTTATTTTATTTCTTGAGTATTCCAGATTGATACATGATATATCTATTAAGGCAAATCAGTTGGTCAGAATTTAAAAGTCTCCTTCCCAGTTATTTATTTTGTAGTGAATTTACTTTTACCACCAAATTGTATGTCCTCTATAGTGTTGATGAACCAGTCTAGTTTCTTAACTGGTTGCTCACTTGGCTTAGTAGAGACAAATATCTGCAGTGATCAGTAGAATGCTAACAAGTGATTTCCATGCTGGCAGATCAGTGGGCTCCACAATGACTGTTGAGTACCTATTTTTAAACTCTCCCTAAAACCAACCATAGGCCTTACAACAGTCCTGCAAACTGAGATTTCTTTTCCTGATTTCATAGACTTTTGAGCTTAGAAAGTTTAGTAAGTGATGCAAGATCACACTGCTTATAGGTTGTATTAGTCTGTTCAAACTACGATAGCAAAATAGCACAGACTGGGTGACTTAAACAGCAGAAATTTGTTTTCTCACAGTTTTGAAGGAAGTCCGAATCAAGGTGGCAGCAGTGTTGGTTTGCAGTGAGACATCTTCTCTTGGCTTGCAGATCGCTGCCTTTTCACTGTGTCTTTATATGACCTTTCCTCTGTGTGTGCATGGGGGGAGAGAGAACTCTGGTGTCTCTTTTCTTATAAGGACACCAGTTCTATCGGATTGTGACCTCACCCTTATTTCCCTGTATAACCTTCATTACCTTCTAAAAGGTCCTATCTCCAAATACCGTTACATTGGGGATTAGGGCTTTGACATAGGAATTTTGAGGGGACACAATTCAGTCTACAGCAGCAATAGAAGAGTTGGGGTGTGAACCTGAGTCTGCCTAACTTCCAAAGTCACGTTTGCTGTGTGATACCTGCTGATTCTTAGTGGATGAAATTAGTGTATAAAATGGCAATAGTAGTTTTCTCCTATCACATTAATATATTTGTACCATCCTTCACGATTGTGTTTTTCCCATCCATTTTACCATGGTAGGTGGGTTTGTCTGATGATCCTAACTAAATGGTACAAAATAAAATATTTTGTTACTGGTATATTCTAGCTCTAGAAGGGAGATTCTTTCTGGGGCTGTCAGGTCAGGTTTAAGCTATCAGAACTTGGCAAACAGGTTATGCTATTGACATATCCTAAGCAAGTAGAGTCATTTAACATTAACTCAATCCACACAAATATATATTTTGTGCTTATCATGTGCTGGGTGCTCTTCTAATGGCAGTAAGCTGGAGGCCCAGGAAGACTGATAAGGCCCTTGCTCATATGGAGAAGGCAGAGGAAGGTAAGCAAAGAAATAAGAATTTCATTCAAGACGGGTGCTCTGAAGAAAATGAAGTGAGGTAATATAGGATAGCGGGGGCTTGGGAATGGGGTAACCTTAATTTGGTGCTCTAGGGAAGGTCTCTTTACTATTGTGACAAATACGCTAAAACTTGAATGATGAGATGGTGTATTAGTCAGGGTTCTCCAGAGAAATAGAACCAATAGAAAGAATGGATGGATGGATGGATAGATAGAGCGATAGGTAGAAGAAAAGAAAGAAAGAAAGGAAGAAAGGAAGAAAGGAAGAAAGAAAGAAAGAAAGAAAGAAAGAAAGGAAGAAAGAGGAAAAGAAAGAAAAAGAAGGAAAGATTGATCATGAAGGACTGGCTCACATGATTATGGAGGCTTGTGTAAAATCCCGTAGTCTGCCATCTGTAAGCTGGAGGCCCAGGAAAGTAAAATGGTGATATAATTCTAGTACAAACCCAAAGGCTTGACAACCAGAGGAGCCAATGGTGTAAGTTTCAGTCCAAGTCTGAAGGCCTGAGAACCAGGAACACTGATGTCAAAAAGACAAGGGAAGAGAAGATGGATATCCTGGCTCAAACAAGAGAGCAAATTTACCCTTCCTCTGCCTTTCTGTTCTATTCAGGCCCCCAGTGGATTAAATGATGCCCACTTGCATTGGTGTAGATGATCTTTCCTTAGCTTCTCTAAACTAAAAGAGGTTTAAATGCTAGCCTCTTTAAACATCCTCACAGACACACACAAGTAATGGTCAACCAGCTATCTGAACATTCCTTACCCCAGTCAAGCTGACACATAAAATGAACCATTAAAGACAGGGTTAATGATGGAAAAATTAGATAGTCCAAGCAGAGGAATAGTAAAAGCAAAGACTCTCGGTGGGAAAATGTAATTTGAGGAGCAGAAAGGCCAGTATGGTTAGATGCCTTGAGCAAGAAGGGGGAGTGGCCAAGATAAGATGGGAGAAGTCAACAGGGACCAGATCACAGAAGGTCTGATACAGTGGAGAAAGGACATTGGCATGCATTTTAAGTGCATTGTGACTTTCTTTGAAGGTGTTACGCAAGAGAATAACAAGGTCTGATCGGCATTTGTAAATCATCATTTTGCCGGGTACACATAGCACTTTTTTTTTTTTTAAGATTTTATTTATTTATTTGACAGAGATAGAGACAGCCAGCGAGAGAGGGAACACAAGCAGGGGGAGTGGGAGAGGAAGAAGCAGGCTCATAGCAGAGGAGCCCGATTTGGGGCTCGATCCCATAACGCCGGGATCACGCCCTGAGCTGAAGGCAGACGCTTAACCGCTGTGCCACCCAGGCGCCCCCACATAGCACTTTTAACTGTTGTAATTTTGTTTCTCTCTTCACCATGAGTACCTCCTATGAGGCAGAAGGGGACAACATATTCTGTGGTCAATTTAAAACTGGTTTTTGAAGAACTCCTGTACCAGGGAATTAGAATATTTGTAGAAATACAAACCTACTTAAGCTTTGCTTGTAGCTAACTCCTGTCTAGCGTGTCAGGAAGCTCGGGCCACTTGTCTGTTGTTGCCTTTCTTGTTTCTCCATTGTTCAGATCATCTGGATGATGTTCTAATGAGAAGTGATTTGTAGTTTCCTTTCTTTCTTACCCTTTTCCTTCCCCTCTCTGCCTACCCTTCTTTCTTTCTTTCTAATGAGGGAGGCAGTTTATATTTTCCATCAATAGGTGCTCTTTTCTCCATGCAAATTCAGCCTCTTCCAATTTTATTTTCTGGGCACTGAATTCATTGTCTGATTTTAAACTCCAGTTATCAGAATTCAAAAGCTATGATGGGAGGGAGACCTGAAGCTGACATATGAATGGAAGGCTGGCAGATATTCATGGCTTGCCTGAGATAGATGTGATGAGCCAGACTTACCCACCAGAAGATTCCAGAAGGGGATATGCCCCTTCCACCTGCTTCACCTCATCTCTGTATTCTGATGATACCTGTTACAGGACAGGTGGCTTGGTTTGGGGACATCTGTAGCTGTTAATATGCATGCTCCCACCCAGCGACCGATGGCTGTGTGCATCACTCATGGGTGAAGGAGGGAGAATGAGAAACCAGAGGTACAAAGGCAGAAAACCTGGGAGATCAAAGGAGTAATGGGGATAGGATAAAAAAAGGTGAGGGGAAAGTGAGAGGCAGTCAAGCAGTGCTGTAAGGTGGTAGCAGGTTTTGAGGACATGGAGGAGATAATTCCAATTTAATGCAAAGAAATAACAAATGAACAATGAAGCGTAATATGGCAGGGGTTGGGGAAGTTGATGAGATATGCTCCTTTATGCCCATTCACCATGTGTCCATGATGCTGAGAGCCCAAGTCTTGGCTGCAGCCCTCTCTGGAAGTTGACTGCATAGGGTGGTACAGCCCTCTAGTAGGGATCTCTGGTTCCTAGTCACAGCACAGAATTAATTGAGTGCTGTTTTATGAGGATCATCATTGTGAATATCTGAATATCTTTCTTTCATTTGCAGGGCCCCATATAGAGTGGTCCTGTGCAGTATACCCCCAAAGTCCATCAGCTTCTGGCTTCCTAATTTCTTTCTCCTTCTCCCTCTTCTTTTGGTACCATGTGTTCCTGTGTACCATGTTCATCTTGAAGGGCAGGTGAAACATAAACTGAAATACATAAAGCTACAAAGAAACCCAATTATATTGATATAAGCTATTTACATATTAAAAAACAAACATGATACGGCAGTTCTATATGCTTTTTAATGAACATATTAAGGAACATGTTAAGATCTAGATCGGTCTGATAACTTCATTATATTAAAGTGGCATGAACATACTTTGAGATATCAGGGCCGATTATAACATGTTATGAAAATATCTATGATTTCTACTGGTGATGGAGTAGCAGGTACCATTGATTTCACTGTGATTTTTCACCTATTCATAGTTAAATAACATGCAAAATTTCAGCCAGATGTTAGTAAAAATAATACTTTTTACATTTAAACATTCAAAGTCACAGATGCCCTATATTCTGTCCACGGACTTCAGGTTAAGAGTTAAGAATTTCTGCCCTAAGAGGTCCCTGAGGTAGAGAGATTAGGTGGCTAGTCTACCCACCCGCAAATTGGTAGGTGCACTCTGGTGCTGGATCCTTTCTATAAAGTTTAAAATATCCCTGAGGAAATGGGATAAGTGCAGAGGAGCCGCCAGAATGGGTGATCTGCTTCCTGCTTACTGTTTCTCTTGGCATTTACCATGTGATTTCCAAGTAACATGCCTTCCCTACTGCTATTTCTTGACTTTTCAGTATTTAACTCTTTTAAGTTTGTTGACTTCCTCCTGTGGAAGAAGAGCTTGCGGCTCTTTTCCCGCCACAAACCTACTTTTCCATTCGGTTCACTGGCAGTCAAGAGCCTTTTCAATATGGCCACTTGGTCCTTCACACCTGATAGGAGCTGTAACTTCTATTATTTGTTTGATAACTCGCTCCCCTCTGTTTTCCTTATTTTTAGTTAAGTGCTAGATCTTCTGGACTGAATGACTAATTTTTCTTATTATATTACTCCTCTGTCATTTTCCATTTTTTTTTTTTTTTAATTTTCTGGGAAATTCTTTCAACTGTTTTCCTACTGTTTTATTGAATTTAACTTTTACTTCTCAGTTTTTATTTCCGGGACACACTTTGTTCCTTTGTTGGAGCATCCTTTTCTTCTTTCATAGATGTTATAGCTTGGTTCTTTAATGAAATTTATTTTGAATTTTTTTTTATTTTAATAATTTATTTTGAATTTTTAAAAATTTGTTTTTTGCTCATTGGATTATTCCAATTTCTTCTGAGATTCCCCCCCACCCAGATTATTTATTTTAGCTTATCTTTTTCATCTAAAAGGCTTTAAAAAATGTTTGATGATCCTCAGTTGTCCGTATTTTAGAGTGAGGGGCTAAAAGGCCAATTGGAAGTTTCTATGGAGTACGTGTTTGTGTCCTCCTGTCCCCACCTTGAGTTCATATGTTGAAGCCTTAATTCCCCAATGTGATGTTATTTAGAGATGGGGCCTTTGGGAGACAATCATGTTATGAGGGTGGAGCCCTCATAATGAGATTAGTGCCCTTATAAGAAGAGATACCAGAAAGCTTTCTTCTCTCTTTCTCTGTCTTTGCTATGTGAGAAGGCAGGAAGAAAGTAACCATACTGAGGGCTTCAGAGGGGAGGGGGGTGGGGGAATGGGATAGGCTGGTGATGGGTAGTAAGGAGGGCACATATTGCATGGTGCACTGGGTGTTATATGCAACAAATGAATCATCGAACTTTACATCAAAAACCAGGGATGTACTGTATGGTGACTAACATAATATAATAAAAAAGACATTAAAAAAAAAAAAAAGGTAACCATATGCAAACCAGGAGGTGTGTCCTCACCAGCACCTGAATTAGCCTGCACCTTGATCTTGGATTACCCAGCCTCTAGAACCATGAGAAATAAATTTCTGTTGTTTAAGCCACACTGTCAATGCTATTTTTCTTATAGCAGTCCAGACTGACAAAGTCCAGAGGCTCTATGTGTGATAATTAGAATGGGGCTTTTTTACTGGTGGGTTTATATGGCATTAAGATTTTTTGAATGGGGATTTCGTAACCATTATAAATCAGGGTATATTCTATCCTTTGTCAAAACTCTGCAGTAGGTTCCCATCTATCGCAGAGCAAAGGTCCAAAACTAAAAATAACTTAAAATGCCTTGTGATCCACTCTCTTGTCTCCTCCTGCCCCTTTATTACCTCTAGACCCTGTTTCCTGTCATTCCCCACCCTGCTCAACCTACCTGAGCCACCGTGGTCTCCTCATGGGGAGTGTCGCCTCATATCTCCCTCTGAGTGAAGTCACTCACTCCCTCATCAGGCCTTTGTATTTACTCTTCCCACTGTCTGAAAGTTTCCCCAGATACTCACCTCAGCTTCCTCAGATCGCTGCTCCACTGTCACCCTCAGGAAAGCCTTTTCTTTTCCTTTTTCTTTTTTTTTTTAAGATTTTATTTATTTATTTGACAGAAGCAGCCAGTGAGAGAGGGAACACAAGCAGGGGGAGTGGGAGAGGAAGAAGCAGGCTCCCAGCGGAAGAGCCTGATGTGGGGCTCGATCACGCCCTGAGCCGAAGGCAGACGCTTAACGACTGCGCCACCCAGGCGCCCCAGGAAAGCCTTTTCTGACCACCCTATTTAAATGACCTTTTTCCCCTTTGCCTCCTTGTCCACTGTCCCTGCTTAATTTTTTTCCTGTCATTTATCTCCATCTGACATTACTTTATTACTTTTTTGCTTTATTATTCATTACTTTATTTATTTATTCATGCCTGCTGCCTTCTCCAACATGTAAGCTGTCTGAGGGCTGAGATTTTTGTGTTTTGTTCACTTCCATAGTCCCAGTTCCCAGAACAATGCCTGGTATGTAATTTTGAATACATGCATTTTCTGCCATGTGGGACCCTTGTTTAGCTATACAAGATGGGAGAAGGGCTTCAGAGATCTGGCTTCTTCTTGCACGGAGTTTTAACATTCACCACACCCTCTGCCCCCAAGGTTGATAACCACCACGTGTACCCATTTTTAGAGCTATCACAGTTCCTGAGCCTTTCCAGGCTCCTGAGGTGAGAATGGTCTTTCTTTTGGCTCCTGGTCCTCTGACATCTGATGGACTTAGGTTCCAAACTTCCTAAGGTCCTCAAAGCCAGTTACCACTTTCTTATTTTCTGCCTCACAACATTTGGTCAACTTCTCTTACTCTCCTCTTCTCTTGCCCTACCACCTCACAGCCCTGCATGGTGAGAAGCTTTGCTGTAGGCTTCCATGCAAAGAAAATGACAAATACGAATATTCTGGATTTTTGTTAATTTGGATCTGAAATGGTATACCCAGGAGGAAATGAAATTACTGGAGGGATCAAATAGGTTGTGTGATTGTGTGTGGGAGATGTTGTAGAACACACAGAAGCCTGGATATGTGTTTGGAGTAGATTATCTTTTTGGTCACTTTCAACTGTAAAAGTCATGATTCAGTGGTTCTGTGAAATGCTCTGAACTGTTAAGATAAAAGGTGCTGTGGACACAAAGAGCATTATTATTAGCTCCATTTGTTGAAGTGATGTTATAATCTTTGTTCATTTTCAGTTTTATTATTCATTTGAGCCTAGTGAATCTTCTCACCAGCTCCCCTTTTGTATTATCACAATATCTAACAGCTTTAATCAGCCCATTTGTTCTTGACAAAAATTACATGGATGGCTGTCCCTATTCACAGCACTGTTTTGTTTTTAAAATATCCATTCAACCATAGCTTCCTTCTCATAGAATACCCCATATGTATATTCAGTCTCAGTGTTTTGGTTCCACCAAAGGTCCCGTGTCTGTTTTCCACTAGTATAACCAGCGTTAATACTCATTGTCTGAGAGCATTGTTTTTAATCATTCCATATTCATGTGGAACTCCTATGTAGCTCCATTATCAAGAATCAAAACTAACCAGCATTACTTAATGGAATCTTTAAATAGATTGTTAGAAGCAATTTTATCTACTTGTGTTATTTAGTCCCATGCTCCTCTTTTATCAAGAAGCATATTCCCTTTTACCTGGCCTTGTCAGACTTGATTACTAGACAGGGAGTGCATTAATAAGATAAAATTCTTAGTCAAGATTAGAATCTTCTATGAAACTCAGTGTTTGACTGCCATGGAATTCTCTGGAATGTGGCCATATATTCAGTTTTAAATTGGTTACATTGCTTTCTTGTTGGTTAGACATACAGCCCTAATGCTACAAGGTTCAAGTTCTCTGGACTTCTGATGATCCATCTTAATGGAATTTATATTATGCATTTCTCTCCTTGAGTGGTGTTTTATAGTTTGTTTTGGAAGCTGACGATGCCTGCACAAGTTTCTGAATATCCTGGCCATGATCTCCTGTGGGGCTCTGCAGTACCTGGGGCCTTGTAGACTAGATAGAACAAGTCTATTGTCTATTGTCATATGTTTTGCCTTCAAAAGCAGAAATGCAAACTGGCCAATAAATTCTTCTTTAGTCCTTGTAAAAAATCAGTCTCAGGCTGATCAGAGGAATAGTGGAGGTACAGATACTTTCTGAGTTCAATTTTAAAGTGAAATTTGTTTGTTTGGGAAGCATTAGTATATAGTGCCCTGCCCTTAAAATCTTTTATTTAATTTTGCTTTGATAACTTAAAATCCAATAATTGCCTTTTGTCAGCCTCCGTGATATTTTCTTAAGAATTCCCCTCAGATTATAGCATGTGTTGGGGTTCTATTCCTCTATCTATTTCTCAGACATTCTGCTTAATGTTACTGAACGTCAATTTATGTGCATGAGAAATTAGATTTCAAATGCTTATCTTCGTATGGCTAAAGCAAATAAAATATAGCCAAAGGCTCAGATGAAATAATTTTGGAACCATCCACTCTTTAATGTTATGTTTCTCTGCTTCTTCCATTAGCATGCACAATTTGTGTCTATTTGTGTATTAGTATTATGTACGGACAGATATTTTTTAGATAAGGAACTAGGAAAACCTAATTATAAACTTTAATCTCAGAATGACTACTTAATTACTCAGATCTTTAATTTTCCTACTACTCACAGAAACAACAAGACAAATACAGGCGTATTTAACTCTAACAATCTCTTGTGTTTCCCTGAATTTACATTTGATCAATTGCTGGCAAATCAAATCATATATTTAGTACACGGAGGTAGGAGGTGGAGGTGGCATGCTATTTAAAGAAATCTTTTTATGAATTTAACAACTAGCCGCCTAATGCATCTGCCTTTATAAATTTGGATTTTTACATGGGTTTTGGTAAAAGAGTAATTCAAGTTTTAGAAATGAAGTCGTTTGTACATGTACTAAGCATTCTTTTTCAAATGTTACCTTGTCTCAAATCCTATGACTATGTTTTCTCTTTCATTATTTATAATTTCGATAGGAGAAGGAAGGGAAGAATGAAAGGGGGTAAACAGAAGGGGGAATGAACCCTGAGTGACTATGGACTCTGGGAAACAAACTGAGGGCTTCAGAGGGTTGGGGGGTGGGGGACTGGGATAGGCTGGTGATGGGTATTGAGGGCACGTATTGCATGGTGTGCTGGGTTTTATACGCAAATAATGAATCACGGAACACTACATCAAAAACTAAGGATGTACTGTATGGTGACTAACTAACATAATAAAAAATTATTATAAAGAATAAATTTTGATTTTTATAAGTCATTTTAGTTTTTCTTAAAGTAGGGCACAGCTGAATTACTCTTCTTTATCCTACAGAGGCAGTGTGGAGGGTAATTAGTTAATATCCCCACCATTCTGGAAAGATGAATAAAACATGGAGCTGTGTATGCTGTCGACCTGTGTTCTCACCTTTCTCCTCACGTGCAGGAGAATTTGTAGTGGTTGGAAAATTGGCAGGGATATATTACTGGTTAATTGACTCCATCTCAAGGCTTGTCAGTGTTCTCTTCAAGGTACGTTTTTATTTTATGAAAAGAAATAAAAATAATTCAAGTAAAAGTAAAAGAAAACAAGGGCAATAGGAACTTGAGAGTGGCAAAATTTATTACAAATAAAATAATGGGCATAAGAACAAAAAAAATCCTGAATTCTGTAATTACTAAGTTTCTTCTAAAGCCTGGAGCACAGTAATGAGAACAAAATTTTCCATTTTTGTTATGTCTTGCATGTTTTGTCTTCAAGCATAAGGAACTTCTGTATCATTTCTGATCTGTTCTAGAAAACTTTTAAAATGTTCCCAGGCTCTGATGTTCAGCCTTAGCTCTCCCTGAACCCTTCACCACCTTCTCTCTCTCTCTCTCTCTCACTCTCTCTCTTTGTCTTTCTCTCTCTCCCTCTCTCTCTCTCTCTCTCTCTCTCTCTCTCTCTCTCTCACACACACACACACACACACACACACACACACACACACATTTCTGATACACTTTCTTACTTTGGCATGTACCACATATCCACAGACTTCTCAAAGTAAGTGGTGTTCCCTATCTCCATTGTGCAGTTAGGAAGCTGTTGATATCTAAGGCATTTTCTTATCTTCTGATTTTAAAATAAGATGCTTGAAGGTTCTGAACATACTGCAGCTGGGATGAGGATCTTTCATTCCTTTTTTGTTGCTCTAGCTTGTGTGGTTTTAAAGGAGGTTTTGGAAGGAAATGGATGTTCCCTTTGGGAAGAAGGCACTAATTTAAGGGCAAAATTTAAAGAGTTGACCCTCCATACTCTGGTTTCCGTCTCCCGCTTTTCCTGGGAAGCATAATGAAGACTGGGAGGTCTGGGTTCTGGGTTCTTATTTCTATAAACTGACCATCACGTATTCATATAATTTTCTCATGCCTAAAAATCTTGCATGCTTCCATCTGATGCTCCTTTGAGGGAACCGTTTAGACCTTGCCTATGTTTGGGGACCCTTTAGAAATTCTTTACTATTATCTATGAACGTAGACTCCTGCTAGATTGATTTTGCTTACTTCCTGTAGGTTATGGTGTCCTCAGGTTACATTAGCTGATGGAAATTCTTTTGGATAAATGCATCAGTCAGTAAGGCTACTGTCACTGAAGGGAAAAGATACCCTCCTCCACCCCTCAAAAAGAGACCATAAAGGATAAGAAATTTTCCAGTGGCGCTGAGGCCTAGGGGATATTCTGAGGCAGACATCTTAGGAATCTTGCTTAGTTGTTGGCTCAGTGGGGAGCTTGTGCAAGTTGCTGCTCCCTTTCTGGATCTCCAGTCTAAAAATAAAATGATTTTTGTCACTAGGGAAACAGCCTATACCTATTAGTATTTTTCTGTTTTGTTTGTTTGTTTTTTTTTAAACAGCTTTGAATTCACTGAGATATAATTCACATGCTTAAAATTCACCTTCATTTAAAGTGTACAATTTAATATCTTTTTAGTATGTTCATAGTATTAGTTTTTAGTATGTTCATAGTATACTTATTTAGTATGTTCATAGCCTATACCTATTAGTATTTTCTGTTTTGTTTGTTTTTAAACAGCTTTGAATTTACTGAGATATAATTCACATGCTTAAAATTCACCTTCATTTAAAGTGTACAATTTAATATCTTTTTAGTATGTTCATAGTATTAGTTTTTAGTATGTTCATAGTATTAGTTTTTAGTATGTTCATAGTATTAGTTTTTAGTATGTTCATAGTATTAGTTCATGTAACCATCAGCATGAACTAATTTTAGAACATTTTCATCCCCCCCTAAAAGAAAACTTATGTTCATTGGTATTAAGTCACCTTTTCCCTCCTGTCTCCTTTCCCCTAGCCCTAAGCAACCCCTAATTTACTGTCTCTATAAGTTTTCTTATTTTGGACATTTCTGATAAAAGGATTTGTACAATATGTGACCTTTTAGACTGGCTTCTTTCACTTAGCATAGTTTTGAAGGGTCACACGTGGTGTAGCATATATCGTACTTCATTCCTTTTTATGGCTGAATAATATTCCTTTGTATGGAAATACTCCATGTTATTTACCCATTCATCAGTTCACGGCCATTTGGGTCGTTTCTGCTTTTTGGCAATTTGTATTGAGACACGAATCCTGTATCACATATATGATTTGCAAATATTTTCTCCCATTTTGTGGATTGTCTTTTCACTTCCTTGATGGTATCATTTGCAGCTTAAAAGTTTTTAATTTTGATGTAATCAATACATACACCTTTTCTTTTGTTACCTGTCTTCTGGTATCATATCTAAGAAACCATGACCTAACCCAAGGTCGTGAGGAGTTACTCTATGTTTTTTTATGAGAGTGTTACAGTTTTGGCTTTTATATTTTGTCTATGATCCATCTGTTTGTCTTTTTATTTCAGCATTGATCAAAACACTGAATATCCTTGAAAAAAAATGGTCAAATGGTCCATCTTGTAGTACCAGACAATGGAAAAGCTGACAAGAATTGAAATACATGCTGAATACTTACTGTTTCCAGCGGTTGTATTATGACTCCATGTTCCCATTGTGTTTCCTTCACTTCTACTTCTGCTAAGGTAAGTTTTAAGTTTAATTTTGTTCGCTCACATGGCTGCCCAAGTTAAGGAAGTTTCCATATTGACATCTGAAACTGACAGATGATGGGTGTTGAAATAAAGCATGCCTTATTGCTATTATTATATTTCTCTATGATTTTTTTCTTTTGCTCTTTATTTACCACCCAAACCCTAGTCTATTATCTTTCTCTAAAATTGTTTTCAGCTTCTCCTTTTCACATGATTATAAAAATGTTACTTTTTCCCATGTCTTTAGTTTCTCATTTTTATTATTATATTCTGGAAAGTTTTTTAAAAAGCCTTCATTTTCTGACAAGATTTTTTTAAAAGATAAAAATGTTGTTCCATATCATTATTCTGCAGTATTCACAGCCTTTAAGATATTATGGACATTTAATACACATTAAACAGCAAAAGATTTATGCTTGACCTTTCAGATGACTATCAACTGGATTAGATTTCCTAATTAGCCCATTGATCTGACCTCACTGGTGCTTCCAAATTTAGACACGGATATCTCCCCCTCCATATGTAAAGCTCTAGTGATAATCTAAACAAAGGAATGAGAAAATTAACTACTGAAGAAAATTAATAATGGTCCTTAATAATGAAATTAATCATATTAATAATATTAGCCACATATTGCAAAATGTTGACTTCCATGTTTCTTTCCTAAAGTTGTCACACATGTTATTAAGAGAGTCCTTAGCTTGTCCCCTTCACGTCTAGGGAAGCAGTTATCTCCATTGTCCTCAGGAAAACTGTATCCCATATAGTAGTTGTCTTCCTGCTCCCCAGGAAATAATCTGCTGGAATTCAAAATACAATTATCACGCTTGACCACTTTCCTATATCCTGGAGCTGACCATTATTAATGACATCCAATTATTCACAGCAATCAAGCGGCTGACCTTGCTAAAGAGATCACAGCAGTGGGTAGTTGACAGTCAGTCTGCTTGCTGGGCGTAATAGGAGGAGACAATGTCACATCCTGGTCATCTTTAGCGAAAACAGCGTGACACTTGCAGACTTACCAGAATGCTATAATAACTTGATTGCAAGATTTAGTGTGTCATTATTTTAAAAGCATATGTTTAGAATATACTGGCAGGAGCAGGAAAAAAAAAAGTTGATTTAGGTAAGCTTGGTGTTTGGGAATCTCTTTGGTTTAGCCTGCATGGCTGCTAATTCACTGCTTGACCAAGTCACTGGGCTTTCTGAGCCTCAGTGTTCTCAACTCTAAAATGAAGGCTTATGCCTAGTGTTAAAGGTGGTTATGAAGACTCAATGATATAAAAACTATGAAACAATCAGGTAAGGAGAAGTTGCTCAATCATTGTCAGTTTCCTGTCCACAGAGTCAGTCTGAGCCCCAGCTCCAGCAGAGGTAAAAGACATAGCATAAAAGCCTTTTTATTCTTCACCAAAGTGCGGGATAAGTTTTGACTCTCACATGAATGCTGCTTTTTCATTCTGCTTTTTCCAGAAGCCCACAAGTCAAAGGTTTTCCTTTATTGTGCAGTGGTATTAAAGTGTGATATTTGTTTGTAGTGAAGGAGCCTAAGCATTAAAAACTGACATAAATTTCCAGGTGGTTGGCTTTTGACCCTTCCATTTCCTTGACTGTATGTTCCCTCTGAGTTGACATGATATATAACAGTTCTGATTCAGCTGAGAAAGGAGTGACTTGTTTACTTTTGGAAGTACATTAATTCTCTCATGCCACTAGGAGGGGGATTTTCACAAGGAACTAACTTTATGTGAGTTTTGAGCCAAGCAATTTGAAGAGTTTGGAGAAATGCCCACAGTTTATAGTCCCTTGAGGGTCACTGGCATGTTCTAATTCAAAGTGACCAGAGAAGAATTCCTTCCTTATGTCTTACTTCCTTGTCACCATGTGAGATGCCCCACTGTCGTTTGCATCCCAATTAAAAAAAAAAGTAATTCATACTTCTGTAAGATTGCTGGAGTGGAGTAAAGAAAATATTCTCCTTAGAATTTCTCATACACACTGCTCATCAGTGATGGACACACGGTGAATTTAATTTGCCATGAACATCATGAAGCATTTAGCAAAATTTACTGAGAGAAACAGAAACTGAATTTTAGAGAAGGTGGCTAATGGTGTCAGATTAGCCCTGAGGACAGCTGGGAGTTTCCCAGTGACCTGTGAAATAGCCTCCTTTTTTGCACTCCAGGTGGATCGTCTGGATATATAAGTAGGTGAAGGGAAATGAAGGGATTTTGTGGTGGCTTGGGACTCTGGTATATTCCACCTGGCAAGTTGGGCCATTCAGGAAGTGGCCCTGATGGCTGTGTAGACAGTAAAATTCCATAATGGTTAAGGGCATAGTCTTAAATCCTAACAGACTGAGTTTAAAATGCTAGCCTTTTCACTTTATTAGTAGTGTTTTTTTTATCTGAGAAACGACAGTAACTGTCAAGGCTCTTGGAGAACTTAAATGAAATCGTAAATGTGCTAATATCCTGATGCAAAGTGTAGTGAATTGAATAGTAGCCTCCAAAAGATATGTCAGTGTCCTAATCCCTGGAACCTATGACTGTGACCTCATTTGCAAAAAGGGTCTTTGCAGATGTATTTAAGTTAAGCATCATGAGATGAGATCATTCTAGGTTAACCTGGTGTGTCCTAAATCCAATGGCAAGTGTACTTACTAAGGGAAGAGAGAAAGACACAGGCCATGTGAAGACAGAAACAGAGGTTGAAGTGATGTAGCCACAAGTCAGGGAATGCCAATAGCTCCCAGAAGCTGGAAGAGACAAGGAATGAAATCTCCCCTAGAGACTAGAAGGAGTTTGGCCCTATTGATGTCTTGATTTCAGACTTGTAGCCTCCAGAACTGTGGGAGGATACATTTCTGTTGTTTAAGCCACTCATTTTGTGGTGGTTTGGGATAGCAGCCCCAGGAGGTAAAGGACTGAGCATATCTGGTCCACGGTCAGTGTTCGTGAGTTCCTGCCTTAGTTTTCAGAGAAATTAGATCTTTTTTTGGGAGGGGGGGTAGTGTGCTTTCAAAAAATCCATTTTAAACTTTTTTCTCCCTGGTTCTTTTAGCCTTAACTTGTTTGCTTATTTAGTCAGCCAGTCCTTCGGTATTTGTTAAGTAGTTTCCATTTAGTGCTAAGTGTACTAGGTGTTTTTAAAAGAGCCCTACATGAAGGTGAACAGAATACAGAAGACCCCAGCAAACTCACTGAATTTGCTTTCTGATGGGAGAGACAGACAAATGGAAAATAAATCCTCACTGCAGTTAAGTGCTATGAAGAAATCTGGTTGAGTTTGGGGACAGAGGAGAACAAGGAGAAAAGCAGAGACACTGGTTTTCAGCAAGTGACTGGGCCTGGAAAACTGTGGCAGAAGTTTTAGAAAGAAAAAGGTATTTTTGTAGAGGACTTTTGTGTCCAAGCAGAGCGTTGACTTTGAGATTTGACTTTGCACTAGGTACGAGAAGCTGGAGACATTTGCATTTGCTGAGTGGAATATTGTTGCTGTCTGTGGGGCAACAGGGCAATTTCCTAGATGTTTTAGGGCAAAGGTTGGCAAACTTTTTCTCTAATGGGCCAGACAGTTTATAGATCTTGTGGGCTGTATGGTTTCTGTTGCAACATTTTGACTTTATGTTATAGCATTAAGCAACCACAGAAAATGTGTGAACAAGTGAGTCTGACTATGTCCACACTTCATTTACTGGACACCAGAACTTGAATTTCACATCATTTTCACATGTCTTGAGCTATTTTTCTTTTTTTTTCCTTTCTGTCAACCATTTAAAAATGCAATAACCCTTCTTAGCTTGAGAGCCATACCAGAGCAAGCAGTGGGATACATGTGGCCTGTAGATCATCGTTTGCTGACCCTTGTTTTAGAGCGCAGCTTCTGTTCTAACACAGGAGCAACGTTATGAGTCTCACTGTTCTCCTGGAAGCAGCAGCAGCAGCAGCAGCAGCAGCAGCAGCAGCAGCAGGCAGGGGTAGAGAGAACTGTGGGGAAGAGAAGACCCCTTGGGGAAGCAGCGTGCTATCTGTGCAGAATTCTCCATTCTTGGTGGCCTCATAAACATGGGCCTGAGCTTAAATTAAAAGTGATTTTTTTTTCCCTTCATGAATCGTCATTTAATGATAATATTTCTTCTTGATGTTTCAGCTATAAAAGTGCAAATTATGCATGAAATTGATGTACATTATTCCATCATGAACTAATCTGATAGAAAAACACATTAGGTATTTATATCAAAAACAAGTCATTCATAACTATTAAGACATTTTGAAAAGGGAGAACTATGTTTCTGAAAATGTGAATGACTGGAAATTGAGGCCATTCAGTTATGACCAGGGAGATGGAGCACTGTGTTCTTACCATCTTGCTGGCATTGCCCAGTTTCATTCTGCTTTTTCCACAAGCCCACAAGTCAAAGGTTTTCCTTTATTGTGCAGTGGTATTAAAGTGTGATATTTGTTAATGGCCATAGATTTTAAAATGACAAAAGACATTTGACACAATTTTTATTATATGGCATCATTTCCCAAATGATTTGCATTTCTGTATAATACTGTACTTACGGTAACCTCCACCACACTTTGGGCTCTGGAAATAGGCTGGTAAACAAGTGGCTATGAATTTGAATTTGTCACATGTTTTGTGGATTCAGGTGTCTTACTATTCAGACCTTATGGGTACTCCACAAATGAAGTCTAAGTTTTTGCTTCTCAGTTTTTCAACATCTGCCTCTACCTTCCTTTAAAACCTCATGTTTTAGCCATGCTGATTCTCTGTAGTACCCACAAAAAGTACATCCTATTGTCAATAAGTTTTTGTATGTTTAACAGAAAATGCCAGTTTAAATTGAGCCATCCTTTATAGATCATAGATTTAAGGAGGGCTCAGAGATGTCCTAACCCAACTTCTTCATTTTACACCTGAAGGAAATGATGGGGAAGTGACTTCATAATTCATTACTTTTACCATTAACTGAAGTTGGTTTCTATTTCACTCTGTAATGAGCTTGGCTGTCCTCTGTACACGCAGAAATGTTTGCTCAATGGTTTGTAGAGGGGGCAAAATCATCCCCAGCCTCTCTTGTATCATCTCTGTTTTCCTAATAAATGTATCTTGGGAGATCAGGAAATCACAAGTGAGTTGTCTTAGTAATTTTCTTTTCATATAGCCCATGGCTTTGGACCTTGACACGAGGAACCGCTCCACTTAATATTGTTACCTTTATTAAAAGTTTAAGTTAAGGGTGTGCATGCTCACCTCAGAGAGTGGAAGCAAAATTATTCTAGAGGGACCTGCTCTATAAATGAGGGAGGGTGGGTGCTCTCTGGATGTTAAGGTAGATCAGCGAGTGGCTGATCAGGGGGCCGAGACTCAGGATGGGGTGGAGGTGCATGGATACAGGAAGCAAGCAGTTAATATCAAGGCGTCCGGTTGGTGAGGGACAAGTGAAGCACTCCAGACAGTGGTCAATATTGTCTCCAAGCAGGCAACAAATAGAGACCTAGATCAACTGCAGAATTATTATTACCCTGGATTTGTGGGCAGGATTCAACTCTTGGGAGGAGCTCTCTCAAGAGATACCTATGTCCTCATTCAGGGGGTCTAGAAGAGTAGTAATGAAAGTTTTCCAAAACTAGGGAAGGGGACCTGAGAGAGGAGCCCAGAAAGAAAAGCAGGGATAAAGGAGATGGAAAGCAGTTAGACAATTTAAGCACTTATTCGCCTTGTCTGTTTGGGCTCAAGGAGTGTGAGTCCTCAGTGCAGTCAGCCTTCCAGAGAAGCAGAGATAACAAAGGCAGGGTTGAGGGCAATGACCCAGTCCCTCCCGTCACTCCAGTGTAGACCGTATTCAACAGTTGTGCTTGATCCCTGTCTGCCTTCACATGGTCTTTTGGGCCTGACAACTCTCACTTGCTCTCCAGAGATTTTTCAGTTTGAACACTTCTGTGAAAACAAATCCCTCATAAAATCTGGACACAATCACCATTCTTTTAACAGCTCTTGTTGCAGAGGAAAAATAGTATCATTCCATTTCATAAATACCTGTTACTTATACAGCAGAACTATAGTAATTGATACGGCCTTTTATGTAATTAAAGTCACATTTATAGGGTTATCAGACTGTCAGTCAATGATTTTTATCTTGGGTGTAGTTCTTGTTTCTACATTTCATGACATCTGATTCTTAGCACTATTGATATTTATAAATAGTTGAATCATAAAAAAGATCTATAAAATTTAATGTCCCTTTAAATCCCATGGAAGAACCTAGTCTCTGTGGTAGAAATGTTTGGTCCTTTCTTGACCTATCTTTGCTCCTAGTGCGTGAGTCTCTACCTGATTGCTGTGTTTTACCTGGTCTTAGTTCTGCTTCTAAGCACATTGTATATTTCAGAGGATCTTGGGTCAGTTTCAAGCCCAACTTGCTGCTTTTTCCCCTGTTAACCAGGCTGCCCATATATGGATGTAGGTAAAGCTTCATATACATAACCACTAGCATATACTTATCGGCTCAAGAATTAAATTTGTTTTCCTGCATTGGAACTCAGTAATTCTGTTCTTTAGAGTCCTGGCTAATCTGTTCTATTTGGGTTTTGCTTGCCAAAATATAGTTGCTCTGGGTGGGTTTTTGACTCCCACTCTTGTGTGACTCCTGCTTCTGGGTCTGGTTTCCCATCTGCCATCCTGAGCTCCATCCCCCTAATAGCTAGACCCTACTTTCTATTTTTAACCTCTAGTTCCATGCACATTATGGGCATGGAGCTTGATCTGTGCAATTTATTTTCTTGATCTACTTTTTACTCTTTTGTATTCTTTAGTGACTGCCAAACCTCTCTCTTACTCTGGTAGACACTCTGGGCTCTGATTCAGCCCATCATTCATCGCTCCCAAATTAATCAGCCTTTCTGTACCAGTGTCTTGATTGCTTCACCCCTCCAGCTTTTTTTCTGGTTCCCTGGGCTACTTAATCATATATCAATATTTTGATCATCAGTACCTGGGACTTTGGTCCTGGACATCTAAGACTCTCCTCATTCTTTCCTATCTCAAACTGACTAGATGTCAACATTAGATTAAAACCAAAACCAAACCAAAGCAAGCTAAAGCAGGCCAAACCAAGTCATGTGCTTCAAGAAAACATAAATAGCACCTTCTTTTTTTTTTTTTTTTAAGATTTTATTTATTTATTTGATAGAGAGAGACAGAGAGAGAGGGAACACAAACAAGGGGAGTGTGAGAGGAAGAAGCAGGCTTCCTGCAGAGCAGGGAGCCCTATGTGGGGCCCGATCCCAGGATCCCGGGATCATGACCTGAGCCGAAGGCAGATGCTCAACGGCTGAGCCACCCAGGTGCCCCTAAACAGCACCATTCTACCTCTGGATTAGTGGGGGAAAAAATCAGGCCGTATACCTACATAGCAATATTAGGTATTTTTGTCATAGCCTGACCAGGTTTTTGATAGATTATTTATCTTAAACAAAAATACGTTTTGTAGTGCTCTATGTACAACATGGAAAACAACCTTGAGTTATAGTTATAAATCCTATTTGAATTAGAAAGGAATTTGGCTCTCCAGCACTCTTCTCTTCTTTGAGATGGCTGATACAATTTCCTTAAAATATTTCAATTATTTGAAAGAATATTCTAGGACTTTCTATTATTGCTTTTCATGTCATATGAACACAATGCCTACAACTGGTTTTCAGAGCATTTGAGTTTGATCATTTTATCTTTTGATTTATTGATTAAAAACATTTTCCTCACTGACAGGCTTCCTTTTGTACATTGTGGGATATCATTTGGTTTGTAAAATAACCTAGAAGACAAAATAGAATACCAATTTTTAAAATCCAATTTATAACCTCATTTTTTAATTATATTTTGTCATCAAGTAGTATGAGGTAGGCTTCCTTAAGCCTATTAAAAGAGACTTCTTTCAAAAATATTATCTTTAAAGAGCTAAAAAAATCAACATAAGGTTTATTTATTGAACCCTTTAAAATTATTACAACCCAATTTATGAATCAGCGTATCATCTCTCTTGATGAATATAGCCTGTGTACTTAAAAAGAATACATATTCTTCTGTTGTTGGAATATTCTGTGAATGTCAATTTTATAGTTATTCAATCTTCGTACATCCTTACTGATTTTCTGTCCATTTGTTCTATCAATTACTGAGAAAAAAGTTCTGAATTATTCAACTACATTGTGGATTTATTTATTTCACTTTAAATTGTCAGTTTTTCCTTCATTTAAATTCTATATTTAGGTGCATACTCATTCAGGATTGTTATGACTCCTTGATGAATTGATATTTTCATCACTGTGACTTTTTTATCTTTATTCTTGGTAATTTTTTTATTTTAAATTTAATTTTTCTAATATTAAAACAATCATTCCAGACGATAGACTGAATATTTGTGTCCCTAAAATTCGTATGTTGAAACGTAATCTCCAGAGTGAGGTATTTGGAGCTGGAGCCTTTGGGAGGTGATTAGATGATGGCAGCTCCACCCTTATAAAAGATGATAAGTTTAGTACCTTTACAAAAGAGACCCCAGAGGGCTTTCTTGCCCCTCTGCCATTGAGAACACAATGAGAAGACAGCTTTCTATAAACCAGGAGGAAGGCCCTTACCAGGTATAGAATCTGCTGCTACCTTGATCTTGGGCTTCACAGCCTCCAGAATTGTGAGATAAATTTATATTATTTATAAGTCACCCAGTCTGTTTTCTCTGTTATTAGCAGTCTGAACAGACTAAGACATCAGCTTTATGATTAATATTTGCATAGTCTGTTTTTATATGAATTTACTTTAAACCTATCAATCAATATCTTTATATTTGAAGGGTTTTTTGTAGATAGCATATAGTTGGGTCTTATATTTCCATCTACTCTTACAATGTCTGCCTTTTAATTGGGATGTTTAGACTATTTATATTTTAGGAATTGATTTAAGATTAGTGAATTGTAGTTATTTGTTTTTCAAATGTTTGATGGTACTTAGCAGTGAGTTTCAATTTTGTTGATTTTCTCTATTGTTTGTTTACTTTATGTACGATTGATTTCTACATTTATTTTTTCTCCCTTTTACTTACTTTGCATTTAATTTAATCTTATTTTTCTAGCTCTTATAGTTAATCTTAGTTCATTGATTTTAAGTGTTTCTTCTTTAATAAAAAATCTAATATAAATTTTTTTAATAGATTGCCTTAATTGCAAACCACAAAATGTATTATGTTGTGTTTCCTTTACCATTCAAGTCAAAATAGTTTCTGTTTTCTTTTGTGAGTTTTTTCTTTGACTCATGTTTTATTTAGAATTATATTTCTTTTAAAAATTTTTATTTTTTTATTTTTTAATTCCAGTATAATTAGAATACATGTTATATTGGTTTAAGGTGTATAATATAGTGATGATTTCACTCATGTGAAATTTCAGAAACATAATAAATAAACAAAGAGAAAAAGAGAGAAACAAAAATTAGACAAATAAAAAATTATATTTCCTAATTTTCAAATATTTGGGAATATTACAAGTATCTTTTTTTATTGATTTTTAATATGATTCTATTTTAGTTAGAAAGTATATTCTGTATGTTTTCAATCCTTCAAAATTAAGGCTTGTTTTCTGATCCAACACATGGACTATCTTGTGAATGTGCTATGTGTTCTTCAAAAGAATGTGAATTCTACAGTTGATTTTTGTAGTGTTCTATAAGTCTCAATTAATTGATTTCAGTTAATGTTCTTAAATTGTTTGCTAGTGTGTTTCAAATCTTTAATATTATTTGAATATTTTGTCATTATGTGTCCCTCCTCATCTTTACTACTATTCCTTTTCTTAAAGCATTCTTTGTCTTATTTTCAATATAATTAGTCCAGCTTTCTTATGTGTGTTGTTTATATGGCGTCAACTTTACCATCATTTCATTTCCAAACTTTGTGTGTATTTATATTAAAATACATCTCTTGTGGAGACCATGTATTTGGTCTTGACTTTTTTCTAGTCTGACAGTCTTTGCCTCTTATTTAGAATAGTTTGTTCATTTACATATAATGTTGTTATTGATGTGGTTAGGTTTAAGACTACCGTCTTACTTTTGGTTTTCTATTCCTTCCCCTTATTATTTGTTTTTTCCTCCTTTTCTTTCTTCTTGATAAATTCAATATTTTTTTGGTGTTTGATTCTATCTTTATACCTTCTGATGTTGTTATTTGAGATTTGCTCTTAGAGATCGACATATGCATCTTTAATTTATCACAATGTAGCTTAAATTAATATTATACTGTGCTATGGACTGAATATTTATGTCCCCCCAAAATTCATGGGTTGAAGCCCTAATCTCCCATGTGACAGTAGTTGAAGATGAAACTTTTGAGAGGCAATTAGGTCATTGTCTCTCAACATAGGTGGAGCCCTCAGATGAGATTAGTGTACTTAACAATAAGAGACAAGAGAGAGATTTCTCTTCACCATGTGGGCATACAGCAAGAAGTAGTCATCTGCAAACCAGTAAGAGAGCTCTCTGAACCGAATTGGCCAGCACCTTGATCTTGTACTTCCCAGTCTCCAGAACTGGGAGAAATAAATGTTTGTTGTTTAAGCCACCCAGTGTATGGTATTTATTATAGCAGCCTGAATCGACTAAGACATTCCCCTTCATGATAATGTAAGAACCTTACAGTGCTATGCTTCTGTTTACTCCCCTCCTATTATTTCTCCTATTGTTGCAATATCTTTTACTTCTACATGTGTTTAAATTTCACAATCCAAGGGGCGCCTGGGTGGCACAGCGGTTAAGCGTTTGCCTTCGGCTTGGGGCGTGATCCCGGCGTTATGGGATTGAGCCACACATCAGGCTCCTCCACTATGAGCCTGCTTCTTCCTCTCCCACTCCCCCTGCTTGTGTTCCCTCTCTCGCTGGCTGTCTCTATCTCTGTCAAATAAATAAATAAAATCTTAAAAAAAAAAATTCACAATCCAATTCTATTATTTTTGCCTTAAACAGTCTTTTAAACAAATTAAAAAATAAGGGAGTTTTGTTTTTTGTTTTTTGGGTTTTTTTGTATTTGACCACATATTTACAATTTTCAGTGTTCTTCATTCCTTCTGATACACCAGGGGTCTGCACATGTTTTCTGTAAACGTCAGAGAGTAAATATTTAAGGGTTTGTGGGCAAAACAGTCTCTATCACAGCTTTTCAGATCTGCTGTTATAGAGGGGAAGCAGCCAGAGATAATTTGTGAATTAATGGTTATGGCTGTGTTTTAATAAACTTTATTTATGAATACTAACATTGAATAGCTTTCAAAATATTGCTCTTCTTTTGATTTTTTTCTCACCATTTAAATATATAAAATCATCTTAGTTCACAGACCATCTAGAAACAGGTAGCTGGCTTGATTTGGCTTGCAGTCTGTAATTTGCCAACCCCTGCTATAGATCCATGTTGACATCTGGTATCATTATGCGTCAGCCTGATGGCCATCCTGTAACATTTCTTCTAGTGCAGATCTACTAATGACAGCTCTTGTCTTTGTGCATCTAAAAATCTACTTATTGCCCCTTCATTTTTGAACAATATTTTCATGGGATATAGAATCCTAAGTGGACAATTTTTGTTTTGTAATACCTTAATGATGTTATTCCATTGTTTTCTGGCTAGTTGCATTTCTAACGCTGTTTCCTTTGTCTAAAAGCAAAGTCTTTGTTTGGCCTCTTTAGCTGCAGCTTGGAAAAGTAGAATCCTGAAGCACATGCAAATCTCACCTCACATATTTCTTTTCTTTCGAGGAGTACAGCCTACATTCTCTGTTGTCCAGTGCCTCAGGATAGTTGCTTTATATATTTTGTTCAGTTGTATATTTCTTTTTACAAAGAGAAAAAGTCCTATGCCTGCTATTCTGTCATGGCTGATCCAAAAGGCTCTTGTATATGTTCAAAACATACATAGTGATTGGTTTATATTTATAAGAAGTCAGGTTTGGGTCCTTGGAAGTATTTGGTATTTAAGAGTAAATATAATGCTCTGTAAATTAATCTCTCTGGTTCTTTTTTAAACTTTCTTTTTTTCAAAGGAGAAGTCTAGCTAGTTGGACTATGAAACCCATAGAAACCATAGCAAAAGCCTTAACTTAGGCCATGAACCTTGATGGACATAACCTCAACCAATCAATATTTATTGAGTACCATCTGTGTACCAGATGCTGGTAGGTCTCAGAACTATTACTGTTGGAAACTCAAATACTATAAAATAAATCATGATCTGATACCACTTTTTGAGGATAGGTTGAAGAATAACGTCACAAAACAAACAAGATTCCATGATTCTAAAGCTCTGGGAGTTGATCTACCTGGAAAATGTGTGTTCTTTGAAAAGCAAAACAAAACACTGAGAACCACATTTTAGTCCTAAGTCTGTTGGAATGGTACTGTTCAGTTAACAGTCTTTCCAGGTCTGTCTTTCCTTCTCTATAGAATGAAACTGCTGTGCTCTATAATCTTTAAGTTCCCTTTGATATCTAAAATTTGTGATTCTCGGCGTGTCTTTGTGTACTTTTTATACCTTTCTTTTGTCTCATGCAATTAGGACATAAATAGAGGAGCATAATGTTTGTGAGATTCTGCATTCTGAATGTGATTTTGATTATTTAAAATATGAAATGTAAGAGTGCACTTAAGTTGTGCAAAATGATTTTCTAAACATAATAGGTAGTTACCTTACATGTATGCTTTTATGTGTCCTCTGAGTCATATCTGCTCTCAGTAGCTGCTGACAAAACAAGATTTTACTGCTGAAAGAGCAGCAGATCTAATATTGCTGCAAAAGAGCAGGCTGAATTTTATTTTGCCTTGGGTCATCAATAAAATTCTAGTCATGCTCTGATCTTACAGTCTTTATTGTTCCCCATGATACATCGCAGGTAAAAGAAAACTTTACTTTTTCAGGCATTGCAAAACTTAAATGAAGAATTAGAAAATACCTGAAGGGTCCTATGTAAGTAGTAGGGAGCTTGGAAGGCATTCTCCCTGACGTAGTAACACACGTAAGTGGGTGTATTTGTTAGGGTAATGCTGACTGCTGTAATAAATAAACCTGCCTATAAAGTCCCTTGGAACAATAGGACCTTGCCTTTCCCACATGTAGCAGTCTCTGGCAGGTGAATATGTGAGCAGTGCAGCTCTCTGTGTTGTGGTCATTCAGGAACCCATGTTGATGGATGCTGTGCCATCATTCAGGGACTCTGCCAACACAATGTACCATTAGATGGCTGCTAAAGTTATATCCAGTTCAGTCAGTCAGAAAGGGAGAAAGAGCATGAAGAAGTTTAAGAGAGGTTTCTAAGGGCCAGTCTTCTTCAATTCTGTTGGCTTCATCAATTTGGAAGAGAGATGGAGAAATCTCAGAATCAGAAAATAAAGCCCTGACTATCTGATTCCTGAGCCCATGCTCTTAACCACTGTCTTACATTATCTTTTCTGATCTTGAAGTTACTTGTCTCAGTTCATTCAGGCTACTATAACAGAATACCATAGGCTGAGTGGCTTATATGCAACAGAAATTTATTTCTCTATAGTTTTGGAGGTTGGGAGTTTAAAATTAAGATACCAGCAGATTCATTGTCTGGCGAGAGCCTGCTTACTGGTTCATAGACAGCCTTCTTTTTGCTGTGTCCTCACATGGAACTTTCTGGAGTCTCTTTTATAAAAGGGCACTACTCCTATTCATGAGAGCCCTGCTGTCATGACTCAGTCACCTCTCAAAGGTCCCACCTCCAAATACCATCATACTGGGGATTAGGTTTCAGCATATGAATTCTGGTTGTGGGGAACAGACATTCGTCTGTAGTGTTGTCTAATTCTGGAATTCTACCAAATCAACTATTATTGGAATGCAATCCTCTGTGAACCTATGCTAATAGAGAACAATGAAATTTTTATTTGAATGTTTCCTATAATTTCCCCTCAAAGGCCCTCTTTCTCTCTCTCTCTTTTTTTTTTTTTTTTAAGATTTTAAAAATTTATTTGACAGAGAGAGACACAGGGAGAGAGAGAACACAAGCAGGGGGAGTGGGAGAGGGAGAAGCAGGCTTCCCACTGAGCAGGGAGGGCGATGAGGGGCTTGATCCAGGACCCGGGGATCATGACCTGAGCTGAAGGCAGTCGCTTAATGACTGAGCCACCCAGGTGCCCCTCTCTCTTTTTTTATCCAGCTCTAAATTGGATGTGAGAGCAGGACATCCTCCTTTTAATGGCTTGGAGATCTATATTTGCCCTAGGAAATGAGGGGAACATAGATAGGCGCACAATCCAAAATCAGCAGCTCTTTCTGTCTTGGAGGCTGCAAGGTTCATATTCTTCAAGGAAAGTGGGGTGGTTTTTTTTGTTGTTGTTGGTTGGTTGGTTGGTTTACTATATTTTAAATTTTAATTCAATTAATTAACATGTATTGTATTATTAATTTCAGTGCTAAAGTTCAGTGATTCATCGGCCTTATATGATACCCAGTGCTCATTAATGTCACATGCCCTCCTTAATGTCCATCACCCAGTTACCCCATCCCCCAACCCCTTTCCCCTCCAGCAGCCCTCAGTTCTTTCCCTAAGATTAAGAGTCTCTTGTGGTTTGTCTCCCTCTCCGAGTTCATCTTGTTTTATTTTTCCTTTCTTCCTCTGTGCTCCTGTTTTGTTTCTTAAATCCCACATATGAGTGAAATCATATGATAATTGTCTTTTTCTGATTGAGTTATTTTGCTTAGCATAATACCCTCTAGTTTTATCCATGTCATGGTAAATGGCAAGATCTCTTTTTTTTTGATGGCGGAAGATGGTTTTTAAAACTCTCTAACTTAATCTGTTATATGGAAGGCCTCTTCCCCCCTTTCTTCTGGATCAAAGAGGGAAAGGTTTTCTTTATCATCATATTTGCTAGCCAGTAACCTCAAGTTTCATGTAAATACTTACTTGTGCACATGAATCTCCTTTGGGGTAAAAAAAATGCATTCTGAATAATTGTTAATGTTCTGTTTTCAAGTCTCCAGAGGTATTTCTACTTTTTTCAGTGTATGCAACTCAGTTTTCAGTTGTGCCCCTTGAGGCTTTTCTGACTTTGGCTATTTTTCTAGATAGCTATTTTATAATCCTGATAAACAACATACATGATTTAAGCTAGCCAGGGAATAAATGACATTTAAGAGTATTAGCTAAGATGAAAGACACTTTCCATTCAAAATGTGTCCAGAGACACTTTCTGCCAAAAATTTGAGGCAAACATGCCAAATGTTTTGCTTCTTTTAAAAACATATCCATCCAAGAGAACTGCAATTTCCATGAGTTTTATAGGTAGAAAAAAATCTTAAACTCAGTCTTTAATCCAGGGTTATCCTGAAATGTAATAATAGAAATTCTGGTGGACTTACCGTTTAACAGAATATGGGATTGTTCTATGACATTTGAGCCTGCTGAAGACAAAATTAATTGCAGATAGGAAGTTTGTGGGTTCATATGGAAAAAGAAATGACCCACATTTGATGATAAGATCTGACCACTATGAGATGCTGCCAGATTTACTAGTATGCCAATGATATACTGAATATAGATTAAGTACCTTGTTATTTTACGTGCTTTATTTTGTTGCAAAAATAGTTTGGGAGAAGTATAAATGGTATGCTTAATGGGAGTGATTTTGCCTTTTTTTATTGTGATAAAATACACATTAACATAAAATTTACAATCTTAACCACTTTAAGTATATTTTAATGGTATTAAATACACTCATCATGTCGTACAACCATCACCACTATCCATCTCTATAGCTCTTTTCATCCTGTAAAACTGAAATTCCATATCCATTTAACAATAACTACCCTTTCTCTCCTTTCAGGTAAGTGGAATCATACAGTTTTTGTCTTTTTGTTACTGGCTCATTTAATTTAACATAATGTCCTCACGTTTCACCCATGTTGTAACATATGTCAGAATATCCTTCCTTTTTAAGACTGAATAATATTCTGTTGTATGAATATACCGCTATACTTCACCCTTCATCCATTCCCATCCATTGATGGATAGTTGGGTCAGTTCTACATTTTAGCTATTGCAAATAATACCGCTATGAATATAGATGTACAAATGTCTCTTTAAGACCCTGCTTTTAATTCTTGTGGGTATAGACCCAGAAGTGAAATTGTTGGATCATATGGCAATTTTTTAAATTGCTATTATAAATTTTTTGCACCATTTTTCTTTCCTACTGACAGTGCACAAGAATTTTTACCATGTTTTTAAGGGAGGCAGCTATGATGTAATAGTAAGTGCATCAACTTTAAAGATGAAAAAACTGAATATGAGTTCCAGTTCCTGTATAGCAGTCATGTGACTCAGGACTGAATGATTCTAATCCCTCTGAATCTCAGATTTCTCACCTTCAAAAAATGCCTGTGATATTAATGAAATAATGTGTGTAAAGGCCACTGAAACTGCCAGGTGCTATAAAAATGTGAATTATTTATTATGATGTAATCAAATACTGAGAAATAAAGATCTGTACTCTTTCCTGATTTTATATATATAAAATACTTTATAAAAGTAATACATACTTTTAGATAGTGTCAAGGAGTATTTCTCTATAGAGCTTACTAGTCACAGCACCTACTGAATTTCATTAAAAGTTAAATTTAACACCAATAATAATCTCATGGAGAAGAGCTCCATTTTATACCATTAGCATAAGAATATCAATAGGAAAATTTCTGCTGAGTATTATTGCACTTGTTAGCCAGTAGTATGATCTGCCATGACTTAGTCCTTCTGAAGGACAATATTTAAACCTAGGGAGTTGTGTGCAGTCTATGATTGACTTAGATGGGTTTCAGGGACTTTGCCATTTAACATCTTTGTGACCTAGGACAAGTTCCTATGTCTCTGAGCTTTAAGTTCTAAGTTTTAAAACTGAGAGAATTGGAATAAATCATTGTTAGGGGCTTTTCCAGACTCTGAAATCCCTGGCTGTAAAGTCACTGTATGGTTGGTCTAATATGATCTGATTGTTAACTCCTATCAATGCTCTTGAGTTCCGATAGTACAGTGAATCCAGAAGCAATTCGTGGAGAGTGAAGGAGTAATAGAAGTAGGAATAATTTATACCAATCACGAGTGAAATTTCTTAACTGTAATAAGAGAATAACTTGTGATGGGATAAGAGCTGATAAAGTTTATAGTCTTTGGAAGAGAAATTATCTAAAAAATGAATGACTATGCTTATTAGTGTATAATTAATAAAAATAATATGTTCCAGGGCAGCTCTGGCCAATACAATATTCTGCAATAATGGAAAGGTTCTATATCTGTACCATCATTATGGCAGCCACTAGCCACTATATATCTATTGAGAAGTTGAAATGAGTTTTATTTATTCATTTTATTATTATGATATGTTAGTCACCATACAGTACCTCATTAGCTTTTGATGTAGTGTTCCATGATTCATTGTTTGTGTATAACACCCAGTACTCTATGCAATACATACCCCCTTAATACCCATCACTGGGCTAGCCCATCCCCCACCTCCTCCCCTCTAAGCCCCTCAGTTTTTAATGATATTTAAATTTATTTAATCAAACTTAAAGTAGCCATATGTACTTAGTGGCTACCTTACTGGAGCACAGTTATAGAGAATATGATCTGTTTCCTGAATTATAAGCTTCTTTAGGGAAATAAATCTGATTATTCATCTTACTGTGCATTCATTAAAACTAACACGAGGCATATAGTAGATCAATAGTTAGTTGTAGAAATAAAGATGTTTTTTGAAAAAAATGATCTGTGCGCAAGTTTATTTGGAAAAGACTACATCTCCAGTCACTTTTTTGGAGATTCATAATACATATTAATATATGCTTTGGAATTTTTCTAAATAGATTTATTTTGCTTTAAATCTGCATCTCTCAAACTTATTTCACTACAGACTCTTTTTATGTGTATGTGTGTGTAAGAGAGAGATTGAGAAAAGGCAGGAGGGAGGGGAAGGAGAAAAAGAAGAAGAGACAGGGAGAGAGAGAGAGAGAGATGGACAAGCTCACTCCGTGCCTGGATTCTACTTTTCACGTATATAGATGTGCGATACTGATGGAGTGAAGAGTTTTGGAGTAGAAACCAGAGGATGAGCAGCCAGGAAACTAGGATAGAAAATATTTAAGGACTCAGAACCCTTATAATCTGGAACTCCACATGAGACTGGTCTTCATGAGGTATCGTCTTCTTCAGGAAATAGTCACTGTTCCTGAATTTTAAAAGTAATGTTTGTTTATAATTTTTTTTAAGTCTTAGGGAATGTCGACTTTAAACTTGAATTTAGTATTCAAAGTACTAGGATTTCCCCCATAAAGATTTTTGAAATTTATAGTAAAACAAAACAAAAAGTCAAATTATTGTGCTTGGATTTCTGTAGTTGAAATTTCAGTTGGAGTTGAATCACATTCAGCTAAAAATTAGATACAGTTAATATCTAATATACAGAGCAAGAGGAAAAAAATTGAGGCTTCTTGTTTATCCAGCTTTCTGTCTTCCTGAGAGTTGATACATAAAAGTGTGAGTGAGAAGGGGAGCTGCCTGAAACTACTACCTGCTATAACATTTTTTCCCAGAGAGTAAAAAATACTCAGTTACCTCTTGGTTTATGAGGCAATGAAATATTCCAGCGCATAAATATTGACGCTGAGACCCATGGGATGTAGGAGTGCTAAGCACATTTGCAAGACATAAAGACCAAAGCTAAATGAAGTTACATCTTTTCCTATAAAATGCAATCTGTCCCTCAATGGATTTTACCATCCTGTTGTTTTTATTTCCTCCATCTTTATAATTGGAGACATCCTGCTGGCCCGCTGAAAACATCACTAGTATTTCTTCCTGAAAGTTAGCCAACCTACTGATGATTATTCTTAAAATTCTGATTAGGTGTTTGCAGTTAAAATTAACATGTCAGGGAAATGCCAGGATGTGAGCCGGAAGTTGAGAACAGGAAAATGGCTAAATAAAGGCATTAGAAAAACAATCTGTTGGAATAATATTGTGAAATGAAATAGATTTTTAAAATGGAAAATATTGTATTGCTTTTAACTTGCCTTGGAGCAGGAAGAATCTGAATCTGAATTCTGCATACTGAATACAGCTACTCTAATGTTTATTTTTTTAATCTACATGGACAGGGGGCTCCATTGTAACAGCACAAGTTTGCATATATATATATATATATATATATATATATATATGCTCACTTACCAGCATCTGCATATATATATATATATATATATATATATATATATGTTGATGCTGGTAAGTGAGTAAATGTTAGTTCGAATTCTCTTGTTGAAAGTTGTATGAAACAAGTTTGGAGCACATTGTGTTGGATCCCAAGAATTGGTGGGGGAAAAATGCATTTCTTCCCAATTAGGCTTTGCTTTACAGAATCATGTAAGAATTCCCTGGTGAGCTATGAAACTTGAGAAATGTTATTTTGGTTGTGTATATCTCTGTTCTCCTGACCAGATCATAATATCCTTGAGAATAGAGACAATAATAATGAATGTATTCATTTACCAAACATTTTTCCCGGGCCTAGTACATGGCAGTCATTGTGCTAAGTATTCGATTCACAATGAATATTATAGTCATGGTCTTGCTTTCAAGGAGCTTATATTCTTGTGTTGGGGAAGATAGGTTGGAAGCACATTAAAGGGCTGAATGTAGTTCAGATACTGACAAGTGCTGAAAGAGAAACAAAGAAGGTAATGTGATAAGGAATAAGGGTAGTTCAGGAAGGCCTTTCTGAGAATGGAACTTGAACTGAGGCTCAGCATGTAGAAAGAGCCAGTCACAAGAGGGCAGATTGAAGGAAGAGAAATAACAAGTGGAAGACCTTAGAGTGGAGAGCTTTAGCTTTCAAGGACAGAAAGAAGCCCAGGCCAGGGTGGCTGAATTAAAGGATCCATTGGGAGACTTGGACCAGATGAGGTCTGAGAGGCTGGCAGAGTCAGATCACTTAGGACCGTGACCATGTAGGTCATGCTGGACACTGCCATTTTGCTGAATGCTTTACCTTACCTAAGGTATGGTCTCTTGTGGCAAAACAACAACTCTGATTTAAATTTCAACTCTGTCTTTCCCTCTAAAATATGGAACAAGGTAATAATGCCCATTCTTACCACTTCCATCCCATGTAGTACTGGAAGTCCTAGACAGAGCAATTAGGCAAGAAAAAATAAATAAAAGGCATCCACATTTGAAAAGAAGAAGTAAAATTATCCGTTTGCAGATGACATGGTTTTATATCTAGAAAACCCTGAAGACTCCACAACAACAACAACAACAACAACAACAACAACAATAAAAACCCTGCTAGAACTAATAAGCAAATTCAGCAGAGTTGTAGGATACAAATCAATATGCAAAAATCAATTGCATTTTGATATGCTAACAACATACTATCAGAGTGAGAAATTAAAACAATCCCCTTTACAATGGCATCAAAAAGAATAAAATACGTAGGAAGACTTGTACACTGAGAACTATAAAACACTGATGAAAGAAATTAAAGCAGACACAAATAAATTGAAAGATATATTGTATTCATGGACTAGGAGAATTAATACTGTTAAAATATCCATATTACCCAAAGTGATCTACAGATTCAGGACAATCCCTATCAGAAATCCCAAATTTTTTACAGAAATAGAAAGAAAAATCCAAAACTTCATCTGGAACCACAGAGGACCCTGAATAGCCAAAACAACCTTGAGAACAAAGCTAGAAGTATCGTGCTTCCTGATTTCAAAATATATTACAAAGCTACAGTAATTAAAATAGCTTGGTACTGGCATAAAATTAGACATATAAACCAATAAAACAACATAGAGAACCCAAAAGCAAACTGTCACATACATGTTTAACAAGGGTGCCGTGAATACTCATGGGGGAGAGGACAGTGTCTTCAACAAAAGGATAGTCTGTTTTCAGCACTGGGAAAACTCGATATTTATTTGTATAGGAATGAAATTGGACCTTTAACTTACACCGTACACAAAAATCAACTTAAAATGGATTAAAGACTTGAACATAAGACCTGAAATTATAAAACTCATAGAAGAAAACATTGGGGAAAACTTCTTGACATTGGTCTTAAAAATGATTTCTTGGATATGACACCAAAAATACTGGCAACAAAAGCAAAAATGGACAAGTGGGCTACATCAAACTATAAAGCTTCTGTATAGCAAAGGAAACAGAATGAAAAGGAAATCTGTGAAGTGAACCCACAGAGAAAGTATTTGCAAGCCATATATCTAAGAAAGGGTTGATGTCCAAAATATATAAGGAACTTTTGCAACTCAATAACAGCAAACAAAACAACAAGAAAAAAACAAAACAAAAACAAAATTTTAAGCAATTAAAAACTGGGCAAAGGACTTGAGTAGATATTTTTCTGGAGAATTTATACAGATGGCCAATAGATATGTGAAAAGATGCTCAACATCAATCATCAGGGAAATGCAAATCAAAACCACAATGAGCTGTTATCTCACACCTGTTAGGATGATTTTTATAAAAAGAAAAAGAACGAAAGAGCAAATTTTGGTGAGGATGTGGAGAAATTGGAACCCTTGAACATTGTTGGTGGGAATGTGAATTGTTGAAGTCACTATGGAACATGTGGGTTTTACTCAAAAAAACTGTATGATTCAGCAGTTATAGTGAAAGGAATTGAAATCAGGATCTTGAAGAAATATCTGTACCTTCATGTTCATTGGAACATTATTCACAAATGCCAAGACATAGAGGCAACCTAAATGTCCAATGGATAAAGAAAATGTGGTATACATACAATGCAATATTATTCAGCCTTAAAAAGGAAGGGTATCTTCCCATTTGCAACAACATTCATGAACCCAGAGGACATTATGTTAAGTGAGATAAGCCAGACACAGAAGGACAAATACTATATGATGCCACTTATAT
The DNA here is from genome assembly GCF_023065955.2 of Ursus arctos. NCBI lineage: Eukaryota > Metazoa > Chordata > Mammalia > Carnivora > Ursidae > Ursus > Ursus arctos. The sequence continues at coordinate 59,216,084 of NW_026623100.1, read as the reverse complement.
GAGAAATCTAAAATAGTTAAACTCTTAGAACCAGGGAGGAGAATGGTTGTCTCTAGATGCTGGAGAAAAGGGGAAATGGGAAGTATTAGTTCAAAGGCATGACATTTCAATTATACAAGATGACTAAGTCCTACAGATTTATATGGCATAGTGTATATAGTTAACAATACTGTATTGTAAACTTAAAATTTTGCTCAGTGGTAAGTGTTCTTGTGTTAAGTGTTCTTATCACAAAAATAATATAATAAATAAGAAGGCAGGAAGAAACCTTTGGATGTGATGGATAGGTTTATGGCATAGATTGTGGTGATGGTTTCATGGGTGTATACTTGTCTGCAAACTCATCAAGTTGTATATACCATTTGTGTACAGATTTCGTATGTCAACAAAGCAAACAAAACAAAAAACTGTCTCATAAAAGGGGTTGAGACTTAGTGCCTTTGTCCTTATAAATGCTGATAATAGAAAGCTATATTTCTAAACTGCACTACTTTACCTCCTACAAATGAAATACCTATCCATGGATTACCTTTTAATGACGTAGAAGATCCATAGGAGGACTGGTCATGTGATGAGCACTTCTGTTTCTTACAAAAGGTGACTGTTGAACTTATTCTTTATTTAATTGTTCACCTGTTCTTGTATAAGTGTCTTTGTGCAAATTGGGATTTTAAAATTTGGATTTATCAGAGTTTCTCTCTCCTAAAAACTTGACAGGGGCTTCTGATTCCTCTCTCCCCCTCCTCTACTTTTTCCTTGTTTCACTATTCTTGCCATGATTATCAGAAAACTCAAATATAAATTTAATCATAAAAAATACAGTGGAATGCCTGGGTGGCTCAGTCTATTAAGTGTCTGCCTTCAGCTCAGGTCATGATCTTGGGGTCCTGGGACTGAGCCCTATAGTCTGCTTCTCCTCTCACCTTCCCTCTGCCCCTTCCACCCACTCCTGGTTTCTTTCTCTCTTTCTCTCCCCTCCCCCCAAGTAAGTAAGTAAGTAAGTAAATAAATAAAATCTTTTTAAAATGCAGTAACTACAGGAGCCTAGGAATATACTAAATTTGCATTTCCCAATAGCTATAGGTTTGAAATTTTCTATTTCTGTTTTAATACTCACACTTTGCCTATGTCTTTAATTGCAGCACTCTCAAATCCTTTTCAAACAGGAAAAGCATCATTTGTAAACTAACATATGCCTAGTAAAAAAGCCATTTGCAATAGTAATTAACATTTTCTTATTTCTATAGTCTGACTCTTCAGTTTCATTTTTGGGGATTTTTAGCTTTCTTTTCTTTTCTTTCTTTCTTTCTAAAAAATATTTATTTTTTATTCAGATATAATTACCATACAATGCTATATTAGTTTCAGCGTACAGTATAATGATTCAGTGACTCTATACATTTCTCTGTGCTCATCAAGATAAGTGTAGTCTTAATCCCCTTTATCTAGTTCACCCATCCTCCCACCCCCTGCTCTCTGGCAGCCACCTGTTTCTGTATTTAAGAGTCTGGATTTTCCTTGTCTCTCTTTTTCTTCTTTCCTTATTTGCTCTGTGTCTTAAATTCCGCATATGATATGGATAGACCAAGAAGGTATAGCATTAAGTGAAATAAGTCAAAGAAAGACAAATACCATATGATTTCACTCATATGGGGTTTTTAGCTTTATAAGTGTAGCTTCTATTATCCTTTCACCAATTATTTGTGCTCTGTGCAGGTTGCCTCAGATCCTTCTACTTTCCCTCCCAAGTCATGTGGGCTTTTTCTTCTAACGGTTTGTGTCAGAGATTCTTTAGGGGACTGCTTCCTGGTGACCAGAGCTGCACTGACAGTTCACACACAGCTGAGAGTTAACATCAATCCTGAGTGGCCCTTAGCCAGTGACTGAGGAAAACCTCTCTCCTTTGCCTCCAGTCAGGACAAACTGTGGTGTGTAATTTTACTGTTGAGCCTTGGGCTCCAGCAGGCTGAGGTTAAGGCTGATGGTGAAAGTGCGGCTGGGCCTTCACATGAAATCACACCTTTGCTTGGCTTCTTCACCTTCTTTGTCCTGCTTTCTTCATTCCCTTGCTGGTTACTCTTGGGAACGCTTCCTTAATAAATTACCCACATATGAATTTTCCACTCAGTGTTTGCTTCTAATGAACCTAATCCAAGATACCACTTACTGAGTCTGAATCTTTACAAACACACATTCACATCCCCCACAACACACACACAATGTTCAAATGCTGGCTGTAGAAATAAAAAGGCATATAAATTATTTAAATTAATCAAAGCGTAGAGACATTCAGAGTAGAACCACATAACTATCCCAGTCTTAGGGTCATTAATAACAAGTTCTTATTGGGAGAAGCAGACTTCTTTGGGATATTGTTAATAAAGACTTGATGCCCACAGTGGGGAGAGTAGGGCAAAGTGATGGCTTTGGAGTCCAGCAGGTCTCAATAGCACTCATTATATGTATAACACAGTATATCTGCAAGCCTTATTATTTTTTTTTAGATCTTTAAAGTGGGAAATATAATACCTACCTTGTAGGGTCACTGAGATGATTAAAATTTGCAACATGTAAGACAACTGTCTCAGTAAGATGTTCATTCTCCAAATTAAAACTACATGCATTACAGCTGTGGAGGTAACATGTTATTTAAAGATAAATAAGATTCTTAAATACAAGGAAGGGAAGTAGGGCAGACGGGGGTGAGAGTTGTAAGATGCTAAAACAGTCTAGATGAGGAGAAAGATTAAAAAGAAAGAATCACTCAACTACAGATTTCTTGTAGTTGTTAATTAAAGGAAGGTTGGAGATTAAAATCAGGAGAAAGCTGATTTTAATAATAATAACTGTTCACAGCTGAATTCCCAGTATTTCACATAATACCTATCACAGAAAAGGCTCTTCCTCTAGAACAGAATCCCACTGAATAACATTTTATAATTTGCAATATACACCTCATGCTCAAATTAACTTCAGAGTGAACCTTACAATGCTCTTACTCCTCATGTGGATTCAGTCATTTACAAAACAACAACATTAAAGATTTTAATGCTTTTATAGAGTGTCTAGTTAATGAAGCTTTTAAAATACCACTTTGGTTAGATATTAGGCTGCGAGGATCTTACCAGATCATTGTAATCAATATCTTAGAGTCTGGAACTGGCTTTCCAGGTAACCAGCAACTATAGAACACTATCTCAGCCAGGCCTATTTATGTCAGAACATGCTATTAGTTATAAAATAACACTATTAATGGGGGCTTACTTCAATTTAGTGGTTCCAAACAATAAAACATTTCTTTGTTTAAATCAGTTGGAAGAAAAGGGTGCTAACAATATTGCCAAAGAAATCAGTGAAAGAGTCAGGCTTGGTCATTTACAATCAGAGTGATTGTTGAAAAGGAAAATGGGAATGACAGTTATAAAACTGAGAAGCCCAATGAGAGAAGCTGTGAAATTATGACTAAAGCAGGAAAAAAAAATTATTAGAAGCATTCACTTCTGAGGACAGATTTGCTATGGAGGTAGAGCAAAAAAATAGTGAATCAGATTCTGGACACAGTTAATAGGAAAAGAGGTTGATACTATGTCACTCCTCCAAGTGAAACAGATGGCTCTATAGGGAAGGAATAGTTCTGGAAAATCCCACAGGAAAGATACCATTCACGACAGAGACTGGAGAAAGAGATCATGATCAAAGCTCTATCCCCCTCCTTTCATTTAGTTCATGGGGTCATAGCAACATTCATTCACTGTGTGGTTTTTAGGAAATTTTAGAAAGGTCATATGGCAAATTTTAGAAAAGGTAATATATCTAATCCAAAAGAACTGTGATTCAGTTCTTACAGATGAAGGAGAATGGCATAGAGGCAGCCTCTGGACATTTATGTGGATTAAATACCAAAACTTTGGAAATAGTTGTAGGATGACTAAGTTAGCCAGTAATTGCATTCTTGAATGATGCAGTCATTCTACCAGGAGACGTTTTCTTTTTTTTTTTTTTTTTTGAAGATTTTATTTATTTATTTGACAGAGATAGAGACAGCCAGTGAGAGAGGGAACACAAGCAGGGGGAGTGGGAGAGGAAGAAGCAGGCTCATAGCGGAGGAGCCTGATGTGGGGCTCGATCCCATAACGCCGGGATCACGCCCTGAGCCGAAGGCAGACGCTCAACCGCTGTGCCACCCAGGCGCCCCAGGAGACGTTTTCTTGAATCTTTGCTAATTGCACTAAGCATTTAGAGAATTACTACAGTTCCCTTTGGAACACTTCTGTCCAATGTTAACTTTAAGAAGGAAGAAAAAGATCAACGATTTAGAAAGCCAAGCCAAAAGTTCAGAGGAATAGTAATGGGTGATGGTTTAGTACAAACGATTTCCAAGTTAAGGTACAGGGGGCACCAAAGTATGTTTTAGATACCATGCATTAGAATACCAACTTGCACGCCTGGGGGAACATCGTTAAAGTTTTCCTAGTTGAGAACAGATTCAGTTAAAGGGAAAAAGTCTCTGAGTCTTGTTAATTCAATAAAAAGGAAGAGCATGTGCATTCTAATAATGCAATATGAGATTAGCTATCATGCGTATAATTGTGGGTGTCATATGAAATTCACTTTCTTTAATTATGTGTATTCACTTTTCTTTAAAAATGAGAATTCGAAGCTTCCCCATACAAATGTATTTATACTTCCAAATCAATTAATGTCAAAATGGCCCTCTTGTTGGGTTTCAAAATATTAAGAAAATCTTAATTGTGGGTTTGACTGAATGTCAAGAAATTGCTTTTAAGTTAAACATGTAAAAACTTATAGATTTTTTGTTTTTGAAAATGCTTATTTATACTGAGGAATGAAATAATTCATCTAGCTAGACAGAAAGCATACTCCCATCCTTCACTAAATTAAGTTTCGAAGAGCATTGGTTTATATTGTATATACTTTCCAGAGTAAAACTATTAATCTTTTGCTACCATGAATTCATGTGTGTGCTGAAATGGCATTTCAGTAAGAGCTAGTAGTTTTGTAGTTGTACCATGGAAAACACTGATTATGCATCACCAAGAATCAGCAGTAAAAACAAGTGGTTGAACACGTTTTGGTTGAGATGAAAGAGGACTTAAATCCTTAATTTGACACTAGATTTATGAGCACAAAGTAAACAGAAGTTGGGCCTTTCTTCAACAAACAATGCTAAGTGTTTGTTAATATCTGTGTGATGAAACACATTTATCTTCTGGTTATTGACCTGTTCAAATTTTCTGTCCATATATTGTCCTCCAGAGGAAGATACTTCTTCACTTTAAACTGACCACTTACAAAAGTATCAGGTGATGGTTTCTCTGTGGACTAGGGTAGGTTGGTAATTAAATTTTCTTGAGTCAGTAGAGAAATTATAAAAAATAAAATCAATGCTACGAATTTTTCATAAAGGTAAACTCATTCTATTAAAAAAAAACTGCCTCTTTATTCTTAGATTATGTCCTATTTACATATGTGGTTTTAAATTTCTCTGTTATGAAATGATGGTGACAACAGAAAGTACTTAGGTTTTTGTTTTTTTAAGTATATATACTTATTTGGTGAAAGAAAGTTGATACCATATGTTGGTCCTCATTTTAAAAAAAAACCCACTAATCAATAAATTTCAGAACTGGTATAATTAAGCATCACATGGCTGTCGTGGCTGTGAAAATACTGAAATAAGTTTACAATTATTATTAAATAACTGTTGCCCTACATGTCTGTCTTCCTACCCACTTCGGCTACTCAGTCTCCTTTTTTGGGACCCCAGACCTTCTCACAAGTGAGTATTTAGGTTAATGCCTGCCACAGCTGGGGTCATCAGGATGCTATTTGACTGTTCACAGTTTACCAGTCGTTAAATATTTTAAATAGAACCCATGGTAAAATCCAAATGCCTAGGAACCATTGGTATAAAAGGAGTATTGTTATCTGATTCTTTTAAGAAAAACAAAAACACCTCTTAGCCATGGAATCCCTTAAAAACTGTGCGCAAGGCAATCTGGCAACTCCTAGCTTGATTAATAGAAGGATAGGGTTGTTTTTCTTCCTTCATAGAGAGTGCAGTATAAAAATCTCCATAAATAGAAACACAGGGCTTTATGCTTCCTGGGCATCAGTAGTTACAGGATGAGAGAATGGGAAGACCTTAGAAGCTTTGCAGGAGAGAGAGAGAGATGAACCCCCTGTATCTCTTTTCTCTTTCTTCTCAAAATTCTTCCTTCAGTAAGAGAAATAGGATCTGTGCAAGTAGGAAGAAAAAATACAGTGACTAAAAAAACATGCCTCTTTGACAAAGAGCAAGCTTTAAACCAAAAAGATGAGGACAAATTTCTAAAAAGACTTTTAAACATTAAGCAAAGTGAGCCAGGGAAGTTTAAAATCTGTTTTGCATGTGTTAGATCACTTTAAACAAAAAAAAAATTTTTTTAAACCCCTCTCTCTTTGTTCTTAATTGTCTTTTAAGCTAAAGATAGGAGGGCCAGAATGAGTGGTTAACCTTTTGAGCAGCTGCCCCATTAAACTTCAGAGACAACACATCCCCACTGCTGCAATCAAGTGACTATAGCTGGTATTGCCCCTGCACATTTGAGCTGCAGAAGCACTTTAAAGAGGCGAATAACCCTCTTTGGGGTCTGAATCATCAAAATGTGTGATGCTCTTACATGAATAATATTGTCATTCGAAATATAAACTTTATTTCTCTGCACTTTGAAACAAAAATGAAGCTTGTTATCTTGATTTTGCTTCTCTTATTTCTTGAAACTCTACCAATAGATCTGCAGAAGAAAAGAGAGGCATCGACAGTTCTCTGTTATAAAATGCATAAATAAAACATTTGGATGCCACAGAGGTTTAAAGTATTGACGACATGATTATATGATTCTGGTTTAAGGTTTTTATATTCATTATCTTCAGAGAGAGGTCTGGGGTAGGGAGGGTTAATGGGCACACTGAAATGAGCAGAGAAAATGCCACTGTAGGTGTTTGCTTTAATGGGGTGTTGATGGAAAGCCAAGGGCACGTAAGTAGGGAAATGAGTGAAAGAGAGAAAGTGTTGAAGTGGTTAGTGTAAAACACAGGTCTGTGACAATGTAAAGCTTTAATGCCTAGAATTGTTTTGGCTTTTCTTTTTGCAGAAAGCTGCTTCACTAACTTTTGTATAAGCCCAATTACCTTCTTGTAAGGACAGGGCAATTAGAGTAGAAACTTCAGAAAAAGGGTTATTTAATCACACATAGGAAGCAAGACATTCCTTATATTCATTTTATAAATTTGGCAGGTAAAAAGATTTATTTCTCTAGGTTTTCTTCATCTGCTTTTTTTCCCCCTAAAGATTTTATTTATTTATTTGTGAGAGAGAGAGAGCGCACAAGCAGAGGGAGTGGCAAAGGGAGAAGCAGATTCCCCACTGAGCAAGGAGCCCTAGGCAGGACTTGATCCCAGGACCCTGGGATCATGAGCTGAGCAGAAGCAGACGCTTAACCGACTGAGCCACACAGGCATCCCTTCTTCATCTGCTTTTTAAACTTCATATATTAGGACATTTATAACATATGCATATACAACAGTACAGAAACTAATCTAATAATGAACTCCTATTTATCCAGCCTCAAAAATTATAAGCTCCCCCAGCTTTCTGGCTCCTCCCCCCCCAGATTATTTTGCAGCAAATTCCAGATATTATATCATATCAGTTGTTAATATTTCAATATACATCTCTAAATAATAAGTACTCTTTTGAAATATATCTACAACCCCATTGTCATACCAAAAAGTGGTATAACATATCATAAATAATTATTAATATAATAACATATCCAGTTAATGTTTAAAAGCTTATCTCGTCTTTATATGTGCTGCTGAAGCGAGCACAAGTTTATCTCATTTTTAAAAAATGGTTTGTGTGATTGAAATAATGGACCCCTAAAAACATGCATACATTGCAGTTGGTTAGTGTGTCTCTCAGTTTATAGGATTCCTCTTTCTGATTTCTTCTTGCCTTTTTTTCTTTTTTGGTGATTGTTTTAGCAACTGGGCTGTTTGTATATGGGGTAGATTTTGTTGATTACATCCTTGAGGTGTTGTTTACAAGTTGCTGTGATCCTTCTATCTTCTGTAATTGTTGCTTAAGTTTGATATTTTTAGTGGGACTACTTCATAGATGTTATCGTTTACTTTCCTAAGGATGTACAGAATGTGTCTACTTGTCTGTCGTTTGTATGTGCCACGTTAGCAGTCACTGAAGGCCTTTACCTAGGTCTCCAGTGTTTTCATTCCTTCTTATCATCAAATATTTGGCTACCCTGAAATACAGTTCATTAAGTCAAGGAAGAAAAATTGCTTGACTCCATCCCTCCAGTTATCGTTTTCCAAATAATGAATTGGTTCCATAGCATCCTCTAAGGAAGAAAAGTGATATTTTAAAATTACATTTTTAGTATCGTTATAAACTCACAGATTAAACACATTTAATACATTCTGATCCACAGTGTTACTATACTTACTGATAGTCAACAGCCCTTGGACTTGGATTGAAATATTGGCTCTCCCCTGGGTCTCTGGCCTGCTGGTCTACCAGTCTCCATAACTGTATAAGCCAATTCCTTAAAATAAATTTCCCTTTCTCTCTCTCTCTCTCTCTCTCTCTCTCTCTCTCTCTCTCTCCACACACACACAGCCCCTATTGGTTCTGTTTAGTGGGAGAACCATGACTTAATACAATTGCTCAACAAAATTTGTATTAATTCAGTGGAGTTTTTCTGAATGTCTAGTCTGTTTAAAGCATTCCTTTAGGTGCTGAATATACAACAGAGAAAAAATAGGCAAAAAAGTTATTGGCCTCATGGATTTTAAATTGTACTGTTTTGATCAAACAGTTCCTTCCTTAAAATGCTTTGATTCATCACTTTTTTAATTATTTTTGCTAGTTTTGTTCAGTATTTAAGTTCTACATATTAGACATATAATTATTGCAATAATTATTTTGCAGAACACCTTAATATGTGTTTAATTCATCCAATTTATTTGCTTACTATTTCTTTCTACTGCACATCAAACCATTTTTCTGGGATAGCTTTTCTTTTTCTAGAAGTACAATATCTAGAAGTTCTTTTATTATTTATTTATTTTTAGACTTTATTTCTTATTTTTATTTTTTTAAGTTTTTATTTAAATTCCAGTTAGTTAACATGTAGCATAATATTGGTTTCAGGAGTGGAATTTAGTTATTCATCACATACTTATAACACCCAGTACTCATGACAATAAGTTAGAAGTTCTTTTAGTAAGGATCTGTGGGTTATAAATTATTTGGCCTTTATTTAATCTGAAAATATCTTTATTTTATCCTCATTCTCTGAAGTTTTGCTACATGAATAACTTTGGGTTCAGAGTTTTCTTCTTTCAAAATATTTAGGTTACATTTCTACTGGATTTCAAGTATTAAAAAATAGTCAATTGTCTGTCTTCACTCTGACTACCTTTAAGACCTTCTCTTTGTCTTAGTGTTGCACTATGAAGTATCTAAGTGTATGCTTAGATTTAGATTTGTACGTCTTGGGCATAATTTCTACATCATGAATCTGAAGGTTCACGACTTCCTTTTAGTATGGAAAATTATCAGCGTTAGCATTTGGAATATTGCTTCCACCTCTTCCTCTCTTTTCCTCCTGCGGCTCTGATTAGATCCATCCTATACCTCTCCCCTTTATCTTCTCAGTATGTATCCTAATGTGTCTTTCAAATGTTCCATCTCTTTACCTCTTCATATGATATTCTGCAGACTTTGTGTGGCCCAAATGGGCCAAAGCTCAAGGCTTTTCAAATGACACAAGTTGTAAGACACCACTAGAAGGTGGTGGACTTGTGGTTACAAAATTTTAGGGGAAGTATTCTTTCCCTCCTCTTGACTCCAGGTTTGCATCCTGTCCTTTTTTGTGAAGTGGGTTTATTCCTAGCTCAGCCTATTTCTATTTTCTCTAACTATTACCATATCTATTCTCTCTGTGTGTATTTCTATGATATCCTGTTAGATTTAGAAACTTGGCTAGGCTCTGTTTTTTTCTACTATCCAAAAGTCCTAGTGAGGTTTGACAATAAGATCTAAGTGTTAGACCTCAGTGAATCAGCATGTGTATCTCCTCAGGTACTTACATTCTATATAGGAAACCACTACGTTGGAGAATTCAGAGTCAGTAATAGATTTTAAATAAGGAAATCTCTTGATTCTACTGTCTTAATAAATTATGCATCATATAAAACGTTCACAGCTATTAAATAGCATGAAGTAAACCATACAGATAAGTATGGTTTACTTCAGTGGATCATTGTCAAAGCCCATTTAGATGTGCACATTTCGCTTTACAAAATGGAACTTCACAAACAATTTTTAAGCAAAGGAAATGCCGTGATTAAATAAGGATTTCAATGAGGTTGTTCTGGGTGTGGCAAGGAGGAATTTGGATTAGAGCAGCAGTTCTCTGCCTTAGTTGTCCAATAGGAATATATTGATAGCTTTAATACAATTTTGATACCTCAGATATTTAATTTAATTGATCTGGGTTGGGGTCTGGGCATCACGAATGTTTTCTAAAACAACTCCTCCCAGGTAATGCTGTTTTCAAGCCAGTGTTCAGAAGTATAAAGCTAAAGCAATATAAATGGAGAGAAGGATTTATTTATTTATTTTTTATTTTTTAAAAATTTTTTTAAAGATTTTATTTATTTATGTGACGGAGAGACAGCCAGAGAGAGAGGGAACACAGCAGGGGAGTGGGAGAGGAAGAAGCAGGCTCCCAGTGGAGGAGCCCAATGTGGGACTCAATCCCAGAATGCCAGGATCATGCCCTGAGCCGAAGGCAGATGCTTAACGACTGCGCCACCCAGGCGCCCCTGGAGAGAAGGATTTAAACTTAAGAGATAATTTTAAGACAGAATTGTATGACCTGATGACCATGGGATAGTAAGAAATAAAAGTTGACCCTGAGAATTCTAGATCAGATGACTGAAAACATGCTACATTTGCGTTACTATGTTTTAGGCCAAGTGCTAACCATGTGTTAATTAATTTAGTCTTCATAGTTGTGTTAGAGCTGGTTACCTGTTCACTAAACTCCTTTCTTTTTCCTCCTGTACATAGAGCTGGACTACATTTCCCGGACTTCCTTTTTGCAATTACGCCATGGGGTTGAGTTTTGCCTAAAGGAAGATATGCAGAGTGATAGGTACCATTGCAAGTCTGACCCACTTAAAACAAGAAAAAACCCTGCTTTCTCTTTTATTTTTTGTCTGCCAATTGAGGCTGATGCCCACGTTTGTGTAATGTGTGGCATCTTTTCCTTCTTTCCTGAGTCCCTGAGTGAATGTACAGAGAAGAGCAGAGTATCACAACTTTTATTTCCTCCTCATTGAAATGGAGGGGAGAGATAAAATTTTGTTGCCTTAAGCCATTGAAAGTTTTGGGTTTATCTGTTAAAGCAGCTAATGTTACCTTAATGATTCTACAAGATAAGTACTATTATTAGCCTATTATAAAATATGTGTGTGTGTGCGTGTGTGTGTGTGTGTGTGTGTGTGTGTATGACATATATATAGCAGAATGATAGCATTTGTGGAAAGATTTTTGAGATGCCTGTATTGCACTCAAGTAGAGGTACTTATAGGTCTGAAACTCAGGCTGGTGGTCAGTGTGATAAATACATTTGTGAATCATCAGCATGTAGGTGATTGTTGAAGCCATGGAATTGATCCCTTGAGGAGACAAAGCAGAGAATAAAGGAAGTAGACTAATGGTAAAGTTTTAGTACTAACAATATTTAAGATGAGAATCTAGTGTGGGAGAATAAGAAGAAAAGTCAGAGAGGCTAGAAAAAATGGGATGAAGTATTGTCAAGAAAATCAAGAGAAGAGATATCTTTAAAATGGAAGGCTTATCAGTAGTGACAAAAGTTACAGAGTTCAGTGAGCTAAAAACCAAAGAAAAGGCCACTTATCCAATTAGGTGGTAAATGCTGACCTTTGAGAAAGCCGTCTCTGGAGGTTGGCATGATTGGAAGTTAGATTGAAATGGTTTGACATGTGACTGAGAAGTGAAAACTTGTGGGCAGTACATGTGCATTACCTTTTCAAGATATTTGGCAATAAGGAAGAAGGTATTGTATAGAATAAGCATTTTGATCCTTGAATCAGCTGAACACTAGTAAAAGTGAGATTTGGGGCAGCGGGGGAACGTGTGAGACCACTTCCTTTCCTGTGAGAAATTTCTGTTAGGGGAAAAGAAATGAATCATCATTATTATTTACCTCAATAATATCTACAAGTAAATACTAAATGGAAATGGGACTATGTCTGAGAAAGTGAACACATTAAAGACAGAGTGATGGTTTAAAGTTATTTTGTAAAATTAGAGAGGTAGATTAAAACAAAGTGACACTGTAAGAACCAAGTTTAGGACTTAAAAATCAATATGGAGAGCATCGTGCTGTTGGAAAATGGGGAAAAACGAAATATGTTCCAGAAGAATAGGAAAGAAATGAACTTGGAGATGGATCAGACATGATGATGAGTTGTGACATAGTAATGATATCATATAAATACAATTCATATTTGATGAACAGGGAGGGAAATCCATGTTCCTTTTTGTATTTAATTTTTCTCAGGCAGGAATACTGTATTCATATTGAGGCCCCACGAATTAAGAGTACTGCAGAGAAACTGAAGAGTGCCATAAGGAATTATATACCAGGGGAATTGATCACATATGGAAAGATGAAAGAGAATGGACATATTTAACATAAAAAACAGAGCCCTGAGAAGTGACTTCAACATCTAGATGAAGTTCTGCAATTAAATGTGGTAGTAAAAAAAATAATAATAATAACCTGTCCCACAAAAGCATTATGTTGGGATGTTGGGAGTAGGATAGGATGCAAGGGAAATGTATCAGAGGGGCCAATATGGTAATATGTAGTCTGAAGGGGCTGACATGGATGCACCACCATGACAACCATTGTGAAACTGGGGAGTTGCATGCATGTCAAAATGTGAGTAGCAGGCTGAGTTGTCACAAGGAGTCGGGGGAGACAAGGCATGGGTAAGAGCTAGGCATGTATTCTAGGTCTGGAAGATGGCATATTCAGAGATCAGAGAGATAGGGCTCCATTTCACAGAGGAAGGTGGGTATAGCAAAAGTCAAAAGGTTGGGTCAAGACACGGAACCACCAAAGTTGAAGATATCCAGGCTAGAGGAGGACTAACTTGGAGCCGAGTGAAGTGTCTTCCCAACCTCTGGGAAGAACCCTAGCATGTGTTCCAGTGATTGTATGTTCTTGTAAAGTTTGCAAAAGCAAGATTGTTTTGGACTTTTGCTGTTGCTGTTGTTGTTAAAGTGACCATCCCTTCCCAAATTATATATATTGAGCCCCACGCTCTCTATCTTGGCATTAGGTTTAAGGCGATATCAATAAAAATAATTGTCCTTTTGCCTCAAACTAGGGGCTCTGTATTTCCTTGTTGACAGTTATTAGAGAGCAAACTTAGCCAGAAAACTGAAAGTGGCTGGCAAGAGGAGCAGCTAAGGAGGTCATTTTCCAGGAGCATAGATAAAATTATGAGGTAGGAAGAGAGCAAGTCAAGGCCATCTTCAAACAGGTCTGTGTGTGGAGTACAGATTATTGGTGTTTTGGATTTGGTTTTCTCTTGAAATTACCTGTTATTATCTTCTGCTCTTTTTTTCTATTGAGTTGTTTCTCTTTTTCTTTTTAAATATATGTATTTTTATATGCTATTTGGTACTAGGAATATGAACTCAGAATTACACCTTCCCTCCTAGATTAGGAGCTCCTTGAAGGCAGAGTTATTTCTTATTTGGGGTCTAGTTACATTGAAGAGAGCCAGTGCACAATAAATGAAACTGTTGGGTTTTCTAATAGTTCCCCCACTGAATTGGGAATGGGGATAGACAATGATAGATTTTCCTGAGGAGCTGAGGCACAGGCATGCAAAAATGTGAAATTTGAAATAATCTGAGCAAATTTGATAAAATCTCTGTATATCCTAACCCCACAGTATCTATATTTTAAAATCAGTTCTAAGCTCAGTGAAATAACTTTGAATGTATCCTATTTTTATAGCAGAAATTGTCAAGATTAAAAGGAGGCATCACCTAAACTGATCTTCTTAAATTCCCGGGATGTTTGAAGATATTTATTTGATATTAATATGTTGTTTTAGGTTTCATTCATTCATTCATTCATCCAACAGATACTTTTAAGAACTGAATATGTGCTCAGTTATGTGTCAAGGTTTAGGTTTACATTGGTAAACAAGAGCATATCTGTGCTTTATTGATGCTTCAGTCAAGTGTGTGTTAATCAAAATACTCATGCTGTTTGAAATGATATATAAGATGGAAATTAATGTTACTAAGCGCCATATAACAATGGAAGCTGATCTAGCTCTGTGTGTATTAAGGGGACGTGGGGATGTTCAGGAAAGTCTTTTCAGAGGAGGTGATTCCAGAGCTGAGGCTGAGGCTAAGAGATCCCGGTGGTAAGGTACTATGGAAGAAGATAGAGGGACTGGTTAAAAAAAAAAAAATTCCATAGAGAGAAAACACAGTTGTCAAAATGCCTGTTGCAAAAACCAACAGGTAGAAAATTGGGGTGGCTGACGTGAAAACAAAGGAAAGACTGATGCATGGAGAGGATAGAGATGGAGGAAGGGGCTGGGCCATGCAGGGCATTATAAATGATGATAGGAATTTTGGCTTTTTCTTAAAACAATGAAAAGCCATGAAAATACTTAATATAGGATGTCATGTAATCAGATCTGGGTTTTTGCAAAAGTCATTCTGGCTCTATTGTATGGAAAGGGTCAGAGGAGCTAGAGTGCATAGAGGAAGAACAGTAGGAAGCTATTGTAGTGGTTCTGGTAGGAGAGATGGCAGCTTGCATATGGTGGTGTCAGTGGAGACAGAAAGAAATGGGTAAATTTAGGGGATATTTAGAGGTAAAACAGACATTATTTTGTAATGGATTACATATAAGCAGGGTGAAAGAGAGTGTGGTGTCAAGTTGACTTTTAGGATTATCGCCTATACAAAAGGCTGGATGATGAAAACATTTAATGAAGTTGGAATCGCTGGTAAAAGACTGGATTTTGTGGGGAAGATCACAAGTATAATCATGGATGTGTTGGATATGGAACTGCCTCTGACATAACCAAGTAATATATCAAGTAGGCAGTGGAATATGCGAGTCTGGAGCTCAAAGGGTAGGTTGATCCTAGAGATGTGAATTTTTCTCAGGATATTTAGTTGTGAGTAATATTTCCTTACAAAAAGAACATGAGAAGAACATGTAGGAGCAAGCCTTAAGAACTCTAAAATTTACTGATGGTTAGAAAAGGATTAATCTGAATATGAGATGTAGGGAGAAAATACCAGGTGAATGTTTTCCTTGGAAGCCGAGAAAAGGCAGTGTTTCTAGAATGAGGTAATAGCCAACATTGTCAAATGCTGCTAAGATGCCTGGTAATATGAGCAATAAAAACATTAATTGATTTTAGTAATGCAGAGATGAACTCAGAAGAAACCTGTTTTAGTTAAGTGACTGTTTAGAAAGGATAGATCAGGGAAGTGAGTGGAGTGGAAGTTAAGAAAAGTGGAGTCATCTCTGAGAAGACAGTTGGCTATGTAGAGAGAGAAGGGGGAGGAACTAGGGCAGCAGAATAGATATGAGAGATGCAGTGGAACTTTTGTGTGTGAATATCTACTGGAATCTCCTGTGTAATTAATGGTTCAGGAATTTATGCTTTTTAGGTAGGACTTGAAGAACGATTTTGGTATTTAAATAATAATGGAAATTTATAGTCAAAGTGTAATTTGCTCTATGATATATTGCTAGTAATAGCTATTATTAGTTTATGTCATTGTCTTTCCATTAGAATATTCTTTTACCATGAGAATATACAGTGTATTTAACAATGAGGCCATGGGTTTATGTGACCATTTCAGTTACACAGAGGGCATTGAACAGCAAGGGCTGCCTATTCCTTGATGTTGCCTTGCATTGCAATAAGAATGTTTTGTGCGCTGGGATTGACTGGGTTTATACTGCACTGAAATGGACAGTGCTGGAGCAGACACACACATTAGAGAAGTAAACACAAAAGACCATAAAATGCAAGGGAGGTGTCTGGAGAAGAAAGCTCTTTTATACTCTGAGATGGTAGTGAAGATGTGGCAATAGAAGTAGGAAGAATCTTTTATTTGGGGACTGCTCTGGAAGTGCTGTGTACTCTTGTACATTTGAGCTAGGAAGTGCCATACACATTTTATTTATCATCCTGGCCAATGAGTACTACAGTACTTATTGAGGGAAGTTCAGAGTGTTCAACTCATGACAGATGTTTACTCATATAGTATTATGTACACATTACTGGTAGTGTCAAAGATTAAAATTTACACTTGAAATATTAAATATGTCTCAACTTAAATATATAAATCATGCATATGGAAGGCAGTGGGACATGAAAGCATGGTAAAGACCATAGACTTCTTGAATTTACCATTAGGGTTTTTTAAAATTAATTTTTATTTTGTTATATTAGTCACCATACAGTATATCCCCAGTTTTTGATGCAATGTTCCATGATTCATTATTTGCGTATAACACCCAGTGCACCATGCAATATATGCCCATCACTTAATACCCATCACTGGCCTATCCCAATCCCCCACCCCCCTCCCCTATGAAGCCCTCAGTTTGTTTCCCAGAGTCCACAGTCTCTCATGGTTCATTCTGTGTACCCCTTCTGTGTACCCCCCTTCTTGTTCCCTTCCTTCTCCTACCGATCTTCCTGCTATTTCTTATGTTCCGTAAATGAGTGAAACCATATGATAGTTGTCTTTCTCTGCTTGACTTATTTCACTTAGCATAATCTCCTCCAGTCCCGTCCGTGTTGCTGCAAATGTTGTGTGATCGTTCCTTCTCATGGCTAATATTCCATTGTATATATGGACCACATCTTCTTAATCCAGTCATCTGTTGAAGGGCATCTCGGCTCCTTCCACAATTTAGCTATTGTGGACAGTGCTGCTATGAACATTGGGGTGAATATGGCCCTTCTCTTCACAACGTCTGTATCTTTGTGGTAAATACCCAGTAGTGCAATTGCTGGATCCTAGGGTAGCTCAATTTTTAACTTTTTAAGGGACCTCCACACTGTTTTCCAAAGTGGCTGTACCAACTTGCATTCCATCAACAGTGTAAGAGGGATCCCCTTTCTCCACATCCTCTCCAACATTTATTTTTTCCTCCCTTGTCAATTTTTGCCATTCTAACTGGCGTAAGGTGGTATCTCAATGTGGTTTTGATTTGAATTTCCCTGATGGCTAATGATTTTGAACATTTTTTCATGTGTCTATTGGCCATTTGTATGTCTTCATTGGAAAAGTGTCTGTTCATATCTTCTGCACATTTTTTGATTTGATTATTTGCTTCACATGTATTGAGTTTGAGAAGTTCTTTGTAGATCTTGGATACTAGTCTTTTATCCATAGTGTCATTTGCAAATATCTTCTCCCATTCTGTGGGCTGCCTCTTCGTTGTTTTGACTGTTTCCTTGGCTGTGCAGAAGCTTTTTATCTTGATGAAGTCCCACAAATTCATTTTTTCTTTTGTTTCTCTTGCCTTTGGAGATGTGTCATGACAAAAGTTGCTATGGCCGATGTCAAAGAGGTTGCAGCCTGTGTTCCCCTCTAGGATTTTGATGGATTCCTGTCTCACATTGAGGTCGTTCATCCATTTGGAGTTTATCTTTGTGTATGGTGTGAGAGAGTGGTCAAGTTTCATTCTTTTGCATGTAGCTGTCCAATTTTCCTAGCACCATTTATTGAAGAGAGTGTCTTTTTTCCACTGGATGTTTTTTCCTGCTTTGTCAAAGATTAGTTGCCCAAAGAGCCGAGGGTCCATTTCTGGGTTCTCTATTCTGTTCCATTGGTCTATGTGTCTGTTTTTGTGCCAGTACCATGCTGTCTTTGTGATCACAGCTTTGTAGTATAGCTTGAAATCCAGCAACGTGATGCCCCCAGCTTTGTTTTTCCTTTTCAACAATTCCTTGGCGATTCGGGGCCTTTTCTGGTTCCACACAAATTTGAGGGCTGTTTGTTCCAGTTCTTTGGTATTTTGATTGGGATGGCATTGAAAGCGTAGATTGTTCTAGGTAGCATAGACATTTTAACTATGTTTATTCTTCCGATCCATGAGCATGGAATATTTTTCCATCTTTTTGTGTCTTCTTCAATGTCTTTCAAGAGTGATTTGTAGTTTCTAGAATATAGATCTTTTACGTCTCTGGTTAAATTAATTCCGAGATAACGTATGATTTTTGGTGCTATTGTAATGGAATAGATTCCCTAATTTGTCTTTCTTCAGTCTCATTGTTCGTGTATAGAAATGCAACTGATTTCTGAGCATTGATTTTGTATCCTGCCACGTTGCTGAATTGCTCTATAAGTTCCAGTAGTTTGGGGGTGGAGTCTTTTGGGTTTTCTATATAGAGTATCATGTCATCTGCAAAGAGAGACAGTTTGACTTCTTCTTTGCCAGTTTGGATACCTTTTATCCCTTTTTGTTGTCTGATTGCTATTGCAAGGACTTCTAGTTCCATGTTGAATAATAATGGCGAGAGTGGGCATCCTTGTCGTGTTCCTGATCTTAAGGGAAAGGCTTCCAGCTTTTCCCCATTGAGAATGATATTCACTGTAGGCTTTTCATAGATGGTTTTCATGAAATTGAGGAATGTACCCTCTATCCCTACACTCTGAAGGGTTTTAATCAGGAAAGGATGCTGTATTTTGTCAAATGCTTTTTTTGCATCAATTGTGAGGCTCATATGGTTCTTGACTCTTTTCTTGTTGATGTGATCTATCACACTGATCGATTTGTGAATGTTGAACCACCCTTGCATTCCAGGGATGAATCCCATTTTGTTGTGATGGATAATCCTTTTAATGTACGGTTGGATCCTATTAGCTAGGATCTTGTTGAGAATTTTGACGTCCATATTCAGCAGGGAAATCGGTCTGTAATTCTCCTTTTTGATGGGGTCTTTGCCTGGTTTGGGGATCAAGGTAATACTAGCCTCATAGAATGAGTTTGGTGGTTTTCCTTCTGTTTCTATTTTTTGAAACAGCTTTAGGAGAATAGGTATTATTTCTTCTTTGAATGTTTGGTAGAATTCCCCCGGGGAATCCGTCAGGCCCTGGAGTCTTGTTTTTGGGGAGGTTTTTGATCACTGCTTCAGTCTCTTCATAATTAATCAGTCTGTTTAAATAATCAGTTTCTTCCTGTTTCAGTCTTGGTAGGTTATAGGTTTCCAGGAAGGCATCCATTTCTTCCAGGTGGTTTAATTTATTGACATAAAGCTGTTGATAAAAGTTTCTAATGGTCCTTCCTATTTCATTGGTGTTGGTTGTGATTTCTCCCCTTTTATTCATAATTTTATTAATTTGGGTCCTTTCTCTATTCTTTTGAATAAGTCTGGCCAGTGGCTTATCGGTCTTATTTATTCTTTCAAAGAACCAGCTTCTAGTTCTGTTGATCTGCTCTACTGTGCTCCTGGTTTCTAATTCATTGATCTCTGCTCTAATCTTGATCAACTGCTTTCTTGTGTGTGGGTTAGGTCTGTTCTTCTGTTCCAGCTCCAGCTTCTTGAGGTGAGACTATAAAAACTGCATTTTAGATTTTTCTATTCTTTTGAGTGAGGCTTGGATGGCTATGTATTTTCCCCTTAGGACTGCCTTTGCAGTGTCCCAGAGGTTTTGGACCAATGTCTGTTCATTTTCATTGGTCTCCAAAATTGTTTAAACTGATTTTTCATTCCCTGGTTTACCCAGTCATTCTTGAGCAGGAAGGTTCTTAGTTTCCAAGTGTTTGAGTTTCTTCCAAAATTTTCCCTGTGATTGAGTTCCAGTTTCAAAGTATTGTGGTCTGAGAATATGCAGGGAATAATCTCAGTCTTTTAGTATCATTTGAGACCTGTTTTGTGACCTAGTATATGGTCTATTCTGGAGAAATTTCCGTGTGCATTTGAAAAGAATGAGTATTCTCTTGTTCTGGGGTGTAGTGTTCTATATATATCTATGAGGTCCATCTGGTCCAGTATGTCATTCAAATCTCTTGTTTCTTTGTTGATTTTCTGCTTAGGTGATCTGTCCATTGCTGAGAGCAGAATGTTAAGGTCCCTTACTATTAACGTATTATTATCTATGTCTCTTTATTCTGGTTAAGAGTTGGCTTGTGTATCTAGCTGCTCCCCTGTTGGGGCATAGATATTTATAATTGTCATATCCACTTGTTGGATACATCCTTTAAGAATAATATAGTGTCCTTCTGTAACAACAGTCTTTAGTTTAAAATCTAATCTGTCTGATATGAGAATTGCTACCCCAGCTTTCTTTTGAGGTCCATTGGCATGAAATCATTTTCCATCCCTTCACTTTCAGTCTGGATGTATCTTTAGGTTCAAACTGAGTCTCTTGTAGACAGCAAATGGATCAGTCATGTCTTTTTATCCAGTCTGCAACCCTGTGGCGTTTTGTGGGAGCATTTAGGCCATTCACATTGAGAGTGATTATTGAGAGAGATGATTTTAATGATGTCATGTTTGCTGTGAAGTCTTTGTTTCTATAGTTTGTAAATTTCTGTTCTGTATCAGTCTTGGAGTCTTTTTACTTTTATAGAACCCCCCTTAATATCTCATGTAGGGCTGGTTTGGTGGTTATGAATTCCTTCAGTTTCTGCCAATCCTGGAAGGTTGTTATCTCTCCATCAATTCTGAATGACAGCCTTGCTGGATAAAGGATCCTTGGCTGCATATTCTTCTCAGATAGAGCTTTGAAAATACCCTGCCAACCCTTCCTAGCCTGCCAGGTCTCTGTAGACATGTCTGACGTTATTCTGATATTTTTCCCTCTGTATGTAAGGATATTCTTCCCCCAGCCACTTTCAGTACTGTATCCTTGAATCTAGTATTTGCGAATTGCCCTATGACATGACGTGGTGTAGGTCTGTTCTCATTGACCTTGGGAGGGGTCCTCTCTTCTTCTTGGACATGAATTCTTATTTCATTTGCCAGATTAGGGAAGTTCTCAGCTATAATTTGTTCAAATATCTCTTCTAGACCTCTCTCTTTCTCCACCCCCTCAGGGATGCCGATGATTCTGACATTGGAACATTTCATTGAGTCAGTAATCTCCCATAATCTACATTCTTGAGATTGGATTTTTTTGAGCCAAGTTTCTGTTTTAATTTTCTCTTCTACCATCCCATCCTCCAGTTCACTAATTCATTCTTCTGCCTCATTTATCCTGGCCGTCAGAGTGTCTAGTTTAGACTGCATTTGATTCATAGCATTTTTAATTTCTGCCAGATTCGCTCTCATTTCTGCCCTTAGAGATTCTATATTCTCGTTAATATTTTCGTTAATATTTTTTTCCAGGCTACAGATCATCTTGACTGTTGTTACTCTGAACTCCATTTCTGACAATTTGGTTATATCCATATCCATCAGTTCTGTGGCAGAGGTCACAGACTCATTATCTTTTCTTTGCTGGGGGGGATTTCTCTTCCTCGTCATTCTGATGAGGAAAGGTTGTGGGGATGCCCGGAGCCCACATTATTGACCAGGACCCAGGCAGTGTACACTTGTTTTATAGGGACCTTAGAGATGTGGGCTTCTTGATTTTTCAGCCTGCCTTCTGGTGGAGGGGCCTGCCGTGCTGATACTCAGGCAACCCTGTTTCGGTAGAGTCGACCTGTTCCCTGCAACGGGGGATGGGGATGGGCACAATGTGAGCTGGCATTTCTGGGCTTTTGTTCTCTGGTGGCTTTCCCTGGCGGTTTTCTGTGCCTCTTCTGAGAGTCAGAGCAGCAGTGGCTGAATCCTAGCCTCTGTCTCAGAACAGAGAGATCACAGTCTGCTCTCCACTGAGCTCTCTTGGCCACTTTAACTCTGTTTCTGTCGGTGCTGCTAAAAACCCTGCAGTGTCCCGGGTTGTGCGCCCCACAGCCGCTCTCCCAGCCCTCACTTCCAGGGCTGGCATGTCTCTGTCCTTTGTGCTTCTAACACCGCCAGCCCCCCCCCCCCCGTTCCCATGCATGTTCCTGAGCTCCCTGTTTCAGTGTGGTTCATGGGTGCTCCAGAGTGCCGGTTTTCAGTGGTTGCGCACGCTCTCCTGAACTCCCGGTATCAGGCCAGTTCCAGTGAGCACTCCCGAGCTCTTGGTTTCACTTTAGTTTGAGTGTGTACTCCAGAGCACCGGTTTTCAGTCTGGTCGCACGCATGTTCCCAGGGTCACGGTCTCCACCTGCTCTCTCGTGGGTGCCGGTCCGCGAGTCTGCCCGCTCCCCAGTGCAAGTGGCTACTGCTTCCTGGCGCCCAAGCACGCCAGCTCCCTCCCCCTTCTGTTTATCTTCTGATATCTGTGCACGGATTCACAGCTCCCCGCTTCGTACCTCAATATTCAGTGCTGGAGATGTTCGTTTGTAGAAATCCAGATGTACCTTCCTGCGTCTCAGGCTGATTCCGTGGGCTTTCAGGATGGTCTGGTAGATATCCAGCTCGACTCAGGGGACCAGCTGAGAGAGGGGTCCCCTACTCCTCTGCCATCTTTTCTCCTCCTTGCAGAACGTGGTCGCTTTTCTGTTCATAGAGTTTCTGCTACTCTTTTCTTCATTCTCCAGTTGTGTTCATAGGTATTCAGAATTGTTTGGTAGCTCTCTAGCTGAATTCCTAGGACCAGATGAACTTTAGGTCTCCTGCTCCTCCACCATCTTGGAACCAGAACCTACCATTAGGGTTTAACTTGGGCAAGTGTTTTAAATTTTTGAGTCTTGGTTTCCTTATCTGTCTTAGGGAGATGTTAATGAGAGTAAATAATAGTACCTTCCTTGTAGGGTAGTTGTGAGAATTAAATGAGGTTATGCTTTTGAAGAAGGAAGTACTGGTTTATATTAGCCATTATTATGAGTGCTTTTAAGCCTCTTTATGATCTAAAATACAGCTTCTCAGACTGATAAAACTGGGGGTAGGTGGCATTGTGCCAGAGTATGCTAAAAGCCACAAGATAAATCTAGGGTATCTTCTTGAAGTGTATGTTTTGTTGATATTTACTACTTTTTTTTTTTAAAGAGAGAGAGAGCATGAGCAAGCATGTGCATGAGTGGGGGGCAGATAGGGTTGGGGGAGGGAAAAGCAGAGGGAGAGGGAGAGAGAGAATCTTAAGCAAACTCTGTGCTGAGTGTGGAGCCTCACGCGGGGCTTGATCTCATGACCCTGAGATCATGACTTGAGCCGAAATCAAGGGTCAGATGCTTAACTGACTGAGCTACCCAGGTACCCGGATATTTACTACATTTTTATTTTATATTTTTATGTGAAGTATAAAAAGATTAATTTTTTTTTAGATTAAGAGAAGGCTTCAAAGAAAGATGCTGTCCTCAGTGGGTGGGTGAGAGCTCAGAAGATAGCTCTGGAGCTAGGAAATGTGCATCCATTCATTTCTGTGGCCTGTGGTTCTTCAGTGGCAAAAGCCATAGCTGCAATTGGGAGATGCTGAAGCAAAGACACTTCTTGTTTAACCACAAATTTCAGTAGATTAAAAATCAAGAGGATTACATGGATTTGTCTGTGCAAATCCTAAAATGATTTTCTGGATTTGGGAAGAACCTTGACATGTTTTAACTTAGCACTTCAACTGAGAAATGTTCTCAGCATCTTGCTGTTTTAAGTAATAGAAAACACTGTCAACTCGGATTGCTTCTGAAAGTGGCAAACTAAGATGTTTTCAGAGATACTAAAATATAATATGTCTTGCATTTCTTTTGGTAAATATCTCGATTCCCTTATTTACTGTGAGTAAAAGAATTTGGCAAATTTTCAATTCTAACATACGTATTTCTTACAGAATATGCTGTATATTTTCTCCCAATTTTATAGATTTGCCAAAACCTAGATATATGCTTCCATATTAACATTTGGGTGTTAATTTAAAGGAGAAACTGGATTATGATTAAAACATAGGCAGAAAAACAAGGTAGATGCATACAAACATAGAACAGATTTGATGTCATCTTTTCGCATGTGGTTTTTGTATGGGGAGCTTCAGGTTTAACTTTCTTATTCTTTTGAGAGGAAACTGAGGACCATAAGTTGGAGTAGTTGTGATTTTTGCATCTAGGGTTTTTGAGAGACAAAATCTCTTATTTGGGAGAATCCCTTTCTTTATCTTGTGGGCTAATTCAAAGCCCACTTTGGATATTGCTTCCCCCATGAAGCCTCTAGACCATCTACCCACCATAATTAATTATATCTTCACCTGTACAACATTCTGCATTCACTAAAATACAGAGCAGTGATTTCCTTACACATCTATATTTCCAGTGACATGAACTCCTTTGTTCAGATTCCAATCTTCTTCATTTTATGGATTCGGGGACAGGCATACGGAAGTCCTCAGTACCTATCTATTAATTGAAGTTGACTCAAGGAAGGATTGCTAATCACTAGTTGCAGGTGGAATTGAGAGTATAGCAGATGTTTACAGAGGCCTTCTAAAGGTATCAAAATAGCCGGTCATTATCAGATTGTCTCAGAAAAGTATCCCTGAAGCAAAAACAGGACCTCAGATGGTAGAAGAGTTCAGTTATGCTAGAACATATCTGGTCCTTCTCTAAAACTATGTTGGGAATGGATTAGTATCCAGGAGTACAAGTGGGGCACCTTGGGGATGAATTCATTCTGCTATCATCAACCTTTAAGTTATGACAAGTAATTACATGTTTATCACTCAAGTAATTTATTAATCAAGTAATTTATTAATTGTGTAATCTGTAAGCCCTGCAAGCTATGAATCTGTAATATGACAATTAATTACATATTCATTAATCTAGTGATTTTCACTCAGGACTGTGGTAGTTGCTCTGAGTGGATTAGGGATGCAGAAGAATGATCAGGTCTGTTCTCTGGTATGTAATGACTTATGTTCAGCGAAGATAGGCAAAGCTGATGTCCATGGAACAACAGGAGACAATAGAAGCCAGTATAACGGGATAAGGAATGGGATGTATCCTTTTGTTGGAAATTAATCGGTACTCAGAGGTGAGGATATCAGGTGATGATTTTCTTTCTTTCTTTCTCTCTTTCTCTCTTTTTCTTTCTTTCTTTCTTTCTTTCTTTCTTTCTTTCTTTCTTTCTTTCTTTCTTTCTAATTTGTTAATTTGAGAGGGAGAAAGAGAGAGAGCATGAGCAGGTGGGAAGGGCAGAGGGAGAGGGGGAGAGAGAGAGAGAATCTCAAGCAGACTCCACACTGAGCACAGTGCCCAGTGCAGGGCTCAGTACCATGACCCCGAGATCATAACCCTAGCAGAAATCAAGAGTTAGACGCTTAACCAACCGAGCCACGCAGGTGCCCCTGACTATGCTCATTTCTTGAGGAGGTGCTAGGTAAGATTTCAGAAGATTCCAGAAGATACAGCAAAACTGGACAACAACTTTCTCCTCCCATCTTTCATTTGGAGCTATACAAGAAGTCTAGAGGTTCCCTGACAGGAGACTCTGCTGAAGTTTCACAAGATTGGAGAGGATTGTGATTCCCTCACCTAGGGTACAGAATCAAACTGGGGGAGAGAAGCACCAGTAAGTGTCAGTGGGAGGCAAGAGAGCCCCTCTGAGAGATTAGGGGATTTTTTCAGAAGTGCAGCGTGGCTTACAAAGTTCCCAGATGTTTGCTGAACTACAGTAAGAATATTTTATGCACTGGTACTGGCCAGATTTATACCCTACTAAACTGGACAGTTTGGTCAGGGACAAATAGGAGAGAAATAACAGATGGAAGAGGCCATGAAACCACAGTACGTTGGGAGAAGGGAATGTGATGCATTTCCTGGGAAAACCTGACATTGTCTTCTTTCATTTGTGGGGAGAGCAGCTTGTGCTGCCATCAGGCCTGAAGATATCTGAAGTCAGGACCTGGCTGGAGCTTCCCCTTGCTGCCAGGCAGGAAGGGAGGTATACTTCCTGAGCTAGCACGCATACTTATAAAATCTGAATGGATTTAAAGGGGCTGGCATATTTTTATCATAATCTACAAAGGTACTCTGCAATTTCAATTTTCATTTTCTGTTTGACAAAAGTTAAGAGTGGGTTCTTTTTTTCACTTTCATATTTTATGAGCTTTTTCTTTTTATTCCTGATTTTATTGTATTATCAGTGAATTTGTCTGGACTATTTCTGCTTTCTAGAATTCATTGAATATTTTTTTGTGGCCTAATGATTTTTGTGAATTTTTCTTGGATAATTGAAAGAAAGCATAGTCTCTGTTTCCATGGTAGGGTTTTTTAAGTATGTCATTTAGATGTACTTTATTTATTATATTATTTAGGTTGTCTCTGTCTGTATTTTGTAGTTCTTGTTGCTTCTATTTCTTTCAATATTTGCTAGTTTTTACTTATTAATATTGATACTGTCTTTTATAATATGTAGTTAGTTCTACTGTTACAGTTTTATTGAGAACTATATCCTTTATGATTTTAAAGTTTTCTTCTTTTTTCTTCTTATGTTTTTTGCCCTTCATTCAACCAGTGTGATATTAATCTCATGATTTTGGATTTGTCTTTGTATTAAGAAAGTAATTTAATTTGTTTATCAATTCATTTTCAAAATTTATAAATTAATGTTTTAGATTTAACTTACATTTATGGCATATATTTGGTTTTGTTCTGTGATCAAATACAGAAGGCTTTTCCTTTTAATAGGTAAATACAATTCCTTTATTCTTGCTGAGATAAAACTGTTTGGTCTTAGTTTTGTCATATTACTCTTTTATGCTTTATATTTTATAGTTTTATATTTCATGGCTTGCTCTACTTTCTCTGCTTTATGTTTGTTCTCTGGTAATTAGAAAGTTGATATTTTTGTTGTTATTTCCTATAAAACTATAATTTTATGTGATAGCCTTAATTCTTTCTTTGGGCAATATTTATTAATTTTCTATGATTAAGGATGAAATGAGTGTGATTTTCTTCTTTCCTTTCTTGCCTCTTCTTTATGTCCTAATTTTAGTTAACTATGTGATATTTCCTAGCATTTATTTTTGCTACATCAAATAAGCTTCTTCCTCTATTATTGGCTTGTCCAGATTTCACTATTGTTGACCTCCCAACTGTTAAAAGCAAGAAAGTCCACATCCTTAGATTACCTGCCATCCTTATTTCATATTTCCTGCTAACATTTTGCTTATAGACTATTAAGAGTTGTATCATCCTCTTCTGCCAACGACACCCCCACCTTGTTTGTCTCTGTCCTATTGCATCCATGTAATGCTTGCAGACATTTCTTCTGTCACTTGCTCTCTAGTCATCCTTTGGGAGCTTCAGGAGGTTTATCCAAAATGCTTCATGGATACGATAGTCTTCATGTTCTTGCCGTTCTTAATACATTGTCAAACTTGATTTTTATCTTTTGAACACAGTCTTGTGTTGAACTAGCAATGGGGAAACATGAATGATGCATTTAGTAGATGTTTTTTCTTCTTTTGTCCTTGGCCCTCCCTGCCTCTTGCTATCTATCTGGTTATAGGTGCCAGGCTCTCAGAAGCCTTGTTTCTGCAAAGTGACTGTACATCCTTTGGCCACAGCTGAGTGGTCCAGAGTAGGCACTACACTGAAATTCAGCCAGTCAGAGTCCCAGCTGTAGAGACTTGGGGAAGAGGAGCTAGAGATGGAGATAAGAGAGATGGAGGGAAAGCCATCTTTCTATGGGTGCCTGGACCTCTAAATAAGGCTGTTGATGGTCATGTTTGTAGCCAGTACATGGGGAAAACAGAGAGAAGTAAATAAATGGGGAAGAAACACAGAGAGATGCAGAACTAAATGAGGAGGAAGACCTTTTTAGATTCCAGTTTATCCTTCCAGTTTGTTCCTTAGGCCTGGCTGCTTGTTCATGTGAGACACCTTCATAACCTTATAATACATTCACCTATTTTACTTAAATAGATTTCTGTTATATGCAACTGTAACAAATAAATCAACTCATACCCTATATGCTATCATAGATCACAAGTCTACCCAGCTAAAAAAAGAGTGAGAAAAATCAGATTAGATTATTCTTTCTTGTCCCTCAGAATTTTGTCAATTGTAGGGTCACTATGTGCGTTCAAACACAGACTCTTTATTACCTAGCTCAGTTACCACATTAGATCTGGTTTAAGTACCAGGCACTTATTGGCTGGTCAATATAATAGTGCAAAATTAAAAGCAAATGAAAGATTCAGTCATTTAGATTTGCAGTGATTCATTAAGTCAGCCCCTTGAGCTGTAGGCAGGTACGTTTGGATTCCCACAGCTTGCTAATCTGTCCCTTAAATTCTGTTGTTATCTATGTTTGCAACCCAACCATTGGCTGGTCTTCTTAAAAGCAGACTAATTGAAAAGCACACTTCACCAAATAGGGCTATTTCAGAAGCACTCACAGGCTAAAATCCAAGGCTTACCAGCAGGGTCAGAGTATCCCCAGACAACGGAATGTTCTCTTGGTGCCTTGAAGAGCAACCTGAACTTCTTAAACTTCTCCTAAGCTGTTGTGGGGTGGAAAGAGCTATAGCCCCCAATGAATCACCCTGGTGTCAGGTACCTTGAGAATTTGTAGGCCAGCTCAAAAAACATACAAAAATATAAAGTTTAATTAATGTTTAGCTTAGAACTTGGTTGAAAACTTCATTAAAAGTCTTTTATTTCCCATTATAAAAACAATGGGTATTTTATTATAAACATTTAGAATATAAAGGAAAATAGAATGAAGGATTAAAGTCACTCAGAGTCTTACCAACCAAAGGAAAATACTGCTAACTCTAGCATTTTGGTATTTTTTCTTATTAGACTTTTTAAAACTTCTCAATATATATGTTCTTTCATTTACTTGGCATAATGTTGTATATTTACAATTCTGTATCTCTTTTTTATCTATGGATTTTCTATATTATTATAAACTCAAAGTAGATATCTTCAAAGGCTTCATAATATTCTGTGAGACGATTATTGCACAGTTCATTAAGCATGATTTGAGGACATTAATATTTCTTATTTTTGTATATTTTAGTGTTGCAATAAACCTCTTTTGTATACAACTTTTTGTATGTGTAGAATATTTTTGTAGGTTAGATCCTCAGACATTTCTGCTCCGATTTGGAATATTTCCATTCTGGCAACAAAGTGAGTCTACCACCTTGGCCCAGCTTTGCTAGCTACAGGTCTGTGAAGTGATGGGGGCCCATGGCAGGTCTGGGAACACTGAACGTGAACTGCAAATTCGAATAAATCAGAAATCCGGGTTGATCACTTTGTTTTCACCTCACTGCATCCCAAAGATGAGAACTGGCTGAGAATGTGTCCGGATTTGGCTCTGCCAGCTGGCAAGGCATCCCCAAATAATGGGAGATTATTAGAATCCTGCCCTTTTCCAGAGAGCTTTTATCCACATTCATTTTTGTGTTGTGCCAATTAGAGATGGCACAGTGGTTTTCTTTGTATGCATCCTGGCAGCCCCTGTCCACATAGATTTGGGAGGAAACTCCATGTGCACATCACTTTGGCTTTCTGTAATGAGGCATGACAGCAGGATTTTGGGTCCCTCATCCTAAATTCATAAGTAGCTATACGCCTGAAGAGATTATCTGTGGACTGTTTAATGCCTTGATGTCTTTATGCATGAAATGTCTCCTAGAGAGGACTCTAGTAATCACACTGAGTATACAGCACAGATCATTCGCTCCTTAAAGTCCCCCCTCTCCAGTGGTGACATTATATCCATCCATTCATACTGGAGGCACAGTGAACCACAGCAATAAAACAGAATTTACCACACGGTGGAGTTGGTCAGACCCCATTCTGTTGTATTTAGTTATTAAAATATCTAAAGTATTTTACTATAAGCTTCCTTCTCTGATTGCTGGACAGCTCAGCCCCCATGGTCAGCATTATAATGAATCTCCAGCACGGGTGGAGTTGGTCAGACCCCATTCTGTTGTATTTAGTTATTAAAATATCTAAAGTATTTTACTATAAGCTTCCTTCTCTGATTGCTGGACAGCTCAGCCCCCATGGTCAGCATTATAATGAATCTCCAGGCACCTGTGTGCCCAATCAGAGCTGCAGAGGGGTCTCTGTTCAGAGTAAGGTTTCTCTGTCTCTCTAACTGCTAAGCTTCCAGGACAGGATTTGTCCTTATTTCACCAGTTAGGCATTTTAGGCATTTGCTTTCTTCTGTAGGTTTGATAAAAGCAAAAGTAACAGCTCAGCTACCTCTCCTTTATATAAAAGAAGTTTTGTTAATTGTAGCCAGGAGACACTTGTGATGGTGGCGGGGGCTGTGAGTGTCAGCTGCAGGTAAGGGCTCCGCTGCTGGGCTGCTGCTGGCTGTATGCAACTTTACAGAAACTCCGATTCCTTCATGGCCGCACAGTTTTAGTGAGGTCAGCAAGTGACGTCAAACCAGAAAGGCTTCTTGGTGAGATGACCTCATGAGTCTAGTTCTTGCTTTGGGTGCCTTTGTGGGGTTCTTGTTTAATTCTTTTGTGCAGAAGTAGGGGTTTGCCCCTCCTCTATTAGCAATCTGAACACTTAACAGTCTTAGCACTTGAAGAGGGACTGCTGGAACTTGGGTAGGGGTTAACTGCTTTGCACTCTCTGGTTATTGTGATCAGGGGGATCATACTCAGCGACACATACCGAGCATACTGAGGTGCTTAGGTAGTGCGCGGGAGCTGAAAATCCGTGTAGGAAGCAATTGTCTTCGTCTTGGACAACACTTCTACCTCTATCCCTGGGCCTGGGATATAAGGATTTTTCTCTGCTGATGCTCAGAAGAGAAATGCCAGTATGTTCCCATGGTGTGTGTGTGTGTGTGTGTGCGTGTGTAGTAAATGAACAATTGTAGCATATGGGTGATCAGTAAATGTTAGCTTCCTTTCCCGCCAGAGGGGAGCTTATAGTATTTCTTAAGTATTTCTAAATTTCTAAAATTTTAGGAATTTTAGAATCAGAAGACACCACTGAGGTCCTTTAATCCAACCACCATAATTTATAGATCAAGAAAGAAATGCAGAGTAATTTTAGGGATTTTCCCAAAGTAGTAAAGGTATTGTTGACACAGCCAGGTTTATAAACTAGGTGTTCCGATACCAGCCAAGTGGTCTTTTCATTATACAATGCCTGTTTTTAAGAAGCAAGAGAAAAATTATTTCTGTACTTTTTTTTTCTTTTTTAGAACAAAAATACTTTGCTGAAGCAGGTAAAAGAGTAACACCAGAGTATTGATTATTATTATTACTATTACTATTTAGCATACTACTTTATTAAAAAAAATACTTAATTGAGGTATGAGTAGCATTCACAAAGCTTCACATAATAGGTTTGGAGATAAGAATTTACCCGTGGAACTATCAGCACAACGTATGCCGTAAACACATCCATCACCTCCCAAAGTTTCCTCCCACCCTCTTTGTTTTCTTTCTTTCTTCGTTCCTCTCTCTCTCTCTTTCTTTCATGATAATAATACTTAACAGAAGACCTATCATCTTGGGGAATTTTTAAGTATACAACACAGTATTTTTAAAGTTTAGGCACTATGCTGTATAGTAGATCTCTAAGAGTTATTCATCCTGCATAACTGAAACTTTATACTTTTTGACCAGTGTCCTCTGGCTCGCCCCTCCCCCTAGCCCCTGGGATCCACCATTCTGTTCTCTGCTTCTATGAGTTTGCTATTTTAGATTCCTCATGTAAGTGGGATCATGTAGTAATTGTCCTTCGGTGTCTGGCTTATTTCACTTAGCATAATGAACTCCAAGTTCATCCATGTTATTGCTAACAGCAGGATTTTCTTATTTAAGGCTAATATTCCATTGTATGTATATAGCACAGTTTCTTTAATCCATTCATCTATCAGTGGACATTCAGGTGGTTTTCATGCCTTGGCTATCATGAATAATGCTGCAGTGAATGTGGGAAGGCAATAATCTGAGGTCCTGATTTCAATTCCTTTGAATACCTACTGAGAAATGAGATTGCTAGATCATATGGTAGTTCTCTTTTGTATACTTTTGAGGAACCTCCATACTGCCTTCTGTAGTAAGTGCACCAGTGTGCATTCTCACCAACGGTGTATGAGTGTTCTCTTTTCTCCACATCCTCACTAGCACTTCTTTTGATTTGTTTTTGTGATCACAGCCATCCTAACAAGTGTGAGGTGATATCTCATTATGGTTTTGATTTGCATTTCCCTGATGACTAGTGATATTGAGCACCTTTCCATATACCTGTTGATCATCTCTGAGTCTTCGTTAGACAAATGTCTATTCAGGTCCTTTACATTTTAAAAAATTGGGTTTTTTTTGCTTTTTTGCTATTGAATTGTAGGAGTTCCTTATATATTTGGGGTAATAACCCTTTATCAGTTATATGGCTTGGAGATATTTTCAGGATCCTATTCCATAGGTGGCTTATTCACTTTGTTGATTGTTTCCTTTGCTGTGCAATAAGTTTTTCATTTGATGTGATTCCACTTGCCTATTTTTGCTTTTGTTGCCTATGCTTTTGGTATCATCTCTAAGAATCCATTGCCAAGGCCAACGCCAAGGAGCTTTTTTCCCCTTTGGTTTCTCTTAGGAGTTTTATGGTTTCAAGTCTTATGCTTAAATCTTTAATCCATTTTGGGGTTATTTTTAATAGATATATCAGTGGAAAAGCAGTATCTATAATGTGACAACTGTCTATATTGAATAGACATATTAAGAAGCCTCTGCTTTGCATATATCACGCTATCTACTTGTCTTGTTGAATGCAAAGATGAATACTAAGCAGGACTACAAAGATCTGATGCATCTTCCTGAAAGCTAGTGAATTCTTTTTTAGAGGTTTTCTACTCTTGATTTTCTGTCTATTACTTTTTAAAATTTGTTTATTTTCCTTTCATGTACATGGGGTTGTAGAGAGATGATGTTTCACATACCTCTGAACTCTTACGTTGCCTCCCAGAGTTTTGCACAATGTCCATTAATGAATTCAGTATAGAATGGAAGAGACTTGAGATGTTGATCTCTGTTGAGTTTCGGGGGGTTATCCTCTTAAGTATAAAATATGGCATCATGTTAATGAAGCATGTAGTTCCTTACAACTCAAAAACTCTATGTCTTTGACTTTAAAATAAATATCTATTGCCACTGAAGGCTTCGACAGGGCACCTTGTCAGGTCTTAATAGATAGTTGTCTGATAAAAATTCTGTTATAAATGAATGATGAGAGTTGATGGGCATTTATTTATTGAATGACTTATCCTCTGCCGTATCTCCCACATTCTCATAGTAGACAGGTATATTTAAATGGGTGCACAGAAATCAGAATAATCCACTATAGTGTGTTATTGAGTAAGAACAAAATGATCTGTTCAGACAGAACTGGGTTTGAATTCACACCCTCCTCATTTGCTGCAGTTCTTGTAAATTACTTCATTCTTTGAGGTTTAGTTTCTTCATCTGTAAAATGGAGTTGATTAGATCACTTCATTGGATCATTAAGAAAATTAAATAATGTAGTGTGTAAAGTGACTGGCATATAGTATCACAAAATCTCTATTGATTTGCTCCTTCTTATATTTCGGATTTGTCCTTGAATAACTACAGAGATCATGCCATAAACAGGTGGTAATTGACAGCCATCCTTGGTGTTCCTTGGCTGATAGGTGCATCACTGTGATCTCTGCCAGTCTTCACATGACTTTTTCCCTTGTGTGTCTGTGTCCTCATTTCCCTCTTTTGGTAAGGGTCACAGTCATTGAATGACGGCCCATCCTATTCCACTGTGGCCTCATCTTAACCTGATTACATCTGTGAAGCCCTTATTTCTAAATACAGTCACTCTAACTGGTTCTGGGTGGACACAGATTTTGTGGGAACACTTTTCATTTTAGCACAACATTTTAACAATTTTAATTGTCTGACCTAAGAACACATTATAGTTTTCCATTTATTTTGTTTTCTTTCATTTCTCTCAGAAATATTTTATAGTTTTTCACTGTACATGTCTTAAGCATCTTTATTCATATTCATCCCAAGTATTGCAGGTATTTTTGCAGGTTGGTTCTAGAAATGATATTTAAAAAATAAAAAAAAAAATTTTGCAGGTTGGTTCTAGAAATGATATTTAAAAAATAATATCTAATTATTTATTATTATATACAAATGTAACTGATTTTTAGGATAATCTTTTTTCTTGAAATACTGCTAAATTCACTTATTCTATTAGCTTTTTTATGTGGATTTTGGGATTTTCTACAAATAGGATTATATCATCTATGAATAAAGACAGTTTTACTTCTTCCTCCCCAATTACCATTTTTTCTTGCTTTATGATAGTAAATAGAACTTTCAGTGTGATGTATAATAATAGAAGTGCCGAGAGTGGTCATCCTTGTATTTTTCCTGATGTTATGAAAAGAGTCTATTTTATCACCATTAAGTATATTAACAGTAAGTTTTTGATAGATGTCCTGTATTAGAATTGTGGAAGTCCACTTCTATAACAAATTGACTGAGAGGTTTTTTATTGATTTGTTTTTTAAATCAGGAATGGGTATTGGATTTTAGTAAATGCATTTTCTATGTCTATTAAGATAACTATATATTTTTTTCATTTTTTGTTAAAATGATGAATGATATTGAATCATTTTTGAATGTCAAATTAACCTTTCATTGTTGGGATAAACCCCATTTGGTCATGATATAGTATCCTTCATATATATTAGTTTATTCTATTGGTTAGATTTTTGATTACAATATTTGCCCAATATTTATGAGAGATATTGATCATTAGTGTTCTTTTCTTGTAATGACTTCATTATGATTTGATTTGATTTTTACTATTATTATTTTAAGTAGCATGGAGCCTAATGTGGGACTTGACCTCATGATCCTGAAACCAAGATGGAGCTGAGATCAAGAGTCGGATGGTTAACTAGCTGAGGCACCAGTACTTAACTTTGTTATGTTTTCATATCAGACTAACAGTGGCCTCATAGAATGAGTTGAAATGTATTCCTTCTTCTCCAGTGTTATAGAAGGGTGTTTATAGAATTGATATTTCTTCCTTAAATGTTTGGCAGAAATAACCAGTGAAGTCATCTGGGCTTTGAGTTTACTTTGTGGAATGGCTTTTAAATATAAATTCAATTTTTGTAGTAGGTATGGAGCTAGTTGGATTATCAGTGTCTTCTTGTGTGAGATTTAGTAGTTTGTATATTTCAAGGATTAATCTATTTAATTTATTGGCATAAATTTTTTCATAATATTTCCTTATTATCCTTTACTGTTTATAGAATCTATAATGTTGTCACTTCTTTCATTCCTACTGTTGCTAATTTGTTTCCCTCTTTTTTTCCCTGATATGTCTGACTAGAGAGGTTTACCAATTTAATTGATTTTCTCAAAGAACCGGCTTTTGGTTCTGTTGCATTTTCCTATTGTTTCTTTTTTTCTGTTTCATTCATTTTTACACTTACATTTGTGATTGCTTTCTTTTTGCTTATTTTGAGTTTAATTACTTCTTGTTTTTCTAGATGCTTCAGTTGGAACTGATGTCATTGATTTGAATCCATTCTTTTCTAATGGAGGGATTTAATGCCATAAGTTTCTCGCTCGTTACTGTACCTCAAATTTTGAGATGTTGATTTATTTTTCATTTCATCCAGTTTGCAATCTTTCTAGTATCATCTTTGATTTCTTTTTTTTTTTTGATCCCCAGGGTATTTAGAAATGTGTTTTTTTAATTTCTAGATACTTGGGGACTTTCTAGAGCTCTTTATTCACCTTTATTGATCTGTTATTGGTTTCCAAATTAATTACATTGTGATTAGAGAACATACTTGTATGGCTTGAATCCTGTTATATTTATTGAAACTTATTTTGCAGCCCAGAATACGGTCTATATAGGTGAATGTTCAGTGTACACTTGCATATGTATTTTGCTGTTGTTTGGTGGAGTGTTCTGTAAATATTAATTAGTTAGGTCAAGTTGGCTGATAATGTTATTCACATCTAACTTATTTGTGTCTGTTCTATAAATTATTGGAAGAGGGGTGTTGAAATTTCCAACTGTAATTATGGATTATTGTATTTCTTCTAGAAGTCCTATCAATTTTTGCTTCATATATTTTGAAGCTCTGTTATTAGGTACATATATAAGAATGTTATGATTGTTGATTAATACTCAGGATTATGAAATGATCT